>NC_059103.1:70650249-71320485 GCF_020740685.1 Jaculus jaculus | reverse complement strand
GAAATTTGCTCTTCAGAGGCAGGCACAGTTCTTAGATAAACTGTGATACAGTTTTGAATACACAGATTAGTATAGAATGAAAAATTAGGACTCATTAATCACACTTCTTTGGATGGTACTTACTCTGTTACTAAACAAAGAAAATAGATTATATCACAAATTATATATACTAATAAATTTGATTTTTATATTTTATTTACTTATTTATGAGAGTGTGGAAGCTGCAGACAGAGAAAGAAAGAATTCGTGTGCCAGTGCACCAGCCACTGCAGACAAACTTTAGATGCATGTGCCACCTTGTGCATCTGGTTTACCTGTGTATTGGGGAATTGAACATGGGTCCTTAAGCTTTGCAGGAAAGCACTTACACCACTAAGCATTTTCTCCATCCCAGTTTATTTGTTTTTCAGATGCTTAACCCTACTAACTTTGAAATATAGGTACTAATATTTATATTTAGTTTTAACCTTTGACTTTCAAAATACAACTAGGTATTTTCCTTACTGTGGTATACTTGTGTGAGTGGAATCAATAATTCAAAAGACTGAGGTATTAAGTAAAAGTTTAAGAATTAACATATATGGGCAGAAAAAGCACAAAAGCTCAAAGAACATCTTCTTTATTTTATTTTTTATTTTTATTAGATATGGACATATTTAGTGTGTAAACAACACATGTTGGTACCATCCTTTCCCTCCTCCCTGCCCCTTTTCTGAAGAGGTCTTCCTCATTGGGGATGCAGTTCAACACCATGGGGATTGTGGGTCATGCATTATGAGGGCAGAAGTTAGTTATGAGGGAAAGGCAATGTCTGTGCAAAATGTCCCAATTTGTGGCTGTAATAATCTTTCCACCACATCTACTGCAAAATTCCCTGAGCCATGCTGGGAACATTTTAATTCTACTTCAGTAATGGGCACGTAAGAGCTTCTGGATCTCTGCTTTGGTAGGTGTTGAGTGTTCTCAGTATCTATCTCCTTCACCCTTGTGCTGATATCAGATTCACTAAGAAAGGAGCACTATTGTTCATTTCCCCCAAATCCTTTGTGGTTTCAATTGGGGCTAGGGTGGAGTGCACTGGCTTATTTTTCTCCTCAGGTCTACCTGCCATTTGAAAAAGACAAGCAGATTCTCCAATAGAGAGTGAAGTCAGTGCCGGTTAAATAGGATAACCATTATTAATTTAGAGAGATTTTAAAGGGTGTAGGCTCTCTTATAGCCCAAGATTAGGGGGAGCTTGACAATGGAAAGCAAAATAATTATCTGGATATGATTCTGACTTGTTTCCCTGTTCCAGATATGGTTTCCTTTCCATTGAGCTAATCCAAGAACAGTAGGTTACCCACCATGGCTGTGTACCACTATTGCACTTGTATGAGCATCATGTCAGGTTGTTTGCTTCTGAGTTGCTTAGACTTTGTGTTGCTTGGACAGATGTTGGCCACTTTCCCCCAGCAGCTCATGTAGTGCCTTCCAGCACTATATGGGCTAACTGTTTGGGGACTGGCTCTCTTCCAGTTCCCAACCAGATCTCTCCATGGTCCACGCCAAAAGCATATGATGTTTTTAGCAGTAGGGCATTACCATTAACTTCTGGTGGGTAATCAAATGCTCTGATAGAAGTCTGTCTTGTTTGTTTTGTGAGATCTAGTAGGTCTCTGATCAACAGCTCATTAGGGATGTAAACAACATCCTAGTACAAGGAATTACAGGACAGTGACAAGGGAAAAGAAAAAAGAAAAAGTCAGAGAAGAAAGAGAAACAGGATAAACTTAAGGTTAGGCTTCATCTCACCTTCTACAGGGCCCTTCAATTCAGGTGCGCCCCTAAGGACCTCTTGAGGATTCCACCTTTGGATGACCATATATAATTAAACCTCATAGTCAATCCCCAACTACTGGCAGTTGGGGAGTTTATACCTAGCCTAGGGTCAGGCTCTGAGTGCTATAGCTAAACTCACCTTTGCCAGAGCTAGCTCATTCTTGCTGCTACTTCACCATTTCTTTGGTAAGATGTGATGACCAACCTCTGCTCTGCCATGCTTTCCTACCATGATGAAGTTTGTCCCAAAGATTATAAGAAGAATTAAAACTTTCCTTTCACCAACTGATTCTAATCAAATGTTTTGTCCCAGCAATGAGAAGGTAACTGCAACAGACTGTATGGCATGATGTGCATATAGGGTCTTAATTCCCTGAGGGAAGTGTGTACAAATCCCTGAGATTTGAAAACACATATCATTTTATAATATGACAAAGATGAGAATGTCATTAATTTCTATATTATATTAAGTATATTTTATTATTTTTATTTATTTATTTGAGAGAGAAAGACACGGGGAGAGAGAGAGGGAGAGAGAGGGGGAGAATGGGTGTGCCAGGGCATCCAGACACTACAACCAAACTCCAGATGTGTGCTCACCCTTGGGCATCTGGCTTATGTAGGTCCTGGGGAAATCAAACCCAGGTCATTTGGCTTTGCAGGCAAACACCTTACCCACTAGGCCATTTCTCCAGCCCTATATTAATTATATAACTCATATTAAGTACTAATATTCATAATTCAAAAAAATGAGGCAGTAAATGATTGGCAACTTCTTAAGAATTCAAATTACAAAGGATTCCTTTTCCTTTAAATTAATTCCATGATAGGATGCTAGGAAAATGACTCAGTGGTTAAAAGCACTTGCTTGCAAAGCCTTATTAGTATCTGTGTTCAATTCACAAATGTATGAGAAAGTGGTCCAAGGGTCTGATGTTCTTTTTTAGTGACAGGAGGTTCTTGCACTTCCTTCAATCCCTCTCTACCCACACATGTGCAAATATATAAAAACTGTTTCAATTGTTTTAATCCCACTAAGGAAAATAATCTGTGTGATTATTTGATCTTTTTTTAAAAAAAAATTTATTTATTTATTTGAGAGTGACAGACAGAGAAAGAGGCAGATAGAGAGAGGGAGAAAGAATGGGCATGCCAGGGCCTCTAGCCACTGCAAACGAATTCCAGATGCATGTGCCCCCTTGTGCATCTGGCTAACGTGGGTCCTGGAGAGTCGAGCCTCGAACCAGGGTCCTTAGGCTTCACAGGCAAGTGCTTAACCGCTAAGCCATCTCTCTAGCCTGATTATTTCATCTCTGATATTTCCCAGACAAATTTCGGAAAGACAAAATTATCAGAAATGCTACCCAAGCCCTGTTTGATTTGAAAGAAATGACTTATCTAGAACAGGCACGCGCATCAACACAGATTCACATCACTAATGTTGGTCGTGCTTTGCAGTTGTGCATGTGTGTGTGACTCCTGTGGAGCTGGGATCAAAGCCAGGGACTCATGTTTGACAGACAATCACCCTTCCAACTAAGACATATCACAGGTACCTTTTCTTTGCCTCTCTATACCTGTATTCTAGTTAAGCTATCTGTCAGGAAGAATCTTGTAACACTTTAATGACATGCTTATTGCTTTGGAGGCTCAAGTTCATCAGATTCTATTTTTAACTTTATTTCTTAATCAAAGATGAATCACATGGCTCAAAGACCTCAGTTTCATTCCCCAAGACACACATAAGCCAGATGTACAAGGTTGTGCATGTGTTTGGAGTTCAATTGCAATGGTTGGAGGCCCTGGTGCACCCATTCTCTCTCTCTCTCTGTCTGTTGCCTAGCTTTATCTTTCTCTCTCTCTTATGTAAATAAAAATAAATAAAATATATTTTTTAAATTAGGGTACAATGCATGATGCACTGGGACCTCTAGGAAATTTCTCTCAGAACATATAATTTGGCCTTGTGTTGGGCTATGGTACCAAGAGGAGGCAGCAATGTGGGCTTCTGCCACAGAAGGTACCACCAGAGAGGAAGAAAGTAGACAACATCACTAGTTGCTAGGCAGTTGAGCCCATCTAGAAACACTGGAGGGCAGGTGCTTTGCAGAAGCTTGAGGTCATGCAATTTTTTTTTTTATTTATTTATTTGAGAGCAACAGACACAGAGAGAAAGACAGATAGAGGGAGAGAGAGAGAATGGGCGCTCCAGGGCTTCCAGCCTCTGAAAACGAACTCCAGACGCGTGCGCCCCCTTGTGCATCTGGCTAACGTGGGACCTGGGGAACCGAGCCTCGAACCGGGGTCCTTAGGCTTCACAGGCAAGCGCTTAACCGCTAAGCCATCTCTCCAGCCCGAGGTCATGCAATTTTAAGGAAAGTTAAAAAGAGTAAGTCAGGTGAGGGTACATGTTCATCAGTTAATCTCCAGGCTAGTTCTTGTCACTGAAAACAAAATAGCATGAATCCCCTAGATTTTGAGAATTTCATCATGGGGCTGAGTAGAGGAGAGTCACGCAGGCAGTCCTATAAAGAAGCTTCTGGCCTTACAGGTTCTGAAGTAGTTTTGAGGCACTTCAGATTGGTTTAAATTGAAGGTAATTTGGACAGAATCATGATGCAACATAGTTCTCAGGATCAGATATATGGTAACAAAAAGGGTGGGGGGAACCTCAAGGTCTGTAAGAAAACAAAAATCCATGTTTGTAGTTACCTAAAGAGAGAGCTGGGCTTTGGGTGACTTTAATATAGAAAAAAATGTCTGTTATACTTCCAACATCTTTATTATTAATGCTGTCTGGCAGCCCTAAAGCATTTGCTTGGAAGTGCTAGAGAAATGTTCTCACACTATGCTGAAGAGTCAGTGCCAGTTACGTGCATGCAAACATCACTTGGAAAATTGCTTGGGTTCCTGTTTGGATTATTCTACCAGCACAGCAAAAAACACATCCAAGTCCTTAAAAATAATTTCCCAAAAGACAATTTTAGGACCTTCTGAATTTTAAGAAATTTTAAGCAAACTAAGGTAGAAATCTGGGTGGGCTTAAGTGAGGTGATTTTATATCTCTTTCTTCTTAAATTTCATTAATATAATGACATGATTTTAAGATAAAAATAGTAAATACAAGTAAAAGTTACTGGTGATTTCATGTGAAATAGTACATATATTAATAGGGATTATTTCCCTTAAAGCCTGGGAAAGCTGAAAGTAAAGCTAGTGTCTAGCAGTCATTCATGACAGACCTCAAACAGGACTCAAGATGGAGGCTCTTATAATGTATAGTTGAGAAGGCATGGCAGCTATTGATCAGTATCTGATAAGACTCTCTGAGGCACATTCCAAAGTCATGGGTGAGACTTTACAAGAAAACAAAGTGAGCTATGCATCCTGGACCATAAATTTCCTGACTCTGTCTTTTTTGAACTCTCAGAACATGAGCTAAGTTTTCTCCTTCCCCACTTCTTCTAAGAGAGGAAGTTAGAATATTCCTCTTGAACAAACAAATCTAAGAGAAATAGCATGCAAATAATGGCATGAGCTTCTGCTGTGTAGGCTGGCTTCTCACTAATAGCACCAAGATGAAGCCCAGTAGTAGATAAATTTCACATTCTGTCCCCACAGTTTTCAATCTGATTTTCTGTGTCTCACTCATAAATACCAACTCCAAAGGATCATTCACATTTGAAGAAAATCACCATCAAAGGCAGAGTCTGAAATAGGCAGAGAACAATATTGGAGGAACACACACAAAATGTTCAAAAAAATAGACTTAATTCTATATTTTCAGGTACATGGCAACATTATTTTCTAACTAAAATGATTTCAACATTTTATATCTATAAGGAATGTATGGAGAAAAAAATTAGAAAAGCCCAAGGATAACTAAAGCATTGATATCAATGGAGAATATGGAAATATTATGAAATGTTGAGAATGCTTTCAAAATGGGATGAAATAGCAAATTCAGAAGGCAACGTGCAGGCTAGGGTGTTGGCTCAGTGGGTAAAAGTGTTTGCTGCACAAGGGAAGTACCCTGAGTTTGGCTCCCCAGAACAAAGTAGTATATATCTGTAATCCTTCTCAACCGCCCCCCATGGAGAGAATGGAGGAGAGGACAGGGTAATTTCCAGAAGCTTACATGCTATTTAGCCTGGCATAAGTATTCAAATGAGATGAAAGGTGAGGAGGACCTGAGATTGCCCTCTGATCTCTACATTTTTGGCAGCACTTGCACAAATGAACACACATAGAGGAGGATAAAATATTAATAAAATGTGAAGATAAATGGAAATTTCAATTAACCATTCTTTCATTACACAGTGGAATCAAAAATGAAGTGTGGGCTGGAGACATGGCTCAGCAGTTAAACTATTTGCCTGCAGAGCCTAACAACCCTGCTTCAGTTCCCCACTACCTAAGTAAAGCCAGATGCACAAAGTAGCACCTGCAGCTGGAGTCAGTTTGTAGCAGCTGGAGGTCCTGACATGCCTATTCTCTGCCTTTCTTCTATGTCTGTCTGCTTTCAAATCAATTAACTAATTTTAAAAAAGGAAATAAGCGGATGGAGAAATAAACTTAATCAATAAATGTCCTGTTGTACAAGCAGGAAGCCATGAACACAGATCCTCTGCACTTACATAAAATACTGGAGCAGCAACATGCACTTATAATTCTAGCGCTATGGAGGCAGTGAACGAGGATACCTGAGCATTGCAGGCTAGCCATTCTAGCTGAATTAGTGAGAAAGGGCTTCATTGAGAAACCCTGTCTCATAAAAAGAAAAAAAAGATGTAGAATGACAGAGGAAGACACCGTATGTTGAGTTATAGATTTCATCCTGCACCGGTGAACACATATGGGTATGTGTATACACTCACGCACAATGCCAAATGAACAGAAAAAAATGCATGAAATAAAAGAATTGCCATTGCCAAAGGCAATGTATGTGCTTTCAAGTATGAACAAAACCTCTAGTTCTCTCTACCACTTAGTGCTTCCTATAAAGGGGAATCATATTGGTTTCCCTATTCACTGAGAGTACTAAACACCTTTCCTTTGTAGATGTTCCTATATCTCCTTTGTTTATTGTCTGACTTCCTATTCATGTTAAGAGTGTCAGTGTACCTCCTGGCTATAAGTTGGATATATGATTTGTAAATTTTTTTTTCATGTTCTTAATTGAGTTATATGAAATTCAAAGTTTTTGAGTGGCATGCAGTCTCATTTCTCAATTAATTTTATTGTTTGCATATACATACCTTATTTAATAAATATTTTCCTAACCTGAGGACATGAAGAAAATCTTCTCAGTCTTATACTAATTGATTCATAGTTTTAAATTTGACATTTTTTTTATTTGTCGATAACTTTGAGTTACTATTTACATATGATTTGTGATACAATACAGGAAAGCCCAATCATTTTAGTAGAAGAAGTTAGGAAGAAGTCTATTATTTCCTCCTAAATTGCCTTGAGACTTTTGCTGAAAAGAAATTGTCCTAATTATAAGTTTACATATCAATTCTTAATTCTCTTTTTTAATCAATATGCATATGCTTATGCCAATGTTATGTTATTGATTATTGAAACTAAATGGTACTTCGGGCCATCTTAGGTGAAAGAATTAATATGAGTGAATAAACAAACCTGTTCCTATGCACACATCATTTTCTGCAGTTTTTTCTTTTTATGATTATTGGAAACTAGTATATGAACACATAGTAAGTATTGTGATCCTACCTCATCCTATAATCCTTTTCTATGTCCTCTCCCTACTCCCAGTCCCTTCGGTTTCAAGGTATGTGCCAAAAGTTAGGAAAATGATACTTAGTGCTTAAAGACAAAATCTTATCCTGTTAAAAACCTTTTTTAAGAACTTCTATTCAATATAGTAATAGACAGCATGGAAAGAACAGTAAATTCAAAAAGTAAATAAAAATGTATCTAACAAGAAATAAGAAATAAAATTCAGCATACTTACAGATTACATGAGCCTGCATTTAGAACTCTCCACAGAAAACCTCAATCCTTATAAATCATGCCCATGTTCCATAAAAAGTATTGTATAACTAATATTCAAATTCAAACTCAACAAGGTTGTCAGATGCAAAGTCAAGACAGGAATCCTCTACAAGGGTGCAGGGATGCTTGGGCTTCTGTATGAGGGGCTGCAGTCTAACGTGCCAGGGAAAGCATGGAGACAGCAGCATAAGGCCATGTGTCTCATCATAGCACAGTCAGGGAGGGGAGAATGGTCGGAAAGTTAGATCAAGCTCTAAAATGCTAAGGCTCACAAATTTCCCACTGCTGTATTTGTCAAACATTTCTTGGCTATGACACCAAGAGTTAAGATGACAAGAGGAACAACAGGTAAATTCCACTGCATTTGAGTAAGAATAAATATATCAGTCAATACAATCAAAAATGTGAGAAAGGGGCTGGAAAGATTGCTCAGTGGTTAAGACCAGATGTCACTGAAGCATAAGGGGTTCAGAAGGCCCCTTATTTGATTCTCTACCCCTAGTCCACAGGCATGGAGACTAAAAGCTGGCTGGGGCTCACTGGAAATGGAAGGCTTGTGTTGATAAAGAGACCCATTTCAAGGAAGCACTTAGACGAGCAGTACAGAAGGACACACCAAGTTATTCTCTGGCTTCTACAAGCACATGGCCTGCAAACATCTACACATACCATGTGCATATACCACACACAACACATCACACCACACATGTCCTACACACATACACACCTGAAAGTATAGGTGAAAAAAAGGCTATAAAATGAGAACTCCCATGCATGACTGGTGAGGTTAAAATGGCGTAATTTTTTGTGGAAAATGCTTTTTTATCCCCTAATTTTTAAAAATGGAACTATCTATCTTTCTGTCTATCTATGTATCTATATATCTATGTCTATGTATCTATCTATCTATCTATCTGTGTATCTGTGTATCTACCTATCTATCATCTATCTAGTGTGTATATATATGTTAAAAAGAAGTCACAGTAGTGCCAGAAATATCTGCCTACCTATTTTAATTATTTTTCTAGCAATGGAATCTGACATTTGTTAATTTATTCTAAACTGCTGAGCTTATACCATATTGCTGGTTGTAAAACATAATTTTTACAAGTCTGTAAAGTTCATATGATCATTATTTCAGAGACAAGGATGTATCACACAGAGACTAAATCAGTTGCTCAGGGTTATACAGATGGTAAATTGTGTAAAAAAGATTCAAACTAATGGAATTTAGTTCCAAAGTGCACATTTTAAGAAGTGCATGGCATTTAGAGCAACCATATTGGGGTTGATTTTGGTAGAATGATCTTTGTTATGATAATGTAGTAGGAATTAAAGTTCTTGGCTTTCTAATTTTTCTCCAGGATTATGATATCACTTGGGTGTTGAGAGACATTATGATTGGCCAGCTTTCTTCCTGCAATGTCAATCTTATCAGATAGAAATGGCTCACAGTATTTTTAACTGTTCCAACTTGCTGGGCTTAGGGTACAAACAGGAAAATGCCATTGCTCTGCAGAATATGAAATAGTCTTATTTATTTTTTAGTGCCTGTTCTCTCCATTTCCAAACTTCCAGGGAGTTATTGGCTTCTTTCTGTTTTCCTTTCACACTTTCCTCTACCTTTTTAATACCCATGACGCTTCTTCCCTCATTTGCATAGTATTTGATTTTATAGGACATGAGGTTGATTATGGCTTTTCGATAACTTGCTAAAGAGGCCCTTCCCTGTTTCCTATGAGGTCCTGTCTGGCACTGCACTGGCGTGACATGTGGCCTTACCAACACATACTCCTGTGCTTTACATATCAAAAAAGGGAGGTGTTCATTACTGCCTGTCAACCTTCTATTCCACATTCCACTTTAAGTTTTCTACGATATCCCATTTGAAATGCCTGACAATAGCTTCTGAGTTGATTTTGAGTATTACACATGTTTATCTATATTTCAAGTTTTCTTGGACTCCCAGTGATCACTGCCATGTTTCTTTTTCTTTTTTTTTTTTTAATTGAAGCAGTCCAGAAAATGCTGATTAGGAAAATAAATTGGATGAGGAAAGACTGAAAAATGGGATACATTATTAAAGATGCAGTTTATGTAATAGGAAGACCTTATCTAATAGAAAATAGAGAATGTGTGGATATAATTACATACCAAATATATTGAAATATAAATTTATAATGTCTTTTATTAATGTATAAGACTTCTTATACCAACCTTTCCAATCCAATATTCCTTAGCAAGCAACTATGCCCCAATTAGTACAAGAGATATTTGAAAGATCCAACATGGCAGACATCAAACATGTAAGCACTGCCTGCTAAAATCTTCAAGAAAAAAAATTTTAAAACCTGGATGAATCTGAATAGCAGCTATCAGAAAATGAGGGTGACAGATGAAACCTCTAGTCTACCAGTTAAGAAGTGAACAGTACAAAGCAAAACAGAAAAAATAAATTAGTTTGCATAAAAGGGATTGGCATCACCTGGCAAGTTCCCTACACTGTGAGGAATGACCACAGCCATGCTTGAGAAAAGACAGCCCCAGAAACTCAGTCCTGTCCTCTCTGTAGTAGACATTTGAAAGAGAGAAAATAAAGTAGGAGGAGGACAGAAAATCAAGGCATGCAGAAACAACAACAGCAACAGAAAGAAGAGAGACTCCACCGGGAAGACTCTCCTGTCTCATTTTGCCTCAGCAGAGGTGTGATGCTACCTTAAAACACTTAACAGCAGCAGCAAAATGCCATTTTTTAAAAGACCTCCTCCAGGTCAATGGTTTGGCAGCACCAGATCCTTTGTGAATAACACTCTCAGAAAATGCAGAGCAAGTGTTATAGGCCTGAAACCTGACTAGTAGAATAATTCTATACTATGGAAAGAAACACTGCATCTGAACTCCACAATACTTAGTTAGATAGAAATAACACCTCAACCGTACTACAGCAGTTTATTTTAAAGAATTCCAAGCAATGACTTAGCCCTATACGTACAAGTCAGTGCAAAAACACAAGAAACATAAAATATGAAGACAAAATGATTCCTCCATAAAATATATATGACTCAGTAATATCCTCTAATGAGAGTGAATTAGAGGGAATCCCAGGAACATAATTCAGGATAATAATTATAAATATATTTAGCAAATTAAACATGATAGTACCACCTAAATGAATTCCAAGAGAGCATACAAAAATTTGTTGTAATATAAAAGTCAATGTAGAAATTCAATTCCATAAAGAATTCAGTTAAAATGGGAATACTGAACAAATAAAATTGAACTGCAGAAATGACAAATACAAGTCAAATAAAAAGCTCCTTTGAAAGCTTCACCAATAGAATGGTCAAAGGGAACTATAGAATATGAGGCCTTCAAGATGAGGTAAAGGTAGTAGAACAATTAGACCATGGAGAAGATAAACTGATAGGGCATATTACATGATCATTCAAAATCTATGGGGTGTGATAAAAAAGACAAATAATGAGTCATGAGCATAGAATAGGGAGAAGAACTTCATGCTAAAGATACAGAAAACATTCTGTGTAAAATTGTACCAGAGGATTTCTCAAATATAGAAAGAGATGTCCATCAAGGGTAGAAGACACATTATAACTCCAAAAAGGTAAGACCTAAGAAAAGAGTTCAAGACATATAATATAAGGAATACGCAAACTACAGATGGAAGAGAAAAATACCAAAATACATGTAAATCTATGTCTATCAGGTTAACAGCTTTTTCAACTTTAAAAGACGAGATAATTTTATTTTATTTTTTCAAATTTTTATTAACATCTTCCATGATTATAAAAAATATCCAATGGTAATAGCCTCACTCCCCCCCCTTTCCCCTTTGAAATTCTATTCTCCATCATATCTCCTCCCCATCTCAATCAGTCTCTTTTTATTTTGATGTCGTGAGCTTTGCCTCCTCTTATGATGGCCTTGTGTAGGTAGTGTCAGGCACTGTGAGGTCATGGATACTCAGGCCATTTTGTGTCTTGGGGGAGCACGTTGTAAGGAGTCCTACCCTTCCTTTGGCTCTTACATTCTTTCTACCACCTCTTCTGCATTAGACCCTGAGCCTTGGAAGGTGTGATAGAGATATTATAGAACTGAGCACTCCAATCGCTTCTTTCCAGTACCATGATACCTTCTGAATCATCCCACGGTCACTGCCACCTGAAAAGAGAAGATTCTCTACCAAAAGTGATAGTAGTATTAACATAAGGGTATGAACATTAAGAAAAGTGCTTAGTGGGCAGTTTGATATGCATAGTATATACATTTAGCCAGACAGCAGCAGATGCTAAACCCCTAGGGCTCATGACTACCTCTGTTTTAAGTTTTCAGTATCAGCGATGTATTACCTCCCATGGAGTAGGCCTCCAGTCCAGTTAGAGGGCAATTGGTTTCCACCATGATAGATGTGCCACTATTGTAACCATTGGCTCATTTGGCCTCGCTGGCCAAATATAAGGCTATCATTGTCCACTGTTGAGTATCTTCACTGGTGATTTTTCTTTCTCCCATTGAACTGCATACAGAATGGCTTCTTCCAGCTTTCTGTCAGCTGGTGTACATGAAGGAGGTTATCAGCTCAGTTCCAGCAGGATTTCTCAGTGGCCTTGCAGCCTAAATATGTGGAGTCTTCAGCAATAGGGTCTTACCATCTATTCCTGTTGGGAAACCAAGGGCCTTGGCAATGGCCTATAATGTTTTGGGGGCATCAGGAACCTCCCTGGCCAACAATTCACTGGAAGGTATCCCATCCCTGGCACTGAAAATTTTTTAGCAACAATTTATGGCTCCTGAGTGTTCCATTGTCCAAAAGAGTCTGATTCCATATGATTTATTCATATCCTCTTAGATTTTGTTTAGCCCTCCCTCCACCTTTACTTTACTCAGTCTCTTCCCCTGACCTCACTTAGGGGACAGGATAATTTTAATTGGCATATTTCACACTCAGAAAGCAAATGCCAGCACAAAAAACTATATCCAGAAAAAGCAATTAAAATCTTCCCATAATAAAAACAGGCTAAGTGATTTCATGATTACTAAGTCACCCCTAAAAATATAATGGAAGGAATATTTTGGATTGAAGAGAAAGATAAACATATTCATGATAAAATACATAAGTGTAACTCACAATATAACAGTAATTATGCAAATAAAGAATGGGAAAACACAAACAACAGAAAATTAAAGAGGAAAATAATGAAAACACCCCTTTCAATAATAAACTCTGAATACTAGTAGTCCCAATTCCTCAATCAAAAAACAAAGTGTAATATATCAGTTCATAAAAGAGGCTCTGTTTTTCCCTCTAACGTATGTACTTCACTCGCAGACACCCTAGGGGGAAAGAATAGATGGAAATATTGAAAACAAGTGGAACTAGGATGCAGCAGGCATTACTAGTCCAGTAGTAATAAAATAGATTTTAAACCAAAACTAAGCAGAAGACATAACATCACTTCATAATAATTAAGAAAGAAGTGCAGCAAGAGGACATTACTCTTCCATGAAACAAAGAGTTATTATTATAAAGTAGTTAAAAAACATTTAATAACTCAACCAAACTATTCAAGAATGAGAGAAGGCACAAATTCAAAAAATTAGAGATGAAAAAGGAGCTATTATGAAAAAAATAATGAATGTAAAATCTTATTAGAATACCTTAAAATCTAGTATTCAAGTAAATTGGAAACTCTAAAAGAAATGGATGAACTTCTATATACAAGTGAACTATGATGTTGAACTAAGATGAAGTAAACAAAGCAAGAAGAATTATAACATGGAACAAAAATTAAAGCAATAACTAAGAAAAAGTATCCCCACTAAAAAAATGTATCCAACCAAAGATGGATTCAATGCTGAAGTAAATCAGACCTTTAAAGCATAACTAATACCATTGCTTCTTAAAATTTGCCATAAAATAGAAAAGGCATCTATTTTACCTTGATCCTAAAATGAAATAAAAACACACAAAAGAAGAAAATTATAGACAAATTTTTCAAATGGACATAGATGCAAAAATTCTCAAAAATACTTTCAAATCTAACTCAATAACTCAAAAATATCATTCACAATGATCCACTTGACTTCATTCTTGAGATGCAGGGATGTCTCAGTGTAGAAGAAGAAATAAATGCAATATATCACTTCACTGGACTCAGTGACACAAAGCATATGATCATTGCAATACATAAATATTTTTATTCTAACATGTTTTATGATAAAATTCTTAAAGAGGCTGGGTGTTGTGGTACATACCTTTAATCTCAGCACTCGGGAGGCAGAGGTAGGAGGGTTGCCATGAGTTTGAGGCCACCCTGAGACTAGATAGTAAGTTCCAGGTCAGCCTGACCTACAGTGAGATCCTACCTTGAAAACCAAAAAAAAAAAAAAAAAATCTTGAAGAGATATGAATAGAAGGAACTTACCTCAACATAATAAAGAATAGTTATGATGAAACAATAGCCGACACAGTAGTAAATGGGGAAATTTTCCATGTTTTTCTCCAATAAAAGGATGAACAAGACAAAGGTGTCCACACTCCCTACTCTTATTCAGCATAGTATTGGAAGTTTTAACTAGAATAAAAGAAGAGAAGATATCAAAGGGATACAGATAGAAAATGAAAAAGTCAAAATATCCTTATTGGCAGGTGACATGATTATATACATGAGTCTCTGTAGATGCCACCATAAAACCCTTATAAAACACCTGATAAAAAAACTTTCAGGAAAGTATCAGGACACCAAATTAATGAACAAAAATGACTATCCTTCCTATGTACAATAATAAACATGTTGAGAAAGAAATCCAGGAAACAATGCCACTCAAAATTTTCTGAAAATAATATTTAAAAAAAATAATTGGAATTATTCCAGCAAGGCTGTGAAAGACCAATGAACATGTTATACACTGAGGACAGTAAAGACAAATAGAACATGGAAGAATTTCCATGGTCATTGATTGTAGAATTAATATTGTAAGAATGGATTTACTATTTTAAAATATCAACAAATTCCATGTAATCTCAATTGAAATTCCAGAAACATTCTTTACAGGAATTTAAAAACTCATAAAATTCCAGATAGTCAAAAATCTCCAGTAAATGAAAACTTATGTATGTACACTGATTTCAAGTTATGTCATAATAACAAAAAGAGGATGATACTGGCACCAAAAATAGACCTCAAAGCAGCAAATAAGCAAGTGAAATGAGCAGATGATTGTCAAAAGATGAAATCCATGTGACCAATAATTTTATTGATATTTTCAATCTAATATCCATCAAGGAAATATAAATTAATACTCTGAAATTTTTATCTCATCCCAGTCAGAATTGGATACTAAAATAGCAGTTATGAAGGAAACATGACAATCAATGCTGGCAAGGGCATGGAAAGAAAGAAATACATTTACACGGTTGGTGGAAATGTAAACTAGTACTACCACTACAGAAATCAGTATGATGATGCCTCACAAACCTGAAAACAGATCTACTATACAACCCATCTATACCACTCCTGTTCTCAAAGTCAAAATGTGACAGAGATGCTTACTTATCAGTGTTTGTCACAGCACTGTTCACAGTAGTAAACTTGGGGAACTAACCCAGGAATCCAACAACAGAGGAATGGAAAAGAAAATGTGGCACATATACACGAGGGGAATTTTTGAGCCATAAAGAAGCAAAATGTTAAATCATTTGTAGAAAAAATATATACACCTACAGATAAGTATATTAACTAACTTAAGCCAGTCTCAGAAAGAGAAGTGTCATGTGTGTTCACTTGTATGTGCTTCCTATATTTTACATTGATGTATAATATGAAGTCAAGTAGGCATACATGACTTGAAGTTAGAAGTGAAACTTTCTAAACAAAAGGGACTAATAGAAATGAATGGCTACTATATAAGGCACATGAATATAAGAGTGTCACTATGTAACACTGTTCCATGTATAATAATATAGACAATGAAAATGCAAAAACATATACACAGGAGAAATGCTTGTCATGGTACATCACTATATTTGGAGCGTATTAGTGCTTGGTTTACTATTTATCTGCCCAAGCTAATTAGCTAGCTCCCCACCTGGAACATTCAATAAAATAAATACAAATAAGCTGCTACCCAATACTAAAATTAATAGATTAGGTATAATCTAGATTATAATAAAAAGCATAAAAATCCCAGAACTTTAATCATCTTTATAATATCTATAAACACAGGCCTGATGTTGAAGGTCTGGCCAGACAGTTTTGTATCCTGTTCATTTTTGTATTATGATAGGATGTGAAGATACTGCATGATTCAATAATTCTCTATTGAAACATTTTACTTCTATAGAAATCTACATTTAACAACACAAAATATTTCATGTAAGTAATTACAGGACAAAATACAACTTTTAATATGATGTACCTAAATTAACACATACAGGGACTGGGGAGATGGTTTAACAGTTGATAGTGCTTGCTTACAAAGCCTGTCTGCCCATGTTCAATTTCTCAGTACTCATGTAAAGCCAGATGCCTAAAGTGGAGTTTGTTTGCAGTATCAAGAGGCCCTTTTGTATGTAAACCACCCTCTCTCTTTTTCCCCTTGCAAATATATAAAAACATGTTTTTTAAATTTTTTTTTTACTTTTATTTATTTATTTGGGAGTGAAAGACAGAGAGAAGGAGAGAGAGAGAGAGAGAGAGAGAGAGAGAGAGAGAGAGAGAGAGAGAGAGAATGTGTGCACCAGGGCTTCCAGCCACTGCAAACTCCAGATGCATATGCCCCCTTGTGCAGCTGACTAACGAGGGTCCTGGGGAATTGAGCCTCAATCCAGGGTCCTTAAACTTCACAAGTGCTTAACTGCTAAGCCATCTCTCCAGCCCTAAAAACATGTTTAAAAAATATATGCATATATGTAAAACATAAAGCCCTTTTTAAGAAACATGTATTGAATATTTGAATATTTGATGTGCAGTAGCATCCTCTTTTACATTAAAACTATTACTAAAATAGTTTTCTACTTTAAAGAGTCTGTAATTTAAGCTGAGAGTACAGAACATAGTTTGTGGTCATATCAACATACAGAAGTCAACATACAGAGGTATAATCAGATCCTAGTAACAATGTATATTTTCTTCATTTTGACAATTTATGCCATTTTCTATAATTAATTGAGGTCTGTACATTCAAGGATCATGAAGTTGTGTACTTCATGTGCAGCAAATGATTATAATAAAATTAAAATTAAGCACTGATCTTGTCATAAAGAAACCTTGGGATTATAAATCTATAATGGGGTCCTGTCCTTTGAGATTAATAGTTCTGTATAATGCATGGAGGAATTTACAGTAGGTATCTGAGATTTCCTCATCAGCAATTGGAATAAGGTCCTATTTATCTCAAATAAAGCTTTGAAAATTGTAGATGTCTAAGAATTCCTTCTTCTATTTCCTTCAAAGAGAAATGTCAAAGAAAAGACATGCTTTATTGCTCTTAATAGTTTCCTTTAAAATGTAATTTTATTGCTATTAATCAGGTTTGCTATTTCTGTGCAATAAAGGTAGTCAGTCAGTCAAAAGCAGCAGTAAATGAAGCCTGTTCTGGCCTAGAGTTTCAAACCAGCATGCACAGTGTTCTGGACATATTTATTCGGCCCCAGTTCAGGAGGCTGAGGCAAGAACAGCATCAGCTGAGTTGTAGCGATTTCCCAGTCCAATGATCTGACAAATTGTTGCCCCAGTCAAGCTGTCAAGATGTCTTTCTTAGGCTTCCTTTTTCTTCACAAGTTGTCCTTGTAGAGTAGCTCTTTCTGGGGCCTCTGCTGTTTCAGGTTGCTATGGAAACCAGAGCCATATTACATAGGAATTAAAAGCAGCTCTCTTTCCTCCTTTTACCAACAACCAGAGTCGTTATCCCATGCAAACCTTTGTGATAATAATCCATGGGTAGTGAGAATACAGTGATTGCAAAGACTTGGGCCACATGTCTTTAATACTTCATTTAGTCAGAAAGGCCTGCCGCCCTGTTCCCAGATACTTGCCATATTTGTGAAAATTACAACCACTGGTGTCTTGGAATACTGCTTCATTTAAAAGTGTTATTTGAAGTGTTCACCATCCCCCATAAACATTTGGTTTTCAAACATGGCTAGTTGAACACAGGCCCTCTCTGTGTATCTCTCTTACTTCAGCTTATTTACAGAAAAAGAACTTAAATTCTTTCTTTATACCACATTGCTATGATGTCACACTACTAAAGAAACATAAATTCTAGATTGCTCTCATAAAAGGCAGTCGGTCAGAAAGGGGTTAAATTAACAAACATTCTTTTAACACTTTCATATACATATAACAACATACATTGTTCTTATTTATACTTCTCCCCCAGTCTCTCCTGCTTTCCTGTCACATCATGTATGACATTACCCTCTCTTTAGATATCTCCTTCCCTTTTCTATGGTCATCTTTCCACTTTTACAATTTACGCACATGCACAATTAACTCAAACCTATACCCTACAAGTAAAACTTGGCACATTTGTCTTTCTGAGTGTGACTGATTTAGTTGAACATAATCAACTCAGCTTCCAAAAATTTTCCTGCAGATGAACTAATTTCATGATTTTATTTTTTTTGTTTGTTTGTTTTTTATTTTTTTCTCAATTTTTATTAACATTTTACATGATTGTAAAAAATATCCCATGATAATATCCTCCCTCCACCCGTTTTCCCCTTTGAAATTCCATTCTCCATCATATCCCTTCCCCAACTCAATCAATCTCTCTTTTATAGAGGAGGAAACTTACATTCTTGAAATGAACCCAATGTGCCCTGATTTTCTTTGTGAATGAGTAAAACGGCATGGTGTTTTAGGACCCTTTTCTAACAGTGTCACTGGTAGATGCCTTTGGAATGAGCTAAGGTTGAATTTGGTTTGGTGAAGGATTACAATGGGACTGGAATCTGAAGCCCAGGTTAGAGTTCTTATAGGATTTCACCCACTTTGGGCACCTAGAAGCCATGTGAGGGAAAGTCTCTCTGATGGAAAAGAAGTAGGACTTGTCAAAGAAAGGCAGACTGTAAAGAAACCTGAGGTGGCAAGATAGAAAGGTGCTACTGCAATTTTGCTAAAAATCATGTATATATCATAACTAATTTCAATATATGCAAGACAAACATACAAAATTTCCAAATATGTATCAAATACTGAGTAAACAGATACAGTCTATGTCTCATATTATTTGATAAATATATTAATTTGTTTACTATTATCCTATTATCTGGCATTTTGTATGCATGATAGCTATACCTGAAGGGTGAAAGCAATCATTAAAAACTAGAATTGATACAAATTTTTCATGTTTTGTGTAACAACATATAAAGCAGACTATTTTAACCCACTCATGTAATACATTTTACTGAGGGCATACAAAGTGATTTTTAACTTTGTAAGTTCCCAACTCCTAAGAAAACTGCTACTTTCACATGGTGTACAGCTTTTCAGGTTGAATTTATGAGCAGGGCTGGCATACTCCCTTCACTGGTCACCTCACAGAGCAACTATTAGTATTGGAGCATTTATACTATGTACACCATAACCAGTATTCAAAATTCAAAATAATATGGAAATGACTCACACAATAAATTGAAATAGCAGAAAGCAATGTAGGCAGTTCCATAATATTTACTTCCTAGCTCTATGTTGTGCAAACATTTCATGACAATATGTATGGAGAAATCCCAGATGCAGCTGCAGATCCAATGTGGGTGGGATTCTATTTGGCTTTGTTTATCAGATCTTGACAGTTCCTTATGCTGGAGATATTCTTTTACAGAATTTCACAAGTATAAGAAATGTGGATATTGGCTTAGTGGTTAAGGTGTTTGCCTGCAAAGCTAAAGGACACAGGTTTGACTCCCCAGGACACATATAAACCAAATGCACAATGGAGCACATGCATCTGGGGTTTGTTTACAGTGGCTGGGGGTCTTGGCAAGCCCATTCTCTCCCTCTCTGTCTCTCTTTCTGTCTCTCTCTCTCTCTCCCTATTTCTGTATCTCTCTCTTTCTCAAATTAAAAAAAAAAAAAAAAAAAAAAAGCAAGGAGTGATGGCTTATGCCTTTAATCCCAGTACTCAGAGGGCAGAGGTAGGAGGATTACAGTGAGTTCAAGGCCACTCTGAGACTACAAAGTGAATTCCAGGTCAGCCTGGACTAGAGTGAAAACCTACCTTGAGAAAAAAAAGAAAAGAAAAGAAAGAAATGTGGATAATTATTTTATAATTATTTTCCTAAAAGACTCTTACTTAAATCTAACACACTGGTAGTAAGTATGTAAGTAATATGGATGATTATCCATATTAATATAGCCATAGTTTACTGATTAATGCACGTACATAAGGCATTTCCATTCAGTGAGGTTTTATTAAGTATGATAATCTGTGTGAGATTTTTAACTAAAGTCTGTGTTTTATGAGACATTATGATAACATTTACCTCATGTTTTGCCTCCTGCATATCTACTTCTTTGTATAAGAAATATGTTTCAGAGCTGAGCATGATGCTACCAGGCTGTCATCTCTGAACCTGGAGACAGAGATAAGAGGATCCCAAGTTTCCAGGCCAGCACAGAATAGCAAGACAATTCTTAAAAATGAAAATGACACCAGAAAAATTCACCAGTGTCATCAGTCTTTGAAAGGCTGCCCTTTACCGTTGAGCTGAATATACATTAAAGCATTTATCTTTTGTAGAATATTCATTTTATGATTACAATTTCCATTGTTCAAGGAAGATGTGAAGGCTTTGAAATAAAAGGATCTGTTTCATATGATTTAGGGCCTCCATAAACATTTGATTACACTTAATATGTTAAAACAAAGTTTTGCTTTCTGACGTGTGACCCATGAAAGCCTCATAGAAAATGACAGAGAGGCTACCTGGACCTTCATACTGGGAGAGCGGGGATGTGGAGTTTGCTTATTTACTTGGTCTTTTCCTCTAAGTAGTGGGCAGCTTCCTCAAACTTTAGATGGCACACTCAGGAACAGAGTGACTGGATGAAACACTAGTACCTTTATGTAGGTCAGATCTGTGCCAGAGATCTTTACATAGTGGTGTTTCTTTCTAAACACTTTTCTACACCATTCTTTTTAAAAAAAAATATTTTAAATTTATTGAAAGAAAACTTAAAAGAACTCTCATACCCTTCAGGCTGAAGGGCTGTATCTTCCTCCTTCCTATATTGCTCTTTCTTATGTCACATGATGTTTTGAATATAAGACACCTGTAGTAAGTTTGTTAAGTTGTAAAGTTTAAAGAAGCTATGTATCCTTTTGAATCTTCTATGCCTTTGCTAATTCTCTTTTAGAACTTGAGCGGTGAGATGGTATTTTATAGCTGAAGTTTCTTTCTCTCAATATATATGATAATGCTTAAATCAGATTATAGATCTTTTCCCAGATATATATCATTTCTTCATTGTGAAAGCACTGGTATCTTTTCATCTGGTCTTTGATTGTACAGTATCCATGTGCTATCTTTTGCTACCTTGCAACACCACAGTTGCTTATTCTTGCCCATGTTAGATCTAACATGACATGTTCACAAAGGCAAGTGGATCCTTATCCCACTCACTTGTGGAATCTAAAAGTGTTTATTTCATAGCAGGCAAGAAGTTGAGAAGAAAGTAGTAGTTATCAGAGACTGGGTCAGGAGGAATGGAGAAGTGCTGATAAGTGTTTAATAAGTTGTAGTTACAAAGGAGAAAGGATGTCCAAGTGACAGTAAGTGGTAGAAGAGGAGGAATGGGAAACTCAGTTAGACCATTTTTTAAAATATTAATTTCATCATCATCATTATTAACAATATACTTTGTATGGATACATCATGTGATGGCACCCTCTTTCTTTAGTCCCTGCCCCCATTCCACTGGGGACCCTAGTGGGGTTGCAGGCATTTCCTATGAGGTTGAGGGTTATGACTGTGGGAGCAGCAGTAAGATTTTGGGAGGAGGGAGGGGATGCCTCTGGGCATGATGTCTCAACCTGTGACTCTTACAATTCTTACCATCTTTCCACCCCCTCCTCCACAAAATTTCCTGAGCTGTGGTGAATGAGGTGTTTTTGTGTCATTTTGCACATATAATGCTAGATCTATACAAGTCACTTTGCTTTTTTCAGTATTTTCAAGTTCTAATTTATAAAACAAAAGCCAATAGCATTTGTTTCAAAGACTTAAAATTAAAAATCTAAGGCTTTATTATAACTGAAGACTAGTAATAACTAATGTTTATAATGTTAATGATAATCAGTACTTTGAACCAATAGTCATTTAACTAAATGTCAGTGATCAAACACACTGTTGAATATATGACTTCATATAAAGAAATTGCAAATCAAAAGAAGATGTTAGTCAGTTAATGCAGGCAAATTATTAGTAGAGAAAATATTGTTATATTGAATCATTGACTGTAACTGAGTATGAAATCTTTACTATTTTAAGAATGTTGCACCTATGCATGCATAATGCTTAAAAAGTTGTTGAAGAATATTTTGGTTAGTTAAAGAGAATGTGGCTATAGCTTAGCACTGTGCAGCACACTTTGAAAACTGGTATGGTTTTGTTTAGAATTTTAAAACAAAATCTGGCTGGAAAAGTTGCTTAGTAGTTAAGACACGTACTGGCAAAGCCTAAGGACCCAGGTTTGATTCCCCCATATCCATAAAGCCATTTGAAGTAGCTAGAAGCCCCGGTGTAAGTATTCTGTCTCTCTCTCCCTCTTTCTGTCTTTCTCTCTTTCTCTCTCTCTCTACCTCCCTCCTTCTCTCTCTTGCTATCTATCTTGCTCTCAAATAAATAAAATATAATCTGTTTCAAATGTGATGCAAGAAACAAGCCACAATTCATCTATTGCAAGAGTGGGTTTGTTCTACTGAGCTCCCCTTATCCATTGTTGGCCATAGCAAACCTGTGATCATCCAGATGTACAGTATAAGAGATAAAGAAATAGTGGAGTTTTTTGTTATGAACTTATATCTTGTTATGGCACAATGTCAATTGCTACTTGCTATATTTTTTTCATTTGCTACTTGCTATATTTTTATTTATTTATTTATTTATTTATTTGGGGGGATGGGCATTCTTGGACTTCTAGCCAGTGGAAAGGAGCTCCAGACACATGTGCCACCTTGTGTATCTGGCTTACATTGGTACTGGGGAATGGAACCTGAATCTTTAGGCTTCATAGACAAGCAGGTCAACCTGTAAGCCATCTCTCCATCCCACTTGTTGTTAAATTAAATGTGAACAATGTACTTATAATCCACTAGTATTAGGTATTCATGTTAATAATAATCTCACAATCTTGTGTTCATATTTTAAACTTTAATTTAATTTATTTATTTGAGAGAGAAAGAAATAGACAGATAGTGTGTGTGAGAGAAATGGGCGCTCCAGGGCCTCCAGCCACTGCAAACAAACTCTAGACAAATGTGCCACCTTATGCATGTGCTTTATGTGGGTACTGGGGAGTCAATCCTGGGTCCCCAGGTTTCTCAGGCAAGTGTGTAAATGCTAAGCCATCCCTCCAGCCCCTGTGTTTATATTTTTATATCAATCTCTTAACATTAAAATTATTTTTACTTACTTAGAAAAATTAATTGAAGGACATCACAATCATATTGTACCAGAGTTATCTTTACTTTAATGTTTAGATAAAAATTAATTTTACTTTAGGTATTGATTTAAAAAAAAGTGTATTTATCAATCTTAAAATTTAATTAACTTACATAATAGAACAGAAATTCACAAACTAGCTATATCAGTCTATTGAACAATGCTTTCACACTATATATATATATATAATGAAAATATCAATACACTCTGTTTCAATTATGTTCATTGAATAAATTAGGATCTCTGTATTAATTTAGAAGTATGTATGGAAGCTGTTGATGTCACTCAATTTTAGATTGCTTATCTATAACTGAAAGGAAAAGTAAAATAAAAAATTAAGAAACATAAAGGATAAAACAGGGAAAAATCAAGCAAAATAAAATATTAAATAAATAAGTATATCACACATACACACACAATAATGCCAACCCAAAAAGCACCCATATGGCCAACACTCCCAAGAACAGTTCATCATGATAAAGAGACCAAACTAAAGTTCACAGGATTGAAGAAGGTGCCTGGGTAGAAGCTCAAAACACAGAAAATCTATTCAATCTATGCAAGACATAGCAAAACCTTTCTGAATCTAGAGAGAGGTGTTGATTTCTTAGCACAGGAATCATTTAAATTTCAAATGGATGTGACCAGAGAAGAATAAACTTCAAACATACACTTAAAACTACAAAGGAAGAATTCAAAATCTATTCAAAGATAAACATTTAAGAGTAAAATTTTCAGCAGAAATACGATGTCAAGATAGCATGAAATTATAAATTTCAAGCACTAAAAGTAAATGTTGACCAGCAAAGATTGTTATAAGTATGCATTATCTTTTACAAATTGTTGAAAAACAAGAACATACAAGACAACTGAGCTAACTCATGACTGCTGATTCTGCAACACTATTCTAGAATATAACCAAAGGAGTCATAAACATAGAGGAGAAAGACAAACTCAGTCATCAGAAATAAGAACGAATAAACTTCATGATATGAATAGATAAACAAAGAAGTTCTAAAATTTAAAAGAAAATCAATTATGTCCATCACAGTAAACAAGCAAACCCCTAAGAAGCATGAAGAAAAGAAGAATCAATAATCAAATCAACCAGAACAACTAAATAGACATTTTTTTTTTCGGGGGGGGTGGTAGGGGTTGCAGTAGGGTTTCACTCTAGCTCAGGCTGATATGGAATTCTATGTAGTCTCAGGGTGGCCTCCAACTCATGGTAATCCTCCTACCTCTGCCTCCTGAGTGTTGATATTAAAGGCATGTGTCACCATGCCTGGCTTCAATAGACATTTCTTAATTATAACCCTAAAAATAAATGGCCTCAACTTTCCACACCAACTAGCTGAGGTGATTAAGAAGACTAAGATTGATTAATATTGATTAAAAAGGTGCCCCACTATCTGTTGCTTACATACCTCACTTACAAAGGGATACAGAAAAAAAATGGTTATCAAGTTCCAAGCCAAACAGACACCAAAAATAAGTTTAGATTGATATTCTGATAATTCTGCTGTGTCCCTACTAAGATTTTACTCAATAAAAAAAGAAAAAAAAAAAAAAAGAAGAATGGAATGATAACCCTTGCAAGAAAATGGATTAAGCTAGTGATTTATCATGTTAAGGGCAATATGACAGACACCAGAAAGATTATGAGTGTTGCTGTTATTGCTAGCCCAGGAAGCTTCTCTGTGGAAGTGGCAATAGAAAGTGAGGACACTCAAGACTCATCAAAACTGAAAATAAGGGCTGGAGAGTGGCTTAGCAGTTTAGCGCTTGCCTGTGAAGCCTAAGGACCCCAGTTCAAGGCTCGATTCCCCAGGACCCACATTAGCCAGATGCACAAGGGGGGACATGCATTTGGAGTTCATTTGCAATGACTGGAGGTCCTGGTGTGCCCATTCTCTCTCTGTGTCTATTTCATTGTCACTCCCAAATAAATAAATAAATAAAAATTAGTTTTTTATAAAAACTGAAAATAATAGTCTGCAAAGATGCCCTCTAAGGCTCAAGAAACATAGTGGAAATGAAGACAGAAATCATGTAAGCCACAGAGTAGCCCTTCTGAAACGAACTGACTGGTTAATTTATGACCCCACAATGGTTGGTGTATCCCCACAAGACCTGTATTCTTCAGAGTCCATCAATATTTTGACATGGAGAATAGAAGAAGACAATATCAAAACAGAGGAAGTACTACTTAAAAAGAGGAGGGTCCTCAGTGGAATGGACCTAGGCAAAGAGACCCAATATTATTGTTATATTATAAGTAGAAAAACTATGAGGGAAGAAGGAGTACTATAAAGGGAAGTGGAAAGTGGAAAATGAGGGAAATTGGGGAGAAAATAAGGTAAAACATCATATTGTCTCTCTTAGGAGGAAATATCATAGGAATACATACATATGATATGAAAACTGAAGAGGGATTATCTTAGGGAAGGGAGTATAACAGTGTCTTTATTACCACTGAAACAAAATATCTGACAAAAATCCCTATAAACTTAGAGCTAAATATCCCATCATTGAAGGAAAGGCATGATGACAGGAGCTGGTCACATTTGGCACTGTGAGGAAACAGAGAGTAATAAATGCTATAGAGAGCCATCTCCCCCTCTTTCTATATAGACCAAGATACCAACAATTGAATAGTACTGCTCCTGATCAAGGTGAGTTTTATTGACTTAATTAACCTCAGTAAAAGAATCACTCATAGTTAGGCACAGAGGATAGCCTATCCTACACAATCCCTCATAAGTGATTCTAGGTCCTGTCAAGTTGACAATCAATATAAACTATCTCAGGTGAGCCAGTGAGAGGGGAAATAATTATAGTAAAGGGTAACTGCAGGACAATTACAAGCAGTGCAAAATTATGTATGTTTATGAAACCCATTATTTTCTATCCTAACAAAACTACATTAAAAAGCAATAGTAATAAAGAAAAAAGTAATGTGTCTGGATGAAATGCTTAGAATTGTGTGTACGTATGTTGATTTCTTGTCTCTCCTGGGTGCTGGGATTACAGGCAAGCTGCCACACTCACCCAAAAGTTATGAGGGTGCTAAAGACCCTACACTTGCCTAGTAAGTGCTTTATCTATTAAGCCATTTCCCAAGCGCCTGGTTATGTGCTTAGTATTTATGGTTAGAGACTGCATATTTTACTCTTTTATAATGAACATTTCATTATACTGCTTCATATTTCAGTTTTTCACAAATTCTCAATTCAATAGCATAATATTAATGATGTCAAGGTTAACTATATATAAATTAACTACCAGTGCAAATTGAAGAACCAAATAGATAATTTGGATAAGTGCAGAAAATGCAAAACAAATGTCTCTGGGTAGGATTGTCCTAAATCTGAAACTTAGGATGGAGTTAATATATTTATGATATATCTAGCTATACATGAGATAAAACACCCCTTTATTTCTTTAAGATACATTACCTATGTTCTTTTTTTTTTCTGTGTGGGTATTCAAACCTATTAATCTTTTTATACAAATTTTCTACCTGTGCTGTTCTCTACTAACCTTTCTTAACAAATCACTAGATAATTATAGAATAATATCACTTTCAGTGTTAAAATTGATGTAATCTCTGAATGTTCCACTTATTCTTTCAGTTCTTAATATTATGAATTATTTTCTTGCAATTTGCCATTAGTCTTGACAAAATGCTGGGGAGAAATACGATATTTTACGTACATCAATTACTTTCATTACAGAACAAAATATTTGAACAGAAGAAGCTTAAGGAAGAAAGCATTTATTGAATTTACAGTTTGTTGTAGTCAGCTTCAGGTTGGAGAAATGAACCTGCAAAGCAGACACAGTTTATGGGAGCAAAAGGATCTGAAGCTTACAGATCCAGGGGAAGTTCCATCATGGCCAAGAAGTTGGCCCCTTTCACCAAATCCCCACAAAGAGAAGGACCACCACCAGCACCACAAGCAGGGACACTCTGGGAACTCAAGCAGACATCAAGCATTCTGCAGACATTTAGGCTGGAATTCAGATCATCTTAGGGCTGGATCCCAAGATCCTCCCACTGTGACACTTCCTCCAGCCAGGGCTGGGGATCTAAGTTACAAGCTTTAATAAACTCCTGAATCTATTGTGGACATCCACTCAAATCACATTATGTTCCGTTTCCCCAGTAAATACAACCATCTCATATTATAAATTTTATTCAGTTCAACTTCAAAGGTCCCCATATTCTTTATTAATTTTAGGTAGTTCCAAGGTCCCATCTGACATTTAAAATTGTCTTTTAGCTGTGTGTCATGTAAAATCAAAACAAGCTATATGGTTTCAACAATACATGGCATAGAGTACACATTTCCAACAGCTATGAGGCATAACAAGGAGAGAATGGATCAATGTGAACTCAATAACCATTAAGCAAACACCAAACATCTGCAGTTTGAATCTCATATCATAACCAGTGACTGGCAGTCTCCAGATTTTTCAATTTCACCCCTCTAGTTGGGCTGAGTAGCCAAATAAAAGTTCCATTCTGAGCCAACAGTGCTTCATGGTAGCCTTTGCACAGTACTGATATAAATAAATAAATAATAAATAATAAATAAATAAATAAATAAATAAATAAATAATAAATAAATAAATAAAAACTTACAGGTTCCCATGTAAATCATAGTCGATCTTCCAAAAGCTTCACTGGCCTATCGGGGATCATCATGCTCTGCTTCATGCTGCTTCTCAGCAGTGGCTCCTGGAAACTTGTGTACTTCGTGACCCATTCCCTACATTTTTTTATTGCTTCCAAAACCAGGTGGGCAAGACACAGCCTATACTTAATTCAGGGATAAAATAAATCATGACCCTGAAGAACAGCTTCCTTCCTTTCACTTCTTTCCTTTCAAAAGAGTTTGCATTTCTACCATTCAGTCTTTGCTCAGGCATTCTTTCCATTGTTTTGGTGCAAAGTAGTTGTGTCATCTTCCTGGAGATCACTAATGTATTTGAAAAAGCAGCTTCAGTAACCTAAAAATTTTAAACTTGTTTGAATTTCTCCAATTTTAAACCGTATATATCTCAGTTCCACATTTTTAGGCAAGCACATCAGTCCATTACAAATTTAACTTTATACCACTCTCTGGCAGTGGGAAGCAGAACACAGCCAGCCCTTATGCCAGTAGCACAGTTCCAACAAAACTCTCTACCTACTTTGTGTCCCCTTAGAATGGTCGTAAGCAAATCTTCAAAATATAATTCTCTCCACACTTAGCATTCATTTAAAGACTTATCTTATTTATTTATTTATTTACTAGAGAGAGAGAGAGAGAGAGAATTGGTGTACCAAGGCCTCCATCCATAGCAAATAAACTCCAAACACATGTGCACTTGTGTCACTGTGCATCTGGCTTACATGGGACTTGGAGAGTTGAACATGAGTGCTCAGGATTCACAGGCAAGTGCTTTACCCACTATGCCATCTCTCCAGCCATATGCACACTTTTAAGATGGATTGGATGTATTTGTATAATAAGGTGATAGATACTCTAAGGGCTAGAGGCAAAACGTTTTGGTTTGAATGTAAAATTATCCACATGGGTTCATGTAATTGAATATTTAATTTTATCTCCAGTTCTGGATGCTGTATGAGAAGGGCATGGAACTTTTAGAAGGTGAAATTTTTTGTAGGATGTATGTCACTGGGAATGAACATTGATGTTTTAGTGTCTAGTCATGGTTGCTTTTCTTTTTGGCTACTTACTCCCTGCTGCTGCAATGAAGTAACAATAGCTTCCTCTTTCTGCAATACTTTCCTTGCCACTGATGGGCTATATCCTTGGGGACTGTGTGGACTTAGATTACAGTGGCTGGAGGTCTTGTATGCCAATTCAATCTCTCTCGATCTGTCATAAAAAAGCCAGTCTGTTGGGCTTGCCTCAAAATAAATAAATAAATAAGTAAATATTTCTGCACAGTTTTTAGTAGTCCCAACACTGCTTGAAAGTTGAAAGTCTAAACTCCCATTAAGGCAGTCTTGAAAAGTAAATCCCATAAAATTCAAACATGAGTTATAAACTCCAAGTATATAAACGCATAATATAAATATTATCAAGACCAAAGACAGGAATGGGGACATAGCATGGAAATATTGAACCAATTCAACATGAAAACTCGTCAGTGAAAACAATAAATCTTTTAGCTCCATATCTGGTATCTGGGAATCCTAATAAAATTAATGGGTGTCCAAGTGGTAGGTCTATCTCCAGCTTTGCTGCTTGTAGACTCTCTGTTGAGCAGATCCCTCCTCCCTGAGGTTGAAATGTTTCCTAGGGGACATCATATGTTTCTGAAACCTCCAATGCCCTTGTGTCTTCATTAAAACTTGTGGCTCACCTTGACAACTCCACACATTGCCCTCACAGGCCCTCATTGCATGGATTTTGCCCCTGCCTAATATTACATAGCGTCAGTAGCTCTAGGGAACTGTGGTACTATATTCTTACATCTTGCATTTTTTCATTCTTCTAAAACCAATACCATGTGGGTATTGCTGTCAAGTTCTGATGTCACATTGGAATGAGTACTAGCCTTTGACCACAGAATCAACACATTCTGTATGCTGACTTTGAGAAAAGAGATCTCCTTCCCATGTTAATCCTTCAGACATTTTCTTTTCAAGATAATTTACATTCTTACTATTTTGACCCTTTAATGATTTGAGCCTTGCCCCTCGGGTCATTCTCCCCATTTCCCAGAACAGAACATTTGGCTTAAGCTAAATAGTGAACATCTTTTAAGGAATTATAACCAAAAAGTCTCTACAATCTCTGGACCTGGAACTTTAAATTTCCTTACATTTCTTTCAGTATCAAAATTAATATTTTTCATATCTGTTTTGCTGACTATTTTTCTTCACTTCCATTTTAGATATGAATAAGGATAGCAAAACCAATCTATACCAGAGATTCAGTGTTTTCTGCCATGAAATTTTTACTACTTTAAAATTCAATTTCACTCAAGTTCTCAAAATATGGGCAGGGTAAAATCAATTTATTTGTCAGAATATCAAATGAATTGCCTCTATTCCAGATCCTAATAGAGTCCTTTTCGTTTCCCCACTGAAATCTCATGGGCTAAGTTTCCATTGTCTATGTGTCTCTAATCATTTTGGTCTTTAAAACTGACATTAAAATGTATCATTAGGGCTAGATATATGGCTTAGTAGTTAAGAGTTTGCCTGTGAAGCCTAAGGAGCCAGGTTTGATTTCCCAATACTGTCTGTCTCTCAAATAAATAAATGAAATATTTTAAAAATGAAAATAAATGGGTGATTATATATCCTTACAAAATTATAAGCCTTGTTTAGCACAAATTTGCAAATCTTTTCTCATTCCTCCCATAAGCAAGTTCCAAAAGACGAAGAGCCACATGGCAAGGATTTTCAGAGTGGCAGCCCTACTTCTTATCAGCAGTTTTCTTTATCCATTATTTTCTTGTCACAGGACAATGTACCAAAATAGAAGGACCTTAAGGAATGCATGGGTTTATTTAAGCTTATAGTTCTAAAAGATAAAGTTGATATTGGAAGGTTAATCATAGCAGGAGAAGGAAAAGGCATCACATTAACAAGGAAGATATAGAGAAGAGAAGAAACCTAGTGGGGCTTGCTGATAAATTCATAAAACTGATACCCAAAGATATACTTGCTCCATGAAGGCTCCATATTAAAAAGGCTCCATAACTTTTTCAAACAGAGCAACCAACTAGGGATTTAGTATTGAATCACACAAATCAACATTCATAGAATATTCAAATAACCACAACGCATTTGCATGCCTGTGTCATTTCAGAAACATAATTCATTTTTAATGTAATTCAAATTTAATGATGACTGTTAACTCTATCTTTTTACACATGTCTTTTATAATATGAAGGATTAAGGCCCATATACTATGTTTTCTAGGAGATTTATCCATTCTTTTCATTTTTTAATTTTTTAATTTTTTTAATTTTTATTAGCATTTTCCATGATTATAAAAACAATCCCATGTTAATTCCCTCACTCCCCCCCCACATTCCCCTTTTAAATCCCATTCCCCATCATATTACCTCCCCAGCACAATCACTGTACTTACATATATACAATATCAATCTATTAAGTACCCTCCTCCCTTCCTTTCTCTTCCCTTTATGTCTCCTTTTTAACTTACTGGCCACTGCTACTAAGTATTTTCATTCTCACACAGAAGTGCAGCAATCTGTAGCTAGGATCCACATATGAGAGAGAACATGTGGGCTTGGATTTCTGGGCCTGGGTTACCTCACTTAGTATACTCCTTTCCAGGTCCATCCATTTGTCTGCAAATTTCATAATTTCATTTTTCTTTACTGCTGAGTAGAACTCCATTGTATAAATGTGCCACATCTTCATTATCCACTCATCAGTTGAGGGACATGTAGGCTGGTTCCATTTCCCAGCTATTATAAATTGAGCAGCAATAAAAATGGTTGAGCACGTACTACTGAGGAAATGAGATGATTCCTTCGGATATATGCCAAGGAGTGCTATAGCTGGGTCATATGGTAGATCAATCTTTAGCTGTTTTAGGACCCTCCACACTGATTTCCACAATGGCTGGACCAGATTGCATTCCCACAAGCAGTGTAGAAGGGTTCCAGTTTTTCCACATCCCTGCCAACATTTAAGATCATTTGTTTTCATGATGGTGGCCAATCTGACAGGAGTGAGATGGAATCTCAATGTAGTTTTAATCTGCATTTCCCTGATGACTAATGACGTAGAACTTTTTTAAGATGCTTATATGCCATTCGTATTTCTTCCTTTGAGAATGCTCTATTTAGCTCCATAGCCCATTTTTGATTGGCTTGTTTGATTCCTTATTATTTAAATTTTGAGTTCTTTGTATATCCTAGATATTAATCCTCTATCAGATATATAGCTGGTGAAGATTTTTTCCCATTCTGTAGGTTGCCTCTTTTCTTTTTTCACTGTGTCCTTTGTAGTGCAAAATCTTTGTAATTTCATGAGGTCCCAGTGATTAATCTGTGGTTTTATTGCCTGAGCAATTGGGACTGTATTCAGAAAGTCTTTGCCAAGACCAACATGTTGAAGGGTTTCCCCTACTTTTTCCTCTAGCAGTTTATCAGAGTTTCCGGTCTGATGTTAAGGTCTTTAATCCATATGGACTTAATTCTTATGCATGGAGAGAGAGAAGAATCTATTTTCATCCTTCTGCAGATATATATCCAGTTTTCTCAACACCATTTACTGAAGAGGCTGTCTTTTCTCCAATGAGTATTTTGGGCATTTTTATTGAATATCAGGTGGCTATAGCTACTTGGGCTTACATCTGGGTACTCTTCTGTTCCACTGATCTACATGTCTGTTTTTGTGCCAGTACCACACTGTTTTTATTACTATGGCTCTGTAGTATAGGTCAAAATCAGGTATGGTGATACCATCAGCCTTATTTTTGTTGCACAGTATTATTTTAGATATTTGATTTTTTTGTGTGTGTGATATCAAATGAATTTTTTGATTGTCTTTTCTATTTCCATGAAGAATGCTTTTGGAATTTTGATAGGATTGCATTAAATATGTAGATTGCTTTTGGTAAGATTGCCATTTTCACAATATTGATTCTTCCAATCCAGGAACAGGGGATGTTTCTCCACTTTCTAGTGTCTTCTGCAATTTCTCGCTTGAGTGTTTTAAAGTTCTCATTGTAGAGATTCTTTACTTCCTTGGTTAGCTTAATTCCAAGGTACTTTATTTATTTATTTATTTATTTGATGCAATTGTGAATGGGAGTGATTCTCTGATTTCATCCTCAATGTGTTTGTTGTTAGCATATATGAAGGCTACTGGTTTCTGTGTATTTATTTTGTATCCTGCTACATGGGTGTAGGTTTGATCAGCTCTAACAGTTTGCTATTGGAATCTTTAGGGTCCTTTATATATAGCATCATGTCATCTGCAAATAATGATAACTTGATCTCTTCCTTTCCAATTTGTATCCCTTTTATGTGTGTCTCTTGCCTTATTCCTATGGCTAAGACTTCCAAAACCATATTAAATAAAAGTGGGGACAGTGGACACCCTTGTCTTGTTCCTGATTTTAGTGGAAAAGCTTCTAGTTTTTCCCCATTTAAATATGTTGCCTGTAGGCCTGCATAAATAGCTTTTATTATAATGAGATATGTTCCTTCTATTCCTAGTCTCTGTAGGACTTTTATCATGAAGGTATGTTGGATTTTATCAAATGCTTTCTCTGCCTCCAATGAGATGATCATGTGATTTTTGTCCTTCAACCCGTTTATATAATGTATTACATTTATAGATTTGCATATATTGAACTATCCCTGCGTTTCTGGGATAAAGCCTACTTGATCAGGGTGAATGATCTTTTTGATATACTCTTGTATTCTTTTTGCCAATATTTTGTTGAGAATTTTTGCATCTATGTTCATGAGGGAGATTGGTCTGTACTTTTCTTTTTTTGTTCTATCTTTTCTTGGTTTTGGTATCAGGGTGATGATGGCCTCGTAGAAGGAGTTCGGTAGAATTCCATCTTTTTCTGTTTCCTGGAAAAGCTTAAGAAGCAATGGTGTTAACTCTTCCTTAAATGTCTGGTAAAATGAAGCAGTGAATCCATCTGGGCCTAGGCTTTTTTTAGTTGGGAGATTATTGATAACTGTTTGGATCTCCATGTTTCTTATAGGTGTATTTAAGTGATTAATGTCATTTTAATTTAATTTAGGTAGGTCATATAAATCAAGGAAATCATCTGATTCTTTCAGATTTTCATACTTTGTAGAGTATATGCTTTTATAGTATGTCCCTATGATTTTTTGAATTTCTCTGGAATCTGTTGTGATGTTACCTTTTTAATCTCTGGTTTTATTAATTTGTGTTTCTTCTCCCTTTCTTTTGGTCAGATTTGCTAAGGGTTTATCAATCTTGTTTATCCTTTCAAAGAACCAACTCTTTGTTTCATAAATTCTTTGGATTTTTTTTTTTGTTGTTGTTTGTTTGTTTGTTTCTATCTTATTAATTTCTGCCCTAATCTTTATTTCTTCCCGCCTACTGATTTTTGGTTTGCCTTGTTCTTCTTTTTCCATGGCTTTAAGGTGAACCATTAGGTCGTTTACTTGTGACCTTTCTATTTTCTTAATAAAGGCACTTAAGTCTATAAATTTACCTCTTAGAACTGCCTTCATTGTGTCCCAGAGATTTTGATATGTTGTGTTCTCATTATCGTTTGACTCTATAAATTTTTTGATTTCCTTCTTGATTTCTTCATTGACCCATTCATCATTTAGTAGTGTATTGTTTAGTTTCCATGATTTTGTGTATGCACTACAGCCCTTCTTGCTACTGATTTGTAGATTAATTCCATTGTGGTCAGATCAAATGCAAGGAATTATTTCAGTTTTCCTGAATTTGTTAAGATTTGCTTTGTGTCCTAATATATGGTCTATTTTAGAGAATGTTCCATGTGCTGCTGAAAAGAATGTATATTCTGCAGCCTTTGGATGAAATGTCCTGTATATATCTGTTAGGTCCATTCCTTCTATGACCTCATTTAGTCCAGATGCCTCTCTGTTTATTTTTTTCCTGTCAATTGATGAGAGTGGGGTGTTAAAGTCACCCACAACCACTGTGTTTGGTGTTATCTGTGACCTTAGTTCTAATAGTATTAGTTTGATGAATTTGGGAGACCCCATGTTAGGTGCATATATGTTTAGGATTGTAATATCCTCCTCTTGGAGTATGTCCTTAATCAATATAAAGTGACCTTCCTTATCTTTCTTGACTAACGTTGAACTGAAGTCTACCTTGTCAGATATTAGGATAGCAACCCCTGCTTGTTTTCTAGGCCCATTTGCTTGAAACACCATCTTCCAACCTTTCACCCTAAGATAATGTCTATTCTTTGTAGAAAGGTGTGTTTTTTGAAGACAACAAATTGTAGGATCCTTCTTTTTAACACAGTTGGCAAACCTATGTCTTTTCGTTGGGGCATTGAGACTGTTGACAGTAAGAGATATTATTGAAAGGTGTGTATTTATGTTTGCCATTTTTTTTTTTTTTTGTGATTCTGGTTCTACCTGTCCTCTCTTGTGTTAACTAATATTTGAGTATTGCTTGTTTTTAATAGGTTCCTTATATGTGTGCTTTTCCTTTTCTTCAGCATGGAGGATTCTATCAAGTATTTTCTGTAGAGCTGGTTTTGTCTTCAAATACTCCTTTAACCTCCTGTTGTCATGGAATGTCCTTATTTCTCCGTCTATTTGAATGGATTGCTTTGCAGGATAAAATAACCTTGGTTGACAGCTATTATCTTTCAGAACTTGGAATATATCACCCAAGCCCTTCTGGCTTTAAAAGTTTGTTTTGAGGGCTGGAGAGATGGCTTAGCGGTTAAGCGCTTGCCTGTGAAGCCTAAGGACCCTGGTTCGAGGCTCGGTTCCCCAGGTCCCACGTTAGCCAGATGCACAAGGGGGCGCATGCGTCTGGAGTTCGTTTGCAGAGGCTGGAAGCCCTGGCGCTCCCATTCTCTCTCTCTCCCTCTACCTGTCTTTCTCTCTGTGTCTGTCTCTCTCAAATAAATAAATAAAATATTTTAAAAGTTTGTTTTGAATAATAGGCTGTAATCCTAATGGGCTTGCTTTTGTAGGTAACTTGATTTTTCTCTTTAACTGCTTTCAATTTTTTTTCTTTGGTGTGTGTGTTTGGATGTTTGATTATAATATGGTGAGGAGAGGTTCTTTCCAGGTTTTGTCTGGCTTCCTGTATCTGCATTGCCACCTCTTTCCCAATTAGGGGAAAATTTCTTCTATGATTTTGTTGAAGATGCTTACTATGCCTTTGGAGTGGAATTCCTCTCCTTCTACTATGCCCTGAATTCTTATATTTGATCTTTTCATAGTGTCCCGAATATCTTGAAATTCCCACTCATACTTTTCTATAAGTTTGTCTTTCTCTTTGTTGGACTATATTAGATCTTCCACCTGGTCTTCTAGCTTAGATATTCTGTCCTCTCCCTCAGCCATCCTACTGGTGAGATTTTCTACAGAGTTTTTATTTCATTAACTGTGTTCTTCATTGTTAGTAATTCTGACTGGTTTTTCTTTATTATTTCTATTTCCTTATTTATGTCTTGTATTTCCTTCTTTATTTCATGAAATTGGTGTCCGGCATCTTCTTTGATTCCTTTGATTTCCTCTTTAAGTTCCCCTTGACTCCTTTGATTTGTTCTCTGACTTCTTTGAACATATTTACAATCATTCTTTTGAAATCTTTCTCAGGCATTTCCTCTAACTCGTTCTCACTGGAGGTCATTTCTGATGTATTAATACTTTTAGGTGGATTTATATCATCTTGGTTTTTAGTGTTTCTTGTGTTATAATGTATATATTTGTGCATCTTGGATTAAGTTAATGCTTGGATTTTCTAGCTAGCTGGCTATTCTTAGCTGTACCAGTTGATTTGATGTTATATATTTTCAGGGTAGGAGCTTAAGTTGTTAGGTGTGGCTCTTAAGACTCACAGAGTATCTACATACGTGCTACTAGGGGTTGAGTTTCCCTGCTATGGGAGTATTCAAGTAGGCTGAGTGGAATAAAATACAGGTAGATTCTAAAAGTTAACTAAACACTGTACCCATTCAATCAAACACAGCCCCAAGTATGTATGCCAGAGTAGTTATTATAACAACCAGATCCTCTATCAACATAGAGGTTAAGATTTCTGGTCTGCTGAATGATTCAAGTCAGCTTGTGACCAAGTGAGACCCTTCCATGGTGCAATCCCCATTACCTTGGATGATTTTGGTCTCAGTCAAGTTGCTGCCTGGTCGTCGGGCTGCTGTTCTGATTTCTGGAGCTGGGCCCTGGCTTTTCCTGTGGGGCAAATCGAGCCTGGCAACTGTGACCCTGCAGATCAGCACCCCCACTGCTGGAACTGCTGCTGATAAAGCTGCCTCTGCTGGGTCTGTCAGCAGCTGAAGCTGCTGCTGTTGGTCCCACTGCTACTGTTGCTGTAGCTGCCACTTCTGGAGCCACTGCCGCTGCCAAAACTGCTGCTGGTGTGTCCACTGCCACTGCTGCCACTGCCGCTGCTGCTGGGTCTGCTGCTGCAGCCACTACTGGGTCTACTGTTGCTGGGGCCGCTGGTACCGGTGCCAGGGCCGCTGATGTTGCTGCCAGACTCTGCTCCTGCTTAGGTCCCACTGTTAGCCCTAGTTGGCATGGCCAGGTCCTGGGACCGCTGCTCTGTTCACTACAGCTGGGCTCAGGCGGTGGGGGAGGGGAGGGAGCCACAGCTGCTCTGGCTGTTCCAGGTGTCCCTCTACATCATGGTCTACTCCTCCACTGCTCACTGTCGCTCTCCCTTCATGTTTCCTGAGTTGTGGAGAGCACTGGTGTGTGTGGAAGCTCCCCACACCTGGCTTTTCCTGTGGCTGGAGCCGAGTCTGGCAGCTTTCTGGTGCACCACCGCCACAGTTGGCAGAGCTGCCGGGGCCGCTTTTGCCGGCCTGTGCGGGCTCAGGATGCTCTGGATCTCTTCTACTTCTCTATTGCTGCTTCAATTTCCTATACACCTCACTTTTTAGTAAAAGTGTGTATTTTGCTGAGTTTTTTTGGTCTTTTTTTTCCCCCCCAGGCTGCTTTGGCATGGTACCTACACCGCCATCTTAACCGGAAGTCCCATTCTTTTCATTTATAAAACAACACAACATAATTTTCTGTATATTCTAATAAAATGCTGAAATATAATAATTGTATATATTCATTAGAATATATTTATTTTTAAAAATATATGAAGAGCTATTGATATGTAATAATTACTTAAAATAATTATATATATATATGTATAAAATCTAAAATGAGAAATATAATTTTAATTTACTCCCCACCTTTTATCTTTCTAGTATATAATCTTAGACCTCAACTTTTATCTTTACTTGTCCCTAGACATTGAACAATCTTAGACACTATTCAGCTGTCTGAATTTTTATAAATTTGTGAAAATAAAATCAGTTAAAAGTAGTATTTTGTCTGACTTCTTTCAGTCAATATTATTATTTCATGCTATTTTCTCTTTGTAGCATACATAAATAGTACATTCCCTAATATTGCTGAGATGTATAACTTCAAGAATTTGTACCTATGTTTATATCTTCATTACATTATTTTTATTGGAGTATAATATATGAACATACCCTAATTTAGCCACATTTGTATTATATTCTTCTTTTTCTCTACCTGCTTCTCATTCCCATTCTACTGAAGACTCTTCTGTTTTCTTGTCTCATTTCTTTTGTTGTTTTCTGTCCTCTATGTCAAATTGTTTATGGATTCATAATATTACATGTCTTATGGTCTTATATGTGATCACTTTGGGAACTGTACTGATCAGTTTATGTTGGGAGGGAAGTGCCCAACAATGTACATTTCCACTCTGTAGCTCTTGCATGCTTTCTGCTGCCTCTTCTGCAATGTACACTGAACCTTGTAAAGTATCTTACAAATGTCCTTTAGTGTTAAGCTCTCAACATCCTTTTTGTTTTTTGTTTGCTTGCTTGCTTGTTTTTGATTTGATGTGTTTCGAATCTCCTCAGTGTCTATACCATCTCCATAGAGAAGGTTCTATTGCTACCAGTAAGAACAACACTCATATTCAATCTGATAGTTTTTTTCTGCAAGTTTTTCGTGTCCTGTTCCAGAATTTAGTGGGAATGCTTTAAAAGTTATTTTCTTTTCTACCATTTAGAAAGATATTGGTTTTAGGTTTTAGATAATATCCCCCCATCCTTGAACTCTGCATGTTTTCTATCATAAAGGCATGTTGTATTTTGTTGCAGGACTTTTATGCTTCTATTAAGATGTTCATGTTGCTTCTATTTTTTGAGAATATTTATATGCTTTATGTTTATTGATTTCCATATTGTAAACCCTCCTGCATACTTGTAATAAAACCTACATGATTCAGGTGCCTACTATTTTAAATGTGCTCAAGAATTCAATTTATATGTATGATGTGGAGAATTTTTTGTAGCTCATCAGTGATATTGGTATGATTTATTTTCTCTTATATCTCTGTCTGATTTAACTGTTTGTGTACTACTGGATTGATTAAAGGTATTAGGGAGCATTCTCTCATTTTCAGTTTTATGAACTAGCTTGACAAGCAAGAGCTGAAGTTCTTCTATAAAGATCTTATAGAATATAGCATTGAATTCATGTGTTGGGTATTTTACCTTAATGACACAATCTGTTCACTTGTTTTAGATTTATTTAAAGCATTTTTTTTCTTTGTTTAACTTTGGGAGATCATGTTTGTAAAAAAAAAATTATCTGAAATTTTCTATATGGATCAAATGTAAAATATTGAAATATGATTTTATTCTCTCAATTAATTTGTATATATTGTAATCTCTATTTCATATATAATCTTGTTGATTAAGGACTTCTATTTGGCTTAATTTGCTTATTAACCTTGTTAATCTTTTTAAAATACTGGGTTTCATCAATTTTAACACTGTTTACTTTTTTTTTTCTTTCTTTCTTTCTTTCTTTTTTTTTTATTTTGGTTTTTTGAGGTAGGGTCTTGCTGTAGTCCAGGCTGATCTGGGAGTCACTGTGGAGTATCAGGGTGGCCTCGAAATCACGGCCATCCTCCTACCTCTGCCTCCCAAGTGCTGGGATCAAAGGCATGCACCACCATGCCTGGCTTGTTTTCTTGATCACCAATTCATTGTTTTCTACCCTGATATTGAATATTTTTTTCTATTTGGCTGTTTTGAGTTTTATTTTTCTCATTTTCCAAAGTCTTCAGATAATGTGTGTATTTTCTCTTTGTCTATGTTTGTCAAGTTGGCCTTTAGAACTAGAAACTGCCTACTTAGAAATGCCTTCATTAGGTACCATATGTTTGGTATGTTGTGTGCTCATTTTCATTCAGTTCTAGGAACTTTTCTATTCACTTTTCAATTTCTTTAATAATCCATTCATTGTTCAATAATTACTTGTTCAGTCTCTCCAGAAATTGTATAGTTTCTCATATTTTATTATTAATTTCTAGATCAATTACATTATAGTCAGATACAACACAAGGAGTTATTTCAGTTTTCTCAAATTTGTGGAGACTTACTTTGTGTCCTTATATGAGGCCAATTTTAGAGGAGGTCCCATGCAATGCTTAGAAAAATGTATGCTGTAGTGTTTGGATGTGATGTTCTATAGATGTTGAATCCATTTGATCTATGCTACCACTTAGCTCCATTCTTTCTATATTTATTTTCTGTGATATGCTGTCTATTGGCAATAGTGGGTATTAAAATAAAACATTATTAAAGTGCTTGGTACACATGTTTAGGACTGTAATATCTTGGAGAATTGTTCCCTTGGTGAGTATAAAAGTCTTCATAATTTTTTGTAGTATTTTTGGTTTAACATCTATTTTCTCAGATGTTAATATAGCCACAAGTGCTTGTTTTGTATTTCCATTTGTGTGTCATATATTTTTTCATCATTTCATTCTAAAGTAATGCCTATCATTACTGATAAAGTAGGCTTCTTGAAGAAAGCAAATGGATGAATCCTGATACTGTTTTCTGATCCCAGCTGGTAAGCTGTGTCTTTTGGAGGGGGAGTTAACTCCACTGATATTGAGAGATATTATTGCAAAGTGTGAGCCATTTCCTGTCATGTTGATGATATGTGGGGTTTTATGTTTTCTTGGACTCCATACACTTTAATAACTTATCTATTACTATTGCTGTTTCCCTACTTAAGCCTCTTTTTAAGTATTTTACTTCTCTTTACTTATTTGAGAAAGATAGATGGAGGGAGAAGGAGAGACAGAGACAGAGAAGAGAGAGAGAAAGAGAGAATCGGCATACCCGGGCCTTCAGCTATTGCAAACAAACTACACACACATGTGCTCCTTGTGAATCTGGCTTATATGCATCCTGGGGAATTAAACCTGGGCCATTAGGCTTCAGAGCAAATATCTTAACTGCTAAGCCATCTTTCCAGCCTTCTATAGCTTCATTTACATGTTAAAATTATTCTCTTCAGTGTGAACTACTCCAGCATTCTCTGTAGGGCTGCATATATTCATATAACAAACTTTTACCTTGGAAAAATTTTCCTTTATCTTCTGTTATGAGAGATAATTTTGGTGGGTATATATAGTGTGAGTTGTCAGCAATGGTCTTCCAATATTTGAAACACTCAATTTCAAATGTTACAGTTTTATTCAATAAGCAGTTTCTCTCTTGCAGCTTTTAGTACTCTTTCTTTGTTTTATGTTTTTAGTGCTTTAATTGTAATATTTTATGGGAAATGTCTTTTGTAGTCCTGTCTATTTGGCATTCTGTATGCCTCTTGTATATGAATATAGATTTCTTTCATAAGATTTGAAAAATATTCTTCTATAATTATATCAAAAATAGTTTCTATACCCTTTTCTGAATTTGTCCATCCTGTATGCCCATGATCTAAATATTTGGCATTTTTAAGGTTTCCCACATTTTTCTGATGTTCTATTCATACATTTTTGAGTTTTTATTAATTGTATTAATTTTGGCCTCCTGAACTTTTTCCTCGTCTTGTAATTGTCATGATATTCTATATTTCATACTGTATAGGAACAGCTTTTTTGTAAGATTTTAATTGAATTATTTCACTTGTGATTTCCAATATCCTTTCATTTTCCTTTCAGGATTTGACCTTTTCCTTGCATTTAGTTGATTATTAGTGTTTTCTTGGAATTCATTCAGGAGTTTGTTCATGTCCTCTTTGAATGTATTCAATTTTTGCAATCAAGTACTAACCTGCTTAGTTTCTTAGATCAGATGATATCAGGTACATTTAGCGTGGTATGATTGAATGCATTCAATTAATATTGACTTCCATTAGTTGATTCCCTTGTATTGCATCCAGGTATGTTGTCGTTACCATCAAAAGGCAGTTGACCAAAAGTAGCTAATGGGAAGAAAGGTGATTATTTTGGCTTTTAGTAGTGAGGAGATGTTTCATTTGGCAGGATAAAGGTAGTAGAGCAAAGAATACATATCACCTCCTTTCCATAAAAGGTGGCAAACTGCTGAAGAATGAGCCAAGCTCTAGAAAAGGGGAGCTGCTATAACACCCCTAAGCCTACTCTCAACAAGATACTTAGTCTAGCAAGGCTTCTCCTCCCAAACTTCCAACAGCTACAAATGAAACATTCAAAATACACGAGATAATGTGGCTCCTTAATTTAAACCACCACGTTCTAACCTTGGATCTTGTCAATTGTTGTCCGTACATGATGTAAAATGCAGTGCATTCAGTCAAACCCTGAAATTCCTCATCTTTTTTTTAAATCAATCTCAACACCATTTAAACATCTCCATATTCTAAGGTCTCTTAGCTGTGTACTATAAAGCAAAAATAACATAATGGAATAGAGTAAAAACATTCACACTTCAAAGGATGGCACTGGGCATAGCAAGGAAAGATTGAACAAATAAAACATGTAAAAAACTAACCAAAGATCAAATCCTGTAGCTCAGGACTGACATTTCTAACCATTTAAGTCTCTGGAGTTCCAATTTCACAGCCTGAGGAACAGTTCAACCAGAGTTGTCATCCTTCCTTGGAATCCCAATGGTGGTAATCTGTCAAGTAATTGCAGCTGAACGAATGTTGTCTCCAGCCTGAAATGTTCATTTCTTTCTGTGCTATAACCTTCTGCTCACACCAACCCATTTCTGTACAATGTAACCATGCACAAGTTTGTCCATACATAGGAAAATAGAGTAAGCCTTTCACACAAACTTCTTCTAGCCCAATCTGGACCAAGCTCTTTCTTCCTCTCATAATCCATGTCATAGTCCAAAGTTCTGTCTGAATTTATGTCCTTCAACTCTGGCCAGAATAGTCTCTCAAACACTGCTTATAGAACTTCAGTATATCTCTTGAATTAAGCTTTAATATCCTTCTACATTCCTCCTGTAATTGAGCAAACCACACAATTAGGATTCTAGCAGTAATGGCCCCACTGAACTGGTACAAATTTGCTATTGTCGTTACCGTCTTGTGGCTGACACAAAGCATCAGACCAAAAGCATCTGATGGAAAGAAAGTTGTTTATTTTAGATTACTCTCCTGAAGTGAAGTTTCATGATGACAAACAAAAATGGTAGAGCAGAGGCTGGATGTCACCTCCTTGCCACTGCAGTTGGCAAGCAGCAGAATGAGAGTAAGCTGAGTTCAATGAAAGGGGAGCTGGCTAAAACAACCCTAAGCCTGTCCCCAACAACATACCTCCTCCAGCAAAGCTTCGCCTTCCAGATTTCCAGCAGCTGGGAACCAAGCATTCAAAACACAAGTTTAAGAGAGACACCTAATTCAACTTACAAGACATTTGTTCATGTCTTCTTCAATTTTGTAGTGTATATTTTTCATAATCATATTTTAGAATTTGATTTTTGTAGTATCCTTTAAATTGTTCTCATTGGAGGTTTCAACTAGTTGATTTTCTGGGTTGTCTTGGTATTATTTCAGGCATTTGTTAATTTCCCCTTTAATATGTTTATGATAATTGTGTTTTGGAATTATTTAACTGGAGATTCTTTCTAAGCAGTTGGAGGCTTTGAGTATGAAAATAAGCATACTTGTTGGAGACACGTTTCTGTGAAACCTTGTGCTACTTGTTTTGCATTGGAGTTTGCCGATCTAGCAATATTTTCCTTGTCTTGCCAAGAATGTAGAAATTCTAGCTAATCAGGTGTATTGGGGCTGGGACTGCTCCAGTAACAGACACAAATGTGGAGTCCATACTCTGCATCTGGGCCTGGATTACTACAGGTAATATATTCAAGTTGTTAGAAAAGACATGTTCCATGCAACCTGGTCTTTCTGGCTCTGGCCTAGATATTCACATGCATCTTGGTTGCATACAGTAGAAAGTCTGTCACACAATCATGAGGGCCCTGTGCTGAGCAGCCTGGTCCTTCTAGCTCTGGAGCAATGGCATGTATACTTCTAGGTTTGAACTAGTTGGTAACCTGCTGTACACTCACTTTGACTTTGTGACTTTGTCTAGTGACCTGGTTCTTCTCTCTCAGGTGGGAGACTGAACCATCTCTAGGGTGAGTGCTGTGTGGATTCAGTTACATGCTTAAGGGGGCCTGTTGAAAGTGGCTTGGTTCCTCCTGGCTCCAATGGGAAAACTGTATAGCTCTCTATTAACTCTTGTGTGGAAATCTGTATCCTTTCTAGCTTCAAAGGACTATGAGGATTCATAGAGCACATTTTTAAAAATGTATATGATCATTTCACTCATTCGACTTTAAAAAATAGATTTGCTTGCTCATGTTGTTAGTGTATGTCTATTTTAGGAAATGATTACACCATTTTCAAAACATTTTTGCAGTTTTTTTTTTTTAATTTCCATTAGTAATATCTGAGATATGCTTCATCTATGGCTTCAGCAACACTTATAGTTTAGACATTCTAGAAGAATTATAGTGGCATTTGCCTTTTCTAAATCATATTTACATACTAATTAATTTATATACTAATAACCAGAATAGAACTTTTTGAGAATTTTGATTATGTCTTACTGAAGCATTTATTTTATTGTTTAATTTTGTTGTTAGAAATGTATCTTGTATCTAGGTTCTATTTTTCTTTGTTTTAAGGTAGAGTCTCACTGTAGCCCAAGCTCATCTGGAATTCACTATGTAGTCTCAAAGTGGCCTCAAAATCATGGCAATCCTACCATTGCCTCTCAAGTGCTTGGATTAAAGGCATGAACCATAACACCCAACTTGTTTTTCTTTGTTACTGAGAATATCCAAGCAGTTCAGCAGAATTTGATGAAAACTTTATACTTTGTCACTCTTTTCCAACTTCATTGGAAATTGTTTATTTTCTTTGTATGCATATTTCTGGACATGTGTTTTATTTCCATGGTTTTGTTCTTCTTAGCAATATTCTATTATTTTTAACACTTTGTATTACCACTTGAAACTAATATTAGTTTACAAGATTTACTCTTATTCAGTGTTTGTTTTGTTATCCTAGACTATTTGAATTTCCTGTGAGTTAACTTAGAATCAATTTTGCTCTTGCAAAATTGCAACCCAACTTCTGGTCAACTATGGGGAAAATTATGTCTTAACAATATTTACACATAGATTTATTATATATTTTAAAATTCAAAACAGTATTATACATGACTTTTTGTTGTTTAAATATTTATATGTTTATTTGTGAGAGAAATAGAGTTAAAGGTAAAGAAAAAGAGAGAGGCAAACTCCCAACACATGCTTGATTTTGTGCATCTGGCTTTCTGTGGGTAATTGAAGCATGGTTGTCAGGCATTATAAGAAAGCTCCTTTATCTACTGAGTCATCTGTTTTCTAAATCTAAGTAAATAACTTTCATAGCCTTTCTATTATCAGTATTATTAAGTATTATCAATACTTAAATTTTACATGCTGTTGCTTTTACAAAATTTTATTTTTAAAAGTAGAGAATTTGATTACTAATATAAGAAATAATTGCTAATTGTACACTTATATCTGCAACATTACTAACTAAGACTATTACTATTTATTAGTTCTACTAAAAGCCCCTCCCACACTTGGGCAGTTCTCACTGAATTGCCTTGACTACAATTTTGTTTCTTCTTTCCAAATCTGGATACCTTTTTTTTAAAATTATTATTTTACTGTATTGTACTCTATTACCAGCTTCATACAAATTTTACTAGAAGGTTGGGGGGATTGCTCAGTGGATAATGCTTATCAAGATAACCCAGTTACTTGAGTTTAGAACCCTAGAAATCTATGTAAGATGCTGGACACTATGGAATATGTTTGTGATCCCAGTCATACCTAAGGGTAAGAAGGGAATTAGAGACAGTAGAACTCTCTGGAAGCTCAAAGACTAGGTAGTCTGGTGAGAAAGCAGTGCTGAACATCATGATACTTTTACTCAAAAGAAATGGATGGACAGCAAGGATCACCACACAAAAGTTGTTCTCTGATCTCTTTTATGCCTCTGTTCTCACACACATTGAAAACACACACACACACACACACACACACACACACACACACACACACACCCTCCAAAATATTTTTGACTTGAAGTGATTGCCATGAGTAACCACTTCTTTTTCTTAAACCTAAGAATTCAGGCCTTTTACCACTGACTATGATGTTACATGTAGTTTTTGTCATAGGTTTCTTTTGCAAATTCCAGGAAGGTTGCTTCTACTACAACTCAAAGTAGTTATCATGGGTAAATGTCAGATATGATTACCTATTTTATTCTGAGCCAACTTAATTTTTCAATATAGCAAATTACATTAATTCACCTACTGCTGAACTGCATTGTATTTCTGGATTAAACACAATTGCATCAAGAGGTATTATTTTCTCATACATTGTGCATTTCATTTCTTAAGACACTAAGAATGTTGATGAATGGCCTAATTCTTGTTTGCTTTTGAAGTAAAAAGGCTCTCTCTTTAGTTTGAAGAGTTTTGATAACAGCAAGTCCTGGTGTAGGTTTATTTGACTTCTTTGATAACAGTCTTGCAGCTATTGCACCAGCTGGCACTTCTCACCTCGCAGGTCAGTTATGGAGCACACAGGCACTAGAGCTGGGTAAGACTTTCTTCCCTAGCAGCCAGCATAGCATTATGACACTTTGAAAGCTAGCCGACATGTAAAAAGCTTCTAGTTCACTACAAACCTGATTTCTCTACATTCTGTACCTAAAACGTGGTTTCTTTCACAATAGAGACATACCATGCTGTTCTGGTGGACAAAAACAAAAGCAGTCACAATATTCTACATTGTTTAAGTGGCCTTTTTAGTGCCCCCAATTAAAAAAAAAAAACATCATGGGCTGCAGGGAGGGCTTCACATCTAAGGTGTTTGTCTGCAAAGCCAAATGAGTCAGGTTCAATTCTCCAGGATCCATGTAAGCCAAATATACAAGATGGTGCATCCATCTGGAGTTTGTGTTGGTTGAAGCCCTGGTGCACCCATTCTCTCTCTGTCTCAAATAAATAAAATTAAATTTAAAATAAAAATATATTTTAAAAAGTCATGGAGAGGTATATCACCTTTGACATCAGAATTTTCTGTTAAAATGTAAAATAATTCTAATTACATGATTTTTAATATTTTTGTTTAAAGGTTCAGGTTCTTCGGAATGCTGGAGAAGAAGTGACTCTAACAGTGTCATTTTTGAAAAGAGCACCTGCTTTCCTCAAACTCCCATTGAATGAAGATTGTGCATGTAAGCATTTACGAAGAATAGATAAAAATAATAATTTTGTCATATTCACTCTGTAAACTCAATTATTTGCTGATCAGCAATTATCAACTGCTTTTATGGGATGCATTATTTTCCTGACTGCTATCATTTTTATACCACATAGTGTTGTACAGATCCTTTTGAAAAGGAACAAGGGTGTATACCCATTTCAGAATTTGTTCACCACATTACCGATCATTTCTTTTGTAGTGGAAAGCTTAGTATGTATTTCAGAATAAAGCATGATAACAAATGTTATTCCTACACAATGTAATTCTATTCAACTACATTCATGAACTTGGGTGAGTATACTTTATCTAGCCCTAAATTTATATAATCTGTGGAACAAATATTAGTATTTAAAGAGTATTTGAAGAGTACAACCACTAGACAAGGAGTTTCACTTTGCATAAATTTAATTTATACATGAGTTATCTTCTTAGTTTTGTCTATTTGTTCTTTCACTTGTGAAACAATATATTTATGCTCTAATTCCTTTGTAAAGCATAATTTGATGAAACACAATTTGTCTATAGTAAAATTCAAAACTTAAAGACAACGTTTTGTTTTTTTTTTCTGTGAAGCCATACATTTGTCTAACCCACATTATTTGCAACCAGAAACAGTTCCTTAGCTATTCTTCATATTAAATCCCAGCCATAGACACTACTAAATTTTTAATTATCATATGTTTTCTGTTCTACAATATTATGAATTTACACATATTCTACTTAATATTTTATATCTGCTTCTTTTTCAATCAATATTTTCTTTGAGTTTCACTTACATTTTATTTACAGTTTATGGCGTTACTCTGTATTATCCAAATGTACCAAAAGTCTGAAACTAATTACTCCATTCTTCCATTTCAAATACCACATCTATTCCAAGGTTTTTTCTGTTGTCAATAAAGCAGATATAAAGACTCTTGTATAGGGCTTGGCATCTTCAATATTTGGTTTCAATACAATAAGCAGCCTGGGTGGAAATTGCAAAGTGACACTACATTCTCCTCTGAATAATTGATGTTGATAAATTTGGGCATATTTCCAAAGTCAGTATATTTTTATTGTTTTTAAATCACATATCACAAAGTTCACCATGTTAAGTATTTTAAGTGTTCAGTACTGGTAACTATATGCAAAAAAAAAAAAAGCTTTGCAATAGATCTCCAATTTTTTTTTCATATTGCATAACAGAAATGGTATCCTTTAAACAACAGTTTGCTATTTTACTTACCTAAATCTTCTAGTAAGCAGCTTTCTATTTTCAGCTACAAGAGTATGATTATTTGAGACAGCTCATAAAGGTGAAATAATGTAGCATTTGTCTTTTTGTGAATGCCTGCTCCATTTAGCATAATGTCCTCAAGATATGTCCTTGATGTAGAACATCATGAAATGTCTTTTTGAAAATTATTTTTACTTAGAAAATAATTGTACCTAGTCTTAGACTACAGTGTGGCATGTTGATACACATATATAATGTTCACTTGTCAAATCATAGATAATTAGTTTATTTATCAAGTTTAAATTTATAATTTCATTATTTGGAAAAAAATTAAATATCTACTTCTAGCAATGACAAAGTATGTCATAAGGTATTACGACTGATAGTAACTCAAATGTGCTACAGAAAAGTAGAACTCAATCTACCTACCTAAGTATATTTTAGTGCCGATGAATCAAATCTTTCATTCCTTTCCTCTCATGACACCCAACTTCTGAAAATCATTATTCTAATTTTTAATTATATAAGATAAGAGTTTTACTTTCCACATATAAAATCTAAACTTGTCTTTTTGTATCTGACTTCTTTTACTTACTATGACATCTTCAATATCCACCCTTCTTGCTGAGTGTGCCAGGAATTCATTCTTGCTAGAGGACTTGTGTTCCTTATTTTTATATGTGCATTTTTATTTGTTCTCCCCTTGGTGGACATGGAAGTTAAATCCATATCTTGGCTCTTTTGAATTGCCAGAATGAAAATATTCTCAACGCACTAATTTTATTTCCTTTGGATGTATACCCCATAAAGGGACTGTTGGATCACCTGATATTTCTAGAATTTGATTTGAGAGTAACCTCCATAATATTTTGTATACTGGCTATACCAACTTATATTCTTACTTGTACTGACGTCCTCAACAGCATTTGCTATTTTATGCCTTTTTTGCATGTGAGTATATACAGTATATGTTTATAGTATAGTGTGTGATGTGACTAGTATGATGTGGGAATATGCATGTGGCTATACAGAGGTGTGCACTACAGAGAGACCAAGGGTGTTCTTCTCTTATTGCTCATCTGAATATTTCCTCGAGACAGGGTCTCTTCCTTCATGAAGAACTGCTATTGGTCAGCAAACCCAGTAACTCTTTTCCTCTGTTCCCCATTCATTTAAGTTCCAGATATGTGTGGCCACTCATAGATTTTTGCATAAGTTTTGGAAGTCAAACTCTGTGGTCTCCACTCTCAGAGGTCCTCATATTTAAGCACTAAAAACAAAAAAAACAAACAACTCTGATCTAAGTCCTCAGTGCTATTTTTTGCCATTTTTTTCTGAGATAGGGACTCACTGTAGACCAAGCTGAACTTGAATGCCCTCTACAGTCCATGGCTGGCACCAAACTCACAGTGATCATCCTATCTGTGCCTCGCAAATGCTGGGATAAGGGGCATGTGCTATTATGCCTGGGTAAGTTTTTGAGTTTGTAATGATAATTAATTGGCGGTAAGAAGATAACTCACTATAGTTTTGATGATTAGTGAGGTTGAACATTCTTTAATATGATTCATATGTATAAAACCTGCAGATGTCTCATCACTTTTATTGTTTTAAAAATGTTTTTTTTATTAGAACTAAGGTCACAGATAACACCAAACACAGTGGTTGTGGGTGACTTTAACACCCAACTCTCATCAACTGACAGGTTATCCCGGGAAAAATTAAACAGAGAGGCACCTGGAGTAAATGAGGTCATAGAAGGAATGGACCTAGCAGATATATACAGGACATTTCATTCAAAGGCTGAAGAATATACATTCTTTTCAGCAGCACACGGAACATTCTCTAAAATAGACCATATATTTAGGCACAAAGCAAATATTAACGAATTCAGGAAAATTGAAATAATTTCTTGCATTCTATCTGACCACAATGGAATTAAACTACAAAACAGTACCAAGGAAGGACATCATAGACCATGCACAAAATCATGGAAACTAAACAATACACTACTAAATGATGAATGGGTCAATGAAGAAATCAAGAAGGAAATCAAAAAATTTACAGACTCAAACGATAATGAGAACACAACATATCAAAAGCTCTCGTTTGAATCAGAGAGCCAGAGCCTCAGATACCCCCAACACCTCAGCACTGAAGCAAACCAAAAATGAACCCAAAATGGCTCAGTGAAATTTTGCGGAAGAGGGGGTGGAAAGAATGTCAGAGTCACATGTTGGGTCATGATTTGCAGAGACATTTAGCATACCAATAACTGGGGACTAACCCCACAGTGCATGACCCAATTACATCAACCAGGAGGGTCTAATGGGAGGGGGTAGATCATAGATGAGCCTAAACAATGGTACCAAACTGCCTGTATTTGATGAAAAGAAAACTAATAAATCAAATAAAAAAAAAATCTCTGGGACACAGTGCAGGCAGTTCTAAGAAGTAAATTTATAGCCTTAAGTGCCTCTATTAAGAAATTAGAAAGGTCACAAGTAAACGACCTAATGCTGCAACTTAAATCCTTGGAGAAAGAAGAATAAGGCAAACCAAAAATTAGTAGTCAGGAAGAAATAATAAAGATTAGGGCAGAAATTAATGAAACAGAAACAACAAAAAAAATCCAAAGAATTAATGAAACAAAGAGTTGGTTCATTGAAAGGATAAAAAAGATTGATAAGCCCTTAGCAAATCTGACCAAAAGAAAGACAGAAAGGACACAAATTAATAAAATCAGAGATGAAAAAGGTAACATCACAACAGATTCCAGAGAAATTCAAAAAATCATAGAGACATACTATAAAAGCATATACGCCACAAAGTATCAAAATCTGAAAGAAATGGATGATTTCCTTGATTTATATGACCTATATAAATTAAATCAAAATGAGATTAATCACTTAAATAGACCTATAACAAACATGGAGATCTGAACAGTTATCAAAAATCTCCCAACTAAAAAAAGCCCAGGCACAGATGGCTTCACAGCTGAATTTTACCAGACCTTTAAGGAAGAGCTAACACCCTTGCTTCTTAAGCTTTTCCAGGAAATAGAAAAAAAAAGGAATTCTACCAAGCTCCTTCTATGAGGCCAGGATCACCCTGATATCAAAACCAGGCAAAGATAGAACAAAAAAAGACAATTACAGACCAATCTCCCTCATGAACATAGATGCAAAAATTCTCAACAAAATATTGGCAAACACAACACAAGAGTATATCAAAAAGATCATTACCCTGACCAAGTAGGCTTTATCCCAGAGACGCAGGGATGGTTCAACATACGCAAATCTATAAATGTAGTACATATATAAACAGGTTGAAGGAAAAAAAATCACATGATCATCTCATTGGATGCAGAGAAAGCATTTGACAAAATCCAACATCCCTCATGATAAAAGTCCTACAGAGAATAGGAATAGAAGGAGCATATCTCAATATAATAAAAGCTATTTATGACAAGCCTACAACCAACATATTTAAATGGGGAAAAACTGGATGCTTTTCCACTAAAATCAGGAACAAGACAAGGGTGTCCACTGTCCCCACTTTTATTTAATATAGTTCTGGAAGTCTTAGCTATAGCAATAAGATAAGAGACACACATAAAAGGGATACAAATTGGAAAGGAAGAGATCAAGATATCATTATTTGCAGATGACATGATTTTATACATAAAGGACCCTAAAGATTCTACTAGTAAACTGTTAGAGCTGATCAAAACCTGCAGCCATGTAGCAGGATACAAAATAAATACACAGAAATCAGTAACCTTCATATATGCTAAAAACAAACACATAGAGGATGAAATCAGAGAATCACTCCCATTCACAATTGCATCAAAAAAATAAATAAATAAAGTACCTTGGAATAAACCTAAATGAGGAAGTAAAGAATCTCTACTATGGGAATTTTAAAACACTCAAGCGAGAAATTGCAGAAGACACTAGAAAGTGGAGAAATATCCCCTGTTCCTGGGTTGGAAGAATCAATATTGTGAAAATGGCAATCTTACCAAAAGCAATCTACACATTTAATGCAATCACTATCAAAATTCCAAAAGCATTCTTCATAGAAATGGAAAAAACAATCCAAAAATTCATTTGATATCACACACACAAAAAAAATCAAATATCTAAAATAATACTGAGCAACAAAAATAAGGCTGGTGGTATCACCATACCTGATTTTAACCTATACTACAGAACCATAGTAACAAAAACAGCATGGTACTGGCACGAAAATAGACATGTAGATCAGTGGAACAGAATAGAGGACCCAGATGTAAGCCCAAGTAGCTATAGCCACCTGATATTCGATAAAAATGCCAAAAATACTCACTGGAGAAAAGACAGCCTCTTCAGTAAATGGTGATGAGAAAACTGTATATATATCTGCAGAAGGATAAAAATAGATTCTTTTCTCTCTCCCTGCACAAGAAATTAGTCCAAATGGATTAAAGACCTTAACATCAGACCTGAAACTCTGAAACTGCTAGAGGAAAAAATAGGGGAAACCCTTCATCATATTGGTCTTGGCAAAGACTTTCTGAATACAACCCCAATTGCTCAGGCAATAAAACCACAGATTAATCACTGGGACCTCATGAAATTACAAAGATTTTGCACTGCAAAGGACACAGTGAAAAAAGAAAAGAGGCAACCTACAGAATGGGAAAAATCTTTACCAGCTATATATCTGATAGAGGATTAATATCTAGGATATACAAAGAACTCAAAATGTTAAATAACAAGGAATCAAACAAGCCAATTAAAAATGGGCTATGGAGCTAAATAGAGCATTTTTTAAAGGATGAAATACGAATGGCATATAAGCACCTAAAAAAAAATGTTCTATGTCACTAGCCATCAGAGTAATGCAGATTAAAACTACATTGAGATTCCATCTCACTCCTGTCAGATTGGCCACCATCATGAAAACAAATGATCATAAATGATGGCGGGGATATGGATAAAAAGGAACCCTTCTACACTGCTGGTGGGAATGCAATCTGGTCCAGCCATTGTGAAAATCAGTGTGGAGGTTCCTAAAACAGCTAAAGATTGATCTACCATATGACCCAGCTATAGCACTCCTAGGCATATATCTGAAGGAATCATCTCATTGCCTTAGAAGTACATGCTCAACCATGTTTATTGCTGTTCAAGTTATAATAGCTGGGAAATGGAACCAGCCTCGATGTCCCTCAACTGATGAGTGGATAATGAAGATGTGGCACATTTATACAATGGAGTTCTACTTAGCAGTAACGAAAAATTAAGTTATGAAATTTGCTGAAAAATGGATGGACCTGGAAAGGATTATACTAAGTGAGGTAACCCAGGCCCAGAAAGCCAAGCGCCACATGTTTTCTCTCATATGTGGATCCTAGCTACAGAAGATTGGGCTTCTGTGTGGGAATGAAAATACTCAGTAGCAGAGGCCAGTAAGTTAAAAAGGAGACATAAAGGGAAGAGAAAGGAAGGGAGGAGGGTACTTCATAGGTTGATATTTTATATATGTAAGTACAATGATTGTGATGGGGAGGTAATATGATGGAGTATGGAATTTCAAAGGGTAAAGTGTGTGGGGTGGAAGGGAATTACCATGGGATATTTTTTATAATTATGGAAAATGCTAATAAAAATTAATTAAAAAAAAAAAGAATTTTAGCAATACCTAAACTACTGACCAGCTCCCCTGTTCTGCTGTATAAAAGGCACCCTGAGAAAAATTAAAATTGCAGCTTGATTAGAAAAAAAAAGTTTTTGACTATTATATTTCTTTAAACATATCAGATGTATTATATTTAAACAGAATATTTTCATGTTTAGTTAACATACATATAAGCATATTTTAGTTTAAATTTTTTGGATTCTTAAATGATAATAATAATAGCACTAGTTTCTAAATTGCTTAGTGACTTACATTTTCTAATTATATACACTTCTGTCTAAATGATGATTTTACAGTATTATCATGTTTTTATATACATATACTTAACATAGAATTATATGTATGAATTTTCTACTTATTATTATGCAAAAATTGTCAAAGCCTTTTTCTTTTGTTACATGTAAACATATCTTTTTAGTATACGAACAAGAAATATTTACTTGTTTAGAGCAGCTTCTAATATGTTTACCAGATGATAATTGCAATGTATTAAACTGTCATGCCATTAAAAGCAGGTAATCCTATTTTCAAACACTGACTTGGTTGGTTTCATTACTTTTTATGTCTTTTTAAATTAGTTATGGACATACTCAGTCTGTAAACAGCCCTAGTTGGTACCATCCTTATTCTCATCCCTACCCCTCTCCCAAGGGACCCTTCTCTTTCAGGATACCAGTTATCCCCATGGGGATCATGGGTCATGCATTGTGGGGGTAGCCATCACTTATATTTTTTGCTAAAGGTCAATTCAGGTATTCCTTTTCATTTTTTTTTCAAATTTTGCTGGTAAATGATTTCAATTACCATATACTGTGCATACTATTCCTGAGTAATATGATGGGATATCTTTAATATATAAGATTGAATAGGGGCTGGGTAGATGGTTTACTGGTTAAGGCTCTTGCCTGCAAAGCCTAAGGACTGAGGTTCAGCTCTCTAGATCCCAGATAAGCCAGATACACAAAGGTGAGGCAAAGGCACCAAGATGCACTTGTGCACAAGGGGGCACATGTGTCTGGAGTTGGATTTCAGTGGCTAGACAGAGGCCCTGGCATGCCAATTCATTTTCGCTCTCTCACATTTAAAAAAAAAAAAAAAAAAGGCTATTCTTTTGGGCTTGCCACACAAAATAAAGATTGAATAAACTTTCACTGTATTTGTCTAGTATTTAACGAGCATTGTGGTTGGTTCCATGGCTTGGCTGTTTTCAACAGTGTTGCCATTAATGAAAGTACAGAAATCACCTTGAGGTCCTCCTTTCAGTAGTTTATCTATGAACCCAAAATGGGATGACTGAATAACATGATATTCTCTTTGTAATGTTTTGAAGAGCTATTGGGCTGCTTTTCTTGAATTTTTGGTCATAGTCCAGAATTGATTGTGAAATATAATCAAAAAACTCCTATAAGTTTTTTTTTTTTTGTAGGAATTCCACAGTTTCAAATGTAATGCTATGAAATTAGTTCATATTTTATATAAAGTGCAAAGTAATCGACTAGCATAATTACTTTTACAGGTGGGTATCCAGTGTTCCTGAGATAATTTGTGAAGTGAATGTAGTCTCATAATGTAGTTTGTGTTGCTGAAACCATTTGCTCACCTTCTGAAGGTTAATTATCCTGTTCCATTGATCTATATCTCTGCCTTGATGATTGTATCATGTAGTTATTATTCCTATCATTTTACAATAGAAATTTGAGGTTTAAAAATATAAAGCTTACAGCTTTTTTCTCAACATAATGTATTCAGGGTTATTTCCAGTTTATCTGAGTCTCAGAAATGTTCTTATATTTCTGAAAAAAAAAAACAATTGTGATTTCTGATAATGATTGTACTGATCATGTAGATTGCATTATGTGGTATGATAATTTTAGCAATATTGAATGTTCTATTTCATGCATATTTCTTTCCTTATGGTTGGCCAATCTTTAATTTCTTAAGATTATTTTATATTTTTTCACATTGCAGTATTTTGATGTCTTATATATAATTTCTAACTCGGTTATGCTATTATAGTCTATTGTATATGTAATACATGTAATTACTTTATTAAAATCATTTACTGAATGTTGTTAGTGCACATAAATACAACTTAATTTTGTATGTTAGTTTTCTATTATGTAACATCATTGAGTTGTTTGTTAGTACCTTCCTACTTTATTTATTCATATCCTTATGGATCTTTTTGTCCAGTCTTTGGAGCATTCAAATTATATATTCATGTCATCTATGGATGGAATTTTCCTTTTCCTCTTGAATTTGAATAATGGTTTGAAGGTGATTCTCTAGATTAAGGATCACTATGGAAACAAATGTCTATGTGGTATTTTCTAGATTCAGTTTAGAAAAGCCATAATAACTATTGGTCACAACATCCCATGGGTTGGATTCCTAAACTGTATAAAAAGGAGACTGTATACAAAACATTCTTGACTTTCTCTACATGTACCCTGGTGAAGTAAAAACATGATAACAATCAACTCTTCCTGCCATGCCTTCCTTAAATTAATGGACCTCCCATTGAAGCTGTAAACCTAAAATAAAACTTTCTTTCCTTAAGGTGCATCTGGTAGGGGTATTTTTTTCCAATCAAAGAGAAAGTAACTGATGCAGAAAATTGGTACCAATCATGGGGTCATTGCTGTGATAAGCCATTTGGGTTTTAGTCTTTTGGAAATGACTTATGGTAAACATGTGGAAGTCTTTGGAACTTTGGAGTAGGAAAGTCTTAGATTTCTGTAAGCAGAGCTTATTGGGAAATTCTGTTAGGAGCCTTCAAGACCAGAAGACCAAAGCTAAGAGAAACATATACTGTCACAGCTTAGCTCATGGTGTTTTGGAGAGGAAGAAGAATTCCATTGGGAAATGGGCTAGAGACGGTTTCTGTGATATTATGGCAAAGAAACTGGCTTTACCCTGCCTCTGTGCTGACAAACCAAACAAAGTTGAATTTGAAAGTGAAGGACTAATGTGTTTGGCAGAGAAAACATTGAATAAGTGGATCCATTATTATAGCAGCCCTCATTCAAATCTATAAAGAAGGAGAGCAAAACATTAAGAAGAAAGACATGGGCTAGGGAGGCTTAGCACTTAATGCACTTGCCTAAGATGCCTAAGGACACATTTTTGACTCTCCAGATCCCACATCAGCCAGACACACAAACTTGAATCAAGGACAAAGTAGCACATGCCCACCAAGTGGTGCAAGCATCTGGAATTCTATTGCAATGGCTGAGCCCTGGCATGCCAATTATCTCTTTCTTCCTCTGTCTCTGTCTGTCTGTCTCTCTTTCTCTAAATTAAAAAAAAAAATCTCAAATAAAGAAGAAAGATAAAAATATGGTTTTGAACAGAAAGATATATAAACAATTTCAAAATCCTAGATAAAAAATAGGAGATTCTTGGGCTATAATTACTAAAGATATTACTACCACTAAAAGAAAGCCAATACTCTATGCTGGAAAAAATACAGAAATGTAAAGGCCATGTCCTACACTTCAAGGCTTGGGATAGGATGACTGCAAATTCTTCTGAAAGTTAACACCTAAAGAGATAATGTAGGAGTATCCTTACCCCAAGTCCACATAAAAAGGTGGTTTCCCTTGGGTTCTTGGCACATCAAGCTTTATGCTAATCTAATAGCAGAATTTGGCAGGACAACCCATGTGGTAACTGGCATTGGAAGAATGGATTACGTAAGATTGATGACATCATGGACTATTGTACCAGGGTCCCAAATTGCTGCTGGGACTAAGCAATGTGAAACAGGGGTGGAGTTCCTCCAAGAAGGCCTTGTGAAGCCATTGTGTGAGGCTGTGATGGTGACCCCAAAATTGCCATGGAGATATCAGGCTGTTACAGATACCAGGATTATGGATCATCTGTAAAGAAAAGCTGTGAGTTCAGAGCAAATACATCCCACTAGAGAAGCTCCAGGCAACAAAGTTGAAGTGCTAGGGCTACCCAAGTCTTTTGGAGGCTCAATGATTTCAAGAGTCCCAGAACCTGGACATGGAGGGACAGCAGTTTGAGTTTTCTCTGCTGTGTTTTGGACTTGCTCTGGTTTGATTGTTTCTTGCTATGCCACCATTCTTCCACTTTGGAATGGGAATTTTTACTTTTGACAGTGCACACTGGAAATATAGATATTTTTATATTACAGGAACTCAAAGAAAAAAAAAAAGAATCTGCCTGTATCTCAGAAGATAATCTGCACATAAACTTTTACAGAGTGTTGTAATTTTTAAAGACTATTAGGCCTTTGAGATAATTGTAGTTTGCTCTTTTGTCCCAGCAACAATGAAGTAAATGACACCATGTCAATTAATTGTTATTTTCTATCTGCTATAATAAGGAGTTCCACACAATACTGAAAAAATAAATGTTGAAAATGGAGATTCTCTTCCTATTGACACAATTTTTTTTTCTTTAGTTTCCCTCATTTACTGTGAGGTTATTCATTGGTTTCCCAGGTCTAGCCTTTATTATATTGTGCTAATTTTCTTCTATTTTAATTGGAATGTTTTTAAATTATGAAAGAATATAAAATTATTTTCAGTATTTGTCCTCAGTGAATTACGATGATTATGCTATCTTTGTCTTCATTTTTTACTGTGATATATAACATGAGTTGATTCTATGTTGAATCAAACTTTCTTTACAGGAAAAAAAAGTGTAGTTTTTCATGATGTATTTGAAACCGATATTTTTCAGTAATAGTTAGGTATACGTTTTCTCTTTGTAATAAAATTCCATGATTTTAACATCAGGTTAATGCCTAGGAGCATTTTCCTCCCCTTCATACTTAGAAGGAGTTAAGAATGATTGGTATTATTTATTTTTAAGTATTTGTAAGGGTCATCAGTGCAGGCATCTAGCCTTAAAATTTTCTTTTTAACAGTATCAAATTGCTGGGACACTCCTTACTATGGCTAATTTATTTTATTCCCCACAGAACAAATAGGTTGTATATTTCTGGAAGTTTATTGATTCTTTTTTCATTCTAGGTTACAGTTTGCTGGATCTTACTGGTCCTAATAAGCCCCTCACTACCATTTTAGTTTGTGTGGCAATAGCTACAAGATGTACTAATTTGTCTTGATTTTTATTTTACTTCTGTCTTCTTTTTAAAAGTTTTTTTTTCTTTTATTGACAACTTCTATACTTACAGACAATAAACCATGATATTTTCCCCTTCACAATTCCACTCTCCATCATATCCCCTCCCTCTTACCATTAGTCTCTCTTTTATTTTGAGGTCATTGTCTTTTTTATCGATTATGAGTGTCTTGTGAATGTATTGCTAAGCAGTGTGAGGTCATAGATATTGAGGCCAATTTCTGTCTGTACAGTTGCATTGTAAGGAGTGGTGCCTTTCCTTTGGATTTTTCACTTTTTCCACTCCTCTTCCACAATGGACCCCGAGCCTTAGAGTGTGTGATAGAGGTGTTTCAATGATGAGCACTCCTCCACCACTTCCTCTAAGTACTCTGTTGCCTTTCAGATAATCTCATTGGACACTGCCATATGAAAAGAGAAGCTTCTCTAACCAAAAGTGAGAGTAGCATTAATATATGAATATGAATATTAAGTGTAGTGCTTTCAAGGCAGTTTGGCGAGAATACTACACACATACAGACAAGAGAAGGCTTTATACTTCTAAGGCATATGACCTCCCCTGCCATGGGCTTTTGAGTAGGTTTTCAGTACTAGGCATATATTCTCTCCCACAGAGGTGGGCCTCTAGTCCAACTAGAGAGCAGTTGGTTCCCCCCAGAGCAGACATGCCACTATTGTACTCTTTCAGTCGTTTGGCCTGTCTGGCCAAGCTTGAGGCTTCCAGTGTCCACTGTTTCCACCACTGATGACTTCTGTCTCCCATAGGGCTGCATGCAGTGCAGCTTTTCCAGCTTCCAGTTGCCTGGGCTACAGGGAGAAGGTTTTCATCTCAGCACCACACTGATTTTTCAGTGATCTTGCTGCCCACACATGTGAAGTCTTCACGAATAGGGTCTTACCATCTGTTACTCCTGGGAAACCAAGGGCCTTGGCAAAAACCTGCAATGATTTGGAGGAAGCAAGAACTTGCCTGGCCAACAACTCACTTGTAGGTATCCGATCCCTGGTACTAAAAATTTTCTAGTAACAATCTATGGCTTCCAGATGTGCCATTATCCAAAAAAGTAGCAGGATTTCATATGTCTTATTTTGAATGACCGTCTCCTACTCTTCCTCAGTCTCTTCCCCTGGCCTCACTTGGGCCATTCCACTCCCTGTAATCTGTTCTTCTACTTACATATATAATACCATCCCATCAAGTCCTTCCTTCTACTCCCTCCCTTATAGACTTTTTCCAGCCTACTGGCCTCTGCTACCTTTTTTTGTTTGTTTGTTTTTGTTTTTGTTTTTGTTTTTTGTTTCCAGCTCATACACAAAACTAAACATTTGTAGCTAGTATCCACATATGAGAGAGAACATGTGACATTTGGCTTTCTAGGCCTGGGTTAGATCATTTAGTATAATCCTTTCCAGATCCATACATTTTACAGAAAATTTGTAATTTCATTTTTCTTTACTGCTGAATAGAATCCCATTGTATAGATAAACCATATCTTTATTATCCATTCATCTTTTGAGGGACATCTAGGCTGGTTCCTATCTATTGTGAATATAGCAGCAATAAACATGATTGTACAAGTATCAGTGAGGTAGTGAGAAGAGTCATTAGGATATAAGCCTGGGAGTGCTATAGCTAGATAATATGGTAAATCTATATTTACCTGTCTCAACAACCTCCACACTGATTTCCACAATGGCTGTACCAGATTACATTCCCACCAACAGTGTAGAAGGGTTCCCCTTTTCTGGCATCCTCAACAACATTTATTGTCATTTGTTTTCTTGATGGTAGCCATTATGACAGTAGTGAGATAGAATCCCAAAGTAGATTTAAATTTGCATTTCCTTGATGGCTAAGGATGTAGAACACTTATTTAGATGTTTATATGCCATATGTATTTGTTCTGATAAGAAGTCTCTATTTTCTTCCATAGTCCATTTTCAATTGGGTTGTTTCATTTATTGTTTTGTTTTGTGAGTTCTTTCTATATTCTGGATATTAGTCCTCTATCAGATGTATATCTGGCAAAAATTTTCTCCCATTATTAGGTTGCCATTTTGCTATATTCAGTGTGCTCTGCTGTTAAAAAGCCTTGTAATTTCATGAGATTCCACTAGTTGATTAGTGATTTTATTTCATGAACAATTAGGATTATATTCAGAAAGTCACTACCTATGCCAATATGTTGAAGTTTTTCCCTAGATTTTCCTCTAACAATTTCAGAGTTTCAGGTCTGATATTAAGGTCCCTGATCAATTTGGACTTGATTCTTGTACATGGAGGAAGACATCTTTTCATCTTTCTACATAGAGATATCCAGTTCCACTTGTTGAAGAGGCTGTCTTTTCTCCAGTGAATATTTTTGGCAGTTTTGTCAAAATCAGATGGCTATAGCTGCTTTGTCACAGCATCATGCTGTTTTTCTTGCTATGGCTTTGTAATATAGCTTAAAATCAGGTACAGTAACATGCTAGACTTACTTTGTTGCTCAAAATTGTTTTAGATATTTGAGGGTTTTTTTGTGCTTCCAAATGAATTTTAGGATTTTCTTTTCTATTTTTGTGAAGAATGCCATTGGGATTTTAATGGAGATTGCATTACATGTGTAGATTGCTTTTGGGAAGACTGACATTTTAGTAATATTGATTCTTCCAATCCAAGAACATGGGATGTCTTTCCATTTCCTAGTGTGTTCAACAACTTCTCTCTTGAGGGTTTGAAAGTTTTCATTGTAGATATCCTTAACTTCTTTGGATAAATTTATTCCAAGGCACTTTATTTTTAAGGCAATTGAGAATGGGTGAGCTTCCCTGATTTCATCCTCTGCATGTTTGCTGCTAGTGTATAGGAAAGCTATTGATTTCTGTGTGTTTATTTTGTATACTGATATGTTGCTAAAAGTGTTTATCAGGTTTAATAGTTTGCTGGTAGAGTCTTTAGGGTCCTTTATGTATAGAATCATATAATCTGCACATAATGATAATTTGATCTCTTCCTTTCCAATTTGTATCCCTTTTATGAGCTTCTCTTGCCTTTTTGCTATAGCTAAGACTTCCAGTAATATATTACATAAAAATGGGGCTAGTGAGCACTCTTGCCTTGTTCCTGAATTTAGTAGAAAAGCTTCAAGTTTTTCCCCATTTAATATTATGTTGGCTGTAGGTTTATCATTAGAAGCCTTTATTATGTTGTGAGATGTTTCTTCTTTTCCAAGTTTATGTAGAACTTTTACCATGAGGGGATATTGAATGCTATTGAATGCCTTTTCTGAATCTATTGAGATGAACATGTAATTTTTGAACTTCAGTCCACTTATGTAATGTATTATATTTATCAATTTGTGTATGTTGAACCATCCCTGTATCTCTGGGATAAAACCTACTTGGTCAGTGTGAATAATCTTTCTGATACATTCTTGAATTCTGTTTGCCAATATTTTGTTGAGAATTTTTTTCATCTATGTTCATAAGGGAGATTGGTCTGTAATGTTCTTTTTTGTACTGTCCTTGTCAGGTTTTGGAATCAGAGTGATTCTGGCTTCATAGAATTAGTTTAGTAGAATTGCTTGCTTTTGTATTTTATGGAAAAGTTTGAGAAGCAGTGGTGTTCTTCCATGAAGGTCTGGTAAAATTCACCAGTGAATCCACCTGGGCCTGGACTATTTTAATCAGGAGACATTTTATAACTGCTTAGATCTCCACACTAGAAATAGGTCTATTTAATTGATTTATCTCATCTTTACTTAATTTTGGTAGGTCATAAGAATCAAGGAAATCATCCATTTCTTTCAGATTTTCATGCATAAAGGCATATATATTCTTAAGCATATCCTTACAATTTTTGAACTTATTTGGTATCTGTTGTTATGGTGAGCTTTTCATCTCTGATTTTATTAATTTTTGTCTCTTTGCTCTTTCTTCTGGTGAGATTTACTAAGGGTTTTTCAATCTCATTTATCTTTTCAAAGAACCAGCTCTGTGTTACATTTTTTCAATGGATTATTATTTTTGGTTCAGTTTCATTAATTTCTGCCCTAATCTCTGTTTTTATCAGTTGTGTACATTGTATGTATACAGCCATGCTGATAGCATCATTAGCCTCCTCCTTATCCTCCTCCTTCCAAAGGGAACATCCTTATTGAGGAATGTGGGTCATGCATTGTGGGTGTAGCCATCAGTTATGGGTTAGAGGCAATGTCTCTGTACATACTGTCCCAACTTGTGGCTCTAAGAATATTGCCATCCACTCTTCTGCAAATTTCCTTGAGCCATGTTGGTTTCATTTTTGGTCTACTTCAGTGATGAGGTCTTAGGAGCCTCTGTGTCTCTGAATCTCTGGTTTGGTACGAGTTGAGTGTTCTCTGTGTCTATCTCCCTCACCCTTGTGCTGGTACCAGGTTCACCAAAAAAGCAGCACTATTACTCCTGGCTTCAGTAGGGGCCCTAGTGAGTTGCAATGGGCTGATTCTCTCCTCAGGTTCTACATCCATCTGAAAAAGAGGAGCAATTTCTCTAGTGGAGAATGAAGTCAGAACTAATAAATGGGATAACCATTGTTATTTTAGAGAAAATTTAATAGTGTAGGTCATCTTGTAGTACATGATTGGTGGAAGCTTGAAATTAGGGTGCTGGCTCATTTTTTGGGTATGGTACTGACTTGTTTCCCAGCCCCAGCTATGGGTTCCATTCCACTGAACAGATCCATTAGTGAAATCAAGAGCAGTTTGTTACCCACCATGGTTGTGTGCCACTATTACACTTGGTTGAGCATCACATCATGTTGTATCTTGCTGTGTAGCTTAGACATAGGCTGGTCATTTTTCCCTCAGTCACTCATGTAGCACCTTCTGTCACTAGACAAGTTAACTGTCTGGGATTGACTCTCTTCCAGATTCTGGCCAGGTCATTCCATGTTTCATACCAACAGCATATGATGTCTTCAGTAGTAGGGTCTTACCTTTAACCTTTGGTGGCTCATCAAGTATTTTGACATTAATCTGTCCTCTTTTGGGAAACCTTGTAGGTTTCTCTGATCAACAGCTCATTTTGGATGTTAACTGCATACTGGTACTGGGGGTTACAGATCAGTGCTAAGGGAAAAGAAGGAAGAAAAAGTTAGGTAATACAAAAGAGAAAGAGAGAAGAGGGAGAGAAAGAGAGAGAAACAGGTGAGGATTAAGGATAGTCTTCTCCAGGGCCCTGTGATGCAAGTGCTTCACTCTAAATTCCTCATGAAGAAACAAACTTTAATCTGTCTTTCAGAATATAAGATTTTATGATACCATTTCCATATAGGTCTAGTTTTGTGTACACCACCACACTTACCCTCCCATTCTGCCCCACCCTCCCTATTGTCCAGTCCTCAAGATACTTATTAGGTATGTCAGCATCCCTGGCAGATTTAGATTAGGAGCCAAAGATGAGTGACAACACATCATAATTATCTTTTAATGATTGGGTGAGCTCATTGAGAGTGATCTGTTCCAAATTTGACAATTTTTCTTCAAATTTCATTGTGTCCTTTTTCCTTACTGCTGTGTAAAATTCCATCATGTAGATATACCACATTTTGGTTATCCATTCATTTAATGATGGACATATGGTTTGAATCCAGCTCTTAGCTATTATGAATTAATCAGTTATAAATGTGTTTAAGAAAATCTCTCTGAACTGAGGCATGGAACTTTTAGGGTAAATGCCCAGTAAGGGAATAACTGGGTCTCTTGATAACTCTATAGTCAATCTTTTTAGGAGTCTCCATTGCTTTCCATAGTGGTTGTACCATCTTACATTCTCATCAACAGTGAATGAGGGTTACTATTTCTCCACAACTTTCCCAGCATTTGTTTTCATTTGATTTTTTAATGCTTGCTATCCTAACTGGGGAAAGGTGGAATCTTATAGTTGTTTTAATTTACATTTCCCTGACCATTAGGGATGTTGAACATTTTCTTAAGTGTGTGTTTGCCATTTGTATTTCTTCCTCTGAGAACTGCCTATACAGTTCTCTGCCCCAGTTTGTGAGTGGGTTGTTTGACTTTATTATTATTTTTTTAAATTTTTATTTAATTTTTTTGTTTATTTATTTATTTGAGAGTGACAGACAGAAAGAGGCAGATAGAGAGAGAGAGCATGGGCGCGCCAGGGCCTCCAGCCACTGCAGACAAACTCCAGATGCGTGCGCCCCCTTGTGCATCTGACTAACGTGGGTCCTGGGGAATTGAGCCTCGAACCGAGGTCCTGAGGCTTCACAGGCAAGCACTTAACCACTAAGCCATCTCTCCAGCCCTAATTTTTATTTAATTGGGAGGCACATCAGGGCCTGCAGCTACTGCACACAAACTCTAGATGTGCCATCTTGTGCATCTGGCTTGCATGGGTCCTAGGAATCCAACTTGGGTCAATAGGCTTCACAGCCAATTGCCTTAACCACTATGCCATCTCTCCAGCCCTGACTTTTTATCATTTAGAGTCTTGAGTTCTTTGTAGATTCTAATAACTAGGCCTCTGTCAGCTATATTCCTGGTAAAAATTTTCTCCCTTTCTGTGGGTAATCTATTGGCTCTGCTTATTGTATGCTTGTCTGTAAAAGAACTTTTCAGCATCATAAGTTCCCAATTGTTAAGTGATTGTTTAATTAACTGAACTACTGGGGGTTTGTTCAGAAAGTCTTTTCCCACTCCTATATCATGAAAAGTTTCTGCTATTTTTTCTTCAAGTAGCATAGTTTCTAGTCTTATACTGAGGCCTTTGATCATTTGGAATTGATTTTTGTGCATGGAATTACTTGTGGATCAAGTTTCATATTCTTGCATATGGTTATCCAGCTTGTCCAGCCCCATTTGTTGAATATGTGGTGTTTTTTCCAGTCTACATTGTTAGGGCTTTTGTCAAATATCAAGTAACTGTTGTTACTTGACCCAAAGTCTAGGTCCATTGGTTTATAATCCTGTTTTTATGCCTAAACTATGTTGTTTTTATTACTATGGCTTTGTAATATAGCTTTAGATCAGGTATGGTGATGCCTTCAGAGTTGTTTCTTTTGCTGAGGACATGCTTGGATATACAAGGCTTTCTGCCATTCCATATGAATTTTGAGATCTTTTTTATTTTGTTGCTTTCTATCTGTGTGAAGAAAAATGTTGGGATTTCTATTGGTATTGCATTAAATCTGTATATTTCTTTTGGTAAGATTGCCATTTTCACAATGTTAATTCTGCCTAACCTGGGGCATGGCAGTTCTTTCCATTTTCTCAAGTCCTCCTGAATTTCTCTCTTGAGAGTTTTTATATTTTCATTGCATAGGTCTTTCACATCCTTAGTTTATATTAGTCCAAGGTGCTTTTGTTGTTGTTGCTATTGAAAATGTGACAATGCCACTTATTTTTTTCATTGTATCTTTTCCTATTGAATGTAGAAAGGCTACTGGTTTTTGTGCATTGATTTTGTATCCTGCTACTTTGCTGAGGAACTAGTTACCTTTAAAAGTTTTGAGATGGAGGTTCTTGGGTCTCTTATATATAGAATCATGTTGTTAATGAATAAGGCTAACTGACCTTCTTCCTTTCCAGCTTGTATCCCTTTTCTTTCTTTCTTCTGTCTTATTGCATGAGCTAGAATTTTCTACAACATGCTCCTCCAGACACAAAATGGCCTTCTATTTTGAGGACCAGAATCTGTCTTGTTCCTGATTTTAATGGGAATTCCTTCAGTCTCTCCCCATTAATTATTATTTTGGCCTTAGGAGCTTTATAAATAGTCTCTATTATGTTGAGATATAAACTGTCCACATCTATTCTTTCCAATGTTTTGATCATGAAATGATGTTGTATTTTGCCAAAGGCCTTTTCTACATCTATCAAAATGGTCACGAGGACTTTGTGTGCAAGCTTATTCATGTGGTATATTACATTGACAGATTTCCATGTGTTAAACAACCCCTACATTCCTGGGATGATGCCTACTTAATCAAGGTGGATATGCAATGGGAATGGGTCTAATTTCATTTTTCTACATATGGTCATCCAATTTATCTAACACCATTTGTTGAAGATACTGTCTTTTCTCCAGTCGACATTATTGGCATCTTTGTCGAAGATCAAGCCCTAAGGTCTGGCTCTGCAATTCTGTTCCATTGGTCTATGTTTCTGTTTTTACTCCAGTACCATGCTGTTTTGTCCACTATGACTTTGTAATATAGCTTTATATCAGGTGTGATGATACCAATAGAGGTTTTTTTTTTTGTTTGTTTTTGTTTTTGTTTTGTTTTTTCTGAGGATATGTTTAGATATCTGAGGCTTTCTGCCATTCCATGTAAGTTTGGAGAACATTTTTCAAATCTCTGTGAAGAATGATGCTGGTATTTTTATTGGTTTTGTGTTACATCTGTATGTTGCTTTTGGTAGAATTGCCATGTTCACAATATTAATTCTACCTATCCAGGAGGACGGGAGGTCTTTCCATCTTCTCAAGTCCTTTTCTATTCCTTTCTTGAGTGTTTTTATTATATAATTTTTTTCACGTCTTTTAGTGTTAGTGCAAGACATTTAATTTCTTTTGTTGCTTTTAAAAATGGCTCAGCCTCACTGATTTCTTTCTCTTGCTCTTTGCATATAAAAAAGCTACTGAATTTTGTGCATTGGTTTGTATCTTGAGACTTTATTGAAAGAATTTATCACCTTTAGAATTTGGGGATATAGAGTTTCTGGTCACTGATATATAGGATCATGTCATCTGCAAATAGGGCTAACTTGAATTCTTCCATTCCAATTTGAATCCCTTTCATTTCTTTCTCCTGTTTTATTGCTTGGGCTAGAACTTCTAGTACGATGTTAAAGAGCAGTGGTGAGAGTGGCTACCCCTGTCTTGTTCCTGATCTCAGTGGGAACTCCTTGCATTTTTTCCCGCTAAGTATTATTTGGGCTTTGGGATCTTTATATATATCCTTTATTATGTTGAGATATAGACCCTCCATGCATATTTTTTCCAGTGTTTTGATCATAAAGTGGTGTTGTATTCTGTTGAAGACCTTCACTGCATCAATTGAGATGATAATGTTGTTCTTAATGGATCAATTTATTTATGTGGTGTATTACATTGACTGATTTCCATATGTTAAATTATCCCTGCATCCCAGGGATGAAGCCAACTTGATAAAGGTGGATAATGCTTTTTATGTGTTGTTGAATTCAGTTTGCATGTATTTTGGTAAGGGTCTTTGCATATAAGTTCATTAGAGATATAGGCCTATAATTTTCTTTCCTTGTTGCATTTCTGTCTGGTTTTACTATTTGGGTGATGCTAGCTTCATAAAAGCAGTCAGAGAGGATTCCCTGGTCTCCAATTATGTGAAATCATTTGAGATAAATTGGTTTCAGTTCTTCTGGAAAGGATTATACTAAGTGAGGTAACCCAGGCCCAGAAAGCCAAGCACCACATGTTCTCCCTCATATATGGATCCCAGCTACAGATGATTGGGCTTCAGTGTGAGAAGGGAAAACTCAGTATCAGAGGCCAGTAAGTTAAAAAGGTGTTATAAAGGTAAGAGAAAAGAATGGAGGAGTATACTTAATAGGTTGGCATTGTATATATGTAAGTAGAAGAATAGATTAACAGGGGTGAAAAGCCCTAACATGAGGTCAGGGGAAGAGACTGAGTAAAGGAAAGGTGGAGGGAGGGCTAATCAAAATATAAGAGGATGCAAATAAATCATTTGGAATACTCTTGTTTCAGATAATGGATCACTCAGGAGCCATAGATCATTGTTAGAAAAATTTTCAGTGCTAGGGATGGGATACCTCCAGTGAGTTGTTGGCCAGGGAGGTCCCTGATGCCCACAAAACATTTCCAAGGCCCTTGGTTTCCCACCAGGTAAGACCCTATTGCTGAAGACTCCACATACTTGGGCTGAAAGGCCACTGAAAAATCCTGCTGGAACTGAGCTGATAACCTCCTCCATGTAGACGAGTTGAGAGAAAGCTGGAAGCAGCCATTCTACATGCAGTTCAATGGGAGAAAGAGATATCACCAGTGAAGATACTCAACAGTGGACACTGCAAGTTTTATATTTGGCCAGCCAGGCCAAATGAGCCAACAGGTGCAATAGTGGCAGGTCTGTCATGGTAGAAACCAACTGCCCTCTAATTGGACTGGAGGCCTGCTCCATGGGAGGGAATACATCCCTGATACTGAAAACCTAAAACAGGGGCAGTCATGAGACCTAGGGGTGTAACATCAACTGATGTCTGGAAAAATGTATATACTATGCTTATCAAACTGCCTAGTTAGCACTTCTCTTAATATTCATACCTTTATATTAATGCTACTCTTACTTTGGGTAGAGAATCTTCTCTTTTCAGATGGCAGTGACCTTGGGATGACTCAGAAGATATCATAGTGCTGGAAAGATATGACTGGAATACTGAGTAACATCTTGATCACAACCTCCAAGGATTAATGGGGAAGAGGTGGCAGAAAGAATATAAGAGCCAAAGGAAGGATAGGACTCCTTACAACATGCTCCTCCAGACACAAAATGGCCTGGATATCCATGACCTCACAGTGCCTGACACTACCTACACAAGACCATCATAAGAGGAGGAAAAAATCATGAAATCAAAATAAAAGAGAGACTGATTGAGATGGGGAGGGGATATGATGGAGAATGGAATTTTAAAGGGGATAGTGGGGGGTGGGTTGGAGGGAGGGTATTACTATGGGATTTTTTTTTATAATCATGGAAAATGTTAATAAAAATTGAGAAAAAAAAATAGTTTGAAAGAATTAGCTGAGAAGCCATCGGTCCTGGACTTTTCTTTTAGGAAGGTTTTTTTTTTCTTACTTTTCAGTCTCCATGGATGTGATAGATTTGTTTAGGAGATTAACATGCTCTGACTTTATTATTGGTATATATAGTAGTGTCATGTGTCTAGGAATTGATTCATTTCTTCCTTATTATTTTTGTTTTTAAATTTTGTGGAGTAGAGTTTTCAGAAGTATTCACAGATGAATCTTCCAATTTCATTGATGTCTGTAGTAATCCCTCCTTTTTCATTTCTGATTTTGTTGATTTGAGATTTCTCTCTTTTTTCCCCTGATCAGTTTGGCCAGAGTTTTAAAATATTTTTTTTTTATTTTTTTATAGTGCCAGCACTATTTCATTGACTTTTAAAATTGTCATCTTAGTTTACAAGTCATTAATTTCTGCTCTAATCTTGATTATTTCTTTCCATTTGGAACTCTTTGGGTTGGATTCTTATTGTTTACCTAGCACATTTCAATGGACAGTCAGGTTATTGATTTGTGATCTCTCTGTCTTTGTAATGAAAGCATTTAAGGCTATTATTTTCTCCTTATGAAGGCTTTACTTGAGTTCCATAAGTTTTGGTAGATTGTGTTTTTTTTTTTAATTTTTTATTTATTTATTTGAGAGTGAGAGACACAGAGAGAAAGACCGATAGAGGGGGAGAGAGAATGGGCGCGCCAGGGCTTCCAGCCTCTGCAAACGAACTACAGACGTGTGTGCCCCCTTGTGCATCTGGCTAACGTGGGACCTGGGGAACCGAGCCTCGAACCGTGGTCCTTAGGCTTCACAGGCAAGCGCTTAACCGCTAAGCCATCTCTCCAGCTCCAGATTGTGTTTTTTATTATCATTCAATTCTAGGAATTTTACATTCTTTTTTAATTTTCCACAACCCATTCATTGTTTAAATTGTGTTGTTTAGTTTCCAGGAGCTGGTGGAGTTCTTGATGTGTCTTTTGTTGTTAATTTCTAGCTTTAAAACAGTGTGATGTGACATGATGCAGGAAGTTACTTCAATTTTCCTGACTTTATGGAGGCATACTTTATGGCCTAATATGTGGTCAATTTTGGAGAAGGTTCCATGTGCTTCTATGAAAAATGCATATACTGTTGTTTTGGGGTTGAATGTTCTGTAGATATCTGTTATATCTAGTTCATCTATGATTTTGTTGAGCTCTATTACTTCCCTGTTGGTTTTCTGCTTGGTTGAGCTGTCTGTCTGCTTGGAATATCATTTTCCATCCTTTCACCCTAAGGAGGTGTCTGTCTTTAGTGGTGTGTGGGTTTCTTGAAGACAGCAGATTGAAGGGTCCATGTTTTTGATCCATCCTGATAATCTGTGTCTTTTGATGGGTGAGTTAAGACCTTTAGTACTTATGGTTACTGTTTCATTTAAATTAATTCCTGCCTCGATGAAGTGTTTTATGGGCTTTGGTATTTTCTTGTGTTATGTACTATTTTGAGCCTGGTTTATTTTGGTTTTTCTGATCTTCTTCTTCTTGTTGTTGGCTCTTGAGATTATTATTATTATTATTTACTGTTATGTATGGAGTATAGCTCAAGTATTCTCTATGAGTTTGCCTTTGTGCTCATATGATCATAGAATTGACTATACTCATGAAAAGTTTTTCTTCCACCATCTATTTTGAAGGATAATTTTTCTGGGTAAAGTAGCTTGGGTTGGGAGCCATAGTTTTTTCAGACTTCAAAGTGTTCCTTCCATTCCAGGCCCTTCTGGCCTTCAGGAGTTCCACTGAGAAATCTGATGTTATTCTAATGAGATTAACTTTTTGTGTTGTGCACTGTTTCCCACGTCCTGCTTTTAATACTCTCTCTTTATTTTCTTTGTTAAGAGTTTTAACTATGATGTATGTTGGAGAGTTTCTTCTTTGGTCCTGCCTGTTGGGTGTTCTATGAGCTTCTTGTATCTGTATGGGCCTCTCTTTTGCAAGATTCTGAAATTTTTTCTTCAATAATTTTTTTGAGTATGATCTCTATGCCTCTGGTCTGAAATTCTTCTCCTCCTAGTATACACATGACACATATATTTGCATGTTTTAGGGTGTTGCACAGTCCCCTTATATTCTGTTCGCTTGATTTTTTTGAACTTAGCAAAGTTTTTTGACTCTCAACCAATTTCTTGTGTCTTATCTTCCAGGTCAGAGGTTCTGTCTTCCACATGAATAACTCTGTTGGTGAGTGGTTCTAGAGAGGTTTTATATTTCTTTTTTTTTTTCTTTTCTGTTGTGTTATTTGTTATCATATCCATCTCTTTTTTGAGGTGTGATTACAATTCGAGTTCTGATTTTTGTGATGCTTCCTGTAGTTCATTCTTGCATTTAAGCAAGTCTTCATTAAGCTTAATCAAACAATGTTGAGGTCTTCCATTTATGACTTACCATCAACTTATTCATATCTCTTTAGAGTGTTATAATGTTTTCTTCAATCAAGTTAAGCCTACTGTCAAGGTCTGAACACTCTAGGAGATAATCTTGTTCAACTTCATTAATACGATTGTTGGTTCTTTGACAGTTTCCTTCAAGTCAAATGATTTTTTTTTTTTTTAATTAGGGTCTCATTGGTTGTTGTATTTTTATTTTGGGAATGAACTTCTCTTTTTTTTTTTTTTAATTTAATTTATTAGTTTTCTTTTCAGTAAATACAGGCAGTTTGGTACCATTATTTAGGCTCATCTGTGATCTACCCCCTCCCATTAGACCCTCCTTGTTATTGAAAATGGGTCGTGCATTGTGGAGTTAGCCCCCAGTTATTAGTATGATATATGTCTCTGAAAATCATGACCCAACATGTAACTCTGACATTCTTTCCGCCCCCTCTTCCGCAAGATTTCCCTGAGCCATGTTGGGTTCATTTTTGGTCTGCTTCAGTGCTGAGAAATCTCTTGATTTCTTTATGATTTCATTGGAGATTTCCAAGGTGAGACTAGGCATCCTTGGTGGAGATCTCTGTTTCATTGACTTTCATTGGCTTTTTTGCATTGTTATCTACCCATTTTAGGAAGACTCTTATTTTACTGAGGAGGAAGCAAGTTTTTATCCTTTAGCTCATTCACCCTCTCCCTCAGGTGAATAGGGATACTGGTACCTAGTGGCCAGTTAGAATACTAGAACAAAAGTCCTGATTCTGGGCTGGAGAGATGGCTTAGTGATCAAGTGCTTGCCTGTGAAGCATAAGGACCCCAGTTCAAGGCTCATATTCCCCAGGACCCACATAAGCCAGATGCACAACATGGTGCATGCATCTGGAGTTTCTTTGCAGTAGCTGGAGCATCTGACTTGCCCATTATCTCTCTATATGCCTCTTTCTCTGTCTTTTGCTCTCAAATAAGTAAATAAATAAACATAACATAAAACATTCTTTAAAAATGCCCAATTCCACAGCTCACACAGGGGCCAGGCCTCCCCAAAAATGGTACAGTGGGATCTACCAGGACCAGGGGATGAGAAGGAGCAATGAAACAGGAATCTGGCTTACTTGGTGCTGTGCCCTTCATGACATAGACCAGTGAAGTCAACCCAGACTGGGGAGGTGGAAGGAGTCCAGATACATGGGTCTGGCCTACTCATTCAGAACTTCACACCCTCCCATCCTGACCATGCAAGGAACTCAGACCCTGGAGGAGGAAGAAGCCCAGAAATGAGTTCAGCCTACTCACTCCAGACCACTGTGCCTGCCACAAAGTGACCATGTAAGGAACTAAGAGCCGGAAGGTGGGAGGAGTCCAGAAATGGGTCTGGTCTACTCAATCAAAACAACAGTGCCTTCAGACACTCTGAGGGCACAAGGAAATCCTACCTTTTCAATCTCAATGGGTGAGATGTGTTTGTTTTTAGGAGATTAATCTGCTCTGTATTTAGCTTCTTAGGTGGTATGTGACCAGGAATTTATGCATTTCCTCCATATTATCCAGTTCTGTGGATTAGAGGCTTTTGAAATATGTCCTGATGATTCACCCAATTTCACTTATATCTCTTGTGATCTTTCCCTTTTCATTTCTAATTTTAATAATTTGTAGAGTCTACCTCCCCCCCCCTTTTTTTTTTCACTTGATCAAATTGGCCAGGGGTTTCTCAATCTTTTTTTTATTTTTTCAAAGAACAAGCTCTTTGTTTTGTCATTTCTTTCTGAATTGTTTTCTTAGTTTCAAATTTATTAATTTTTGTTCTGATGTTAATGATTTTTTTTTTTCCATCTGGAGCTTTTTGGGTTTGCTTCTTCTTGTTTTTCCAGTGCTTTTATGTGGATGGTGAAGTTATTGATTTGGAATGTCTCTGTCTTTGTTATGAAGGCACTTTGTGATATGAACTTTCCCCTGAGGACTTCCTTCATTGTGTCCCATAGGTTTTGTTACATTGTTTTAAAATTGTCACTCATTTCTAGAAATTTTGCAATTTAATTTTTTAATTTCAACCATACCAATTTATTGGTTAAAAGTGTGTTGTTCAGTTTCCAGGAGCTGATAGGATTTCTGGCACATCTCTTGTCATTAATTTCCAGCAATACAGCATTGTGATCTGATATCATACAGGAAATTATGTTGATCTTGCTAAATATATTGAGGCAGGCTGTACGACCCAGCATATGATCTATTTTAGAGAAGGTTCCATGAGCTGTTGAGAAGAATATGTAGTCTGTGGATTTTTAGTAGAATGTTCTGTAGATGTCTACTAGGTCTAATTTATCCATGGTTTTGGTGAGCTCTCTTACTTTCCTGTTAATTTTCTGTTTGGATGGTCTATCTATTGTTGATAATGGAGTATTGAAGTCTCCAATTGTGATAGTGTTGGTGGTCATTTCTGTTTTGTTGTCAAGTAGGTTTTTTATTGTGGTTTACCTGTGTTTGGTGCATAAACATTGATGATTGTGACATTTTCTTGTTGTATCATTCCCTTGATAAGTGAGAAGTGTCCTTCTTTGTTTTTGTTGATTACTTTTGGTTTGAAGTCTATTTTATCTGATGTTAGCCTGTTTATTTCTTATTTATCTTTGCTTGGAATATCATTTTCCACCCTTTCACCCCGAGGAGGTATCTGTCTTCAGTTGTGAGGTGGGTTTCTTGAAGGCAACAGATTGAGAAGTGTAGTTTTCTGATCAACCCTATTAGCTTATGTCTCTTGATGGGTGAATCAAAGCCACTAATATTTAGGGTAATAACTGTGAAGTTTGATTTAATCCCTGCCATATCATGGTGGCTTATGTGGTTTGATGTTTTGTTGGACTTTGTAGCTTTTTGTACCATCTGAGTTTGATTATTGCTATCTGCTTCTTGGAGGCACTTGAGGTTGGTTATTTGATTCTTCTGTGTGGAGAATTCCCTGAAGTACTCACTGTAGGTTTGGCTTTGTATTTATATAGTTGCAAAGCTGACTTTTATTGTGGAAATTTTTTTTATTTCATCATCTATTATGAAGGATACTTTTGCTGGGTAGAGTAGTTTGGGTTGGAAGTCATAAGTTCTTAGAGTTTGCAGTGTTCCATTCCAGGGCCTTCTGGCTTTTAGGGTTACCATTGAGAAGTCTAAAGTAATTCTGATGGGGTTTCCTTTATATGTAATGTGTTGTTTATCCCTAACTGCTTTTAGGACTTTCTCTTTGTTATTGATATTTAGAATATTAATGATAATGGGTCTTGGAGAGTTTCTCCTTTGGTCCCATCTATTTGGAATTCCGTTAGCTTCTTGTAACTTGATGGGACTTGTTTTTGAGAGATTGGGAAAGTTTTCTTTGGTAATTTTGTTCAATAAGTTCTCCATGCTTTGTTCTGAATTTCTTCCCCTTCTGGTATTCCCATGATCTGAATATTGGGACATTTAAGGGTATCCCAGAGTTCTGAGTTTCTATCCTCCCTATGGCTGACTCTATTCTTGAGTTTCTAAACAGTTTTGGGCTTGTTCTATTTGGTTTGCAATTTGCTTTGCCATTGCAGGACTGGGAAATTTTGTTGGATTTACATTCATTTGATATTACATGTTATTCCTTTTGAACTATGAATGTAAATCCAACAAAATTTCCCAGTCCTGCAATGGATGAACCTAATTAAATATAGAAAAGACAATAGGTTCAGAACCCCAAATGAATATACAAGATATGCAACAATGGCCAAGCAAATTGCAAGACTTGCAGAAAATAAACAAAGGACCAATAATTGTATGAATGCTTTTCTCACTAGATTAGACCCTAATAGAACAGAATGAAGGAAGGGTTCAAAAACAGTTAAATAATCTGAAGGAGAGTGCCAAAAAAAAAAAAAAAAATCAAAAAAGGACCTTAATAAGGAGCCGGCTAACCTCGATGAAGACGTTAAAAAAATACAAGAATGGATACCAATCAGCATTAAGAAAATGACAAAATGGAACTGAACAGAGAGATGGAGACTATATATAAAAATGTAGTAAAAAATGCAAACCAAATAGAACAAGCCCAAAACTGTTCAGAAGCTCTCAAGAACATAGTCAGCCATGGGGAGGAAATTCTGTTCTCTCCATCCATTCTACTGGTGAGACTTTCCACAGTTTTTTATTTGACTGTGCTTTTTAGAACTAGAATTTCTGCCTGGTTTTTCTACAGTATTTCTTTTCCTTACTCATATTTTACAATGACTCCTAATTTCATTAAGCTGGTTTCCTGTGTTCTCTTGGGATTCCTTCTGGAGTTTGCTTTCTTCTTTAATACATTTGTCTTCTTTTTTGATTACTTTGATTTCTTTCACTATAGATAAAATCATTTTAAAAAATCTATCTCAAGAGTTTTGTGTAAAACAGTTTCATTGGGGGCCATTTTTGATGGATTTATAATTTTTGGAGGGATTTTATTGTATTGATTCTTTGTTAATCTTGTATTATAATGTTGTGATTTTTTTAATTTGTTTTAATTTTTTAAAATTATTTATTTATTTATTTGAGAGAAACAGACACAGAGAGAAAGACAGATAGAGGGAGAGAGAGAGAATGGGCGCGCCAGGGCTTCCAGCCTCTGCAAACGAAATCCAGACGGGTGCGCCCCCTTGTGCATCTGGCTAACGTGGGACCTGGGGAACCGAGCCTCAAACCGGGGTCCTTAGGCTTCACAGGCAAGCGCTTAACCGCTAAGCCATCTCTCCAGCCCAGTGTTGTGATTTTTGAATCCTGTGTTTATTTGATGCTTGGGTTTTATAATAATCTGCAGTGCTTTTAAATTTGGAAGTCCAAGATTATGTACCTTCAGAATAGGTGTTTAAGTTGCCAAATGTAGCTCTTGTACTCCAATCCAGCCATAGAAATAATCCCAGGTGTTATTCATGTATTCTAGCGTGCTAGGTAGAGCATTTTACTAGCAATTTCTAAAACTCAACTGAGCAATATACACAATCAATAAAAACCAGCACAGGGTATGCCAGTGTATGGATTGAAACAAACAGATAACCTTATAAAGCCACAAATCCTAATTGTGTGTTGCTCTACACCCTTAATCTTGTCAGCTGGTAGGTTGAAATTTCTGTTCTAAAATGAGTTTCAGGTCACCCTGGGTCTGAATCAGACCCCAATAATGACTGAAGACAAAGACAAAGGCATTAATGGCAACAATAGTCAACCCCCAAATAGAGAATGGTAAATCTAAACAAGAATATGGAACCCATAACCTGTCCTGACATAGAAAGAAAGATAAGCACTTCCAGTGAAGGTCTATGTACTTGTTTCTTTTTTTTTTTTTTTTTTTTTTTTGTCAATTGGTCTCCTTATCTTTTCAGGTGGCTTCAAATATCACCAGTGCTTTGTGCCCACCTTGATTCCTCCATGTTGTGTTGTGAATCTGGTGCTCTGATACACCTGCCGCTGGGGGGTGTATGCCTTTTCTGGGGGGAGGGGGTGTTCCAAGTTCTGTCTGTTGGGAGATGGGAGTGTGCAGGATGCCTGGAGTTTACTTTAACTGCTCATCTTGTCATCATACCTGTAACCAGCTGTCTCTCCTTTAGATTTTTTGACTTTGCAAGGAGGCTGATAATGTTGGAAAATCCCCTTGTTTGATCTCTGCTCATGCAGCTGAGTGCTAAGCAGGTGTGTGAGTCTTTACTGGTCCTGTGGTTCTGGACCACAAGCTCCTCCCTGAGATTCTGGCTGATTTCCTTCTTTGTGATAAATCTTAGTGTCTGTTGCTTCTATGCTGTCGTGGAAAAAACCTACACACCTTCACTTTTCAGACAAAGAGTGTATTTTGCTGTGGTTTTGCTCAAATCCCTCCTTATGCTGGGTTAGTGAGACTCCTATGCCATGATCTTACCTGGAAGTTTGACCTAGGTCTATCTTCTTCATTCCTATTCTCATAAAGTCTTGTCAATATTTTTGATCTTAAAAAATATTCTCTAGTTGGTTTTCTTTATTGCTTTTCCATTTCATGCATGCCATTTCTTTCTACCAATTTGAGGTTTATTTTATTCGTTTTTCTAGCTTCCTAGGAAATGAAGTCAAGTTTCTCTTAAAATTCAACATTTTAAAGCAGAAATGTTTAATAGAAGAATTTTCCCAAGTAATAATTTGCTTTATCCCATGAATTTGGAGATGTTATATTTAACTTTTTGGTCCATTTATTGTATATGCTGCCTGGTGATTTATATAATTTATTGAAAATTCATCAACTTCTGCTTATTTGTGAATTTCCCTATTCCTGTTGTGACTGACTTCTAATTCAATCTCACTGTGACCAGGAAAGGCTCTTAATATGGGTTCAGTATTTGTAAATTTGTGAAAACTTTTTTTTTATTACTTTTACTATACACTGTCTAAGACAATGCTTTATGTTCACATAGGAAGAATATATTTTTCTACTCTAGAGAAGAGAGATCTCTGTGTGTGTTTTAAATCCAAGACTTGTTTCTACTATGCTATCTTTGCATTACTTCTATTCATTCTTTTGTTTCATCCATTATTTAAAGGTAGGAACTTTAATCATTTTATTATTGTGTCAAATATCTTTCTCTTTAAGTCCTATTATAAATAATCACATAAGCAGGAGGTGGTTATAATTTATCTTAGTCTATTCTACTAGATATTTTTTTTAAATATTTTTTGTTCATTTTTGTTTATTTGAGAGCAACATACAGGTAGAGAGAGAAACAGGCAGATAGATAGAGTGAGAATGGGCACACCAGGGCCTCCAGCCACTGCAAATGAACTCTAGATGCATGTGCCACCCTGTGCATCTGGATTACTTGGGCCTTGGGGAATTGAGCCTTGAACCTAGGTCCTTAGCCTTCACAGGCAAGTGCTTAACCAATAAGTCATCTCTTCAGCCCTCTACTGGATATTTTAATAATGTACTTATTAACAGCAAGGCTGGTAATAGAGTTTAGCAGTGGAGCACTCCCCTAGTATTTCAAGACCTTTGGTTGATTTCCAGCATTATACGTGTGTACACACACACACACACACACACACACACACACACACACACACACCTCCTAGATGAGAATGTACTTTAAATTTTCAATAATTTATATTCACATACAACTTTATTCCTGTATAAATTTCTACCTTCATGTTATCTTGTGAGAAATTAAACATTTACCTCATATAACCAAGTTTTATGAGTAAAATTGTAAGCTTTTTATACTCCTAGCTTCTATGTAATATGCTAAAATTCTTAACATATGACACACCCATGGTAGTATCATAGGATTCTATATTTACCTAACATCCATTTATTTCAATTTCAAGCTTTTTAAAATCTTTCAGAATTCAGTCCTAATGATGATAAATTTCCCCAGCTTTCATGATTTCAAGAAGATCTATATTTCTCCTTTAAGTCTAAAGGAGAGTGTTCCTCCTTCTTCTTCTAGAATGTTTCTGCTGAGGAAGCTGTTACTAGTTTATGGGATAGCAGTTTCATCTAGAGAATTGTGTTTTTCTGGATACTTTCAAGTGATTACAGTAGGAATCTGTATGAACTTCTCTTCTGACATCTGGAAAATTCACAGATGTGGGAAATTTTTAACTTTTATTTATTTATTTATTATTAATTAGTTTTGAAATCAGTGAATACAGTCAAGTTGGTACCATTGTTAAGCTCATCCATGTCTTATTCCCTCCCCCTAGCTCCTTCTTGTTGAGGTATATGGGTTATGCATTGTGGAGTTAGCCCATAACTATAGGTAGGAGAAATGTCTCTGTGTATCATGACCCAATGTGGGGCTCTGACATTCTTTCCACCCCTTCTTCCACAAAGTTGGGTTCATTTTTGATCTGCTTCAGTGATGAGGTATTGGTGGCCTCTGGGTCTCTGGATATCTGATTTGGTAAGAGTTGATTGTTTTCTGTGTCGATCTCCTTTACCCTTGTTCTGGTACCTGACTCACCAAGAAAACAGCACCTTCTGTATCTTCCTCTTTGACCTTCCCTGTCTGTCTCCCCTCTGCTCCCTTCTCTCTTACCCATTACAGCAAAGTCATAAACTCAAGGAAGGTGTTTACCTCAGTGCCTCTACCTTCACCCAAAATGTATTAATATATGCACTCAATAGCATTTGACCATATGAATTTGCATCATTTCAGAACACTTTCTTATTTCTTATTTACATGAATTTATATATCAATTTTTTCACCAAAATCACAATATAGCATTGTCTTCAAGTCACCTACGCAGATTTTTAAAAATTTATTTATTGGAGATTTTATTAATAAGGTTGTGTTGTTTAATCCCCTCTCCTCAGACCCAATTCTTCTGAGGGTCTTCTCTGTTATTGGTATTAGTTGTGGAGACCAAGAAGCCTCAGCCAGTCTCTATGGCCCGGAGGCAGAGCATGGTGCATGATGCCGCAGGCTATTCCCCATCTACACTGAGGATATTACGGTATTTCTACCCCTCTTTCACTACGTTGCCTGAGCCTTCGAAGGCATGATACAGATTTTATTTAGTTTTGAGTTCTCTATAGTCTCTAGATCTCTGTTTCTATGGTGTTTGAGTGAGCACTTCCTGTCACTAGTTTTCAGGCTAGCTATGAGAGCAGTATTCATGTGACTGCTTCTTCTCTAATAAATTCTGCACCCTGGCAGATGAGGTGGAGGTGACCCATCTCATGGTAGACAGTATGTTCTCTATTCTTGATGTATCAATTCATCCTGGTTCTCCCCAGTATTCTTCACCATCTGAAAGATAAATAGATCCTCCAACCAAAGGTGAGAGCAGTTCAATTAAAGTTGGTAAGCATAGCTATCAGAGAGACTTATAGATGTGTAGGTCCACTCTTCTTACTTAAAGAGCAATGGAGATTCTCTTTGGAGACTATTGGTTTCCTGACCTTGGAGGGAATGTAGCTTGTTTCCAGAATTAGATATGAGTTTTCCCCACTGAGGGGATCTCATATACAATCCATGAGCAGTTGGATACCAGCATCAACAGTCTGCTACCCTTGCACATTTACTTTGCTGTTTGATTTTTGTACCTGCCAGGAAGTACTGCTTATTCACTCTGTTAGCAACCATTATTTACCTGCAACTCTTTTAGCACTTTCCAACACTGTGAGGGCTAGTGGGGAGGAAACTGGATTCCCTCTCAGTTAAGTGTGGTCACTTGAAATCTTGTGGCTGAAGGCTGTGGTGTCTTCAGTAATAGGGCAAGTGTTTTGGCAATGCTTTGTATTATTTTGAGGAACTCATGTGTCTCTATAACCAATTGTTCACTGTAAGGGGCAAACCAATTTGAATCCAATCATGGGATCTACCAGCCAAGTCCATGGTTTTAGGACTTTGTTTTCTCTGCCTTTTATTAAGCTATTCTGTTTGAGTCACCCCTCACCCTTATTGAGGGTAATGTCTTAGAGAATGGTATCCTGTAGGAGGATTTCTGGGGAATTGATTCATGGTGTCAGTAGATTTGTGTATTCCCACCCACCTGTTAGCTTATTCCCCTGAACTTTCCTTTCTACTTCCCTTCTTCCCTTCCTTCCTTCCTTCCTTCCTTCCTTCCTTCCTTCCTTCCTTCCTTCCTTCCTTCCTTCCTTCCTTCCTTCCTTCCTTCCTTCCTTCCTTCCTTTGTTCCTTCTTTCCTCCCTCCCTCCCCAGTGAACTTACCCAATCACAGAAAGAAAATCGCTGCATATACTCATCTACAGCACCTAACCTGAATCTAGCCAAGATGCCAAAATACCCAGCAAGCAGCTCGTGAACTAGACAATAGGAAGGATAGGGAGGGAGAGGAGGGAAAGACAGGGGGTGAGACAACTCTAGACCCAAACGGCAATGGTACCATAAAATTCTACATCCTAAAAGGCAGACCAAATGGCTGAACCTTCACTAGGCCCTTAGAGGGAACACCTGAGCCACAAGACATTGAGGAGGGTATGATGAAGACTGACCTTAATCTTTTACAGCTTCTCTCTCTCTCTCTTCCCTCCCTCCCTTCCTTCCTTCCTTCTTTCATTCTGTCTCTTTGCTCATCCATAACTGATTTTGAAGTAGCCCTTCCTCCTCTCCCTCCCCATTTCCCCTTTTTACTAGCCTCATTCCAGTACTATGCCCCTACTGTTTGTACTTATCATGGCTTACCATTAACTGAAGTTGATCTAGGTTAGGAATCACATGAGAGAGAACATGCAGCATTTGTTTTTCTGAGCCTATTTGACTTCCCTTGAAATGAATTTTTTTTCCCCAAGTCCATCCATTTTCCTGCAGATTGTGATTATTTCATTTTCCTCCCCACTGAGTAGAATTATGTTGAGTGTATAAACCACATCATCATTAGCTACATGTGGATGGGCTGATTCCAGATCCTGGCTATTGTGAAAAGAGCTGTGATAAAAATGGTTGAGCATGTGTCTCTGTAGTATTTACTAGTGTCTTTAGGATATATGCCTAAATGAGAAATAGCTGGATCATTTGGGAGTTCTATTTTCAGCATTTTGATGAGTCTCCATACTGATTTCTATAGTGGATGTACAAGGCTGCACTATGGCCAGCAATGGATGAGGGTTTGTCTTTCTCCACATCCCTGCCAGCATATGCTCTCATTTGATTTTTTGATGGATGAAGTCTTACTCGAGTAACATGAAATTTCATAGTCACTTTAGTTTGTATTTCCCTAATAAGTAGAGATGTTGTAGAGATGTTGAACATCACTTTAGGAGTTTAATGGCCATTTGTATTTCTTCCTCTTAAAACTCTGTTCAATTCCCTGCCTCATTTTCTGAGTGAGGTGCTTGTTTTTTTTGTTTTTTTTTTTTTATTCTTTATGTTTTAGGGTTCTTTGTATGTTATAGATATTAAACATTTCTCAAAGCTAGAGCTGGTAGAAATTTTCTCCCATTTGTTATGCTGTCAATTAACTATGTAGATGGATTGCCTATCTGAACAAAAGCATTTAAATTACATGAGATTCCAATAGTTGAGTGTTTGCCCAATTCTCTGGGCAACCAGAGTCTTATTCAGAAAGTTTTTCTCTACTTTGATACATTGGAGTGTTTTCTCTACTTTTTCTTCCAGTCATTTTATAATTGCAGGTTTCTTGGTCAATTTGAAGTTGATTTTAGTGCAAGGGGAGAGGAGAAGGTCCACATTCAGTCTTTTACATATGGATATCCAGTTTCTCTAGCGCTGTTGGTGGAACATGCTGTCTTTGCTCCATTTTTGGCCCCTTTGTCAAAGATCAGATAACTGTACTTACTCAAATTCATACCTTGACCTAAATTCTATTCCAGTGATCAATGGGCCAGTTTTTAATCACAGTACAATGCTATTTTATTATTATGACATTTTAGTATAGTTTTAAATCAGGTATGGTGATATCACCAGAGGTACTCCAATTGCTGATACATTTTTGTCTATCTAAGGTCTTTGTGCTTCCATATGAACTATGAAGTATTTTTATCTAACTCTGTGAAGAATGTTGAGATAATAATTGAAATTGCATCGAATGTATATTTTGCTCTTGGCAGGATGGTCATTTAAACAATATTAATTCTTCCAATCCATGGTATGGTATGTGAGGTTACTCCATCTTCTCATGTCTTCCTCCAGTTCTTACTTCTGTGCTTTTATGTTTTCATTGTATAGGTCTTTTAACTTCATGGTTAGAGGGATTCCAAGTTATTTTATTTTTCTTTTTATTTTTTGTGGCTATTGAAAATGGGAAATCTTCCTTGGCTTCTTTTTCCATGTTGTTGTCATTGACTTATGTGGAGTATTATATCCTGAAATTTGCTGAAATTGTTTCTCACCCCTAGGAGTTTTGGGAGGGATTTATTGTTTCTTTTATCTATAGAATGATGTCATCTATGAATATGCCTACTTTGAAATATTTTTTTTCCAATTTGTATTTCTTTTATTTATTTCTATTGCTTTAGGGCTTGAGCTAAGACTCCAAGTACTACATTGACACACAGTGGTAAGATTGGGTACTCATGCCCAGTTTCAGCCCTTAGTGGGAATGCTTCAAGTTTTGCCCCATTTGGTATGATATAGGCTTTTACTCTGTTGTATACTGTCTTTACTATATTGAGATATGATCTCTCCATCCCTATTTTTCCAGTGTTTTCATAATGAAAGGATATTGAATTTTATTTGAGGTCTTTGCTGCATCTATTGAGATGATCATGTGCTCCAGACTTTAAGTATGTTTATGTGAGGAGTTACAGTCATCAATTTCCATATGTTGAACTAGCCCTGCATCCCTGGGATGAAACTTACTTAATTGAGATGGATGATACTCTGATGTGTTCTTGAATTCAGTTTGCAAGAATTTTATTGAGTTTTTTTCATCAGCATTATTGGTCTATAATTCTGTTTTCTTGTGTCTCTATCTGACTTTAGTCTTAGTGTAATGCTTGCTTAATAGAATCAATAAAGGAGCTTTCCCTTTCAATTCTGTGGAAAAAAGCTTGAGAAAAAATAGCCTTAGTTCTTCAGTGAAGGTTTGGTATAATTTAGCAGTAAATGTATTTGGGCATGGAATTTTATTTATTGATTTTTTGGGGTGGAGGCTTTTAGTACAGTTTCAGTCTCACTTAATGTTTCGTCTCTGTTCAGGAAACTTTATCTTGTCTAGGTTTAGTTTTGGTAGATGATGGGTGGCAAGATTTAGGAAATTCATCTATTTCTTCCAGATTTCCAATTTTTAAGTGTATTGATATTTGAAATATGTTCTGAGTATTCTCCCAAATTCATTATGTTCTATTGTAACAACTTATTTTTATTTCTGTTCTTGTTGATTTGAGGATTCTCTTATTTGCTGTTTGATCAAATTGTCTAGGGGTTTACCAATCTTGTTTATTTTTGTTCAAAGCATCAGCATTTTGTTTCTTAAATCATTTTAATTGTTTTCTTGATTTTTTGAATTATGTTCTGATTGTAACTATTTATATCTGGCACTATTGATTTTTGATAGTTCTTATTTTTCAGTGACTTCAGCTCGATGGTTAAGTTATTTACTTGAGATATTTTTGTTTTCCTAATGAAGGCATTTATTGCTGTGAGCTTCCCCATTAAGACTGCCTCATTGTGTCCTATAAGTTTTAGTTTATTGTCATTTCATTATCATTCAGGCATAGATTTTTTTTTTAATTTGCTTTGTTATTTCTTCTACTACACATGTATTATTTAATAGTGTCTTGTTCAGCTTCAAGGTATTGGTGGATTTTGTGTTCTTTCTCTTGTTGCCAATCTCTAGTTTTACTGCACTGTGGTAAAATATAATTCATGGGGTTATATTAATTTTCTTGAGTATGTTGAAACATGTTTTATGTACCAATATATTATCTACTTTAGAAAAGGTTTTGTGAGCTGCTGAGAAGAATGTATATTCCTTTGACTTTGAGTAGAATAGTCAGTAGTTGTCTTTTAACTCCAATTGATCTGTGGTATCATTTAATTTTCTTATTTCCTGGTTAATATTCTTAGATGATCTCTCTAATGATGATAGTGAAGCATTAAAATATCCTATAATAACTGTGTTGGGTTATTTCTGTTTTATTGTCTAACAAATGTTGTTCTACAAAATTTCATTCTCCTGGGATTGGTATATATAGTTTTATGAATATAATGTCCTCTTATTTTGTTCTTTGATGAGTATAAAGTAGCTCTTTTGATTTCTTTATCTCTTGATTACTTTTTGTTTGAAGTGTATGTTTTTTTAATAACATCTTCATAGCCACCCCTGCTTGTTTCATATTACCAATTTTTCCCATCCTTTAATGCTAAAGTGATATATATCTTTAATGGTAGGGGAATTTTCTATAAACATAAGATGAAAGGGTCAATTTCTTATCCATCGTTTTAGCACACATCTTTTTATTGAGGTGTTGAGTCCATAAACACCTAGAGTTATAACTGTGAGGTGTGAGTTAATCCTAGTCAAGTTAGAGGCTTTCTGGAAGTTGGTGTTTACTTGACCTTTCTATGTATTTATGTCTGCTCTACTTTTGCTTGTTATTTTCCCTCCAAAAGCCTCTTGGGTGTTTTCATTTGTCTCCTTAGGTTGGATTATTCTGTGAAATATTTTCTATAGAAATGGCTTAATGCTCAAATAATTATATAGCTAGCTTTTTTATCATGGAAAGTTTTTTTTTTTTTTTCACCTTCTATCATAAGGGATAATTTTTCTGGGTATAGCATTTTGAGTTGGCAGCCATGGTCTTTTAGAATTTGGAAACCATTCCAACCATTCTGGCCTACAGAGTGTCCATCAAAAAATCAGAGGTAATTCTGTTTGCCTCTTGCAGCTTTTAGAATCCTTTATTTGCTATCAGTGATGAGAATTTTAATTATAATATGAAGCAGCATTTTTTTTTCTTTTTGTGATCCTGCCTATTTGATGTTCTGAGTGCCTCTTAGAGTTTGATGGTGCCCTCTCTTGTAAGGTTAGGGAAATTTTCTTTAATAATTTATTTATTTATTTATTTATTTGAGAGCGACAGATACAGAGAGAAAGACAGATAGAGGGAGAGAGAGAGAATGGGCATGCCAGGGCTTCCAGTCACTGCAAACGTACTCCAGATGCATGCGCCCCCTTGTGCATCTGGCTAACATGGGACCTGGGGAACCAAGTCTCGAACCAGGGTCCTTAGGCTTCACAGGCGAGCACTTAACTGCTAAGCCATCTCTTTCAGCCCTTCTTTGATAATTCTGTTGAAAATATTATCTATGCCATTGGTTTGTATTTATTTGCTTTCTAATTTGCCAATGATACAAATATTTGGTCTCTCTTAGTTGTTCCACGTTTCTCATTTTTGGTTAACATTTTTGTTTAATACATTATTAGATTGCTAGACAATTTCTTCTGACTTGTTCTCAAGTTTTAATTGTATATGGCATACACTGTTCTTGAAGCTTTTTGGGGAGCCTTTTAAGAGTTATTGTATTATTGTTATTGCTATCTATTTTTATCAGCATCTCTATGTCTTTATGGAATACCAATTTTATTTCTTGATTAGACTTGCTTCTTGTTTGTTGGAGTTCATTCCTGCATTTGACTTATCCTCACTTAAATTCAATGTACTGTCCACTGAAATGTTTGTTGCTGGTGGTGATGGCAGTGTTGGTTCTCCATTTCCTTTATTTCTTTATCAAGTTCTTTCGGATGTTTTCAAACTAATTTGTTTTTGTTGATTTGTTTCTGTTTCCTTTAGCCATGCTTTGAGTTCATTCATGAATTGTTTTTGTTGATTTTATTCATTCAGCCATGCTTTAAATACTTTTGTGAGATAATGCAACTCTCTTCTAGTTGTTCTAGCTTTTTGTTCATGGCCTTATTGAGTTTATTGAATATGCATTTCATAACTTCATTTTGGTGTTCTATGGAGTAAGCTTCCTCTAGGTTTTCAAGAATACCTCTATTATGGGTCTAGGCATCCTTGGTTGGAATTTCTTGGCTTGGTGTCTTGTGTTATTTGTTTTGTATTGTTTTATTCCCCATGTCAGGGTAATTGTCTTATTTTGCTAGGAATATAGTTACTAATATCTCTTGTGTAATGTGTGTTGATTACCTTGTTCAGATTCATTAAAGGTAAGAGTGAGATGGTGGTATATTCATAGGTTTTGGCTGGGAGATCATGAGCCTGAACCAGATCTTCCTTGTGTGTTCACTGTCCTGGGAATTCTGGCTGTACCTCTTGAAGGAATGGCAACTCAATGATAAAGCACAAACCTGTTTTTACTGTCTACTCACTTCCTGTTCATTAGAGGTAGTTTTGGCTGTGGCTACTGGTGGTAAGCAGGAGGAGGGGATAGCAAGGATCCCACTATTGGTGTTGGAGTCAGTCACAATGGTTGTGGGGAATGCCTGGGTCACACATTTGTGGAGGTGGTCTGAGATCAATGATTACAGGTAGATCTCTGCTTGAGAACCACACATGCCTTGTGAAGGGATCTAGAACTTCTATACCTGCCTGGTGCAAGCACAACATGATATCTGGAATTTCCATACTTGCTCACGTGAGCATGTTTCAGGATCGATTTGTTCTCTACCTTCCCAGGTCAAGTATGCCCCGGGATCCACCAGTTCCCTACTAGCTGCACATGAGCACACCTTCCCAGAACTGTTTTTAATTGACAAATTTTCAATATTGTTTTTTATTTTTTTATCTCACAGAATAGAGTTTAGAAATGAACTATACATTTATATAAAATCTCAGTAGAATTTGATTTTTTTAAATTGTTTTAATTGTATTATTTATTTGAGAGCGACAGAGAAAGAAGGAGAGAGAGAGGGGGGGGGGAGAGAGGGAGAGAGAATGGGTGTGCCAGGGCTTCTAGCCACTGCAAATGAACTCCAGAGGCATGCACCCCCTCATGCATCTGGCTAACATGGGTTCTGGAGAATCAAGCCTCAAACTGGGGTCCTTAGGCTTCACAGGCAAATGCTTAACTGCTAAGCCATCTCTCTAGCCCCTAGAATTTTATTTTAAATGGGCATAAATTATAGTTATAGGCAAGGCACCTAGTAGATTTAACATCATAATTTAAGTCTTTTAGTCAATGAAACTATTTTCCCATTTATTTATGCTTCCTAATTTTCTCAATAATATATTAGTATATTCAATAGTAATTCCTTACTTACCTTTCATTATAGTTGTGCATTACATGCTTTTTAATTTGATTATAAATGTTTTAAAAATGTTATTGTCCAATTATCTTTGGCAAATTTCAATTCATTTGTATATATTGATATTTTCTAAAACATTGCTTAATTTTCTTGCTAATTCAAGTAGGGTTTTGGCATTAAGATCTTGTATGTGTACAATTAATTAATTTATCCATCCATAAATTGTGACTTTTCCATCACCCATTTCAATATTTATCTTTTTAATTATTTTTCCTGTTAATGTTAATGGCTAAGACTTCTAGTAAATTTTGAGAACTGATATCACTATTCTTTTCTTCTGATTGTAAGGGACAAATATAAGGAATTATGATACAAGACATAGTCTTTATATTTTACATTTGTTAGTTATCAAGTGGAGGATGTAACTAGGATGCAGAAGTATTTGTTTCAATGATTAATTTATGTGAAATTGTCTGAAATATTATCTCATATTAAAAATGACTTGTGATTCTCAAACTAAACTTGCATTTATGAAACAAATACTTCTCTCTCATTCTCTCCATGTATATGATATAATATACCACATTTACTTACACATGTTACTAGATTCAGCTTGTTCATATACTCTAAGACATCATTATTCCTCTCTGTGTTTACAACAGCCAAACATTTACACTCTTCTGACAATGCTTAGTGAGGTATTAGAGATCTGGTTGTTATGATCTTATAGATGTAGACTGGTATTTCCTCTATTTTAGGAAATACTTTATTTAACAAATAGTATGTAACCTCCATAAATCCACAATACATTTAGCAAAGTAATGATCTGAGTCTAAAGTTATAAACTTGTTCAGAAGCTCAAGAACCTTCATAATGAGTTCAAGGCCAGCTTGGGATACAAGAGACTTTGTCTCAGGAATAAAGAAGAATAAATCTTTTGGTGTGTATGGGTTATATTAGTTGTGCAACATACCCATTATCCAAAATAGCAGTGTATTTTTAAATGAATCAGAAATCATGAAATGTACAATATATTCTAAAATATTTTTATTTACTCATAAGGGGAAGGAGAGAGAGAGAGAGAGAGAGAGAGAATGGGTGTAGCAGACAGATTTAGGTCTCTGAGATGAATTCCAGACCAGGCACTGTTATGGAGGAAGGGGTATTTATTGAAGCTTACAGATCCAGGGGAAGTTCCATAATGGCAGAAGAACTTGCCTGCCTTCACAGGTCCAAGTGGAGCGAAAGAAGTACAAGCCTAAAGGTCAAAAGCCACAGGAGCTCCAGCTAGGCACACTTTGTGTATCTTTAGATTGAAATCTGAAACCCACCACCACAATTTAAGATTCTCCCAGTGACATTGCCTCCAGCCAGGTAGCCAGCAGATGCAAACTACAAACAAACAACTGAATATATTAGGGGCCAACTATTCTATTCAAACCACCACAGTGGATGTGTCAGGGTCTTTAGTCACTGCAAACAAATTTTAGATGCATGTGACACTTTGTGCATCTGGTTTTAAGTTAGTACTAGAGAATTAAACCAAGGTTGTGAGGCTTTGCAGGCAAGTGCCTTAACTGCTGGGCCATCTTCCCAGTCCCACATTTATATTATTAAGTCTAATGCTTTTTATATGATGACATATTTAAAAAGTACTCTTCAATTATTTTATGTTTTTATTGTTAGTGTATGTGTAAGACATGTGTATATGTATGTTCATGTGTACATATGTGTGGGTACGCATGCCACAACAAGCATGCTGATTTCAGAGGACAATTGCAAGGTTCTGTCCTTATCTTCCATCCTTGCTTGAGGCAGACTCTCTGTTGCCCACTGCTGTGTATGTCAGGCTGGCTGGCCCACCTGCATCTCAGACTGTTTTGACTATCTTCTACCTTGCCACAGGCAGACTATGATTACTCACTACTACATATGGCTTTCATGGACTCTGGAGGATCAAAATTCAGGTCTTCACGCTTGCATAGCAGGTGCTTCTACCCACAATAGCCTTCTCTTCAGCCACAAAATTATAAATTTTAAAACACACCATATTTCTCAAACTTAGGTAGTATCAATGAAGATATTTAAATACATACCAATAGCACCTACAAAACTAAGTCTCTGAATATAAAATTGGCCATTGGGGTGGTTTGGTTTGATTCAGGTGTCCCTCCTGCATACTAGGTCCCCAACTGATTGTAATTGTGGAACTAAAGCCTCCTGTAGGCAGTGTACTGTTTGGGGCAGCTTGTGGTTGTTATATCCAGCTTCCTCTTCCCAGTAATTGGCACATTCTCCTGTTGCTATTATATATCTGATGTTGGCCAGGACGTAATGTCCACCCTCTGCTCATGCCATCATTTCCCCTGCATCATGGAGCTTCCTCTTGAGTCTGTTAGTCAAAATAATCCCATTTGTCCCACATGCTGCTCTTGGTTGGGTGTTTTCTGCCAAAAATTTGTACCTAATGGCAAAAAAAAAAAAACATTTTGATGACATATAACATAAAATGGAATTTTGCTGACAAACAAAACTTTGTGCTATTAATATCAGATTTGGTATGTAAGTATAAATCACTTTGTATAATGAAACTAATATTTCACTAGGGGTTTTGTTTTTAATATAAATATTTCTAAGATCAAAGATGAATACTTAAGTGTCTCCTTTAATTCCCAATACATATAGTCTCTTAGTTTACTTGCAAAACTCTGGTTTTAGTACAAGTAAAGTTTGGTTATATATTATTATTTGATTTACCAAGAATCTTTGAACATACCTGCAAATTTAACTGGACTGTGTCATTCTAGAAGAACATGACATTGTAATGGGCAGGATATTGCATTTTTTGTCTCCTGCAGGTGCTCCGAGTGACCAGAGCAGTGGCACCTCCTCTCCCCTCTGTGACAGTGGCTTGCACCTCAACTACCATCCCAACAACACAGTAAGAAAGCTGGACACAGCTCAAGCTAATGGAGAAATGGCAGGAGGGTAACCCAAGAGCTGTCCACACACAGTTGTAGTTTGCTAACCCTGCCCTTGACTCTGAGTCACCTGTTCAAAATGAAAACTAAGTAGCCAACTATTTGTTATGTCACATGTTTGCTCTTGGAGCTGTATGTAAGCTTTGTAATCTGTGGAAGTTTTCACCTGAGGGAGATCACCAATTGCATCATGACATCAGACCACCATTTGAGAATATCACATGTCACATGCACTATCATGTTGTATCTTATTTTATTTGGAAACATTTCATGCATATATACCTTTATGATCAACATGATTTTACATAACTTTATTGTTTTAATTAGATAAAAGTAACTATCATTTGTTATGATTTTTAGTAATCTTTATGAGTGTCAGAGAACTATTACAAAGAGAAAATGCAATCTATGCATTATAATAAAATGCAATAAATGTGAAATTAAATGCATTCTTAATAAAATATGAAGTTAACACATTAAATTTATGTATATTTAATTGATTTTAATGTTTACTTTCCACATATGTTGGAATATTATTTTTTATAAGCAATTTGGAAATTTATTGCATTTCAGTATTCAAAATACACATCATTATAAAGATAAAACCATTGTTTATACTAATTTGGAACTAATCATTATTTCTCTTGTACTTAGAAATATGAATTATGTCATACCTGACCTTCAGTAGACTTTTATCTCCCTGTTCTCATATTCAAATTTATACAGCATATACCTTCCTCTTCTGACTTGTATAATTCATCCCCTAATTGAAATTCTGACCTAATTATGCCATTTTATTCAAATTAAGAACTCTTTTTTTAATATCTTCAAGCCTAAAGGCCTTTTTGTGGTATTATACCTCCAAATTGATTGCCTTTATAAAAAAATTGTAGAGAGGAACATTTTTCAAACCAAATATTATTGCTAGAAATGTAAGGATAGTTTATAAAACTAACTGCATCTCGATATATTTAATCTAATATTTTTTAGTTGTATTTGCCAGAGAAATGATTGTCTATGGCAAATAATACTAAAATTCACATAACTGAAAACATCAGATTCTGAGAATTGTAAACACTGTTTTTTATATATGTTATTTTATTTATTTATTTATTTATTTGACAGAAAGAGAAAATGGGTGCACCAGGACCTCTGGCCACTACAAATGAACTCCAGATGCATGTACCCCTTGTGCACCTGGATTACATGGGTCCTGGAGAATCAAACTGGGGTCCTTTGGCTTTGCAGGCAAGCACCTTAACGGCTAAGCCATCTCTCCAGCCCTGAAGCATTGGTTTTCTAATGAGAAAAATATAAATTTTGTAGTCCCAGTAGCTAGCTCCTTTTTCAATTCTATAGACTCCTTTCATTCTCTCGTGTGTGTGTGTGTGTGTGTGTGTGTGTGTGTTGGTGTTGGGGGTAGGGTTAAAGGGCTCTACCACTAAGCCATACCTCTCATTCCTTCATTACTAATTTTTTAACCTACTAATGTTATTGGAAATAGAGTTACAGCCTGTGTCCTGGAAGACCTTATGCATCAGGCATAGCCATGTATTCTCAATAAGACAAGTAAAAGGCCAAATTAATAGTGAAAAGCAGAAAAAGGAGATTTATTCAATTAAGCAAAGAGATTCAGTGACCCACCCTCAAGTCCATTTTGGTTCAAAAAATAAGGTTTATGTTTAAGTAGAAGGCCAGAGGTAGGTATAGCTACATAGTCCTGGTCAAGGTGTACACCCATCATTGTCTACTCTCCTGTAAGATGATCTGGAAAATCTTGAGTCCTTACATGAGGTCTGAGTTTAAGTAGAGGGCTTGAGATGTGCATAGCTAAGTAGCCTTGGTCAAGGTATTCTCTGCTCATCATTGTCTGGTGATTAGTCTCTCCTACAAGGCACCCTGACATATTTCCAGCACTGTGCGAAATCTCTTCTAGAAGGAAACAAACTTGCACTCTGACTGGCACCAGACTTTTCTTTCTCACTGGGGAAACTGCAGTTTCTACTGGTTCATTGTTTCAATAGTCTGATGGCCAAAGGAAGTGGACATAAAAGGTCCGTTAGCCTTCTTCCTTCCTGTCAGCTGGTCATGCTTTGCTCACCCTTTAGAGTTCTACTGTGCTAGCAGATGCTTTCCACGACTGATGGCTTTTGTGAGAAGCCCATTTGTCTGTGAGACAGAGGCTCACCCTCATTCCACTTGTAAATGCGCCTCAGTAGGCAGGGGAAAAGATTTTCTTTAAGTAGCACATCTTGGGCATGGTGGACTTTTTCTCCATGTGTCATCTACACATGAAGCACTGGATTAGCTCTGCTTCTAAGACGAAAAAACAGTTGCCTTATATAGAGTTAAAGGAAGCTATTTAGTCATGTGTTTAATCCCATTCTTGCCCAATATCCTTGACCTTGGCTTTAATAAGAAGAGAGAAGTCAGAAAGAAATGTTTAGGAAAGAAATCTTCCTGGTTGTTTTTTAACACTTTCCATTGTTTTACATAAGAGCAAGTAAAAGAGGAGGCATCTTCTTGAGAGTAACATTTTGAATAGTTTAACTATTTCAAACAATTCAGATATATAAAGTTCAAAATCCCTGCTGTTCTATTTATTTAATTTTAGTGTAGGTCCATTTCCATGATGAACATTTTGTTCTCATTTCATTATCAGTATTGAGATGTATGTGCACTTGTGTATATATTCATATAAATTTCGGTGTGCATGAACATGTAATTAAGAGGTTAACATCAAGTATCTTCCTCACTTTCCACACATTATTTTTGTTTTTCTTTATACTGGGAAAAGGTTTCTTACTTGAACTCATAGCACAATGATTCACCTAGTTTGGTTAGCCATCCAAGAAATTCCCTGAGCAAACTGCCACACCACTGAGCTATCTTCCTACCTTGTACTATATTTTGATATCGGTGGATATATTTGAGTGTAAGCCAACGTCTTCAATGGTGCTCTAGAGAAAAAGAGTCAAGATACATGAAAAGTCACAAAGTAAATTTAAAATAAATAAAATAGGCATGTATATCAGTTAAATGAATTTTTGCAAATAGTTGATTGAGTACAGACATGTAATGAGGCATTTGGGGGAGTAATTAATTTCAGTTCCTAACCACAATTTTAAATTCTGGTACATAAATCCAAAATGTAACTTTAATATAAGCAGGAAATTGGTAATCACCATTAACATTTTAATAGCATACAAGAACTATGGAGACTCTAAACACTGGCTTAGCTAAACTCAAAAGTTTAGTTACAAAATTAATTACATCCTCGAGTGTTCAGAGAGGTATAGTCACTTTTTCTTTCAGTCTTATTGTGCAGAATGTTTTCCTTAGTTCATGTTTCTCTTCCCTGCCATGAACAATGTAGTGCAGGGGGAGCATGGAAAATATCCCTACTCAGAGTATTTTTGTTTTTATTTTTTAAGTTCAGAATCGTCAACAGTGGGTTATCTTCTCAGTTATCACAAAAAACTTAGAAGCATGTACTTCTTGAGATATTTTTCCTCAAAAGGGCAGTGTATTAGAGACACCAAATCTCTATCAGTGGTAATATTAGATTCCCTGCAATGTCAAAATGCTCAAGTCTACCCTGGATCTGGGAACTCCACTTTTACTTTAAACTTTAAGCAGTGCACAAAAACATAATACTAGTTGGAACTCCATGCTTATAATACGTATCCCTTATTTGCTAGAGCAAAATTTGAGTTACTAGATACTGCTTTTCTGATACAACTTTGACATATTATTTGAAATATTCAAAGTACTTTCTAATTGCTACAAGAAAATAAAATGTAATCCTTATATGGATATAAGGTCACTAGTTTTAGGGAACACCACTGTCCCCTGTGTTTCTAAGATTGAAGCTGTTTAGCATCATTTTGATTTCCTTCTCTAAAGGTTAAGTAAAGCAACTCCTCCCAGGCTTACCAGGAGACTCATATTCCCAGAGTAAACTAACCACACTGCCTTAGGTACTTACACCTTGCTACAAGCAAGCACTTCACCAGGAGTAACTCAAGAAAGGAAAGGGTTTATTTTGTCTCACAGTCCCAGGGACTACATTCCATTGGGATAAGGATTATGCCCTTAATGGTCAATGTTGAAGTAAACTTCTTGTTGCTGAGACAAACATACAACCAGTCACAGGTTATGGAAGGAAAGGGGTTTAGTTCATGGTTGCAGAGTCCAAGGTAACCATCAATTGTGGAAGTACTAGCTCCCTTTCATAGATCCAAGCACAGAGACACTACCACAAAACCAGTATCCAACATCCAAAATAAATCAAAACCAAACCAAACAAACAAACAAAAAGGAAACAGCCAGAGCTCAAATTGCTCTTCAAATATCTAATAGAGCTATGCTAACGATCCATCCCCAAACACAATTTAAGTCTGGGTGGTTGTGTAAAGACGGTTGTGGACTAATGTGGACAATTACAGGGCATCATGGGGTGATATAAACAACTATCATGGAACACTGCCCACATCATGTGCTGTAACCAGCCATGGCATAGGGCATGAAGAAATGGCCTCACATCACTGGCTGGCCATCCATAACATCTAACAGGAGACCACTAGATGGACTAACATGGACATATGATAGTTCTGCCCTAGCAACCAAACCAAGTCTTTTATTTCCCTGCCTGTACCACACAACTGTATTGGTTCCTATTGTGCTACACTTGTGTTCACAGGCAGAAGCAATAACTCACTGCTCCTAAATAAAACCACTGGTTTTACTCTTTAAGATAAATACTGAAATAGCCTTATTTTGTCAAGATGCTAAAAATGCAGAGCAAGCAGTGTAGGTAAATATTATAATAAGTAATCAGAGTACTATTATTAGACTAATAAGGATGTCTTTCCTGGAATCCTCAGAAAGTTTTGTAAATTATTCAAGCTTATTATTCTTTATGAGTCCTTTTGAGATACTAAAAAATAGAATGAACTCCATTCTGGGTTGCATTTTAAGCATTTCCCTAATTATTCCTGACTGTAATCTTTCCATTTATTTACTATTACTGCTGCAAACAGGTACAGTAAGACAGAAAATTTAAATAACTTGACCCTATATTAATGTAAATTAACCTATTTAGGGAAATTTGGGTTTCAAACCAGGTTGGTCTGGATCTGATTTACAATGTGAACCCTCAATACCTTGCTGTATCTTACTGAGCAAATCACATGTCAAATGCCAGCAATCCATGTCCCCCAGCACAAGGAACCTCTCCACCTTGTATGCTAGTAACACTTTGCAACTTTTAATCCAGCCATTAGAAGGACCGATGATGTAGGATCTTGCCCCGTGTTTGCAATCAGCAGATAAGCATCCAGTGCAAGGACTGATTGCCCACCAGGTGTGCGATTAGAGGCTGAAGTGCTCTATGTGTCAGCAATGGTGGCCTTACCCATTCTGACATTCCGGGTTTTTTAAACTGCTCCAGGTACCTGCTATATTCTGAACATGTCTTTTTATTTTCTTTCATAATCTACTTAAACACATTAATACTTGGAGATAAAGCTTAGTACTATTTAGATAGCAAAGTTTGAATTCTATAGTAAAAGAGGTTTCTTGCACCATCTTAAAAATTAGTACCTAGAGAAGCAACAAAGCCAATAGTGCCTGGAAAACAGATATAGCTAGGTCAGTTGCTGATTGTCGTCGATGACACTAAAGGATTTTCACAGTGTCTCTGGAAGAAGACATACAGTGGGAAAGCTCATGTGTTTCAGATGTATGTGTCTTCAATTTATGAAAGGAAACTCCACAAAGAAGACTAAAAATTCTGTAAGCATAAGTCAGCAGTAGTTGCCTTTACAAGATAAGAAGAGCTAAACCTGTTATAAAGCAACATGAAAGCAGTGGCCAGGACCACCATTAATAGAGTTTGATAGCTGATTTATAGAAATGTTTAATGACCTAAAATATTCGCAAGTATCATATAATGATGCTTAGCTCCTAGCAATTCCTCAAAAAATATTAGCTACCCGAGTATATCACTGCTTATATTATTTTTTTTTCATGCATTGTTTCAATAGTCCCATCCTTTTCTTACACATACCCCATTCTGCCATCCTGGTATTCTTCTCAAACTTCTGGCACATAATTTTTTTGTGGATTTTTTTTTTTTTTTTTTTTTACTATCATGCTTCATCCAGATGAATCTTCTTCAGCTCCTTATAGAGTTTCACTGACAATGAAATTAAGTACAATTCCAGACCATGAAGAGACAAAAGTCTACAAAACTGTTAAGAATGTTTAGGCTGCCGGGCATGGTGGCACACACCTTTAATCCCAGCTCTCAGGAGGCAGAGGTAGGAGGATCACTGTGAGTTTGAGGCCACCCTGAGACTCCATAGTGAATTCCAGGTCAGCCTGGGCTAGAGTGAAACCCTACCTCAAAAAACTTAAAAAAAAAAAAATGTTTAGGGGGGAAAATAGTACCCCTGGGGCTGGACAGATGGCTTATCAGTTAAGGCGCTTGCTTGTAAACCCAAATGACCTCAGTTCGATTCCCCAGGACCCATGTAAGCCAGATGTACAAGGTGATGTATGCATCTGGAGTTCATTTGCAATGGCTGGCAGACATGTCATGCCAGTTCTCTTTGTCTCTCTCTTGCTTTCTCTCTCTCCCTCTTTCTCTCTTTCAAATAAATAAATACATAAATAATAGTATCTCTAAGTTGCAAGGCATGTCTGTGCCACAGAAACTGGAAGTCCAACCTGTGTCTGTTTGTGCTCTTTCAGGACACACTCTCCTGCTCCTCATGGCCCACGTCTCCAGGCTTGAGATGGGAGAAGCGGTGGTGTGACCTCAGGCTGATTCCCTTGCTGCATTCCCGTTTCTCACAGTACGTGCCTGGGACTGACTTGACTAGGTGAGTGAATGCTTATGGGTCCAACTTGCGTTGACTGAATATGTTCATATTTTCAAATTGTTAATATGATATTGCTTACCATTCTCTTTTTTAGCATGCTTTTGGAAGTAGAGCACAGGAAAAAAAAAATGTGTAACAGTAGAATGTATAAATCTGGGGATGAAATATAAGTTAAAGCCCTGACTCAACCACTGACTTCCAGTGAATCCACTGGGTGTTGCTACAAGGTTACTAGCTTTGTATTCCCAAGGTAGTTATGCAGCTTATACTTTCATTTTTCATCTGCTCTGGGATTTCATACAGGGCTTTGAGCATGCTCTCCAGGCATTCTACCTGGTGTCCCACCCCCAGAGTTGTGCCACTAATCTATGATACTCATATATTATCTACCTTTTTTAGTAAGTGTATGGTCACAGTCAATAGTGTTATTATTTTCATTATTAGCTTGCTTTAACTCTTGGTCCGTTTTCCTAGAAGTTTGTAAATTTTAGTAATTAAAATTAAAAAAAAACAGACTTGGGCTTCATTGGATGTCTTCATCTGCATGTATTTTAAGTTATAAATTTCTGCTTCTTTTATTTTTCTTTTATAGCTTCTATTCCTTGAGTTTCTTAGTTTGAATTATTTTCTTATTGATTTTTGGTATTGAAGTTTTAGGGCCTGGTAAAATTATAGAAAGAAAAGCATGCTTTCTGCTTGTAGTTGAGACCTTTGTATAGCCACAGGTGGGACTCTAATCTAGCAAGTCCCAGATCACCTTACCCTGCTAGAACCTGGCTGGGGTGGGAGGAAGGATGGGAAGGGAGACAGTGGTCTTATGGGTATTTGAAAGGATTAGGTATTATTAGAAAGGTTTCCTGTGGTTAGGTTACTCGTCTCCCTGTCCTGTAGCATGGGAACTAGAGGTTGTTTTGGGTGAGTGTTTATGGGGGAGGTCAAGTGTAAGAGCACAAGCATATGTATGTCATGGTTTGTATAAGGTCATAGGACAACGTTGGATGTAGGTCTTCACCTTCCATCTTGTTTGAGGTAGGGTTTCACATTGTTCTCTACTATGCATCAGGACATCTGGCCTGTGAGCCTCCAAAAGATTCTTCTGTCTTTGCCTCCTTTCTTTTTCTTTCTTTCTTTTTTTTTTTTTTTTTTCTTGAGGTAGAGTTTCACTTTATTCCAAGCTGACCTGGAATTCACTATTTCGTCTCAGGGTGGCCTCGAACTCATGGTGATCCTCCTACCTCTGCCTCCTGAGTACTGGGAATAAAGGCATACACCATCATGCCTGGCTCTTTGCCTCCTTTCTCACCTCAGGGTGCTGGAATTTACAGACCCTTATGTTACTGGTTTTATTTGAGTTGCAGGAATGCAAACTCAGGTACTCACAAAGCTTGCTTTGAAAATGCCTTATTCACTTAGCTATCTCTCTAGCCAATTCAACTTTTGAAATATTCTATATCTGTTTATTGCCTCTGAGTATATATTATCCATATTATAGTAAAATTAATAATCAGATTTGTATTGATTAGTAATTGCTTAGAGACTTTTCCTTTTTTCTTTCAATTTTTCATGGTCATGTATAAATAGTCTTCTTGGGTGCATCTACTTGGATGTTTTCTTTTTGCTTTTTTTGTTTTAAACCAAAAATAAAAATACTTATATTTTAATAAAATTAGTCAGAAGTTTTTTAAAAAAGAATATTTATTTTTAAAATTTATTTATTTGAGAGAGAAAGAAGTAGGGGGGCAGGGAGCAGGTAGAGAGAGAATAGGCATACCAGGTTATCTAGCTGCTGCAAATGAACTCCATAGGCATGTGCCAACTTGTGCATCTAGCTTAGGTGGGTCCTGTAGAATGAAATATGGGTCCTTTAGCTTTAGCTTAACTACTCAGCCATCTTTTCAGCCCAGTCTGGAAGTTTTTAGTCTAATTAGTAATATATTTTGGATTGTATCTCTTAAAGTTAGGATTTGAATTTAGAAATCTGAGACTTTTCTTGTGAATAGGAATTTAATTTTTGTCAACTACAGGGAAGGATTTAGGAAAAAGGGAGGGACAAGAAAACTGGAGTTGATGGTGAGTGACTAGGGTCCAGAAGTGGGAGTCTGCACTGGTGGATCACTGGTGTTAGGGAAATCCTAGGGTGGATTAGCAAGGGAGCAAATTTAAATATGTGCACATTATATTGCTGCTGGGAGAGGCAGGAGAAAAGTTAGGATGAAGTCTGTGAAACTGAGATAAAACAGAGAGACAGAGGAATAGAGAGAGAAAGGTGAGCGAGAAGGGGTTGCATGCATGGAAAGCAGAAAGAGGGAGCAGAGAGGGAAAGAACCAGGGGAGGTGCATGAACCTTCATCAGGAAAGCTGGAGAGACTAAGGGACCTCTGGGGGCTTATGAGCATTCCCCTGGGGAAGGAGTGACTGTCTATTGAAGGGAGGGCCTTGTGGAGGTGTGGGCTGTTGCTCAAGCACAGAGGCAGATTGGCTAGATCTTCTCTTTTGGGAAGGTTGGTAGGGGAGAGAAAAGAACTGATAAGGATCTCTGAGACTCTAACACATGAAACACTATCTTTTTTCTTACATTTTCTGTTTTGATAATTGTGGATTAACATGGAGCTGTAAGAAATAATACTTAAAGATTAACCATAATGTAATATCCACAATATAGTACAAAATCTGCCAGGCAATTGACATTGATAAAACACATAGTTCATTACAGTGTGTGTGTGTGTGTGTGTGTGTGTGTGTGAGAGAGAGAGAGAGAGAGAGAGAGAGAGAAATTCTATGGACTGTATCACCTGTGCATTCTCCTAAGTCTACCAAAACAGTTAAGATACAACATAGTGAGTGCTACTATTTCAAACCCACTTCATAGCCAGTTATGACTATACTGCTGTGCCCCATACCATCTTACACTCCATGCCCCTAACCTCTGACAGGCAGGTGGTAACCTGTACTTTATTCTTTTATCATTATAATATTATTATGTTAGTGGTATTCTATACCATGTATCCTTGTTGGATTGGATTTTGCTTAGCATAACTCCCAGGTGGTAGTATTCAAATGTTTATTCCTTATTTTGCTTAAAGTCGGATTTCATTGTGTACTCACAATATTTTTAAATTGACCATTTATAGAACCATAGATTTCAAGATCTTCTGAATCAACATTTTATGAACTTAGATATAGATTTTTAAATCATATATATATATATATATATATATATATATATATATAAAATTAAAAAATAAAAAATAAATATAACATTATATATATATATATATACACACACACACATACATACATACATAAATTCAATTACTGGGTTGTGTTATAATACCAAGTTTAGTCTTGTTAAAGACATTCAAATTGTGTTCTCAGGTGAAAGCACAGTTACTCTTTCAGCAGGTGTGTGAGCTTCCCTGTCTCACCACATATTTTCAGTGTTTGGCTCTGCCACCATCTCGCTTTTGTCATTCTGACAGATGTGGTAATATTTCGGTATGACACTGATTTGTATATCTTAATGATGTCCAACAACTCTTCATTTTGCCACAAAAATACCCCATTAGTAAATGTCTGTTTATGTCTTTGGGTCCATTTATTAATTGATGCGTTGATTTTTTTTTTTTCTACTGGGATTTGAGAGATTTTTAAGGGAAAAATACATTTCTCCTAACACATTAGTTGTAGTATGTTATTGTTTTCTTTACTTTTTAATAACTAAATACTTTTACTATTTAACTTTTTTAATAGGATAAAATATATGTGCATCCTTTTATTTTTGTTTAAATATCACCTAAATATCAAATCACTTATTCATGGCTGGTAGTCAGGTTTAGGGAACAAGTTCTTATCTGAACAGCAGATCCTTCAAGAGAGTAACATGATGGTTTAGGAGGCAATTATCAGTTAGCCAGAAATTTTATTTTGATGATAACAGGCCTGATATGCCATGGAGAATATAATTAATCAGGACATTCCCCAAAATTCATAACTTGGGAGCTTAGGAGATCTATAGTTGCCATTGTCTTAATCTTTTACTTAAATACCCAGTAGGCTACAGGTCTGTGAGCCTAGATCAGAACTCTTGAGGCTATTTCTCTCTCTCAATCTCTGTCTCTGTCTCTCTCTCTGATACATAAGATTAAAAACATTTTTTTTTAGGGCTGGAGAGGTAGCTTAGTGTTAAATTGCTTGCCAGCAAAATCCAAGGACCCATGTTCAACTATCCAGATCTCATGTAAGCCAGATGCACAAAGTGATGCAAGAATGCAAGCTTGCACATGTGCACAAGATGGCACACTTATCTGGAGTTCAGTTGCACTGGCTGGAGACTCTGGCATGCCAAATCTCTCTCGCCCCTCTCTCTCATTAAAAAACAAACAAACAACAACAACAAAAATCCTTTTTTCATTGGAAAGCTCAAGTCTGGCTCCTCTAGGAGAGCTCATTTAAATAGACTAAAGACATGTTTAGCCCTTGGCAACTAGGTATTTTCCATTAATTGACAAAGGGTGTTAGCTACCGCTCTAAATTTTGAGGTCCATAATCTTCATATCCTGCTACTCCCGATATTCCAGTAAACCCCTAAGTAGAAAGACAGCCAAAGGGGTGAGCAGGAAACAATGGGTTTCATGCCATTTGTATTCAAATGCCCCAGCCCTTCCTGACAGAACCAGTCTCAACTACTGTATAGTGTCTTGGCACAATTGAGCTCTGAACCCTGAAACTTTCTGCCAGGAAATTGAGAATTTTTTTTTTTTTTTTATCACTCTCTTTTGAAACCACCTCTGTAGGAAGACAAAGAAGGATGTCATTGGCACATTGGGGGACTCTAACTTTGATATGAGACAAATAGCAGTGAATTTTGTCATTAGACAGCAAACCCTTTTCAGTTTAACTAGAATCTTTTTATGCTATACTTTAAACTTTTATTTAGAATTCTATTATTTAAAACACAAAAATCAGTCATATCTTAAACATTTGACGGTTATAACCACTAGTGAAGCATTTTAACAGTCTTGTGTTCTGTCAACAAACCCAAATCAAGCAGTTTGTCAAAGATTTAAATAATTATAATAAGCTTTTAAAACCCATCTAAATTTTTAACCTTTTGACTCTATAAGGCAATTTAAAGCACAGAGTTGAAGTTTGGCATTTTTGCTCACCATTAAGATCATCTGCTTACCATTATAGCAAGCATAAAAAAGCATTTTAGCTAAAAACATAGAGATAAGTTATTTTATTTATTTATTTATTTATTAATTTTTTAATTTTTTTTTTTTTTTTTTTTTTTTGGTTTTTTGAGGTAGGGTCTCACTCTGGTCCAGGCTGACCTGGAGTTAACTCTGTAGTCTCAGGGTGGCCTTGAACTCATGGCGATCCTCCTACTGAAAGGCCCAAGAATTCAGAAGCCCAGAAATACTATCACGCTCCAAAGGGAGCTTAAGCGGGCCCCTGCATACCTCAAACTCCAGGCTTTACTCTCTGTTGGAAGCAAGTAAAGAATCCCTCTTCTCATTATATCAGAGCCCACTCCTAATATAAAACTAGGTAAAAAGGGCATAAGATAGCCCTCAAGGATGGGAAATGAGTAATGAAGTGAACCACTTATTTGGTTTCTGTAAGTAGCCTGCACCATAAGCCTTAATAGCCCACACTGTAAGCCTTAGTAGCTCGCACCATAAGCTGTAGCAGCCTGCCTCAGACCACCAAGGTCATAGGAGGCTGATACCACACTCTGCTACCCCCACCTAAGGACCTGTGCAAATGCTGACCTTCAAGGTCATAGGAGACTGATACCACACTCTGCTACTCCCACCCAAGGACCTGCGCAAATGCTGACCACCAAGGTCATAAGAGAATGATTGGTCCACGAGGGGCTTGAACAAATTAAACTAATTGGCTTAGAAACTATCGGGTGGCACAAACTGACTGGCTCGCACCCCGCGGGCTCCTGATATTAAAAAAATGATTGGTCTAATGCACAGGCTTTGTTAGAAACCCTATAAAAACTGTCCCATTCCTGCATTTGGGGCTCTGCAGTCCTCTACCCCTGCGTGGTGTATGACTGTGGGCCCCAGCGTGCTTGGAATAAAATCCTCTTGCAGTTTGCATCAAGACCACTTCTCGTGAGTGATTTGGGGTGTCGCCATATCCGGGCAGAGCGTGGGGTCCCCCTCTTGGGGTTCCTTCACTACCTCTGCCTCCCGAGTGCTGGGATTAAAGGCATGCACCACCACACCTGGCTTAGAGATAAATTATTTTAAATATAGTGTATAACTGTTTGTAGTAATTTAGCAATATATTAAACTACATCTTTTTACCAGTGTATAATTTCTTTTTTTAATTTTTTTTTAAATTTTATTTATTCATTTAGAGTGACAGACAGACAAAGAGCCAGAGATAGAAGGGGGTGGGGAGAGAATGGGTGTGCCAGAGCCTTCAACCACTGCAAACGAACTCCAGACGTGTGTGTGTGCCCCCTTGTGTATCTGGCTTACATGGGTCCTGGGGAATCCAGCCTCGAACCAGGGTCGTTAGGCTTCACAAGCAAGTGCCCCCGACCTGCGGGGCCAATGCTACGCGGGGTGGTCGAGGAGGGCTGCAACCTGAAAGAATGAGCAGAAAAGAAGAAGGAGAGCAAGCGGAGGTTTTGTCAAGGTCTCGTTTAATGTTGGATTTTTTAGCCTTTTTATAATCAGTCAGCAGGCAGGGGGGTCAAGCAGGGGGCACAAGGAGGTAGGGCCACCTGACTGTAATCTTTCTGGAACATCTTGTAATGGCATGTCTTGTGACATTTTGTTCAGAGCTGTTGTTTGCCCTTCAGGAGGGGCCATATGAGGGCTGTTAGTTCTTCTTTTGTCCTAGGGCAGTGAGGGGCCATATGAAGGCTGTTAGTTCTTCTTTTGTCCTAGGGCAGTCAGGTCATGGTCTCTGACATTTCCTCCCTCTTTATATAATTGAAATGGGCGAATACCCTGTCTTAGGCTAAATGGTATGCTTCCAGTCAAAGCACCAGTTACTGAAGATGGCCCGCCTGTCTTAAGCTATGACAACTGCCTCCACTCCTGGATCCACAATAATCCTGTCATTGGCCGTGATCACAGCTCATGAAAGGTGATCCGCCTGTCTTAGGCTATGTTGATGGCCTCCAGGGAATGGGTCCTACAATATTCTCATCTCTGGCTGCGGCCATAGCTTAGCGGTGTGCCCCTGGGCTTGGTACCATAATAATCCCATCATTGGGAGCCTCACAGCCATTTAGGGAATTGAAACCATGACCTATTGTTAGCCAAGGGAGAAATATCAAGTCAGGCTGAAGGAGAGCAGAGGGGTGCCTCATGTGTTTGGCCCTCTTCTTCTTGTAGCTGCAATCTGTGGTAATGGACAGACACCGAATTTCTGGTGGCAGAATCAACCTGTTCTTTGACAAAAGAAGTTAGTCATTTAAATGCCCAAGGTCCAAAAGAAAGAAGGAGGAGGAGTCTTACGAAGGGACCAAGCATAGAGGGGAGTAATGTGGAAAACAGAGGAGAAGAGGAGAACCAGTTTTGGTACCATGACTCCTGCTTTTCCTGGTTACGCTTTCATTCCTCCAAACTGGAATGGACCTTGTCAATACTATTTTGAACTAGGCCAGTTTTCCCGTATAAAAACAACATTCTTCCTTAAGTGCAGCACAGAGTCCCCCCTCCTGTAGAAAGACTAGGTCTAGCCCACGTCTGTTTTGGAGGACTACTTCAGACAAAGATACCATAGAGTCCTTTAAGTCTTGAAGACCCTTTTGTAATTCCTGAAAGTCCTTATCTACTGCCAAAGAGAGTTGATTATATTGTTGTTGGGAGGTGACTAATGAAGCGGGTCTGTGCCTGCTCTGGCGGCACCCAACCCCAGGATAACAGCAAGAGTGATGGCAGTGATAGGCTCCCATTTGGCATGTGATGGAGATGTTCCTCCCTCCCCAAAATGGAGGAACTCATCTTTGGAATGTATTGTTAGCTTGGGGAAGAGTTGTACAAGGACACAATAATCTTTGTGAGCTAAGAAGGTGGAAGTTACAACGTAAGGAGTGAGACCAGTAGAGCATGCAAAGTAAGTGTCAGCAGGGGCAACAATATAGAGAAAGCTAGAGTTAACAACATGAGTGAGATTGCAGGTTGTTTGAAGCTCTATAGGGGGAAGCATGGATGGACCCAGGAGGCACACCCTACACCCAGATCCCAGATACCTGGGCGACCATGAGGCCAACCCCATCTTGCCATTGCCACCGTAAAGCCATGGTGTCATTGGTCACCGTTAATTCTGCATATAAGGCTATCCCTTCATAAAAAGGGGGTCGAGGTGAATAACATACCCAGCATTCCTGAAATTCAGATACATTGGTCTGATGTATGGCCTCTATAGAGGCGTAAACCATGGTCAGAATAAGGTCTGCCGATGAAGGCAATCCTAACAGTAGGGTAGGTCAAAATAGAGTAACATCAGTAACAGCTTGTGGTGTTGACGGGGGGGGGGGGGGTGTATGTTTTTAGCCTGGCTGGGAGGGGGCTGATGAAGAACGGGATTTGGTCCTATAGCAACTTTAGAGAATTGAGGGGTTTTTTTAAAGAAGTTTAATTTTAAAAGTAAGGCCGGGGTCTGTCCTGTAGGCATATAACCTAAGGCCCCACACAAAGCCTCTGTTGGTCCAATCCTGTCTTGCCTTCTGTCATGAAGCTAATGTTGAGTGGATTACACCACCCTTAGATTAACTGAAGCAATTGATTGGCATCTATCCATAAAGTCCTCCTTCCATGACAAAATTGTCCTCAGGTTAGAACTGACTGAACAACTCGGGTCCACTCTCCCGGGGTTAAATGACCTCCCCCAGAGAGATCCTTGAGAAGGGAGAGAATAAAGGGGGCTGTTGGGCCATAAGCCTGTGCTGCAGAGTGGAATTCTTTAACCTTTTTAAAGCGCAGGGGGCGATAGTGAGTCTCTGGGGGTTGGGCACCTGGAGCAGCAGCGGGAATTCTAACAGGGGTCACTAAGAGTTCCTTGGGCCCTTCCTCTGCCTCTGAGGTTTCCTCATTATCCGAGACCGGAGGAGAATCTTCTAATGGGGCATCCGAGGAGGAAATCTGGGGTGTGGCAGTGGAGCACGTAATCACTGGGAAAGCCAAGGGACGGCGTGGGGCAAGAGATTTTTTTAACATTTTTGGTTGGAGACTGTTTAGGGGGTTGTAATATAGCCTCATTAATTGAATTTTGCAGTAAGTTTAAATCTGAAGAGAGTCGGCAAAATCCTTTTGTACTTTAAGAACATCCTGTAAATCATTTATTTGTTTAGTGAGATGTTCCTTAGCGCCAGTGAGGGCAGAGGGAAAAAAACCTCGAGGATAACAAGGTGGGAGCACAAATTGGAGAGGGATAAGGAGGGGGTCTAAAAGGGAGTGCTGATGCAATCGGAGGCCAGTCGGGATTGTGGTATTTAGCAGCCTCATCTTCAAGAGAAGCAGCATCACCCGGATCGAGTGGCTCAGGATCACAGTTTTTTGAAAAAACTGGGTTAATGAAGGGCGTACATCGAGAAGCAGTCTCGGGGGGAGCGGGCTCGGGCAAGGGCGGGTACAATCTTTTTACTGCTTGGGGAGCACCAGAGTTATTGGAGTTAGAACCCATATCAATAATGACTGACGGGCAAGGGGATTTTTCAGGAGGAGAAGAAAGCGAAACTAAAGAAACGCCGTGCGAGAGAGGGCAGAGGCAGTACTCAGCGACAGAAAGGAGTTGTTGTTTATCTGGATCTGAATGCGCTTCCTCCACTATGTCTCTTATGAGTCCCCAGTAAGAGAAAATCATGGAGGGTACGGAATCAGGTCCCTCCTCTAGAATACGGTGATGTAGGTCTTTACCGACCTTTTGCCATTTTTCAGGATGAATATCAGGACCAGAAATAATGAACTTTGTCAATGAAAACAAAAAAATTAACAGGGTCCTTTTTCTTAACTCTAATTCCTCTTTCCCTGAGTGAGCTCTTTAAATCCTTAAGAAAAAGAGCCTCTTTACTAAGCTTTTGGCCCATTCTGAAAATCAGACGAGAATGAAAAATAAGGGCCCTGACTTACCGTGTCCCGTAGCCGAAATTGGGAGCGACGAAATGGCGGAGCACTCTTCAAAATGTCTCTCGGTGTCCCGAGGAGATCTCCAGCACAGTTAGTGCCTCGAGCCCATACGTTGGGCGCCACTTGCCCCCGACCTGTGGGGCCAATGATACACTGGGTGGTCGAGGAGGGCTGCAACCTGAAAGAATGGGCGGAAAAGAAGAAGGAGAGCAAGCGGAGGTTTTGTCAAGGTCTCGTTTAATATTGGATTTTTTAGCCTTTTTATAATCAGTCAGCAGGCAGGGGGGTCAAGCAGGGGGCACAAGGAGGTAGGGCCACCTGGCTGTAATCTTTCTGGAACATCTTGGAATGGAATGTCTTGTGACATTTTTTCGGAGCTGTTGTTTGCCCTCGAGGAGGGGCCATATGAAGGCTGTTAGTTCTTCTTTTGTCCTAGGGCGGTGAGGTCATGGTCTCTGACAGGCAAGCACTTAACTGCTAAGCCATTTCTCCAGCCCCATCTTTTTTTAAAATTTAATTTAATTTATTTAAGAGAGAGGAAGAGAAAAAGGCAGATAGAGAGAGAAAGACTGGGTGCTCACAGACCTCTAGCTGCTACAAATGAGTTCCAGATGCAGACACTACCTTGTGCATCTAGCTCCATGGGTCCTGGGGAAATTAAACCTGGGTCCTTTGGCTTTGTAGGTGAGTACCTTAACCAATAACCCATCCTCCAAGCCCCCAGTGTACATTTTTAATGGTTTTAACTCTCTGTTTGTCTAAGCTGGGTTAAGACAGAAGCCTTGCTTAACTTATTTTGAAAGAGAAAAGCACAGCTAGACAAGCAAGATTTTCAATCATGAAACAGAAATCTATTGCAATTAATTTGATACACATTACTTAAGGTCTTTATGTTAACACAATTTTATATCTTTTATTTTATATTTAATTTTATATCTTTGTTATTATTGTTATCAATGACTGTTCAAATAGATAAGACATAGACAAGATGCCCAACAGACTATGTCTAAATGGTAGTAGCATTGTTTATCAGTAACAGATACTGTAGGACCCCCAAAACGGGAACCCCACGCTCTGCCCGGATATGGCGGCACCTCAAATCACTCGTGAGAAGTGGTCTTGATGCAAACTGCAAGAGGATTTTATTCCAAGTGCTCTGGGGCCCACAGTCATACACCACACAGGGGTAGAGGACTGCAGAGCCCCGATTGCAGGAACGGGACCGTTTTTATAGGATTTCTAACAAAGCCTGTGCATTAGACCAATCATTTTTTAACATCAGGAGCCTGCAGGGTGCAAGCCAGTCAGTTTGTGCCACTCCATAGTTTCTAAGCCAATTAGTTTAAATTGCTCAAGCCCCCCATGGACCAATCAGTTTCCTATAACCTCGGTGGTCAGCATTCGCATGGGTCCTTAGGTGGGGGTAGCAAAGTGTGGTCTAAGGCAGGCTACTATGGCTTATGGTGCGGGCTACTAAGGCTTATGGTGCAGGCTATTAAGGCTTTTGGTGCAGGCTATTTACAGAAACCAAATAAGCAGTTTACTTCATTACTCATTTCCCATCCTTCAGGGATATCTCACACCCTTTTTACCTAGTTTTATATTAGGAGCGGGCTCTAATATAATGAGAAGAGGGATTTTTTACTTACTTCCAACAGAGAATAAAGCCTGGAATTTGAGGTATGCAGGGGCCCGCTTAAGCTCCCTTTGGAGCGTGATAGTATTTCTGGACTTCTGGATTCTTGGGCCTTTCAATACCACTGTTACAACTTGGAGTTAACTCAGTTTGATGCAGAAATTATGAATGGTATCCTTCAACTGGCTTAAATTTGACCAAGCACAGACATTATCAGAACATGAAGAGCCTTCTTTGCCTCCATAAGAACAAAAGTAACAAAAAATGAAACTACTTTATTTCATTTTTTAAATTTATATGTTATTTGTACATTTATTTATTTGAGAAAGAGAGAGAAAGAGCCAGATAGACAGAAGATGAATGGGCATGCCAAGGCCTTTAGCCACTGCAAATGAACTATATACACCTTGAGAATCTGGCTTTATGTGGGTACTGGGGAATCAAACCTGTATCCTTTGAATTTGCTGGCAAGTACCTTAACCACTAAGCAATCTTTCCAGCCCAATTTATTTTATAAAACCTAAATAATAAAGCAAGTAATCACCACACAGCAAAGTGAGAATTTTCAGATATGCTAATTAAATTATAAAAGAAAAATCAGTAACTAATAAATAAATTTTTGTCTTTCTAAAACTCAGTTTCTTAGTACTTAAAAATATGAAAGATATAAAAATGTAGCTATCTTTTTTTTTTAAATTATTTATTTATTTATTTGAGAGCGACAGACACATAGAGAAAGACAGATAGAGGGAGAGAGAGAGAGAGAGAGAGAATGGGCGCGCCAGGGCTTCCAGCCTCTGCAAACGAATTCCAGACGCGTGCGCCCCCTTGTGCATCTGGCTAACGTGGGACCTGGGGAGCCGAGCCTCAAACCGGGGTCCTTAGGCTTCACAGGCAAGCGCTTAACCTCCAAGCCATCTCTCCAGCCCAAAAATGTAGCTAACTTGCTTGAACATTTTAAAGCTTTCATGACTTACCATAAGCAAATCAACATTAGTAAAAATCATGAGATTTGGCAACATAAATCAATTAACTTATTAAAAGTGTTGATTCTGTATTATATGCATGACTTTATGTCAAAATTAGGAGTACCTGTTCATATGTTGCTAAGTTATAAATTTCAAGCTTGTTTTAACCTTTAGGAAAACCTGGATGCTGCTTGCATTTTAATAGAGCTCCCTTATACTTATACTTTTCTCTCACAAAAGCCAGAAAATTATAATCTAGCAAGAGATAACAGGATCGTAGACAGTTACTTGTGTTATAAGTGATTGAAGTCAAGACAGGAGAGAGAGAGAGAGAGAGAGAGAGAGAGAGAGAGAGAGAGAGGAGAAAGAAAGAAAGAGAACACCAAGTCTTTATATTAAACTACTTTGTTGCTTGTAATTCTCCTTTTCCTTGTCACATATCCAGGGGTGCAGTGTGACTCAGCAGAAGGGTCTCAAGAATATATGCATTAAATTAAGTCTGCTTGGGGTCTGAGACAGAGGAAATCTGCTTGGGGTTTGAGACAGAAGAATAGCTCATCTCAAAATCCAGCCAGCTTTTAAGAAATTTAAACAGAACATGAAAATTCATGAACATATTTTACATGACAGTGAGCTAGAAAGAGTTAGAGAAAACAGTCACAAATCTCAAAATGTAAATCCTGATTTAAAGTCTCATTTGCCTTGTGGGCACATAGTTTTATTTAATTAGAAAAGCAAGGTCCTGGTGACCCCAGGAAAATTTCCCCAGCTGGAAGTCAGCACAAGTGGCCCCAGGGCAGCCAAGATTGCAGAGGTGATGGTGTTTTCCACATATGTCTGGCAGAGTAAAGCCTACACATGAGGTACTTTAGATCAGACTTTCCTCCATAGGCAGTTTTTCCATCTTCCAATTTACATGCCAGCCAGGATCAAATGCAGAAAACCATGAGGTGTTTCCAAAGGGTAAAGACAAAGTCCTATGCTGAAGATGCATGACTACTCATGTGTAAAATAAATGATTGGACTATATTTCTCCCTGTCGCCTTCTCTCTCTTGCTCCATTTTCTTTTAATCCAGGCTGTCACTGTACACCTTTTTTCTTCCTCTTCTTATGAATGGTCACAGAGCCAGAATATTTTGGAATAGTTATTGTTACCAATGTAGTCTTGGGTTCTCTGTGACCACTCCCCATATTAGTGACAATGAGTAGGTAGAATCTATGGATTAGCCATTCGCATGTTTTTTCCTTTGTGACTCTATATCCCCTTAAAGCCCTGTGATTTAAATGACCTCTTCCCTTGTTGATCTTCATATGCCTGTTCAAGAACAGCCATTCTCATTGTTGGAATAATTCTGTGACTGTTCACTTTGAGGGTCATGCGTGGCATGTCCCTGCCAAACAATTAGGGTCCAAAGATGTCTCAATATCCAATGCAGTACTGGCCTAAAAAGACTCTGGAGTAAATACTGAGACTTAAAATAACTATGAGAAGTGGGAAGGGTCTCAGTACACTTGTAGCTGAGCCTGTAATATTCTCTTAAAACACTCTTGACTCTTCAGATTTATAATCTGCCAGTCTTATTTTATGTTTTTTTAATTTTTTTTTGTTTATTTTTATTTATTTATTTGAGTGTGACAGAGAGAGAAAGGGGGAGAGAGAGAGAGGAGAGATAATGGGCACACCAGGGCCTCCAGCCGCTGCAAACGACCTCCAGATGCATGCGCCTCCTTGTGCATCTGGCTAATGTGGGTCCTGGGGAAGTGAGCCTTGAACCGCAGTCCTTAGGCTTCACAGGCCAGCGCTTAACCACTAAGCCATCTCTCCAGCCCTTATTTTATGTTTCTTAATCTAGATCACAAGCAAACATAATAGCACTCAGTGTGAATTCCCGAATTAGATCTGTCAGGTTGCCTGGATTAGGAAAACCATACTGCAATTTACCATATGCAACACAGAGAGCAAAAGTGTCTACAGCTAAATCACCCCACTTCATCTAAAACAAAAGGCAGAACAGAAAAACATCAGTCAGGTGACTGTCATTAGTGAGTGCCTTTAACTGTGGAGCCACCCCCGCATCCTTGAAATGGCAGGTGTTATACGCAATGAATGAGCTTGTCTCTAGCTCTTGTTCATTCTTCCTTTGCAGCTACAGGTAGCTCCACCAGTACTGTTTGAATTTACATGGACATCTCAAGTCTACTAATCTCGAAGCCCTTGTTCGGTTTTAGCAGCTGCCAGCTTTATTAGTTTTTATTGATTTATGTTTTAGCCAAAGCACAATCTCAATGTAGTGGATTCAACACAAGAAAAAGGGACTATGAACCTCCTAGTCATAGACAAGAGTGGTTTAAGTCTCTTGGGAATAGTACAGGAAAAGGGGGAAGGTCCAAAACTGGGCTTGATGGGGTGTCTGCAACATAAGTGAGGGAGGATGAATGACTCAAGAGTGCAACAACCAGGCTACAGGAACCTCTATTGACCTCCCTTGGATGAGACTTCGAATTTAACAGGTGTTGACTGGGAGGAATTTGTTTTCCCTCTTAGTTTAGTTGCATAAAAGGCTAGTCAATTACCTTAAGACCCCAGACCTAGTCTGAGCATGCAGGGAGTCAGGAAAGACAACTCTGCTTGAAATCTCAGTTACCATAACAAGAGGTGGCTCCAGAAGCCATGGGCTAGATATATCAAGACCATGTGGGAGGATAAAAGGAGAGAGATGAGAGGAGAGAGTTTTGGCACTCTTCCAAGAAGAATTGGTTTGTGTGTGAGTGTGTGTGTGTGTGTGTGTGTGTGTGTGTGTGTGCAGTAATAATACTAGTAGTAGTTGTACTAGTGATGCATGATTTGGGGGTTTAGGAGGGGTCCCACATAATTAATAAGCCCCCAAATTTGGGTTCTGTCCTACCTTTAAGAAGAAGGATAAATTATAAATTATTAAGTTTATTTAGGGGGAAATCGCAAATGAGTTTTATTTTAGGGAGATTGTGATTTAAGGGAAACTGGGGCCTTTAGAGAGAGATTAGAGTAAAGCTGCAAGCCCAAGGAAAGCTCACTTAAGAAAAACTGAGGCTTTTAAACAGAGACTACAGTAGAATCACAAGTACAAGGAAAGTAGAATCCAAGAGCTTGTGTAAGGAGGCTTGGGAGGAACCTGCATGGCATCTGCCATGTGCTTTTATAGTAGGGAGTTAAGAGGGCAAATGGTGAGGCTCTCAGAAAAATGAGAGGGCAGATATCTAAGGACAGACCAGGAGATTCAGAGGAGGAATGAGTAATGAAGAGATTTACACTCATGGTTATCCTGAGCTTAAAGAAATTACACAGGTTGCAACCTAAGGTTTGTGAGAGCACTCATATGGTAGATCTGGATTAAAAGGGAAGTATACATATGGTGGATTCAGAGACCAGAGGAAAATCACACAAGTGATCAAAGTGAAAATTTATTCCAAACTATAAAGCAGAGGCAAGCAGAACAAGTTAGATCAAGAAACAATGCTAGGGGGCTGGAGAGATTACTTAGTGGTTGAGTTACTTGCCTGCAAAGACAAAGGACCCAGGTTTGATCACTCAGGATCCATGTAAGCCTGATGCACAAGATTGTACATGTGCCTGGAGTTCATTTGTAGTGTCTGGAGGCCCTGGCATGCCCATTCTCTATCTCCCTCTTTCTTTTTCTCTCTTTTCTTCTCCCCTCCTCACCCCCTCAACTTATAAATAAATAAAAATAAAACATTAAAAACAAACAATGCTAGGGCTGGAGAGATAGCTCAGCAGTTTAGGTGCTTGCTTTCAAACCTTAACTACCTGAGTTCTGTTTCCTAGTGCCCACGTAAAGTCAGATGCATAAAGTGGCAAATGTGCCTAGAGTTTGTTTGCAGTGACTAGAGGCCCTGGCATGCCTATTTCCTTTGTGTCTACCTCTCTCTTCCCTTCTCTATATCTCTATAAAGTGAATACATATAATCTTAAAATTAACAAAAGAAACAATTTATGTATTCCCCTCTCCAGACAGGCTGGGTGAGGGGTAAATTAGAGTCATGTGTGTTCCTATGGCCAAGCAAAGAGAGGCAAGCAGCGCCAAGCAATTGACCTAGGGAAAGAAATAAGATAGCAGCCTTTATAGACAAGGGAATACCTGATTTGTTTGTAGATTTGGAAGGTAGATTTCCAGAACCAGCCCACCATAGCCATTTATTTAGGTAGCGAGCTGGACCATGTGAAGCAAGGGAACTGTAGATCTCTCTCCATTAGATATGATTTAAATTTCTGCCAAGAGTTTCATTCTTGACCCATGGCAAGGTGGAATGTGAGTGGAATCTCCTGGTCCTCTCTGGGCCCCAATCTCTAACTGAAACAACCTAAGTGAAGTTAGCTTTCTCCTATCCTCCTTCAATAGTACTAATAGAAGCAGCATTAGCACTATTGTACACTCTCTCCAAGGAGAGAAGAAAACCCTTGGAAACTAATATGAAATGGCATAAAGGCTTGGAAAATGGGAGAAACTATGAACACCAAAGAGTGTGGGCAGGAGTAAAGGAGTCCCTGGATTTGTGGAGAAGAAACCATATTTTACTTTGAGTAATGTCTGGATGATCAGGTTCAGATTGACTAGCAGTGGAGAAAGAGAAGGAAGAAGTAGAAAGGTTAAGAATGATTTTATAAAAGATACCTAATAGTACCTTATGATTAAAAAGACTCATATGTCTATGAAACTCTCAAGAAAAAGGATTCAGCACCATTATGGAAAAATACTAAAAATACTTGAAAATTCTTCTAGGACTATCTTCCTACACACCACTAATACACTTTCAGGGTCCTGTATAATAGTTCCCCTTTGTGAGAAACACTCTAACTGCCGCATTTCTACACTCCTGTACAGTGGGAAACAGTTAAAGACTGACAAGTCATTGTCCTCTTTTCTCTAACAGCTGTTAGAGTATGTTCTCAAGAGAAAGGGATTGACAGAGAGTCAGGTAACGTTATTAGACAATTAAGATAGCACATGAAGTAAAAAGGCAGGAAGGTCTACACTTGATAGAGATGAAAAGATGATATTTTTCTTATTTTCCTAGTTCCCTATAGCAGATAGCTTTAGGTTCATTGAGATGAACTTCCACACAAGTCACAGTTATGGAGGAAGGAATATTTATTGGTGATTACACACCCAGGGGAAGTTCCATAATGGCAGAAGGAGATGGCCTGCTTTCCCAGGACCAAGCACAGAGAGAGGAAGCACCAGCCAAAAGCCACACAGCACAGCACACTTCAAGAACTCCAGCTAGGCACACTTTGTATACCTTTGGATTGAAATCTCAAACCCACCACCAAACCTTAAGACCTGCCCAGTGAAACCACCTTCAGCCAGGTGGCTACAGATGCAAACTACAAAGTAATAAAACACTGAATATATTGGGGGGCATGTATTCAAACTACCACATTCCATCCTTGGCCCCCAATAGATTCATAACTATTGCACATTATAAATTGTACTGAGTTCAATTTTAAAGGTTACCTCAGTCTTGACCAATTTAAGATAGTAAGTCTTGTAAAATCAAACAAGTTAAATACTTTTAACATATAAAGGGACAGAGTAAACATTTTTAACTGGTATAATGTATAGCAGAGAAATTAAAACAATGCAAATTCAATCACCATCAAACAAACATCAAACATTTTAGTTTAAGTTTAACATAACCAGAGAATGACAGTATCCAGAGTTTTCAATTTTGCCCCTCTAGCTGGGCAGAATAGCCAGGAAATATTTTCATTTTAGGCCAACAGTGTGCTCTATGGTAGCCCTTGCATAAAGATGTTTTAGTGTATCCAAAACATGTTTAGGTGTTTATGTAAACTATAGTCCATCTTTTAAAGGCTCTTTTAGCTTATCAGGGCATCAGGCCCTGCTTTATGCCACATCTCAATAGGGGTTTCTGGAACCATGTATAAATCACAACCGCTTCATGCATTTTTTATGTTTCTGAAACCAGTAACAGGTGTGCAGGACACAGCCATATTTTTGTTTGCTTTTGTTTTGTTTTGTTTCATATATATATATATTACCATCCTATTAAGTACCCCACTCCCTTCCCTTCTCTTCCCTTTATATTTCCTGCCTCTTTTTTTAATTTAGGGACAAAATAAATCATAGTCTTGAAAAGCAGATTTCTTCTTTAGTTAACTCTTTCCAAAAGAGTTTGCATTTCTATGATAGTCCTTCTTCAGGCATCCTTTTCATTGTTTTAATGTAAAGCAGCTGGGCCATTCTTCTTAAGGTTGCTAATGCGTTTAACAATAGTAGGTTAAGTAACCTAAAACCAGTCTCAGTGCTTGCAATTTTAATTTGCTTGAGGGTTTCCAACATAAATCTTAAATCTTTTGGTTCAGCATCTTGAGCCAAATACATCACCCCATTACAAATTTAACCTTGATTAAATTCTCTGGGCCTGGGCAGCAGGACACAACCAGTCCTTATGCCAGTAGCCCAGTTTCACCAAAGTCCTCTGTAGTTTTTTCTTCCCCTTACAAAGTTCATAAGCCAAGCCTCAAAGTTCAATATACTCCAGGAACTCCAGCCAGGCACACTTTGCATATCTTTAGATTGAAATCTGAAACCCACCATCACATCTTAAGATCCAGCCAGTGACACTGCCTCCAGCCAGGTGGCTGCAGATGTAAACTATAAAGTAATAAAACATTAAATATATTGACAGCTATGTATTCAAACTACCGCATTCCCTAAACCTGTTTTTACATACCTGAGCCCTCCCTTAGAAGCAAGTCTTTTTCTAGAATCCTGACATTGTGGCTGATCAAGCTAAAACTCCAAAACTTGGAATCATGGCTGGCCTCTTCCTGAGTCAGCCTCTGGCCCAAGCCAATCAATAGTCTCTCTTTCTAGATCCCCTGAACCAGAAGGTGAAACCCAGTACCATGAGGTTATAAATACATTTGAGGGGAGAGTTCAAGCTCTCTTTGGGATACCTGACCACTAGAGAACCTTCAGCTTCTGGTGAGTTTCTTCTTGACACAGTCTGGCTGGGCCAAGCCAAGGGAAGAACCCCCATAACTTATTTCCCACATGTAGGAACATTTTTGCCTTAAATATGAAAATGTGAATAATTTTATAATTTTTAAAGATTTTCAGAATTGGCATATCTTTGTATCATATATAATGTATATTTTAATGAGGAGATTTAGCACTTTTAAAAACTAAATAAGATATCTACCCAACCTATAAGTCAGTTTCTGAAATTAATTCAGCTATATCTAACATACCCAAAGAATAGAGGAACTTGAATAAATGTCCATGATCTAATGAAAAAAGGAGACAAATCTCATGGAAAAGAGAGGGAATGGGCATGCCAAGGCCACTTGCCACTGCAAACAATTTTCAAAAGCATGATCCACTATGTGTGTCTGGCTTTTAAAACAAGCACCTTTTACTGCTGAGCTAAAAATAAATATTTTTTAATTTTCTCCAAATCAATATAATAGATATTGAACTATATTGAACTCCAAACATACACAAAATTCTGTGACACAATCCATAACTAGTTGAACCTTAACCAACTCTAAAATTTTGCCAGGTACTTTGGTAAACTTGTTCAGTAATGATGTAAGTTAAATTTAAAGGATGAAGACTCATTGTCGGGAGTATTGAGGAATTACATCTTAAATCACAACATAACTTTGTTTTGAATTTTATCTTAATGCTTACAGTAAATAGTTTTCAAGTGTATGACAGATAAATACAGTTCAGTGTCTCCAAATTTGGTCTATTTACCTTATAAAATGAGGGGGGGAGTAAATAATCCCTCTGTGAGAGGTCTTTTTTTGATGCATGGTTATAGATATAATAACCTTGGGAGAGAATTAAATATTAATTAGTCAATTTTAACCTTAAGATTTAGTCAAAAAGTTTGACAAATAGAGAAACTGAATTAACTTGGCTGGATACTCTAAATTTAGGTCTTTGATAACTATAATCATGACCAGATTAACATCAATAAGTTCAAGTTTTAAGTTTATAGCCTGAATACCATAGTAACCTGCTACAAACCAGGACCTTCCTTTGTTAGTCTGATGTAAGCCCTAGGCTAATGGGCGTTTTATATCTCAAGAAGTCTATAATCTGATCAAGTACTTTGTCTTTAACATTCCATTTAAGCTTAAACATATGTTCTTCTACAGACTTTGCTTACATCTTCACCTACATCTTTTACTTCACAATATATGTAACCACTCTGTAAAAATCTGTTTCATTAAACATTTTCAACATTTGAAATTTTCTCTCCAATTTATCTTCTTTTGACAGTTCATCTGATAACTACCAACACAAGCTTCATTGTCATTACCATAAGACTTTTAATAAAAGGCCTTTTGAAATAACTTTTTTTTTTTTTTTTTTTTTTTTGTGGTTCCGGTTCTACCTGTGCTCTCTTAACTAGTATTTGAGTATTCCTTCTTTTTTCTAGGTTCCTTATATGTGTGCTTTTCCTTTTCTTCAGCATGGAGGATTCTATCAAGTATTTTCTGTAGAGCTGGTTTTGTCTTCAAATACTCCTTTAACCTGCTTTTGTCATGGAATATCCTTATTTCTCCTTCTATTTGAATGGATAACTTTGCAGGATAAAGTAACCTTGATTGACAGTTGTTATCTTTCAGAACTTGGAATATATCACTCCAAGCCCTTCTGGCTTTAAAAGTTTGTGTTGAATAATCTGCTGTAATCCTGATGGGCTTACTTTTGTAGGTAACTTGATTTTTCTCTCTAACTGCTTTCAATATTTTTTCTTTGGTGTGTGTGTTTGGAAGTTTGATTATAATATGGCGAGGAGAGGTTCTTTCTGGGTTTTGTCTGGCTGGGGTTCTAAAGGCTTCCTGTATCTGTATTGGCACCTCTTTCCCAATTTGGGGGAAATTTTCTTCTATGATTTTGTTGAAGACACCTACTATGCCTTTGGAGTGGAATTCTTCTCCTTCTACTGTGCCCTGACTTCTTATGTTTGATCTTTTTATAGTGTCCGGATATCTTGAAATTCCCTCTCATACTTTTCTATAAGTTTGTCTTTCTCTTTTTTGGACTGTATTAGATCTGCCACCTGGTCTTCTAGCTTAGATATTCTGTCCTCACCTTCATCCATTCTACCGGTGAGATTTTCTACAGAGTTTTTTATTTCATTAACTGTGTTCTTCATTGCTAGTAATTGTGACTGGCTTTTCTTTATTATTTCTATTTCCTTATTTATGCCTTGTATTGCCTTCTTTATTTCATGAAATTGGTGTCCTGCATCTTCTTTGATTCCTTTGATTTCTTCTTTAAGTTCCTCATTGACTCCTTTGATTTGTTCTCTGACTTCTTTGAACATATTTATAATCATTCTTTTGAAATCTTTCTCAGGCATTTCCTCTAACTCGTTCTCACTGGAGGTCATTTCTGATGCATTAATACTTTTAGGTGGATTTGTATCGTCTTGCTTTATAGTGTTTCTTGTGTTATAATGTATATATTTTTGCGTCTTGGATTAAGTTGATGCTTGGATTTTCTAGCTAGCTGGGTATTCTTAGCTGTATCAATTGATTTGATGTTATATATTTTCAGGGTAGGAGCTTAAGTTGTTACATGTGGCTCTTAAGACTCTCAGAGTATCTACAAAGGTGCTCCTAGGGGTTGAGTTTCCCTGATATGGGGGTATTCAAGTAGGGTGAGTGGAATAAAATACAGGTAGATTCTAAAAGTTAACTAAACACTGTACCCATTCAGTCATAAACAGCCCCAAGTATGTATGCCAGAGTAGTTATTATAACAACCAGATCCTCTATCAACATAGAGGTTAAGATTTCTGGTCTGTTGAGGGATCCAAGTCAGCTTGTGACCAAGTAAGACCCTTCCCTGGTGCAAACCCAGTTACCTTGGATGATTTTGGTCTCAGTCAAGTTGCTGCCTGGGTTGTTGGGCTGCTGTTTTGATTTCTGGAGCTGGGCACTGACTTTTCCTGCGGGGCAAACCAAGCCTGGCAACTGTGGACCTGCAGATCAGCACCCCCACTGCTATAACTGCTGATGCTAAAGCTGCCTCTGCTGGGTCTGTCAGTAGCTGAAGCTGCTGCTGCTGGGCTCATTGCTGCTGTTGCCTCTGCTGCTGCTGCTACTGTAGCTGCCAGTTCTGGAGCCACTGCTGTTGCTGAAGCTGCTGCTGCTGGGTCTGGTGTTGTTGCAGCTCCTCGGTCTGCTGCTGGGGCCGCTGTTACCAGTGCCAGAGCCTCTGATGTTGCTCTAGGACTCTGTTCCTGCTTGGGTCCCGCTGTCGGCTCAAGTTGGTGTGGCCAGGCCCCGGGACCACTGCTCTGTTCGCTGGAGCTGGGCTCAGGTGGTGGGGGAAGGGACAGAGCCGTAGCTGCTCTGGATCTCTCGCTGTTCCCCCGTGTTCTTCTACCTCATGGTCTGCGCCTCCGTTGCTCACTGCCGCTCTCCCTTCACGTTTCCTGAGTTGCGGAGAGTACCGGTGTGTGGAAGCTCCCGCACTTGGATTTTCCTGTGGCTGGAGCCGAGTCTAGCGGCTTTCTGGTCTACCCTGCTGCCGCAGCGGTTGGCACAGCTGCCGGGGCCACTTTTGCCGGCCTGTGCGGGCTCTGGATGCTCTGGATCTCTCCTACTTCTCCGCTGCTGCTTCAATTTCCCATACACCTCACTTTTTAGTAAAAGTGTGTATTTTGATGAGTTATTTTTGTCTTTTTACCCCCAGGCTGCTTTGGCGTGGTACCTACACTGCCATCTTAACTGGAAGTCTGAAATCACTTTTTTTTTTTTTTTTATGAAATAACTTTTTTTATAAAAGAGTATATCAGAGATGACTAACACTATTTATCCAGAATAAACATATAGATTTTATCATTTATTTATTTTGTAAAGTTTTTATAACTTTCCTGAAACACATTTAAAAAATATGAAAGTAGATTTGCGCATTATTAGATTTAAAAAAAACCTTAGCATTAAGCTTCTAAATTTAAACATAAACCTTGAGACATTTTTGTTGTTTTCTGTTGTTGTTGCTAGTAGTCCCACAGAAGCATTAAGGGATAAAGTAAACTTAAAAACAGTTGCAACTTTCTTATAGGAAGTACCCTATTTTTGTCCTTTCTATGGAAAACTGTCCATCACAAAAGTTGTTCCCCAAGTTCTAACATCCTACCCCTGGGGAGCATAATAACTTCTCAGAATAACTTCTGAGATATTTGTTTGTTTGTTCGTTTCTTCAATTCCAGGAATAGTTTTGGACTTCCATCAGGGTTACAAGGCAGCTCTCTGATCCTGTCATTTTATGACTCTTTAAGAGTAGGAGAATCTTGAACTTTTTTCTTACCTATGGTCTTAATTACTTTCAGTGTTCCTTTTGAGGGACACTCAATAGTAAAAATTCACTGTGCTGTCTAGTACAGTGGGATTGGTGGAGAACATCCCCCACAATAAAATGGCACTGATCAGAACAGATATCATTCTGCAGCCTTAGGGATGTGAGGCACATATATATTCATATACACACATTCATTTTAAGTGCACTTTTGATATAGACTCCAGACAACCATTTCCATCTCACATATTCATTCATTCAGAAGCTATGCATTTTCATTTTGAATTTTTATTCTGCATACAACTGTGGAGATCAAAATCAAACCTTGTTACCAGGCAGGGTGGCAGGAGAGGCTGAGGGAGCTGGAGGAGACAGAGGAGCTGTTGGGGTGAGGTCATCTGTGGCTTCCAGGTCAAAAGCAGACTTTGAAGATGAGTATGGGGGAGGGGTTTAATCAGTGCCCATTCCTGAGACCTTAGCTAGAAAAACCTGGTGATTAGAGCAGGTACACAACAAAGCTATGCACACAGAGTGAAAAATGTTTGAATATAAAGGTATTTTGGACAATTTGCCTGTATGTCAGCAGAAGTTTTTTAAATCAATGAGAATTTGGAAATCAAAAGTACCATGTTCTGGCCATTTGGACCTATTGTCTAGCTTATATTGTGACAAGGCAGTGTTGTAGAGAAAGATCAGATGACAAAGTTTGATGTTGTCCAAGAGTAGTAGAGATTTTAAGTTCTTGAGGTGACCATGAATGAGCAAAACAAGGGTGAGAGAAAGGAACCAGGGCTTAGGTTGAGTTTACGTAGCATACTAGTATGTCCTCTAACCCATTAGGGTGAATGGAGTATGCACCTCCCACATGGGCAAAGGCTGTACAGGTTTGCAACTGTCAGCTTTTTAACCTGTTAGTGGGCAAGGTGGGCCCTGTGCTCCTGAATGCAAAAGTGGCTGGCTTCAGGAGGTAGAGGGAGAGGAGGGAGGGGGAAGTGTCCCAAGATGGTGCAACTGAACCAAAAGACACTCCTTAGGGAATGGAAGACCATAGAGCAAGAGACCCAGAGGTGGTGTCAAGAGTGTCTTTCTTGAGAACTGGGATTGGGACTTGGCAGCAGGCAAGGGGCCAGCACAGTTTCCACTAGAGGGATTAAACCTGAAAGTAGGCCAACCCAAAAGAGACAATTACTGAAAAGGAAGGAACAGATGAAGGGAAGAAGAGTGAGGCAGAATTTTGGTGGATGTGAAAGCTGGTATCAGGCAGAGATGGTCCAGATCCTTCAGAAAGTCAGTGGCAGCTTGGTTGTCTGGTCAGAGAAAAGGAAGTCTGGCCTCCCAGGAGGGCAACCAGAAGCCTTCTATCTAAAGCAGGGCACCAGATGTAAGGTTGGGAGTCACCAAGACCACACAAACCACCCTGAGGCAAAGATGAAAGCTTTTGTTCGGGAAAAGCATGAGCTGCCAGGGCTGGCACACAAGAGAGGAAGACCAGGCCTATTTATTTTTCTTTCCTTGATTTAGTAATTCCTTAAATAAATATAATAACTTAATAATTATCCTTCTTTGTATTAGTTTATCCAATTCATGGAGTAAAATTAGACATGAGCCTAGAGTTTGATGTTCAAGGACTTTCCTAAACTCCTAGCACCGTTTCAGGCTCAGCACCATTATTTAAAAATACTAAATGAAAATTGAACTAAAAGACATTAATTGAAAGAAGCACTGAGATAAATTTCTTTGGGTGGTGAGGTTTAATAGAAAGCTTTTTTATAAGGGTTAGTAAGTCGTGGAAGAACATGACCACTGTCAAGGCAGGAGATGGCCATCAGCATCTCAAGAGTGGAGTGTATTAGATATTTTCTCATGACTTGGAATAAAAACCTGACTAGAAGAAACTTAAAGAAGGAAAAAAAAATGTCTTACAATTTGGAGGGGAACTGATTTAGAAATTTATGATGTCTTTGAGTGTGATGGAGCCATTCTCAGCTCTTGATTTTTTAAAAATTTTTATTCATAAGTGTGCAGATGCTCATGGTCAACAAAATTTTCACTGAGTCAGTAGCATCTAGGTTCTTGTCTGATGAATTTGAAAAATGAAATCCATAGACCATATAGGGTGAGAGTTAGAAAGATTTTATTATAGATCATAAGAGAATGAAGTCAGAGCTCCTGAAAGTACAGAAGAAAGATCATGAGTTAGGAAGACTTCTGAGTGGACTGTCTGGGTAGTGACTCAGTCCAGAATTTCTTATAAGTCTTCATTAGATGGAAAATGAACTGATCAATACAGTTCCCATGAATCTAGGCCCCTCAAATTTTAATCATAACATTATGTCAGTTTCTTGGAAAGGAGAGGAGTCCTTTAGGTAAAGAGAGATAACACCTCTGACCTTCAGTAAGCTGGAAGCTAGAAAGACTCCTTTAGGGAAAAAGAGATAAGAAAAATCCAAATGTCCCTGGCAAGCTCAACCACATTTCCCACTTTTAGTCAAGACAAAAATTGTTCACTTTGAGGACCCTGGTACCCTCAACTCCCCAGTCAAATTCCATCTTCTGTGCTTCATCCACTCTGGTTGTTCAAATACTTGTTCAATCTGTGGAGTATATTATTCTCATTTTTCTCTTGAGGAAATTGAGGCAAAAGTCAGTGGAGTCATCTTCCAGTATTCTCCTTCAGTCAGTAGAATTGTAAGCCAGATGCCTCACCCTGATGATCAGCTGGTATGTAGAAGGTGTTGAGCAATCAGAGAGTCTGCTCATGTCTTCAAGAAAGGTTTCTATCAATTTGGAGATGTTAATGTAGAATGTAAACACTGTTTAGCTGTTAACATATATGTTTAGCCTACGAAAGATTAGTCCTTCAAAATTGTTCTATATGAAGACTGTATACCATATATATTTGCTTGGTTTGTAAATGTGAAATTATTGACTAAAATCTTGAAAATAGCTTGCTGCTATGATTAATTTAAAACAGAAAAGGCAGTTGTATTCTAATCATGCCCTACTTTAAGGCACATGAAAAATCATTATGATAATCAGGGAGCAGAAAGAAATGCATATAAGTGAACTCAAATTAGTTATCATTTTTTGTGAATGGTTGAGCTTATTTCTGAATATTTTAAATGTCTACTTCATTGGTGGACTTCAGAACTAAAGCTGTAAACATACCTGTGTGTTGCAGTTACTTATTGCTCAAACATCTGACCAAAAGCAGCTTATGGTAGGAAAAGGTTTAAGACTTAGAGAATTCAGGGGAAGTTCCACCATGATAGAACAAACTGGATTGCTTACGTAGATCCATAGCAGAGAAACAGCATCAACATCCAGTAAACATGAACAGCTAGAGCTCAAACTGGGTTTTTACACACCTTAAGACTTACCTCCCACCAGTGTGATACCTCCTCCAGCAGGCTGCTGGTAACTTAAGTAAGAAGCTTAATCTTAATCAAAAATGTCTGAGTTAGGGCTGAGGAGATGGCTCAGTAGTTAAAGTGCTTGCCTGCAAAGCATGATTACCCAGGTCTCATTCCCTGGTACCTACGTATGGCCAGATGCACAAAGAAATGCATGTGTCTGGAGTTCTTTTGCAGTGGCTGCAGGCCACTTTTCGGTTCCCAGTCGCCCCAAATAACAGGTACTGCAGATGGCCAGACTCTGCAAGAACTTGATGCAGAACAGAAAAGGGAAATTAGTGAAGCTTTAGAGAAAGTTCAAGGTCTATAGCACTTTGGTAAATCGTTTTGGAAAGTAACAATGATGGGCCATTATGTGGTGCAAACGTTTGTTGCTAAAATTCTTAACACCAACACAAACTAAGAATATAATCAATGAAACCTCAAAAGAAGTGTGAACTCTTGCTCCCAAACATATTTGTGAAGAAGTCAGAGTGAATGTAGATAACAAAGTGAAGGAAATTCAAGTGATATTTTAGTGAAATGATAAATATTTGTGTGTGTGTGTGTGTGTGTGTGTGTGTGTGTGTGTTTCTATAACTCGGAAAATGCATTGATAAATGCCATGTGGAGGTGATGGGAGACAAATGTTAGGTAAAGTGGGAAGAATGTTTCTAGTTCTATGTTTTTTTTTTCTCGTTATGTGCTACATTCTTTACCTCTCAAAGGCTGTCCATATTTCTCTGAATCTAAGAATATCCCACTCATATTTGATAATACATTTATCTAGGTCTACTTCTTATGGTGAATTTAAGAACAGAAATATTTATAAGTAAAAGTAATCAAATTTGACTTTGGAAGTAGAAAATCCTATTGTGTGAAAAAGGAACATTTTAGCTGATAGATTTCATTAGGAATGAAATAAATAAACAAACCTAGAAATAAGTAGGAGTACCTACCACAGAGGAATTGGACTTTATTGGAGGACAGTCTGGTCATAGAGAGACATTCACAACTCAGCAGTGGAGACACTGGAAATGTGAGGTGCCTGTCTAACCTTGGGTATGTCCAAGGAGAGGGGGAAGGGAGAAGAATTAGCAAGTGTGAAGGAAGTAAACTTCTTTGAATTTCTCTCTTCAGAGGTAGCCAGCCAAGTACCTGGCTCCCTTAGGGTTATTAAAATCCATGGGGAAGAGGGCACTCTCCTGACAGACTTCTTGATAGCCAGCAAAAGTATGATGAATTCTTCAGAGACTCAATAGAGAGACTTGCTAACTCCCTCAATTATGGGCTTCAGATAGATGAAATGCATGTGTCTGGATGTTTGATCTATTGTTCTTGATGCCCCTGCAGGCAGCATGCCTTCCAAGTTGTTGCTGTGGATGGGGTCTGCAGTGGGATTATCCAGTGCCTCTCTCCTGAAGACTCTAGTGACTGGCTCCAAGCAATAGCAGCCAACATTTCAAACCTCACGAAGCACAATGTAAGTATGTATTCAAGGAGTAAATCTCTAACCATCAAATATTTCAGCCTGTGCAAGTTTCTTTAGTGTAATTTAACTATCAATTGCTTGGTGTCCTTCCAAGAATGAACCTCTTCATACTACTCAAGAAAACTTTTCTAGAACACTTAGAACAAAACTCCCTTATCTGGAGAGTTCTTGCACCTCACAGCAGTTCAAGAGTTCTCTTGCTCCTAGGATTCCTTTCACAAGAATTGTAAATACCTGCTTTAATTAAGTCTAAATAAAAATTTAGCATGCACACACTAAATATATTGAGCTAGAAGTATCCAGAGGAAGCATGCTACTGAATTTCAAGAAAGTATTATTGATTTACCTTCAAGGATATTGAATCTGCAGCTAGGAATTTTGAATGAGGAAGAGGCTCAGGAGCAAGGTGCTCTCACAGGGACTGAAGTTTAGATGGAGCTCTGAAGGCACCAGTGTAGCCAGGAGGCGGCAGTGTGGGATACAGAACTCGCCCTGCAGAGTCAAATGTTGCTAAGGAACCACTTCTCTATGTTTGTCCATTGTACTGTTTACCTGTCCCCTCCAATCCTATCCTCATGGTCTGTCTATTCATTGTCATTCCTCATTAGTTACTTAATGCCCCCTCCCTAGTAATTCTTGACTTGTAGTCTAACAACGTGTACAAAACCATAAAGCACTTTGTTGAATGTTGACATGGTAAAAAATGTAGTTCACACCTTTGTATCTCTTCCCTCTATGTCCAAAATTGTTTCATAACATGTTGGGCTACTCAGAAGCCCTCAGGGAAAGTCAGGACACAAACATGTAAACAAGCAGAATACATCCCTTTCACCAACTCCTGAACTAACACAGTGACCCTCCAAATCTCAGTAACTTGACATAGATTTTTGTTTGAATTCTAGGAAGAATTGTGGTAAATATTTCTTCCTTAAAAGTGAGTAAAAAATAAGTAAAAAATAATTAAAAAAAAAAGAAAACCTGTTGATTTTCATCCTTGCAGCAAATACTGACCATGAAACTCAGGAAGGCAGGCTACACTCTTGTCCTGCCTTGTTTAATTGCTGGGGATATTTATGCTCATTACGCTATTTGTTGTAATATAAATAATCTGTTTGTTCTTTCACTTCTCTGTGATTACATTCTAATTTCATGGTCTTTTGTTCATGTAATCACTTCTTGCTAAGATGTATTTATGATTACAATGCATTCTGTCATATAAAGCATGACTAAAGCACAATATAAAAGGAGAAAGTCACATTTACTTTGGAGAAGGCAGTGAGAATAGGTAGAGGTTAATTCTAGTTCTATTACATTTTCTTATTCTAAGGAGATACTACAAGAAACATTTTGTAGAAATATGCAGAACTAACAGTTTATTAATTTGCCAGTATGCTCAGGGATGTGGTTCATGATAAATGAAACAAATGGTTTACCTGTTATTAAAAGATACAAAATAAAATATTGGAAAAAGATTTATTTCCACACAGGATATCATTAGGCATATAAAAAAGAGAAAAAAAAAGAAAATGTTTGAAAACTAATAAATATTTTAACTACACACACACACACACACACACACATATATATATATATATAATTTTCTTGTATACATATGTGTATATATGCATAAATATATATGTATATATATATATATGCATCTCATAATTTAAAGAAGAAATGTTAAGATCTTAACATTATAGAAACTCTTTAATAATGAATCATATTTTAGTGTGAAGACAGATGGAGAATAGACAGAAGAGAAAAAATATAACCAGATAAATGAACATAAATACCCTGTGTTAAAGTTATTGGAGCAAAAAGGCTCACCATTTTCTATGAAGTTCTAAAGGTCTTTGAATTTAGCGACTAAAAGCATTAGAACCACAATTTTAAGTTATGTGCTATCACTCTATATCTGTAACACATCTTACTTGTGGAAAATTGGTGCTTGGTAGTTGTGTTAAAGCTGTGCCCACACATACTCCCACATGTGGTACTTAAACCACTTGCATACACATTGACAGGGGTCCAATGGAAGGGGCTGTGGTATTGTGGGATGAGATCTAGTTAATGCTTCAGTTAGTTATGAGCAGATATTTTCTATTATTTTAAGGAAAAATAAACATGAATAGACTACTAGGTGTAAAATTTGTTGCAGGTTGAAATAATGCTTGCTTCAAGTTGATTGCTTTTTAAAATGTCATTTATTATTTAAGTAAGTAGATTAAATGGATCTGTATTGTTACTAATTTTATTTTCATTGCTGTCTCATATTAAATAAATAAATCTTAAAATCAGCTAATATATATTGGGCTATGACTAGAATACCTCAGGAGAAGGCTAAGCACATTGTACTCACAGAAGTGTTGTAAATCACTTCCAATAACAAGACAAACATGCAAATGCAGGTAGATAAATGGATCACATACTATTGGTTGTATAGTAAGTGCAGAAAAATAGACTTGCCTGGTCAAGACATCAGATGACATTGCATCCTTGGTTGGCTTCCATTGGAGACATAAAAGAACCTCAGAAAGGAAGAGCCACCTGGACCACACTTGGACTCCTGACACATTATACCTATAGTATAATAAGTGCTGTTAAGTCACTACTTTTGGAGAGTCACAGTGTATAAAAACAGGGAGTTGAGTTGGTTTTCTTAAGCAACTGTAGCAAACTACCACACAAACTTGGTGCCTAGAATGTGAGGAACTCCTTTTTAATTCTGTGATGCAGGTAACAGAGCTCAACATGTGAGAAAGCAACACTGTAATGGAGGAAACTTGGTTCTGTAGTTCTCAGCACATTTTGGTCCTTGACCATAGCACTTCAAACTTTGCCTGTGGTTACATTGTCTACTACTTGGTTATTTTTTATGAGGACACCTTTTCTTTGCCTTGGATTTCACTCAGGTAATCTTCTAAGACCTGTTCTACCAGAAGCTTGAGTGTAACTACTTTGCAAGGACCTTTATTCACATATAGAAGCACTTACAGATACCAAGGATGTGATATGGATATTTTGTGGGGAGGGGCTCTTTTGATTTACCATAGGATCTAATATGGCAAATAAACAGCATGGGATTCAAGCAAGAAGCTTCATCTCACTTTCCATGTGGATGTTGCTTCTAGTTTTCAAAGTATTCAGTCTGCCTCTTGCTACCACCTCCCACATATATTCTGCTTGAGGTAAGTCTGAATTCACTCATGGAATTAAGTTACCTCCTTTACTTTTCCTCTCTGTGATTCTGATGTACTTCTTAGATCCAAATTGCTCTTTGGACTCTTTCTTGAAACCCTAGCCTTCTGTCCAAGTTTAGCCCAATTACATGGCTACACATTTTTACTTGATAAGGATTCCCTTAGACAGAAGCAGCAAAATAAAATGGTGACTAAAATTGCCAAGTCCTCATGCAACAAAAACCTACTGTCTAATTGCATTCTTTGTAAGGCAGAGATTCTCTTGAAGTTTCTATCTGTCCGGGCTATGTCTGCCTCATGACACTGTGTGAAGTTATCCTTCAAGTTATTCAGGAGAGAGAAACATTGTGATATTGTGAAGGTTTCATCATAACATCTTTCTCAAGGAACACTGTTTCCAGGACCCAGATCTGGAAGAATGAGGCATTTCAGGATTTAGTGTTTATGGCCCTCAAGGTCGTGCTGGCAGAAGGAAAGGGTGAGGAAGGAAGCAAAGAGGAAGGGGAAGAGGAAGGGGAAGAGGAAGGGGAAACAGAGGCAACTCAGAGAAGGGCAGAAAGGAAGACCAAAGTTGAAAACTCAGGTCAGTCAATGTAGCTTTTGACTTCTTTCCTTGAAGTTCTTGATATAACTTACTTTAAAAAAATTGTCAGATAGTTCTATTCTATTCTATTTGATACAGAGTATTTAGTCAGTTAAATAAAGCAATTAAATACTGATATATATCTAATGCATTCAAATAAACAACCATGCATGCTTGCTGTATCTTGGAAATATCCTATAATTTTTGCTTTGTGGTATTAGGAATGGAACCCAGGATTTCACATGTTCCTGAAAAGCATTATACTATTGAGTTACACCTACACCTCAGCCCAATATATGCCATAAAAATCTAGGTGCAATTAAGTCATATTCAGACACATAAAAACCCAAAAGTAATTTTAAAACTTGCTAAAAGAATATTTGATAGTGTATTTTTAAGCAAAAAAAAAAGCATAATGATATAAGAAAGGCAGAATACCTAGGAAAGTATTTAAACATATGAAAGTCTAGAAGCACAGCATATAAAACAACAATAATTTTAATGGAATTTAGTTAAGCATATGGAATTATATTACAAAAGCAGTGCCATAAATATTAAAAGTAAAAAAAAAAATCTTTGATATGTCAAAAATGGATAGCTTTAAGTAGTCAGAATATTTGGCCTCTAAATTAACACATGAAAAAGTGAAACTAATACTAATAAAAACTAACTTATAATAATATAATAAAATAAATAAATAAAATTTCCCTGAGCCATGGTGGGTTCATTTTTGGTCTCCTTCAGTGCTGAGGTGTTGGGGGCCTCTGAGGCTCTGGCTCTCTGATTTGGTAGGAGTTGATTTTTCTCTGCGTTGATCTCCTTCCCCTTTGTGCTGGTATCCGGTTCACAGGAAAACATCACCCTTGCTTATTTTGCCAGTTGTCCTTAGTTTCAGTTGGGCCCCGCACTGAAGCAGACCAAAAATGAACCCAACATGGCTCAGGGAAATTTTGTGGAAGAGGGGGCGGAAAGAATGTCAGAGTCGATCCCTCTGCATTTTCCTGGTTTTGGAGTTGGTAGTTTTGTCTAGGACTGCTGGCCCCCTCCTTTATTGGGCCACATGGAAACAGATTCAGACCATGTCAAACATTACTGTGTCATTCGATGAACAGTTCTGGAAGAAAATCTCATCCAGCTCATGCTCAGATGGTCCTGAGACAATCCAACTCTGTCTACCTGGGTTCCCTCAACCACAAGAAGGACCAGTTTGCTGTGTGCTCACTTATCATTATCTCCTTTTATTCTTTCTTCCCGATGTTCTCTTCCAAGACTATCTTCCTGCACTCCATCGATACTTCCGAGGTCTGTTAGAATAGTTCCTCTCTCTGTGAGAGACTCTATAACTGCCACAACTTTGTGCCCCATTCAGCAGGAAAACAGAAAACAATGACATCTTTGTCCTTTATCCCCTAACAGCAGTTAGAGAGTCTTCTCATGAGAGGAAGAAATAAAGGGGGGTAGAGTTAGAGTGACTGGTCCCCTGAAGGTAAAAGGCCATGAAAGGTTTTCTTATCTCTTGCCCAGTTCCAAAGAACTGTTTTTCGTATATGTGCTGTGTCCTGACTCTGCAAAGGACAGACCTCACCCTCTTTGATTCCAGTCAAGGTGTGCCTCTTTGCCTATCCAGCTCTAAGCCAAACAGAGCTGAATGCCTCCTCTGGTAAGATACAACCAATGGGGATGAGAGAACAAAAACAGAGCCAGTTAGACATGGGGAAGTTAATTTCACAGAGGTAAAGCCAGATAAATATAAATATTTACTTATTTGTGTTGATACCTTTTCAGGATAGATAAAAACTTTCCCAACCAAGTCTAAGACAGCCCAAGTAGTGACTAAGAAATTGTTAGAAGAGATAATTCCCTGCTATGGGTTGCACCTCAGGATAGGAACAGGTAATAGGCCTGCCTTTATGTCAAAAACCACTAAAAAATTGACTAAGACTCTGGGGATTAATTGAAAACTACATGTGTCTATCATCCCAAAAGTTCAGGACAGGTAAAAAAGATAAATCAGAACTTGAAGGAGACTTTAACTATATTAGCCCTAGAGACTGGCAAAGGATCCTTCCCTTCGCCCCGTTAAAGGCCAGACGTATCCTTTATGTAAAAAAATTACTCCATTCACAATTATGTATTGAACACCCCCCACCAATCCTGCCCTGGATAGATCCTGAACAGATAACTGACTTTATTAATGAAAGGTTTCTTCTGTTCTATCAAAAGAATCCAGGAGTCCACTGTTCCAGCAGCCAAGGCTGCTTTTCAGACACACCCTGTTTACCACCATCCCTTTTAGCCTGGCGACAGCATTGATCAAGAGACATCATATCAACATATTGGGATGTTGGAAGGGCCCCCAACAGGTCATCCTAACACTCCAAAGGCTGTGAAAGTTAAGGGGACAAAATAAAAGAGGATTAGGCTTACTTTTTATAAAACAAGGAGGCCTAAGTGTGGCTTTAGATAAAACAGTAACTGGTTCTAGTCTATGATTAGTTGGTCTCCATCACAAACTTCCCTTATCTCTTCTATTGTTGGCCACCTGATACTATACTCTTAGTCCTTAAAATAGAACCCTGCATTGTTAATGCTCAAAGTAGATATGCTAAAAAATAAAATTAGTTCTGTTAAACTTATGGTATTACAGACACCATATGCCCCCCCCCCCACCTGAAACTGAACAAACCCTAGACATTATCCCTCATGAGTCAAAGATTTAACTAGGTGGCATGTCACAGGGGGAAATGTAAAGAGAGCAAAAATTTATATTTCTCTACGTTTCTTTATACCTAGCCTAGAAAAATATTAAAGTCATTTCCTTGTAGGAGGCTCTGCTGATGGTAGACAAACAGGAGGCTCTGATAATGGCAGGTAAACAAGAGGCTCTGCTGGGATGAACAGCATTTCCTGGGGCCTGCGTTGTTGAGAAAACTCCTTAAGATAAGGGGGACTCCTGGTCACAGGCCTGCCTCTCATCCCCAGGTGGTGCTTCCTGTAACTGACCAACCAATCTGTTTACAAGTTCCTTTATTTTTACTTTTTTGGCTGTGACTGTCACATGTAAATTGTGATTTAGGGTTTAACTCCCATCCTGGGTTTTTGTTTTTCTAACTTCATGTGACTATTTCCAATAAAACTGACACTCCAGACAGTTTGGGACTGCACTCTGAGAATATGAGGTACAGACCTAATATACCAGACTTTCTTTATTTCTGTTCTTTCTTTTTTACCCAATAAAACTTTGCTTCACATTTTGTGAGTTGATGGTCTTATTTGTTTGACACTGAACCCCTTAACATAACGACTATATCACCAAAGATATTGATTGGGAAGTTCATTTTTTTAAATTTGTTAAGGGCTGGAGAGATGGCTTAGCAATTAAGCACTTGCCTATGAAGCCTAAGGACCCTGGTTTGAGGCTTGATACCCCACGACCCACGTTAGCCAGATGCACAAGGGGGCACACGCGTCTGGAGTTTGTTTGCAGTGGCTAGAGGCCCTGGCATGCCCATTCTCCCCCCTCCCCCATCTGCCTCTTTCTCTATCTGTTGCTCTCAAATAAATAAAAATTTTAAAAAATTGTTAAGATCAAATGAAAATTAAATCACAACTTATCAGAACTTTTGGGGAACATATCAAAGGCAGTACTAAGAGGACACTTTATAGCTAAATGTTTAAATTTAAAAATCAGAGAGATCTCAAAAAAAAATAAATAACCAAATGACACACCTCAAGATCTAAGAAAATAAGAACAAGACTCAGATTAATAAATTTAGAGATAAAATAGGGAACATTATAACAGGTATGAATAAAGTTTTGAGGAATATTAGGGAATACTTTTAAAGTGTATATTCTCCAAAATTGGAAAATGTAGAAGGAATAAATAAATCCTTAGAAACATACAATATACAAAAATATGAACAACTTAAAAATGCCCACAGGAAGTAAGGAGACTGAAGTCATAACAGTGTTTCAACAAAGAAAAGGCTAGAACCATACAGATTCACTACCAAATTCCTTCAAACTTTTAAAAGCATTCTGTTGTGGCATGACTCAGGTGTCCCCATAAACTTAGGTGTTCTGAATGCTAGGTTCTCAGCTAATGGAGATTTGAGAATTAACACCTCATGGAGGCAGTGTATTGTTGAGGGTGGGCTTATGGATATTATATCCAGTGTCCCCTTGCCAGTGTTTGACACACACTCCTGTTGCTATTGTCCACCTGATGTTGGCCAGGTCAAGATGTCCACCCTCTTCTCATGCCATCATTTTCCCCTGCCACCATGGAGCTTTCCCTTGAAATCTGTAAGCCAAAATAAACACTTTTTTTTTCTCAAAAAAAAAAAAAAAGAATGTCAGAGTCACATGTTGGGTCATGATTTGCAGAGACATTTATCATACCAATAACTGGGGGCTAACTCCACAATGCACGACCCATTTTCATTAACAAGGAGGGTCTAATGGGAGGGGGTAGATAACAGATGAGCCTAAATAATGGTACCAAACTGCCTGTATTTACTGAAAAGAAAACTAATAAATTAAATTAAAAATAAATAAATAAATAAATAATAAATAAAAATATAATATAATATAATAATATAAAAATAATACTAATAAAAACTAACTTAAATCCAAAAAATGACAAAAACAAAGAGAGAAAGAAAAATAGATAAGAAATAAAGGAAAATGAAAGGTAAGTGGAAGGGCATTTTGTGTTTGGAAAGTATAAAAACACACAGTGAGACAGAAACATATCCAAATGTTTGCAATAAATATAAGTGGATTATTCTGTTGCATATTGTTGAGTCTTGTTTCTTGCAAGCATGAAAATTTAGGCTCACAGACAATCAGGAATGAGTAAAGCAAAGGATATGTATTCATAAAAAGTTGAAAAAGCCCAAATTGTCAGGATGGAAAACATGCTTAGGATTTCACCCTGTATCCAAGAAAGAGACAAAAAGAAGACAAAGGGAAGTTATGCTTTCTGTGCTACAACTCAGAGAGGCCAGGAGAGTTAGCAGTGAAGTTTGCGAGAAGCTGAACAGAAAAAGAGGTTTCCAAGCTTAAAATACTGTATCTCATGAAGGGGCTGCTATTCAAACACTTTAGCATGTCTTTAGGTGAGGGGTGAGCTCTTAACCAAACCAGTAAATGACAGATTCTGTTGGATTGCCATTTAAGAGAGATAAATAGCTCTATCCTCTTCTTATACCATGAATGCGTTGGGTCACTTCCTTGATGACCTCCAAGTCTGATAATATATACATACCCACAACATTTCCCTGGTAAGAGTTAAGAACTTAATACCATTTAGGAGATGGATGTCAACTTAGTCTAATTCTAGCAGAACTGGGGCATAGTGGCATCTAGAGTTGCCATTCTTGCTAACTTTCAGGCTTTGGAAAATGATAAGGGGACACAGATAGATGGAGTTAAATTGCTGCAGGACCATCTGAGGGTCAAATAACTGTAAACCAGAGGAAATAAAATCATACAAAGTTGAAAGAATAGTGATATTATTATTAAAATTAGAATAGACATATACATTTTTTTAAAAATGGAGTCAGGCATGGTGTCACATACCTTTATTTTTAAAATATATTTTATTTATTTATTTGGGAGAGAGGAAGAGGCAGAGGGGAGAGAGAGGCAGAGGGGGGAGAGAGAGAAAGAGAGAGAAAGAGAGATAATGGGCATGCTGGGGCCTCGGGCCACTGCAAACGAACTCCAGATGCATGTGCCCCCTTGTGCATATGACTTACGTGGGTCCTAGAGAGCTGAACAGGGATCCCTTGGCTTTTCAGGGAAATGCCTTAACTGCTAAGCCATCTCTCCAAATCATAACCCATTTTTAAAATGAACTTCCAGGGATGCAACTTTAAAGTTGCTCATCAAAAACAATGGTATTTGATATGACAAAATCTAATTGTGTAGGCCATGTGAATCAAAGGAGAAATTAATACAATTATCTGGAATATACATAGATACATATATTTTCCATTTTGTTTACAGCTTGGAATAGTACAAGAGTTCTACAATATGTCCATATTCAGAGTTAAATGGGAAAGCCTATACAACCTAAATCTACACTCTCTGGTTTGTATATAAAGAATGCCACAACTGGGTGTGGTGGTGCATGCCTTTAATCCCAGCACTTGGGAGGCAGTGGTAGGAAGTTCACCGTGAGTTTGAGGCCACCCTGAGACTGCATACTGAATTCCAGGTCAGTCTGTGCTACAGTGAGACTCTACCTTGAAAAACAAAATATAAACAATCAAAAACATAAACAAACAACCAAAAAAAAAAAAAGAATGTCAAAATGGACAATAAAACCATACATATACACACATTTCTCTAAGAAAAAGTCTAAAAATGACTTGCTGTTCAAAGGATTGAAGCAAAAATTTAGAAAACTATACTTAATTAAAGTTTAAAGTTTAGAGAAGTATACTTAATTAAAACTATACTATTATTAAAAGACCAGTATGAGACTATTTCAATATTAGTTAAATTAGATTTTTTTTCCAGCTAACAAATTACTAAAGATACAGCCACTTAATAACAAAACCTTTAACTTACCAAGAAGAGGAAACATATGCATTAACAATAGGACTTATAAGTTATAGGACTGAAAATATAGACTAAAGATAAAGAAAACACATAATACAATTCCAGAGCTAGACTCAAGTAGTCAAGCCTTGTCTATGAGGAAATAGAAAATGATATAAGGAATTAAAAAATCAAAAGAAGAAAGTAGATTAATGTTTATTAGTTTGGGAGGCATAATATAGAACCAAAATACACAGCATATTGAGCTAAAAGTTTTATTTAAAGGCAGGCAGGAAAGTGATAGGGATGATACTGAGGAGGAAGGGTACTCAGAACCAGCCAGTAGAGAAAAGGAGGTGATAATAAGCTATTTTTCAGGAATGGGAGAATAATTTTTGCACTGTGAAAAAAAATAGGTTGAGAACCTGTGACTCAAGGTGACTCAATCCTTTGTGATGGGAGTGGGCCTTCTTTACCTGGAGTTTAATTTTATAACCATCTACTAGGGTTTTTAGTGTACCTATAGAAACCTGATTCAGGGCCATGAGATTTAAATTGCCATATCTTAAGGCTATTTATGACAAGCCCACAGCTAGCATATTACTAAATGGGAAAAAACTGGAAGCTTTTCCACTAAAATCAGGAACAAGAAAAGGGTGTCCACTGTCCCCACTTTTAGTTAATATAGTCCTAGAAGTCTTAGCCATAGCAATAAGGCAAGAGACACACATAAAATGGATACAAATTGGAAAGGAAAAGATCAAATTATCATTATTTGAAGATGGCATGATTCTATATATAAAGGACCCTAGAGACTCTGCCAACAAACTGTTAGAGCTAATAAACACCTACAGCCATGTAGCATGATACAAAATAAATACACAAAAATCAGTACTTCCTATATGCTAACAACAAACACACAGAGAATGAAATCAGAGAATCACTCCCATTCACTATTGCATCAAAGAAAATAAAGTACCTTGGCATAAACCTAACCAAGGAAGTAAAAGACCCCTCCAATGAAAACTATAAAACACTCAAGAGAGAAATTGCAGAAGACACTAGGAAATGGAAAAACATCCTTTGTTCCTGGATTGGAAGAATCAATATTATGAAAATGGCAATCTTACCAAAAGCAATCTACAAATTTAATGCAATACCCATCAAAATTCCAATCACATTCTTCATGGAAATAGAAAAAAAACAATCCAAAAATTCATTTGGAATCACAAAAAAACTCAAATATCTAAAATAATACTGAGCAACAAAAATAAGGCTGGTGGTATCACCACATCTGATTTTAACCTATACTACAGAGCCATAGTAACAAAAACAGCAAGGTACTGGCACAAAAGCGGACATGTATATCAATGGATCAGGATAGAGGAGCCAGTTGTATGTCCAGGTAGCTATACCCACCTGATATTTGATAAAAATGCCAAAAATACTCACTGGAGAAAAGACAGCTTCTTCAGCAAATTGTGTTGGAAAACTGGATATGCCATGCACAATAATTAAGTATAAATGGATTACAGACCTTAACATCAGACCAGAAACTGTAAAACTGCTAGAGGAAAAAGTAGGGGAAACTCTTCAACATATTGGTCTTGGCAAAGACTTTCTGAATACAACCTCAATTGTTCAGGCAATAAAACCACTGGTTAACCACTGGGATCTCATGAAGTTACAAAGATTCTGTTCTGCAAAGGACACTGTAAATAAAGCAAAGAGGCAACCTACAGATTGGAAAAAAAATCAGCCAGCTATATATCTGATAGAGGATTAATATCTAGGATATACAAAGAACTCAAAAAGTTAAATAATAAGAAATCAAACAAGTCAATCAAAAAATGGGCTATGGAGCTAAATAGAGAGCCATCAAAAGAAAATATACAGATGGCATATAAGCATCTAAAAAAAAAAAATGTTTTACATCCCTAGTCATCAAGGAAATGCAGATTAAAACTGCATTGAGATTCCATCTCACTCCTGTCAGATTGGCTACCATCATGAAAGCAAATGGTCATAGCTACAGATGATTGGGCTTCTGTGTGAGAAGGAAAAACCTCAGTAGCAGAGGCCAGTAAGCTAAAAAAAAGAGATATAGAGGGAAGAGAAAGGAAGGGAGGAGGGTACTTAATAGGTTGGTATTGTATATATGTAAGTAGCAGAATAGATTAACTTGTAAGTTATGAACAGAAAAACTAGAAAAAATTCAAGATATTATTTCATTTATAATTCAAACCTGGCTTTCATGATTTCTTTTATGAATTAGCATAAGTGGCTCTCTCCTAACTCCCTCCCCGCATCCAAAAGAAATCTTTTGACTGAAGACTTAGATGATAATCAAAACAAGGAAAGAAAGGGCCATAATAAGTGGTAGTGAGAAAATGTATGAAAAAAGCATTGCAGTATTAACCATTAAACTTACAAAGAAAACAATAGACCCAAATTTATAGCACTAAATGAAGGAACAGTGAAAGGAGTGAAGCAAACCCCTGAGATCACAAATAGAATATAAGAGGGAGGCCACCAGAAGTCAATTCTGTAATAACAAAAGATGGGCGGGGAGATCAGATGCTCTTACAAGGCTATACCCCTTTCTTCTCAGATGGGGACTAGGAAATAACTTGTTCCATTCACCAACATGTTCTGTCAGGGAAAGCAGAATATTTGACACTACTACATATTGAAAACTCTACAGGATTCCCTCCCTCCACCAAGTAGATAAATAACACACCCAGCAAACATCCAAATATGAGAACTGGACACTACATCATGGACACAGATCTCCTCAGGCTAGAACCATGGATGATTGGCAGAAAAAAAAAAAAAAAGAAAAGTGAGGGTCCCAGTAAGGACAGTGCCAAGTAGCAAAGGCAAGCATAAGTGTAGCAGCTTCTGACCTCTGAAAGGAATCAGTGTAGATAGAGTGTTCATGGTCTTCATGATCACCCAGGACATCAGACAAGCTTCTCACCCTCCTTGCATTTTATCTGACCACAATAGAATTAAACTACAAATCAGTAGCAAGAAAGGCTATAGAGCATACACAAAATCATGGAAACTAAACTATACATTACTAAATGATGAATGGGTCAATGAAGAAATCAAGAAGAAAATCAAAAAAATTATAGAATGAAATGATAATGAGAACACAACATATCAAAATCTCTGGGACACAATGAAGGCAGTTCTAAGAGGTAAATTTATAGCCTTAATGCCTCTATTAAGAAATTAGAAAGGTCACTTCACCTTAAAGCCTTGGAAAAAGAAGAACAAGGCAAACCAAACATGAGTAGGTGGGAAGAAATAATAAAGATTAGGGCAGAAATTAATGAAATAGAAACAACAACAACAACAAAAAAAATCCAAAGAATTTATGAAACAATTTATAAACAAGATTGATAAACCCTTAGCAAATCTGACCAAAAGAAAGAGAAGAGATACAAATTAATAAAATCAGAGATGAAAAAGGTAATATCACAACAGATTCCAGAGAAATTCAAGAAATCATAAGGATATACTATAAAAGCATAGACTCCACAAAGTATGAAAATCTGAAAGAAACAGATGATTTCCTTGATTTATATGACCTACCTAAATTAAATCAAAATGAGATTAATCATTTAAATAGACCTATAACAAACACGGAGTTCTGAACAGTTATCAATAATCTCCCAACTAAAAAAAGCCCAGGCTCAGATGGATTCACTGCTAAATTTTATCAGACCTTCAAGGAAGAGCTAACACCATTGCTTCTTAAGCTGTTCCAGGAAATAGAAAATGAAGGAATTCTACCAAACTCCTTCTATGAGGCCAGCATCACTCTGATACCAAAACCAGGCAAAGATAGAACAAAAAAAGAAAAGTACAGACCAATCTCTCTCATGAACATAGATCCAGAAATTCTCAACAAAATATTGGCAAACAGAATACAAGAATATATCAGAAAGAGTATTCACCCTGACCAAGTAGGCTTTATCCCAGAGATGCAAGGATGGTTCAATATATGGAAATCTATAAATGTAATACATTATATAAATGGACTGAAGGAAAAAATCACATGATCATCTCATTGGACTCAGAGAAAGCATTTGACAAAATCCAACATCCCTTCATGATAAAAGTCCTACAGAAACTGGGAATAGAAGGAACATATCTCAATATAATAAAAACTGGAAGCTTTTCCACTAAAATCAGGAACAAGACAAGGGTGTCCACTGTCCCCACTTTTATGTAGTATAGTTTTGGAAGTCTTAGCCATAGCAACAAGGCAAGAGACACACATAAAAGGGCTGCAAATAGGAAAGGAAGAGATCAAGCTATCATTATTTGCAGATAACATGATTCCATACAAAAGGACCCTAAAAACTCTACTAGCAAACTGTTAGAGCTGATCAAAACCTACAGTCATGTAGCAGGATACAAAATAAATACAAAGAAATCAGTAGCCTTCATATATGGTAACAACTACCACACAAAGAATGAAATCAGAGAATCACTCCCATTCACAATTGCATCAAAAAAAAATAATAATAAATAAAGTACCTTGGAATAAACCTAACCAAGGAAGTAAAGAATCTCTAAAATGAGAACTTTAAAACACTCAAGTGAGAATTTGCAGAAGACACTAGAAAGTGGAGAAACATCCCCTGTTCCTGGATTGGAAGAATCAATATTGTGAAAATGGCAATCTTACCAAAAGCAATCTACACATTTAACGCAATCCCTATCCAAATTCCAAAAGCATTCTTAATGGAAATAGAAAAAACAATCCAAAAATTCATCTGGAATCACAAAAAAACCTCGAATATCTAAAATAATACTGAGCAACAAAATAAGGCTGGTGGTATCACCATACCTGATTTTAACCTATACTACAGAGCCATAGTAACAAAAACAGTGTGGTACTGGCACAGAAACAGACGTGTATATCAATGGAACAGAATAGAGGACCCAGATGTAAGCCCAAGTAGCTATTGCCACCTGATATTCAATAAAAATGCCCAAAATACTCACTGGAGAAAAGACAGCCTCTTCAGCAAATAGTGTAGGGATAACTGGATATATATCTGCAGAAGGATGAAAATAGATTCTTCTCTCTCGCCATGTACAAGAATTAAGTCCAAATGGATTAAAGACCTTAACATCAGACCTGAAACTCTGAAACTGCTAGTGGAAAAAGTAGGGGAAACTCTTCAACATATTGGTCTTGGCAAAGACTTTCTGAATACAACCCCAATTGCTCAGGCAATAAAACCACAGATTAATCACTGGGACCTCATGAAATTACAGAGATTTTGCACTGCAAAGGACACAGTGAAAAAAGCAAAGAAGCAACCTACAGAATGGGAAAAAATCTTCGCCAGCTATATATCTGATAGAGGATTAATATCTAGGCTATACAAAGAACTCAAAAAGTTAAATAAGGGCTGGAGAGATGGCTTAGCGGTTAAGCGCTTGCCTGTGAAGCCTAAGGACCCCAGTTCGAGGCTCGGTTCCCCAGGTCCCACGTTAGCCAGATGCACAAGGGGGCACACGCATCTGGAGTTCGTTTGCAGAGGCTGGAAGCCCTGGCGCGCCCATTCTCTCTTTCTCCCTCTATCTGTCTTTCTCTCTGTGTCTGTCGCTCTCAAATAAAAAAAAAAAAAAAAAGTTAAATAATAAGGAAGCAAACAAACCGACCAAAACATGGGCTATGGAGCTAAATAGAGCATTTTTAAAGGAAGAAATATGAATGGCATATAAGCATCTAATAAAATGCTCTATGTCACTAGCCATCAGGGAAATGCAGATTAAAACTACATTGAGATTCCATCTCATACCTGTCAGACTGGCCACCATCATGAAAACAAATGATCATGAATGTTGGCAGGGATGTAGAAAAAGAGGAACCCTTCTACACTGCTGGTGGGAATGCAATCTGGTCCAGCCATTGTGGAAATCAGTGTGGAGGTTCCTAAAACATCTAAAGATTGATCTACCATATGACCCAGCTATAGCACTCCTAGGCATATATCTAAAGGAATCATCTCATTTCCTTAAAAGTACATGCTCAACCATGTTTATTGCTGCTCAATTTATAATAGCTGGGAAATGGAACCAGCCTAGATGTCCCTCAACTGATGAGTAAATAATGAAGATGTGGCACATTTATACAATGGATTTCTACTCAGCAGTAAAGAAAAATGAAGTTTTGAAATCTTTAGAAAAATGGATGGACCTGGAAAGTATTGTACTAAGTGAGGTAACCCAGGCCCAGAAAGCCAAGCACCACATGTTCTCTCTCATTTGTGGATCCTAGCAACAGATGATTGGGCTTCTGCGTGAGAATGGAAATACTTAGTAGCAGAGGCCAGTAAGTTAAAAAGGAGACATAAACGGAAGAGAAAGGAAGGGAGGAGGGTATTTAATAGGGTGATGTTATATATATGTAAGTACAGTGATTGTAATGGAGAAGTAATATGATGGAGAATGGAATTTCAAAGAGGAAAGTGGGGGGGAGGGAGGGAATTAACATGGGATTTTTTTTATAATCATGGAAAATGCTAATAAAAATTTTAGAAAAATCTAACAAAAAAATTAAATAATCTTGGCTTATCTAGTGTGGTCATTGGTGTTTAATGAAAAGGGAACATAAAACATGGAGAAGATGCAGCACTAAATAGAGGACTTTCCCAAAACTGAGAATGGGAATGGCTGGCACCCAAAGATAGCAAGAGCCCAGTGGGAGCACAGGGGCACTCCCTGGCTGAGCCTGCACTTTGCCTCTGTGCTGGTTTGGATCAGGTGCTCCATCACCTCATGTGTGTTGTACACTTATGCCTAAGCTGGTAGCATTTGGGAGGTGGATTTTTGCTGTAGGAGGTACATTGTTAGGGGCTAGTTTAAGAATGTTACAACAAGATCTCCCTTGCCAAAATTTGGCTCATATTTCTCTGCTATTTTTTATTCACTGTGGCAAGAAGATGGCATAAATGTATGGTCTCTCCTCATGCCATGCTTTCTTCTGCCATCATGAAGCTTTCCCTTGAGAGTATATACCAAAATAAAGAAAAAATATTTCTCTTATCAGCTATTTTTATTTTTTTTTTAAATTTAATTTATTAGTTTTCATTTCAGTGAATACAGGCAGTTTGGTACCATTATTTAGGCTCATCTGTGATCTACCCCCTCCCATTAGACCCTCCTTGTTAATGAAAATGGGTCGTGCATTGTGGAGTTAGCTCCCAGTTATTAGTATGATAAATGTCTCTGCAAATCATGACCCAACATGTAACTCTGACATTCTTTCCGCCCCCTCTTCCGCAAGATTTCCCTGAGCCATGTTGGGTTCATTTTTGGTCTGCTTCAGTGCTGAGGTGTTGGGGGCCTCTGAGGCTTTGGCTCTCTGATTTGGCAGGAGTTGATTTTTCTCTGCGTTGATCTCCTTCCCCTTTGTGCTGGTATCCGGTTCACAGGAAAACATCACCCTTGCTTATTTCGCCAGTTGTCCTTAGTTTCAGTTGGGCCCCTTTTGAGGTATGTTGGGGCAGCTCTCTTCTTAGGATCTGCATCTATCTGGAAAAGAGAAGCAGATTCTCCAACGGAGAGTAAGTTAGCACCCGGAAAATTGAGATAACACTTACTTTTTTGATAGACAATTTGATAGGGGTAGGCCCTCTTATACCCCGTGATTGATGGTAGCTTGATATTGTAGAGTGGGCTTGTGTTTGGGTATGGTTCTGACTTGTTTCCCAGCTCCAGCTAAGGGTCTAGTACCACTGAGTGGATCAGTTAGCCAAATCAAGAGCAATTGATTCCTCACCATGGCTGTGTACTTGTGTGGGCATCACATCCGGTTATTTGTTGCTAATTAGGTTAAACAATGTGTTGCTTGGACAGATCTTGGTCATTTCCCCCAGTCGCCTATGTATCGCCTTCTGGCACTAGACATGCTGACTGTCTGGGGACTGACTCTCTCCTGGCTTCCAGCCATGTCATTCCATTTTACGCATCAGCTGTGTATGGAGTCTTCAGCAATAGGGTCTTACCACTGGCCTTTGGTGGGTCATCAAGTACTCTGACAGAAGTCTGTCATTGTTTTGGGAAACCTTGTAGGTTTCTCTGATCAAAAGCTCATTGTGGATGGTAGGCCCAAGCTGGAAGTGGGGGTTACAGGTCAGTGTCCACTATTAAATTGAGGAAAAAGATAACTAATATACAAGAGTTAGAGAGGAGAGAGATAGAGGGGAGAGAGGGAGAGGGAGGGAGGGAAGATGTAGGAGATTTAGGTCAGTCTTTATCCTACCCTCTCCAGTGTCTTGTGGTTCAGGTGTTTCCTGTAAGGGTCTAGTGAAGGTTCAGCCATTTGGTCTGTCTTTTAGGAAGTAGAATTTTATGGTACCATTGCCGTTTGGGTTTGGATTACTGTTTTCCGCCCTTTGATTCCCTCCCCGCCCTCCCATCCATCTTATTGTCTAGTCCATGAGGTGCTTGCTGGGTATGTAAGGCATCTTGGGCAGATTCAGTTTAGGTGTTGCAGATGAGTGAGACTATGTGTCGATTTTTTTTCTGTGATTGGGTAAGTTCGCTGAGAATGATCTGTTCCAGGTTCAACCATTTTTCCTCAAATTTCTTTATGTTGTTTTTTCTTACTGTCTTATCAGCTACTTTTAAACCACTGCTTTGTCTTGGCACCTAGTCTGTGTCCCTATGTGACCCACTGACAACGGTAGACATTCAGAACTACAGGGTATCATATCCATTTTTACTTATGTCTATATATATGCATTGATTTATGCAAAGTTTGTGGTCCTCCTTAATAGAAACCTAATACTATATGTTCTTATTTTCACAGGAATCCCATGCGCATTTTTTCACTTAATGTAAAGTCACTGTAAGTTTTTTTGCAAATGACCAATAAATTCATTTGCATATGTCAGAAGCAACCTAACTTTTACATTATTTATTGCTTAAAGTCAAAGCAATTTATTATTCTCAGACTTCTAACAATGTAGACTGGAGAAAAGACAGCATCTTCAACAAATACTGCAGACAATACTGGATAACTATATGCAAGAAAATGAAACTAGATCCACACATCTTGCCATGCACAAAAATCAAGTGCAAATGGATCAGAAAACTCAATATAAGACTAGAAACTTTGCTAGTTCTGGAAGGAAAAATAGGAGGAACTTTTTATTATATAGGAGTGTGAAAAGACTTTCAGAACAAAACCCTAGTAGCTTAGGAACTTAAATAATCACTCAACAATTAGGATCTCATGAAGATGAAAAGTTCTTTTACAGACAAACATACAAGAAGCAGAGCCAATAGACTACTCATATAATGGGAATTTTGTTGTTGTTGTTTTTGCTGGCTATAGAACTGACATAAGCCTAATTTCTAGAATCTACAAAGAATTTAAAAACCTAAACAATAAAAAAAAAAAAAATTCCAAAACTGGGGCAGAAAACTGAATAAGGAGTTCTCAGAGGAAGTTATACAAATGGCAAAAGCACATTTAAGAAAATGTTCAACATTCCTAACCATCAGGGAAATGCAAATTAAAACAACTGGGAGATTCCACCTTACCTCAGTAAGTACAGCAAACATTAAAAACAATATCAAATGGAAACAAATATTGGTGAGGTTGTGGAGAAATAGGAACCCTCAATCACTCTTGGTGGGAATGTAAGAGGGTACAACCACTATGGAAAGCAATATGGAAGCTCCTAGAAAGGTTGACTATAGAGTTATCAACAGACCCAGTTATTCCATTACTAGGCATTAAATCTTCATGCCTCAGTTCAGAGATATTTGGTCAACCATGTTTATAGCTGCTCAATTCATAATAGCTAAGAACTGGAATCAACCCAGATGCCTATCATTAGATGAATGGATAACCAAGATATGGTATATACACAAGGTGGAATTCTTAACAGCCATAAGGAAAAAAAAAAATGACACAATGAAATTTGAAACAGATCATTTTCAGTGAACTCACCCAATCACAAAAAGACAATCACTGCATGGTCTCTCTGAGCTGTGGCTCCTAACCTGGATATTCCCAAGATGTTATATACTAATAAGCATCTCGAGGGTTGGACAATATGGAGGCTGGTGCTGGAAGGGTGGTAAGGGTGAGGGGGACACAAAACTGGACCTAAATGGAACTAGAACCATAAAAGCCTATATCCTGAGAAACAGACTAAAAGGTTGAACCTTCATCAGGTTCTTAGAGGGACTACATGGATCAAAGGGCCCTGGAGAGGGTATAATGAAGACTAACCTTAATTTTCTCCTGTTTCTCTCTATTTTCTCTCTTTCTCTTCTATATTACCTCTCCTTTTGTTCCTCTATTTTCCTTGGCTCTGGCCTGTAACACCCAGTACCAGGATATGGTTAACATTCACAATGAGCTGTTGATCAGAGAGACCTACAAGGTTTCCCAAAAGAAGACAGATTTCTGTCAGAGCACTTGATTGCCCACCAAAAGTTAATGGTAAGACCCTACTGCCAAAGGCACTATATGCTGTCTGTGTGGAACATGGAGAGACCTGGCTGGAATCTGGAAGAGAACCAGTCCTAGACAGTTAGTTCATCTCATACGAGACTGTTCTACATGAGCTACTGGGGGAAAATGTCCAACATCTGTCCAAGCAACTTGTGTTCTAAGCTACTCAGCAGCAAACAATCTGATGTGATGTTCACCCAAGTGGAATAGTGGCACACAGCCGTGGTGGGTAACCAACTGCTCTTAGATTAGGCAACAGATCTGCTCTGTGGAATGCAACCCATAGCAGACACTGGGAAACAAGTCGTAATCATATCCTAAAAACTTCTGGACCTTTAATTAGCACATAGGTGATATTATAAGAAATATCATAAATATTGAGTTCAGTCAGACTAAATAACGAGAACTCTCTGTTGAGTTGGAATGAGCATATATTGTTCTCAATCACTGAATAAATATGGCAAGAAGCATGGGAAACTGTGCTAATGACTCAGTAAGAATGATAACAGAGATGCAAAAGAGCTGGTCTTGTCATGAATTTGCTTGACTTAAAAAATTATCTTGGGGTACAATTAAGAAAGATGACAAAAGACAGTGCCACTGCTATTGATACGATAGTAACATTAGGACCCATATGACTAAACTGTGATCAAATTGTGTCCCCACCTGTGTTTTCAGTACTGAACACAGTGCATTCTGGAGTTCATCACCCAATCAGCAGTAAGCAGAGACTAAGAGGATGCTTTTCACTGTGGATGACACCACTTGTGAGTTAATGCCCTCTTAGAGCAAGGCAGTTCTGGGCAAGAAGTAGAAGTGGTTTCCTGTGCAGATATCCTAGGTGTTATCCAGGTGCACTCTCCACTTTCCTCATAAATCTTGATCTCTTATGAGGAAGTTCCTGAAAAAAATATTTTTTGAAATATATATTCTTCATATAACTAATTGTGTTAAGGAACCATTAGTAGAAAGCAAATACTTTTGAGAGCATTTATAACATATAGAAACCTTCATTTTTTTTATAGAAGATACTATTGTGTAGATTCCTAAAACCTTTTAACTGAAAGGGTAAAGGAGGATATCTAGCCCCTCCCCCACCCTGTTAAGAAATACTTCCTGCATAGATCCCTTTTGCAGAGCTCTCTGCTGGAAACCATAGTTGCTTGAAGTCACAGATCTGGGTTCAGCAGTGGAATTTTCAAAGCTCAGGCAATAATTCCTTATATGCAGTCACTCTCTGTCATGACATTTATCCATTTGTATTAGATCTACAGGAAAGAAGTGATTATTTAACATCTGCTTTTACTTGGCATTTGCTCAAATATCCAGAAGCAAGCTCTATGTGATTCAGTACACTCTTTTCATTTTTTTTCAGTAAAATGTTCCATGTTCATTCGTATTGTTTGCTGCCACGTCATGTCAGCCCTCTCTGAGCTGCTCATTGCCTCTGAATTTTCTGAATAATGAGTATGAATCACATATTTAATTTTCTGTTATTGTCATTTTCATTACCATGAATTCAAAGACCTTAAGATCTATCATTGTCTTGAAATCTATTTACTGAATTTGTGGTATGTCTATAAAAATGAATATTGAAATTTCTCAAAGAGATTCCATTTTATTATGTTGATTAAACCCTGAATCATGTCTTCACAATAACTAACATTATGTATGTTATCGTAGTAATAAAATTCAATTATGCATTTTGTATTTAACTACAGTTTTGAGTCCTAAAACATATCTTGCACTAGTTATACCAATTTTAAAGTACAGTGCTGTAAGCTACCCCTACTAAACACCTTTGTCAAAAATTTAGTGGCTCTGCTTGTTTCAGACTGAGAATTCTTTTTTGTTGTTGTCGTTTGTTTTTTGCCTTCTTTACTGGATTATAATGATAATTAAATGAGTAATTTTGTACAAGTGTCTAGTATCATAGTTAATGAAGTCTTCTTTTTTTAATCAGTGGTCAATTAAATGTTAACCAGAAGCTAAAATTTGTCCATATTTTATAAAAAGACTATTCAATGTAGAATTCAAATATAATGTTGCTGATGTTAGTATATCTAGTGATACACAAAAAAAATTAGAAATATGTTTCATAATTTAATTTCTTGCATACATTGAGATCTTTTGCAGCACAGAGCGGAAAGAAGAAAATGTCTAACTTTGCAGTAGAGAAACTTTAAAGGCATGCTTACATCAGCAGTGTAAACTGACAATACATTCTCTTAATGTGCTGTGATAAAGATGATGGCTTATCCATATGGCCTTGTCTATGTGGCTACACTCCAATGTTCACCATGAAAAACCATCAAACAAATCCCAACTGAAAAGTTCCCTGGAAAATATTTAGTCAGCAGCACACCAATAATAGAAATGTGTTCACATTGTTTGAAACATTGTCTTAAATCAAAGGATCCTAAAGGGACACACTATAATGAGTTCCCTCAAGGAGATCCTGAAACACCAAAGGATACTGGGGAAATCTAGAAAGATAGAAATAATATATAGTTTAATCCCAGCACTTGAGAAGCATAGGTAGAAAGATCGCAGTGAGTTTGAGGCCACCCTGAGATTACATAGTGAATTCCAGGTCAGCCTGAGCTAGAGTGAAACCCTACCTCAAAAGAAAAAAAGAGAGAAGAAAAAAATAATATATGAACCTTAGTTATTAATAGTATGTTACCTCCCTCTCTCTCTCTCTCTCTCTCTCTCTGTCTCTCTTTCTCTCTCTCTCTCTCTCTCTCTCTCTCACACACACACACACACACACACACACACACACACACACACAGGAAAGAGAGGGGGAGATTAAACAAATTAGCTATTTGAATTTATTTCCTTGCACACTTTAATTGGCTGTGAGTCATGCTTTTTTTCTATAGAGGTTTACTGTATCAGAGCATAAGCACAAGTTAAAGAAATCAAACATTTTTTTCCATAAAGATGCTGGCTGTAAGAAGCTAACATAAAAACATCATAGCCTTTTTATTATGCTTGCCACATTGAAAAGCCTCAACAAAGCTAGTAGGGGAATTGAAAGTCAGAGCAGGGCAAAGCCTCATAGGAGATTTACTAAAATGGACAAAAGGCTGTGATCAGAGGTTGCAAAGTGAGGTTCCGACAGGCGTAGTTGTCATCTACAAGATCCCTTTCTTCCTTTTTATAGGTGCTGACTTGTTGAGTCCTTAGATACACCAGGTAGCAGTAGAGTGTTGCCCTCTGCATCATGTTTCCTTTACACCAGAATGTGATTGTCAGACTTGTGAGTGTCGGTTGAAAATGGCTTACTTTTAGTAAAATTAAATAACTGCAGAGACAATCACACTAGTCAGAATAAAATCAAAAGAACCTGGGCCCCGCATTGCCTACAGATTGCTTATTTACTGTGGTGAATTGTGTCAGTTGTTGTTCAATATGACAGCCTAGTGTGTCTCTAGGAAAGCTAACCATCACAACTTAAATTTCATACTTAAACCAAGTACGATATTAGAAATTCTCATCCAACTTTTACTTTGTGCAATCCACACATCTGTTTTGATGTTAAGTGGATAATGTAGATATAATACTATAGGGCAGGTCTCCAGTACATGATGCCGTCCTCTCTTCATCTGCCAGCTCTGCTGTCTGACCCCATTACCTAATCCCTTTATCTCTCCTTGTCAAAGCATTCCTGATATTCACAGTCCAGCAGTCTTAAAGCAATAGGCCCTGCACAGAAGCATCACCCAACATACCATCCATATCTGTCTTCTCAGTGCCTGGAGCTACACTTCACTGCCCACAGAGCAGACCTCACCTGACCAACCATCTGCCCTAGTGTCCCTCAACAGGATGTGAGGAAACTAATCCCCATGCAATGTGCTTTCTCCAGTGATGGCTAGGAAGGAGAACAGGCTCTTCAACTGAATTGTTTTGATGTGGAAATCTAGTGACATATGATGTGGTCCCTGCATAATTGCTTGACTAAACAACAGTGCTTCATGGAGCAGCAGAGGCTAGCTCAGGATAAATCACACCTGTGATTTTCTTTTCTTTTCTTTTCTTTTCTTTTCTTTTCTTTTCTTTTCTTTTCTTTTCTTTTCTTTTCTTTTCTTTTCTTTTCTTTTCTTTCCTTTCCTTTCCTTTCCTTTCCTTTCCTTTCCTTTTCTTTTCTTTTCTTTTCTTTTCTTTTCTTTTCTTTTCTTTTCTTTTCTTTTTGTAATTATTTGCTTCTATTTCCTCTTGCTCTGCCTGTTGCTCTGCCTTTTACCCCTGTTTCCAGGGGACTGATTAATTTTTTTAAGATATGTGATGGCACCAGATACTATACTTTTCAAGAACTGCAATAAAAAATCACCTTTGGGGCTGGAGAGTTGGCTTAGCAGTTAAGTGCTTGCCTGTGAAGCCTAAGGACCCCGGTTCGAGGCTCGGTTCCCCAGGTCCCACGTTAGCCAGAAGCACAAGGGGGCGCACGCATCTGGAGTTCGTTTGCAGAGGCTGGAGGCCCTGGCGCGCCCATTCTCTCTCTCTCCCTCTATCTGTCTTTCTCTCTGTGTCTGTCGCTCTCAAATAAATAAATAAAAATAAAAAAATTTAAAAAAAAATCACCTTTGATCTGTCAGTAATCATTACAGGCATTGAGATTCTGTACGTGATAAAGTCTCACCACAAGGCATAACATCCAAAAGCAGGTGGAAATGAATGAGGCCAAATTAATACACAAAAGGATCATTTAGAACTTATGAAAAAGATTTCTGTGATTTCACACTTTGTAACTGACAGTGTTTTACATACCTTTCATTCTAAAAGCAGAGGTGCAAAGCTGAAGACACATTGGTTGGGAGTAATTTGGGTACATACATCATTGCTTAAGGGCCATCCTAAGTTTGCATGCAAAGTCACCATGAACTACCTTTATTTAAAATATTGACTATTCAACAATGACAGGACTAGACTATGACAATTCTGAGGAAGATGTTTTTTTTTTTTTTTTTTTGTCATTTTCTAATAGCTTTGTTGTTGCACTATAGAGGTACAACATTAACCTGAGGCCAGTTCTTCCCTCTCATGTCTTATATATCTGGTTGGTATATCCACCATAAAGACAGAATTATTTGTTACAGTTTTGGCAACTAAACCAACTTAACCACAGAAAAGGAATCTGTATCCTTGGCATGCTACTTCTAGAACATATACACATTCCTTATGTTTGGTAAAATCATGAATGATGAATGCTTCAACAGTGAGTCTTTAGCAATGGAAGCCTGCTTCCAGTCCTGTAATGCACAGTGGAGTTTGTACATTCTAATATTAAAGATAATGACTGCAATATATATAAATAAAATAGCTCTAAAAGTAGGAAAGATATCCATATTTAACAGAAAAAAATCAAGATACAATACCTAATTATCTTTCAGCAGATAGAAATGGATATCTTGTTAGGAAGTAGCCACACACCCATATCATTCATTATCAGGTAAGTTGCTATGTACAGAGTAATGTTCTCTTCAAGAACTAACATATCTACTGGAAAATATTGGCCATACCTCTTTAAAAAAATTGGAGTCATGGCCCTTGCCTCTCTAGGAATTATTTTCTTTGTAACTTTTTTTTTTATTATTCGTTTTCTATTCTGTAAATACAGGCAGTTTGGTACCATTATTAGGCTCATCCATGACCTACCCCCTCCCCATTGGCCCCTCCTTGTTGAGGTATATGGGTCATGCATTGTGGAGTTAGCCCACAGTTATTGGTAAGATAAATGTTTCTGCATATCATGACCCAACATGTGGCTCTGACATTCTTTCTGCCCCTTCTTCTGAAAAATTTCCCTGAGCCATGTTGGGTTCATTTTTGGTCAGCTTCAGTGATGAGGTGTTGGGGGCCTCTGGGGCTCTGGCTCTCTGATTTGGTAGGAATTGATTTTTTTCTGTGTTGGTCTCCTTCCCCCTTGTGCTGGTATCCAGTTCATCAGGAAAACAACACCCATGCTTGTTTTGCCAATATTTCTTAGTTTCAGCCAGAGCCCTTTTGAGGTATGATGGGGTGGCTCTCTCCTTAGGATCTGCATCTATCTGAAAAAGAGAAGCAGATTCTCCAACGGAGAGTAAGTTAGCACTGGGAAAATTGAGATAACCCTTACTTTTTTATTTTTTTTACCCTTACTTTTTTTATAGAGAGTTTAATAGGTGTAGGCCCTCTTGTAACCCATGATTGATGGTAGTTTGATATTGGAGAGTGGGCTTATGTTTGGATATGGTTCTGACTTGTTTCCCAGCTCCAGCTATGGGTCCCGTACCACTGAGGGGATCCCTTATCCAAATCAAGAGCAGTTGGTTCCCCACCATGGCTATGTGCCACTATTGCACTTGTGTGGGCATCACAACAGGTTATTTGCTGCTGAGTAGGTTGGACTATGAGTTGCTTGGACAGATACTGGTCATTTTCCCCCAGTCGTCCATGTAGCACCTTCTGGCACTAGATACACTGTCTGGGGACTGACTCTCCTGACTTTCAGCCATGCCATTCCATTTTACATGTCAGCTGGATATGGTGTCTTCAGAAATAGGGTCTTACCACTAAATTTTGGTGGGTCATCAAATACTCTGACAAAAATCTGTCATTCTTTTAGGAAACCTTATAGGTTTCTCTGATCAAAAGCTCATTGTGGGTGATGTCCCCATGCTGGTACTGGGAGTTACAGGTCAGTGCCCCCTAAGAAAATGAGGAAAAAGATAACTAATATACAAGAGTTAGAGAGGAGAGAGAGAGAGAGAGGAAGGGGGAGAGGGAGGGAGGGAAGATGTAGAAGATTTAGGTTAGACTTGATCCTACCCTCTCCAGTGTCTGTGGTTCAGGTGTTTCTTGTAAGGTCCTGGTGAAGGTTCAGCCATTTGGTCTGCCTTTTAGTAAGTAGAATTTTATGGTACCATTGCCACTTGGATCTACATTAGTGTTTCCCACCCCTTTGATACCCTCCCCTCCCTCCCCAACTCTCCTAGTGTCTAGTCCATGAGATGCTTGCTGGGCATGTAAGGCACCTTGGGTAGATTCAGGTTAGGTGCTGTAGATGAGTGAGTCTATGTGGCGATTTTTTTTTCCCCTGTGATTGGGCAAGTTCACTGAGAATGATCTGTTCCAGGTTCAACCATTTTTCTTTAAATTTCATTGTGTCATTTTTTCTTACTGCTGTATAGAATTCTATTGTGTAAATATACCACATCTTCTAGTGATGGATATCTGGATTGATTCTAGCTCTTAGCTATTACGAATTGAGCCTCTACAAACATGGTTGAGCAAATCTCTCTGGCCTGTGGTTTGACAGTTTTAGGGTAGATGCCCAGTAATAGAATAACTTGGTCAGTTGGTTTCTCTATAGTCAGTGGATTAGTGTTCCTAATTCTCTACATCCTCGCCAGCATTTATTTTCACTTGATTTTTTGATGTTTGCTTTCCTTACTGGGGTAAGGTGGAATCTCATAGTTGTTTTAATTTGCATTTCTCTGATGATTAGGGATGATGAGCATTTTCTTAAGTGTGTGTTTGCCATTTGTATTTCTTCCTCTGTGAACTGCCTGTTCAGCTCCTTGCCCCATTTTGTGAATGGGATGTTTGAGTTCTTACTGTTTAGATTTTTGAGTTATTTGTAGATTCTAGAGATTAGGCCTCTATCAGTTGGATATCCTGCAAATATTTTCTCCCATTCTGTGGGTAATCTATTGGCTTTGATTATTATATGCTTGTCTGTAAAGAAACTCTTCAGCTTCGTGTGATCCCATTGGTTCTTTGTAACTTTTAAAATTGATTTTCATGATAAAATATGCTTTGACAATCAGAATTCCTCACATCCATCTAACGTGAACACAGCTCTGTTCAACAAAGTGACTATGGAAAGAATTTTAAAATTATAAGGGCCAATATTATTAGCTCATATTTTTATGAGACTGATGCCTGTCTATGCACTAACAGGGAGACTAAAGTCTATTCTGAACATGTAAGATCTCTAATACACTGCCAGAATTTAGTTGAAAAGCAACATGGCCATTATGGCTCGAATGATAGCTGTTCTGATGGGCTTTTGTTCCCCATTTGGTGATGCTAGTTGGTGGACACCTTAGGACTTGAGCAGAATCAAGTAAGAAACAGAGAGTATGCACTTGCAGGTTGTTCTTGGTCCCAGAGCCTTTCTTTCTGCATGTGCTCTGTCTGTCATTAGGAGGAACAGCCACCTACGAACACTTCTGCTGCCATGATGCTCTGCCCAAGCCCACAAAGTCAAGTGACCATAGACTAAACCTTCCAAAACTATGAGCCAAAATAAATCTTCCACCTCTCAAATTGTTTCTAGCATGTATTTTCATCATGGTGACACACACACACACACAAATACTATTAAGGTATCCTTAGAGTAACATAAACTAGGAAAAGATCAATTTATAAAAGAATCTTTTGGGTGTTGGGGAGATGGCTCATGTTTAAAAGCACTTGATTGCAAAGACTGTTGCTTGGGATTCAATTCCTCAGCACACATGTACATCCAAATGCAGGGAAACATTTGGGATACCCATGTATCTCCTCTCTCACATACATAAATACAAAACAAGTAAATAAAAATGTAAAAAACAAATTGAACATATTGTATTTGTCTGCTGGTCTGAAGGGATCATGTTTAGTTACTAAATAAAATACAAAATTCAAGGACATACACTGTAAGATCATATTTAAATGTGTACTTCACAAATCAAAATTTATTTATAAGAAATTAATTACAAACAAATTTCTATCAGATCCAGTAATGCAATTACCCCATATTTCATAGATCTACAGTAATTAAGAGGATTCTATCAAAAGAAAACATTTAATGAACTGAGAATAAAGGACCAAAAAAGATAAATCTATTTATCATTCTCTCACAATTTTGTCAAGGGACTGGAGAAATGGCTCAATGGCTAAAGGCAGTTGCTTGAAAAGCTGGACAGCCTAGGTTCAATTCCCAGATGCACAAAATGGTGCATACGTCTGGAGTTCGTTTACAGTGTCAGAGGCCCCAATGTGCATACACTCTTTTTCTGTCTGCTTTTATCTTTCTGTCTCTCTCTTTCTCTCTTAAATACCTAAGCAAAAGTATATTAAAAAAATATTTTACCAAGATTAATATTACTCAGAATATGTAATCATACCAAATTTTGGCATCAATATGCTCTTCTAATATTGAATAACTTTGTAAAAAAGCAAAATCATTATATTAAAAAATTATAATTCCAATAACTTCATATGTGACATATTTTTAAATAAAATACTCAGAATTTAAATCCAAGTTTTCTATGGAGTCACTATTGAAAAGTCCCTGCTTTTACTTCTCAATAATGTAGAGGTATACCTTACATATAAGTTTTAAAATTTATAATTTGAAATTGCATCTAAAAATATAAATGTAACAATTACTTTATATTTGATTAATTTAGCATCTAGATAATCAGAAAATTTTATTTCCACTGATTAGTTGTAAAATCTAAAATATGGAGATAAGGGTAGGTTGCCAAAAAACCTAAAGTGTACCAGTTGGCATACTTTACTCTGCACAGGACCTACTTGCAGACATAATTAGCTTTTAAGGGAACCAAACACACTGGGTAGTTTGGATCCTCACAGGCCCCTGTCTCACATGCAGATAGGCAGTGGATTTTTGGCCCCCAATGACCTCACTAGCAATGTTACCCTTCCCCTTTTCAGGTGCTGGTTGGCAATCCAGAAGCCAGGCCCAGTTAGCTTTCAGTCCATACGTGTGTCTGTTAAGTAAACAGTCCTGACTACAGCCCATGGTGTGTTCTCCTGTCGAGTTGCTATTGCTGCATGCTCATAAAGACAAAGGGATTTTCTCCAGATGGGCAAACCCAACTGCAAAACAAGTAAGACAAGAAACCAAGGCAAGATTTTCCCGGCAAGATTGCCTATTCCCAAATCTGAAGCCTCCAGTGAGTACTACTTAAAGGAAATTTAAGACAATTCCACCACATAATCATGACTATCATATTCAACAGCTCAAAGAAGACATGTACAAATTCCTGAATAAAATACAAGAAAATCCACTCAAAGAATGCAATAAACAATTAAATGAAATCAAAGAGGGCATGGCAAATACCTGAATAATTCTAAGAAAACACAATAATCAACTAAGAGCAATGAAAATATCAAACCAATAAATAAAAATAGAAAACAAAAAAGAGATAGATATGCTGATGAAAACCACAATAAATAAAAATGAAATAATCCAATTAAAAAATATCTCACAGGAATGCTACCAATACAATAGATCATGATAAGGACAGAATATCAGGACTCAGGGACAAAGCAGAGGAAATATAATGGGAGGCCAAAGTTGATGATAAATCCATCCCCAAAATATGTGAGAGCAGAACATGAGAGAAATGAAGGCTTCCTTTAAAAGGCCAAATGTTCAGATCATGAGCATATAAGAATATGAATTTCAGGTCAAGGGCAGGTAAAATATTTTCAATAAAATTATGGAATAAAATAATTCAAGTCTTACAAAAGAGGGGCCTATCCATGTATGAGTATTACAGAACACCAAATCAATAGGACTAGAAAAGAAATTGCTCTCCTGCCACTATACTTAAAACACTAAACAGAGAAAACAAAGAAAGAAAACTAAAAGCTACAAAAGAGAAATAGCTCTTGACAGATAAAGATAAGCCCATCAGAAAAATATCCAAGTGTGCAATGGAAACTCCAAAGCTAGAAGACTTGGAATAGAGTATTTTGAATGTTGAAAAAATATAGCTGCCAGTACAAACTATCAATAACAAGACATATTGTCCCTCATAATAAAGAAAAAGGATTTTTTTTTTCATGCTAAAGCCAACTTTATGAGTATATGAGCACTAATCAAACCTCACAGAGAATGCTGAATGGAATATGTGGCAATAAAGAGAACAATCATACTCAATGGGCTGGAAAAAATTCCCCAAACTATAATTTATGTTAAAGCTAGAGACTATCAAGGAATCACCAAAATCCATAACACCAACTTGACAAGGGTTATCTCATACCTTTCAATAATACTTTGGAATATCAAAGGATTCAACTCCCCAGACAAAAGGCACAAATTAACAGGCTTGGCTGTTCTCATGAAACCTTCAATAAGGAAAGATATAGAAACCACCTTAGGTTGGAAGGCTAGAAGCATATTCTAAGAAAACAGAACTAGGAAAAAGCATATATGGCTATAATAATAACTGACAAAATGGAATTTAAATCAAAGCTAATTAGAACAGATAAAGAACACCAGTTCATACAGGACAAGGGAACAATTTACCAAGATGCTATTACAATCCTAAACACATACACAAAAAACATGGGTCCACAAAATGCTATAAAATAAAACATAACAGACATAAAGTCAGTAATAAATCCAACACAATATAAATAGCTTATTATGTCTAAAAATATAAGTAAAGAAACAATGGAGCTTTAGAGGTCATATGTAAAATGGAGTTCACTGACATCTTCTAGACATTACTTCCAAACTTTATGGATACATATTCTCAGCATCCCATGGGATCTCCTCTAAAATAGACATATTAGGACACAAAACATGTTTCTGTAAATTCAGGGGAATTAACATAACTCTTGGATATCAAACCACAGTAGATAAAAGCTAGAAATTAACAACAGAAAAAAATAGAAAATGCACAATCTCCTGTAGTTTGAACAACACACAATTGAACAATGTGGTTTTAATGGGTCATTAAAGAAATAAATAAGGAAATTAAAAGAAAAATTGTAGAAAGGAATGAAACAAACAAAAAACACAAACATATAAAAAAAAAACACATCAAAACCTATGGGGTACAATGAAGACAGTCACAAGTTGGAAATTTATAGGCCTAAGTGGCATGAATCAGATGTCCCACATAAACTCTTGTGCTTGCTTCCCAGCTGGTGACAATTTAGGAGGTGGAGACTTGCTGGAGGAGGTGTATTGTTGTGAGCAGGTTTTGGGGTGTTATAACAAGCTCCACCTTGCCAAAGCGCAGATCACACTCCTGCAGCTGTTTCATACCAGCTGTGGCAGAGGTCTTGTCAACTCTCTGCTTGTGCCACACTTTATCTGCCCACATGAAACTCCCCTTCAGGACTGTAAGCCAAAAACAAACAAACAAACAAACAAACAAATTCCCCTCCCATCAGCTGCTTTTTGTCAGGTGCAATTTCCCAGCAACTAGAGGGTAACCAAGCCCTAAATGCTTACATTACATATATAGAGGGATTTCTAACTAAAAAACAAAACAACAATGCTCCATATGAAGACTTGGGAAAAACAAGAAGAATATAAACTTAAAAATACCATTCATAAAGAATTAAGATTAAAAAAAAAAGAATTAAGATGAGGAAATAAATTAATGAAATAGAAATGAAGAAAATTATTTAAAAAACTGATGAAATAAACAAGTACATTATTTTAAATATTAATAAGAAAAATCATTTAGACAAGTTTCATAACATCATTTTTCTTTACTGCTGAGCAGAACTCCATTGTGTAAATGTGCCACATCTTCATTATCCACTCATTAGTTGAGGGACATATAGGCTGGTTCCATTTCCTAGCTATTGTGAATAGAGCATCAATAAACATGGTTGAGCAAGTATCTCTAAGGTAGTGAGATGAGTTCTTAGGATATATGCCTATGAGTGGTATAGCTTGGTCATATAGTCATATAGTAGATCTATATTTTAGCTGTCTCAGGAGCCTCCACACTGATTTCATTTCTACCAACAGTATGCAAGGCTTCCTCTTTTTTGAATCCTCACTAGAATTTGTAGTCATTTGTTTTCATGATGGTAGCCAATCTGACGGGAGTGAGATGGAATCTCAACATGGTTTTAATCTGTATGTCCCTGATGACTAGGGATATGGAACATTTTTTTTTTTTTTTTAGGTATTCCATAGCCCATTTTCAATTGGGTTGTTTGATTTCTTATAATTTACTTGTTTGAGTGCATTGTATATCCTAGATATCAATCCTCTATCAGATGTATAGCTGGCAAATATTTTATCCCATTCTGTAGGTTGCCTCTTTGCTCTATTTAGTGTCCTTTGCCATACAAAAGCTTTGTAATTTCATAAGGTCCCAATGGTTGATCTATGGTTTTATTTCCTGAGGAATTGGGGTTATATTCAGAAAGTCTTTGCCAATACCATTATGTTGAAGGTTTTCCCCTACTTTTTCCTCTAGCAGTTTCAGAGTTTTAAGTCTGATATTAAGGCCTTTGATCCATTTGAACTTAATTCTTGTGCATGGAGAGACATAAGGATCTATTTTTATCCTTCTACAGATACATATCCAGTTTTCCCAGCACCATTTGTTGACTTTTCTGTCTTTTGCTATCTTTTCTCCAATGAGTACTTTTGGCATTTTTTTTTCTTTTTCTTTTTCTTTTCTTTTTTCTTTCTTTCTTTTTTTTTTTTTTTTGCCAAATATCAAGTGGCTATAGCTACCCAGACTTACATCTGGGTCTTCTAAAAATCTTCCACAACTACATATCTGACAGAGGTTTAATATGTAGTATATACAAAGAACTCAAAAAACTAAGCAATTAAAAGTATTTAACCTTCTCAAATATCAGTCATGGAAATGAACAGAGTTCTCAAAGGTAGAAATATAAATGTCCAACAAGCATCTAAGAAAATGGTCAACATGTTTATCCATCAGTGAAACACAAATTAAAACTACTTGTGAGATTCTACTTCACTCTGCTCAAAATGACTATTGTCAGAAATATAAATAAATGAAGAGGAATCCTTACTAACTGTTAGGAATGTAAACAGTACAACTGCTGTGTAAATCAATATGGAATTGTCTTAAAAATATCTTGCAGAATTATATTCTGAAATTATTCACTTTAATGAATCAATGGATACTTTTTTACATTTAATTTTTGGGTGGGTTAATATCAAACACATATGACTCTTAAATACATGACTAATATTTCGGTGGCATATGTATTAGGATACATGAATTAATGAAAGCATCGTTGGCTCTTTAGTATAATTATCAAAAGTATAAAAAGGAATATTCTGGCTGGGCATGGTGGTGCATGCCTTTAATCCCAGCACTCAGGAGGCAGAAGTAGGAGGATCACCGTGAGTTCAAGGCCACCCTGAGACTACAGAGTTAATTCCAGGTCAGCCTGGACCAGAGTGAGACCCTACCTTGAAAAACCAAAAAAAAAAAAAAAAACAAAAAAAAAAAAAAAAAAAAATTCTTGATTCTCTTAAAAGAAGATTGATTTCTTACAAAGGAAAAAAAAAAGTTTATAACATGTTTAATTTCAATGCTTGACTATTTACAAAGCCTGAAATACTTGGTACTTACTTAGTTGGGATCACCTTATCTTCACCTGTGGTAATTTGTTGTAATGACATTTTATTCATTTATATTTTCATGAATGCTTCTTTATATGACAGTCCTCCTGGCTCTGCTGGTTCAGCGCCTCAAGCTGAGTGTAGCTCTTCATTTTTCCAGCTCACCCTGTCATCCCCAGGACAGAACAGATATTCCTTACTGTAGAGTGGCAACTGTGTTAAAGATCAAGCAGTTGTAGTTAATTGACCTAAGGTCTGGTGCTTCAATCCTGTTACATTGATCTATGATTCTGTTTACATTTTGGAACCCTGCTGTTTCTGTCACCATGGCTTTGAAATATAATAGGTATGGTGATACTGATACCATCAGAGGTATTTTTTGTTGTTGTTATTTTCATTGAGGATATGTTTGGATATCTGAGGCTTTCTGCCATTCCATACAAATTTGGAGAGAGATCATGTTTCAATCTATATGAAGAATTATGCTGGTATGTTTTTTATTGGTATTGTATTAAGTCTGTGTATTGCTTTTGATAGAAATACCATTTTCACAATATTAATTCTCTCTATCCTTGAGTATGTGAGGACTCCTCCTCCATGTTTTTCTTTTTTATTCTTTATTTTATTAGTTTTGTACTCAGTGAACACAGTCAAGTTGGTACCATTGGAGGCTGTCTCCCTGCCCTCCCGCCTCAACAGGGCCCATTCTTGTTGGGGCATATTGGTCATGCATTGTGTGGTTAGCCATCATTTATGGGTAGGAGAAGGTATCTGTGTATCATGACACCATGTGTGTCTCTAACATTCTTTCCACCCCTTCTTCCACAAATTTCCCTGAGCCATGTTGACTGCATTTTAAGTCTACTTCAGTGATGAGATCTTGGGAGCCTCTGTGTCTCAGGATATCTGGTTTGGTAAGAGTTGATTGTTCTCTGTGTCTATGCCTTCACACTTGTGCTGGACCAGGTTCATGAAGAAAACATCACTCATGCTTGTTTCCCCAATTATTCTTAGTTTCTGGTGGGGCCCTTTTGAGGTATGATGGGGTGGCTCTCTCCTTAGGATCTTTATGTGTCTGAAAAAGTCAAGCAGTTTCTACAACAGAATAAAGTTAGCACAAGATAGATAAGATAACCATTATTTTTAAGAGAGAATTTAATAGGTGTAGGCCTTCTTCCAGCCCACGATTGGTGGTAGCTTGATAAAGGAGAGCAGGCTTATGTTTGGATATGGTTCTGACTTGTTTCCCAGCTTCAGCTAAGGGTTCCATTCCACTGAATGATCACTTAGCCAAAACAAGAGAAATTGGTTTCCCACCATGTCTGTGTGCCAATATTGCACTTGTGTGAGCATCCCAACAGGCTATTTGCTGCTAAGTAGACCATGAGTTGCTTGGGCAGATATTGGTAATTTTCCCCCAGTCAATCATGTAGCACCTTATGGCACTAGATGTGCTGACTCTCTGGGGACTGACTCTCTTCCAGCTTCTAGCCATGTCACTCCTTGTTACATGCCAAGAGCATATGGTGCCTTTAGCAATAGAGTCTTACCACTAACTTTTGGTGGGTCATCAAGTATTCTGACAGAAATTGGTCTTCTTTTGGGAAACCTTCTAGGTCTCTCTGATCAAGAACTCATTGTGGATGATAGCCACCTCCTGGTACTGGAAGTTACAGGTCAGCACCCAAGAAGAGAAGGAAGAAAAAGATAAGTATTATGAAAGAGATAGAGAGGTGAGAGAGAAGAGGAAAAGAGAAAGAGAGAGAGAGGGAGAGAGAGAGAGAGAGACAGATAGACAGACAGACAGACAGACAGACAGACAGACAGAAACAGGAGAAGATTACATTATACTCTCCAGTGCCTTGTGACTCAGGAGTTTCTTCTAATAGTCTGGTAAAGGTTCAAACATTTGTTCTTTCTTGTAGGATGTAGAATTTTATGTTACCATTGCTGTTTGGATTCATATTTGTATCCCCCACCCCCTTTGTTGCCCTCTCCTTCCTCCACACTCACCCTATTGTCTGGTCCTCGAGATGCTTGCAAGGTAAGTGTACATCTTAGGTAGATTCAGGTCAGGATCTGTAGATGAGTGACATTATACGGCAATTATCTTTCTGTGATTAGGTGAGTACAGTGATAATGATCTGTTCCAGGTTTGACCATTTTTTATTCAAATTCCCTTGTGTTGTTTTTTTCTTACAGCTGTGTAGAATTCCATCATGTAGATATACCCCATCTTATTTATCCATTCTTCTTTTTTTTAAATCCATTCTTCTAATGGTAGAAATGTGGGTTGATTCCCATTTTTAAGTATTATAAAGTGAGAAACTATAAACATGGTTGAGTAAATCTCTCTAGACTGAGTCATGGATATTTTAGGGTATATGCCCAGTAAGGGAATAACTGGTTCTGTTGGTAACTCTATAGTCAGCTTTTTAGGAGTTTCCACATTGCTTTCCAAAGTAGTTGTAACATCTTATATTCTCACCAACGTGGATGAGGGTTCTTATTTCTCTAAATCCTCTCCAGCATTTCATTTCATTTGATTTTTTGTTGTTGTTGTTGTTTTTGTTTTGGAAGGTAGAGTCTCACTGTATCTCAGGATGACCTGGAATTCACTATGTTGTCTCAGGATGGCCTTGAACTCACAGCAATCCTCCTACCTCTGCCTCCTGAGTGCTGGGATTAAAGGTGTGCTCCACCACTCCTGGCTCATTTGATTTTTTAATGTTTGTGATACTTACTGGGGTAAGGTGGAATCTCATAGCTGTTTTAATTTGCATTTCCCTGATGATTAGGGATGATGAACATTTTCGTAATCTTCTGTTTTCCATTTGTATTTCTTTCTCTGAGAACTGCCTGTCCAGTTCTTTGCCCCATTTTGGGAGTGGGTTGTTTTACTTTTTATTGTTTTGGTTTTTGAGTTCTTTGTATATTCTAGAGATTAAGCCTCTGTCAGTTGGATGTTCAGCAAATATTTTCTCCCACTCTGTGGGTAATCTATTGGCTTTGCTTATTGTATGTTTGTCTGTGAAGAAACTTTTTGGCTTCATGTGATCCCATTGGTTGAGTGATTGTTTATGATCCTGTGCTACTGGGGATTTGTTCAGGAAGTCTTTTTCCATTCCTATATCATGGAAAATTCCTCCTATATTTTCTTTCAGTAGTAGCCAAGTTACAGGTCTTATATTGAGATATTTGATCAATTTGGACTTGTGTGATGTGCATCTGCTCTATTTTCCCTACCTTTTCAGTGAGTGTATAATGTTCTTTTCCTCCACATGAACTATTCTATAGGTGAGGCTTTCCACGGGGCACTTTATTTGACTTACTGTAGTTTGCATTTGAGTTTCTTTTTTAGTATTTATATTTCTTCTTTGTTTTTATATTCCATTCCCATTTCCTTGATTCACAGTCCTGTTCCATTTAGCTGTTTGTTTGCATCCTCTTGGAATTCATTCAGATGGCTACTAAATTCATGGAGTTTTGTTCTCTTGGATTTTATTTAATCATTATTCATATCTTCTGAAAGTTCCTCATATATATTCATAATTGTACTTTTAATTATTTTTCTGGAGTTTCTGCATGTATCTCATAAACTAGTCCTCTACTATGGAAGTGGACTTGTTTAGAGTGCTCTTATTTGCCTTGGTTTTTCATGTCACTTGTTTTGCTTTGGGATTTGCCATCTGGAGATACTTCATTAATAAGATCAGATTCACAAATGGTGGTGGTGTTGGTAGTGACAGTTGACTATCCTGGGAGAGTGTCCACTGACTGACAGAGGTGGTGGAATGAGCAGGGTAAGGGTAAGATAAGCAGGGAAGTACATGGGTGCTCACATATGCTGGCAGCACATGAGGCAGTGTGGGCAGGAGAGGTTCACACGGGGCATGATGGGTGCACAGAGCAGCACAATGTAGTTATATTTACAAACGGTGTCAAATGGTGTATGGGGCAAGTGGAACTCATGAACCTGGAGGCTCATGCACAGGTTCACACACAGTACAGATTGCAGCAGGGTGTCAAATACTGTTTTTTTGTAAATATACATATATTTTTAAACTTCCGTTCATATGTCTTATGTCATTCATAGAATTGAAACATATTTTGGGCACTGAAGGTTAAAGAAAGACAGAATTTCCACTCTGAAAGATCCTAAGGTGCCCTAAGAAATCAAAGTAAATTCTAGGAAGACTGAATATGTTGCACAATTGCAATATAAAATGAATAAATAAGGTTCATGAAACTTTTGTGTTCATGAGCCCTATTTAGATTTTTTTTCAACAATTCATGCCATTCTTAATCTAGACATTTTTGAAATATTCCTAAATTACAATTCACAAGGTTATAGATAACTCTGGCACCAAAAATTATTGTTGCTGCAAGGCACTGTTGTTGTAGACATATCACTCTGTCTCAAAGGAGGGCACCCTTAATATATCTTACCACTTCATGCAATAAGATCAAATCAAACTTGTTTCTCATGCCATGATACCAATTTTTGTCCTTATTGCAAGTCTGTATATATCTCCTAAAATTGTAAGCAAAATGCTATGCATACATTTTTGTTCAAGAAGTTGTGGAAGTAGCCTCATATTTTTAAAGAGGTTTATGATTTAAAAAAAATCAGAAATTTATTCTCAATGAAACAAATGTCTTCTGTCAAGGCTTATATTCCCTAAATTACTTCTGTATTTAATCATTTATTTATAAGTAGAGACATGGGGAATTAGTGTTTTATACTTTGAAGTTGGTGAGCTTTGTGAAAATTTAAACAAATGTAAATGTTTCTTTTTATAGTTCCAAGTAGGCATGGAGCTTTGAATTCTTAGCTTAAATCACGTTTTCATGATTGTGCTAAAATCTGATATATTATGTTTAGGAACAAAAGGGAAAATGCTTTTTAAGTGAAATGTTCATACTTCAGAAAATCATCACAGGAAAGTGCAATATATTTAAATTGTCCTTCAACATTTATGTACTTACTTCATTCAATCATGTTTGAGAATACCAAGGAAATAGGAACTTCTAAACAATTCAGAAAGATCCATCTTCAAGAGTTTATACCCAAAGAGCTGTGCAAATGTCAAAATAATTGCTATTGCTGTAAACAATAAATGAAGGAGGATAGAATAAAGAGACATAGTCTCGAAGGTACATTACTATGTAAGCAGCAGTAATAACTTAGATGCTTTATACCATTAAACAGAACAGAGCTCAGGCATGACCCTTATGTTCAAGGACTCTGCTGAGAAAGAGGCTACTAAGTCCTGGAACAGATAACAGTGTTTTGTCCCAGGAGTATCCCAGCACACAACTGAACGATCTGGGTCTTCTAGGCTGTTGTCTCAACATTTATCTGCCAAGAAACATAACACATTTGGTAACAGAATGGGAATTCATTGGCCTTCAACCAAAGGAAAAATGAATGATTTTGTGATCTTGAGTGTGCCACAACTCTGCAAACCTCAGCTCTGCAAGGATAGTATGCTGTGATCATCTTGGTGAGCACTGTCCTGCCATATGTGATGGACAGCCTTTGGTCTGAATAAATATTCGTTCACAGGTTGTTCATCTCTGACTTCATAAGATAGATCAGTGTGCTTGAAACAGAAAGGCACTTGGGAAGTGAGGCCTTGAATCCAGGACAGCACAAAGACGGCATTTTCTGAGATAGGAATACAAATCATTTTCTAGAACAAAATAAATAATAAATAAATAAAAACAGACTTGTAATGAAATTAGTAGCCAATGAAACATGATCTTTGAATAATGTATAAGATTATCTAACGTATAAGATTATTAGAATTGACAGCTAAGCCATCTCTCCAGCCCCAGTGTTGGGAACTTTTATACCACTTACTAGCAACGGTAGGACTTGTCATCAGGGACCTGGCTTCCATCTCCATTCCAGCTTGCTACCATAGCCAGTGGAATTTTCAGCCATATGGTCTTAAACTGTAGTCCTGGTGGGAAACAAAATGTTGTGCCAGTATCCTACATTAGTTTGGGAGTCTCATGGCCACCCACAAAGCTTTTCCATAGTGTAATCCAGTTCTGGCGGTGGGAATTAGCAGCAACTGCCTATGGTTTTACAGTAAAGCTTTCTCTATCCCTGCAGGGTATTTTCCAAAAGTCAGTCAGTCTCTCTCTCTCTCTCTCTCTCTCTCTCTCTCTCTCTCTCTCTCTCTCTCTCTCTTGCTCACTTGCTTACTCTTAGGATAGTTATATCTTTTAAGTAAGCTAAGGTGAAGTTTTCTGTAGTACTGATTCATGCAATATTTAGTTTTGTGTATATCTCCCATCATTTTCCTCACTTATACCAGACCCTCAGGAGTGCACCCAATACCCAGAGAGTATAACATAGCCATTCCTACTCAGGGGGCCGTGAACAGGCAGGCAGGAGTGACAGGGAATCACCAAATGTTCTGGATCTCCAGTCCAGGTTTGTGTAGTTCAAGTGTCCACTCATGTTGGCTACTATAGAAGCATTTTCTGTTTAGCTGAGTGGCCTATTCATTGCCTAGGGCATTTTTAAGTGTCTGTGTTGGGTCCACTGTAGAGTGAGAATAACCTGAGACTAGTCTAGTCCATAAACCCTATTGGCAAAGGGTAAGCATACTTTGTAATTATAGCAGGCAGTGTTTTTATACTATGTACAGAATTTTTCACCCAGATTCCTGCAATAAGATTTATTGGCCAATGGCTAGAGAGATGGTTTAGCAGTTAAAGGCACTTGTTTGCAAAGCCTGATTTCCTGGGGAGTACTCACACCAGATACACAAAGTCATGCATACATATGACATTCATTCACAATGGCAAGAGGCCCTGGTGCAACCATACTAATTTTTTCTATCTCTTTTTCTGTCTCTCCATCTCTCAAGTAAATGAATAAATCAATACTAAAAAATAAAAATAAATTAAATGTTCAAAATTGTTAAGTAGCCATAGAGAAACAATATGCAACCTGCTTGTTGGCATGTGCCTGTAGTCAAAATTTCTCAGGAGGCAGAGGCAAGAAAAGCACTAGATTGGGTCTAACTTAGGAAACATAACCTACATAGCAATAAATAAATAAGTAGCAATATCTTCATTTGAACACTCTTATTATATTATTGGAACAAGAAAAGTACAATTTGAACAAAAAGGAAATCACAACTTGTTAGTACTTCCATTTTTAAATACCACTCCATTAACTTAATATTACTAATACTTTGCTCCTATTTATTTTATTATCTATTTGTTATATTAGAAAAAGACCTGATGTCAATTAAAATCTTTCTTAAATGTATTTAATTTATACATTAGTCATTATTATTTTTAATAATGATTCAATTTTAATTGTTGGTATACTTTATTTTATATATATATATATAAATTTGCTCCTACATTCTTTTTTTTTCTTTTTGTTTTTGTTTTTGTTTTTGTTTTTGTTTTTCGAGGTAGGGTCTCACTCTGGTCCAGACCGACCTAGAATTAACTATGTAGTCTCAGGGTGGCCTCAAGCTCTCGATGATCCTCCCACCTCTGCCTCCCAAGTGCTGGGATTAAAGGTGTGCGCCACCACACCCGGCACTCCTACATTCTTGGTTAATATATGCGGAATGACATGAAATATATGATGTATTCTCTCCCTGGAAGAGAAAAGTATGCAATACAGTATACTAAAATAGGTAAAATATTTTCCTAAAGATTCATGTTACTGAGTGGACCTCACATGCTTTGAGTCAAGTACTAAGGAAAGTTTTGACAAAGACAATAGCAGATTCAATAAGAAAGCCCAAGTCAGAAAAATAGGGCTGATGGTCTAGAAAGAATTATACTAGTTGTAATGTAGCACACAAGCTTCCTATGATCAGTACAGGCATCAATATCCATTGCTTTCTGACCTGAAATGCCTGGTAAATTGCCCATTTTCAAGTTTCCAAATAAGACTTTTCAGACTATTTCCCAAATAAAAAGTCCAGTTGTAAAGATCAACAGCATAATCTAAAAGACAAAGGTCAACATAAAGTATTAGTTAGATTTCATACTTTTATAACAAAATTTAGAAGTACCAAAAATATAGTTCCATAGATATTCAATGTGGTATAGAACCTTGCTCAAAATTTGTTCGCTTTCAAATTTATTTTTACATTTTAGGTGAGAAATATCTAGAAAATCATCCCACACTTTTAAATGTGACTCTGTATGATTTTCCACCTTGGCATACTAAATTGCCTATTTCTCACTTACCAAAACAAACAAAAACAAAAGGAATGTAAAATGAAAAAAATACACCAATTAATGAACTTATTATTGAAAATAATCTGTAGTTAGTATGTCATAAATTGATACCATATTGTTTTTAAAGTTTATTTTATAATGACTTGTGCCTTTTATCCAAACACTAAGGAGGCTCACTTAAGAAAGGCATCATGAGTTCAAGACCAGCCTCGGGTACAGAGTGGACTTAACATCCTACTGGGCTATAGTAAGTTTCTATCACAACAAAAGAAAAAGCAATAGCTTTTGTTTTAAACTTCACTCAATTATTTTTAAGTAAATATCACATTTACTTGAAATTATGGCTCAAAATGTTTTAAAACATGTAAATTGTTTCTTAACTTCTGACTATTCCATCTCCATCTTTTAAAAAATATTCTATTTGTTTATTTATTAGAGAGAGGGAGAGACAGGGAGGCAGATGAAAAGAGAGAGAATGGGCACACCAGGGCCTCTAGCCACTGCAAATGAACTCCAGATGCATATACCAGTTTGGCCATCTGGCTTATGTGGGTACTGGGTAACTGAACCTGAGTCCTTTGGATTTGCAGGCAAGTGCCTTAACAGCTAAGCCATCTTTCTAACCCTCCACTTTTTAAATATTAAAAGAAATTAAGTATCACAAGACCTTGAAGCACACACACACATACACACACACACAAAAGCATCAAGATACTACTCTCTGTATTCTGAGTAAATAATAGTATAAGATTATATGGAAACATTGATTTCTTATAAATGAAAAAAAAGGTTATTCATTTTTAAAATGTTTACTTTGGCATCTAGTCTGATAGCCAGTTATGTTGTTGAATATGCAATGATTTAAGTATGTCAAAGTATACTTTTTGTATATAGCTACTCTGATACTAGGCCGTCATACATTTTCAGGGCCCTTATGTTACTCTATCTATGTTAATTTATATATTTATTTTTATCATTGCAGATTAAAAAAATCAACAGAAACTTTCCTGTAAATCAGCAGGTAAGATTTGATTAATACTTGGAAAACGGAATCATATACATTTTTGAAAAATATGTCATTTTAAATGGTAATAATATTGCCATTTTTTACCTTATTTAGAAGTATTGACAATACATTCTATCTTCAAGGAAATAAAAAAAATTAAGAGTTTTATTTAATGTATCTCTTTCTGTGATCATGTTAAAAGTAAGCTTTAAAGCTCTGAAAGTAATCCAAAGTAAAGTTTACTTTTGACAAAATAATTGTATCAATTTTCATGCAGTTGAGGATCTTGGGGTGGCATTTCATCTCCTTGTATGTGTTAACTTTATAAAAATATATTTTTATGTTTTTACTTATTTGAAAAAGAGGATGAGGCAGTAAGAGAGGAAGAAGAGGGAGAGAATGGGTACACCAGGGCCTCCAGCCACTGCAAATGAAGTCCAGACTCATGTGCACCTGGTGCATCCATCTTATGTGGGTCCTGGTGAATCAAATCAGGATTCTTTGGCTTTGCAGGCAAATGCCTTAACTGCTAAACCATCTCTCCAGTCCCTGTGTTAGCTTTTTGAAGGCATATTTAAAATTGATCTCAGATATAAATTAACTTTCATAGTTTACTGACATTATTTCAAATGAGTCTGTAATAATGCAGAGAATGAAAATATCTGATTGATCAAAGAGATTTATAAGTATATTCCTCTTAACATCAATTTTAATTTGCAAATGTATGTCAAAATCTAAATATCGGGCTGGAGAGATGGCTTAGTGGTTAAGCGCTTGCTTGTAAAGCCTAAGGACCCTGGTTCAAGGCTCGCTTCCCCAGGACCCATGTTAGCCAGATGCACAAGGGGGCGCATGCATCTGGAGTTCGTTTGCAGTGGCTGGAAGCTCTGGCGTGCCCACTCTCTTCTCTCTCTCTATGCCTCTTTCTCTCTCTGTCTGTCACTCTCAAATAAATAAATAAAAATAAATAATAAAAATTAAAAAAAATATATAAATATCTAGGGCTGGAGATATTGCTTAGTGGTTAAGGCATTTGCCTGTGAAGCCTGAGGACCTAAGTTCAATTCCACAGAACCCACCTAAGCCAGATGCACATGGTCGAGCATGCATATACAGTTTGCTTGCAGTGGCTAGAAACTCTGGTATGACTGTTCCCTCTATCTCTTCAAATAAACAAACAAATAAATAAATAATAAAATATTTTTTAAAACATCAAAATATGTAGCAATTATGAATATGGCATGAAACTCAAATCAATTTCAACATTTTTTTATTAATTTGTTTTGTACTCAGTGAATACAGTCAATTTGGTACCATTGTTAGGCTCATCCATGTCCTACCCCCTCCCCTGACCCCTCCTTGTTGAGGTATATGGGTCATGCATTCTGGAGTTAGCCCACAGTTATGGGGAGGATAAAAGTCTCTGCATATCATAAACCAGCATGTGGCTCTAACATTCTTTCCACCCCCTCTTTCGCAAAATTTCCCTGAGCCATGTTGGGTTCATTTTTGGTCTGCTTCAGTGATGAAGTGTTGGGGCCCTCTGGGTCTCTGGATATCTGATTTGGTAGGAGTTGATTATTCTCTGTGTAGATATCCTTCACCCTTGTGCTGGCACCCAGTTCACCAAGAAAACAGCACCCTTGCTTGTTTTGCCAATTGTTCTTAGTTTCATCCGGGGCCCTTTTGAGGTATGATTGGATGGCTCTCTTCTTAGGATCTATGTGTATCTGAAAAAGAGAAGCAGATTCTCCAATGGAGAGTAAAGTAAGCACCCAACAAATGAGATAACCCTAACTTTTTTATAGAGAACTTAATAGATATAGGCCCTCTTGTAGCCCATGATTGGTGGCAGCTTGACAATGGAGAGCAGGCTTATGTTTGAATATGGTTCTGACTTGTTTCCCAGCTCCAGCTCTGGGTTCCATTCCACTGAGGGGATCAGTTAGCCAAACCAAGAGCAGTTGGTTTCCCACCATGGCTGTAAGCCACTATTTCACTTGTGTGAGCATCATGACAGGTTATTTGCTGCTAAGTAGGTTAGACCATGAATTGTTTGAACAAATATTGGTCATTTTCCCCCAGTCGCTCATGTAGCATCTTCTGGCACTAGACGCACTTAATGTCTTGGGACTGACTCTCTTCCAGCTTCCAGCCATGCCATTCCATTTTATGTGTCAACCACATAAGGTGTCTTCAGCAGCAGGGTCTTACCACTAACCTTTGGTGAGTCAGCAAGTACTCTGACAGAAATCTGTCTTTCTTTTAGGAAACCTTATAGGCCTCTCTGATCAAAATCTCATTGTGGAAGATAGCCACATGCTGGTACTGGGAGTTACAGGTCAGTGCCCACTAAGAAAAGGAAGAAAAAGATAACTAATGGATAACTAAGATGTGGTATATCTACTCAGTGTAATTATACACAGCAGTAAGAAAAAAAATGACACAATGAAATTTAAGGAAAAATGGTTGAACCTGCAACAGATCATTCACAGTGAACTTACCCAATCATACAAAGAAAATTGCCACATAGTCTCACTCATCTACAGCACCTAACCTGAATCTACCCAAGGTGCCTTACATACCCAGCAAGCATCTCAAAAACTAGCCAATAGGATGGGTGGGAAGAGAGGGGAGGGCAAAGGATGGGGTGGTAAACACAAATCTAGACACAAATGGCAATGGTACCATAAAATTCTACATCACCTGGCCCTTAGAGGGAACACCTGAGCCACAAGACACTGGAGAGGGTATGATGAAGACTGACTTTAATCTTCTACTGCTCCTCTCTCTCTCTCTCTCTCTCTCTCTCTCTCTCTCTCTCTCTCTCTCTCTCTCTTTTTCTCTCTCCTCTTTACTCTCATATATTAGTTATCTTTTTCTCCCTTTTCTTTGTGGGCACTGACCTGTAACTCCCAGTACCAGCATGTGGCTATCATCCACAATTTCAATATTTAAAGTGTTTAAACTTCCAAAACTTTATATTTTAAGTTTCATTATTTGCAACAGTTTAATAAATATAATTATCTTTCAAGGTTATTTTGAATGTTAATGCACACACATTGGTTCTCAATATATTCTGCTATTATCATTAGAATTGCTAACATTTTAGAGCTAAATAATTCTTTAATACAGATTATGCCATTTACTGTGTTGTTGTTCAAGGCTAGCTCACAAACCCCTGTGTAAATGAAATACATATAAGAACAGGTCATTTTGGAACATTCCCTGTGTGTGCAAAGATCTTCACTTTATCTGTTCATTCATGAGCTTTTTGTCTTCCCTAAATTTGGGCCTTCACCCTTGAGCAGAGTTGAAATGTTGGATAGACACAGAGTTTGGAGAGATGTACAAATGGCCTTGCTCTGCACCATGCTGCAATAGTCTTTGAGGCCTTTGTTTTCAATGAAGAAACTAGTGATGTATCCAGGAGTCACAGACCTCAAAACTTCTTAAGAATATTTAAAGTTCCTGTATGACTCCTACCTGCCCCCTAGTGAATGGGGCTGGTGTTGCACAGGTGGTAGCTTGACAACACTTTGATGATTTCACTTTACTGCAGTGCAGGGAAGATGACATTAACAATAAATTATTAAAATACAAATAAACACCAGCCATGTGTGTGAGGTTGGCCATCAGGACATGTAAATCTTTTATACTCAGAAATATAGAAGTGGAAATCTATGGACTTTGTGAATACTTGCACAAAATGCAAATGAATATTTCTTTGATTTAAGAATTGCTTTAAGAGATAGCCCATCATACTTTCTTATGGTTTTTTAATCTCAACATTAAAATATTCATAATTGCTATAATTTATTTTACTATATTTAATTGCCATCAATCATCCCAAAGCTATTTTTTACTTATAGAGAAAACTACATTTTAATACTTTTTCCTGTTAAAGAAAACTCTTGAGGTATATGAAGTTTATTTGAATAAGAAGCAATTCCTTAGCCGGGCATGGTGGCGCACGCCTTTAATCCCAGCATTCGGGAGGCAGAGGTAGGAGGATCGCCAAGAGTTCGAGGCCACCCTGAGATTACATAATAAATTCCAGGTCAGCCTGAGCCAGAGTGAGACCCTACCTCGAAAAACAAACAAAAAAAAAAAAAAAAAAAAGAAGAAGAAGAAGCAATTCCTGAATGGAAACCTAAACTAAAAGGAGTTTGGTATTTTACCACAATGTCAGGGACAGATATCTATGAGACAATGTGTAATGAAAAAAATAAATTTATTTCTTAGATTCAATAAAAAATATTTTTTCTATTGAATTGGAAAGTCCCTAGCTTGGTAAGGTTTTTGATCAGTTATGTAAGATTGAGCTTAAGTCCTATTTTTTTCTTTAATATAATCATTAATAATAAAAGGACAAAATGTATATATGTTTGAAAGTCAAGCAAGGCTGAGGCCACTTATGAGATTGAACTTGAATACTGAATAGTCATCTTGCTGATTAGAAGCTTCCCCCACCCCACCTGTGCATCTATCTAGATTTAGAATAATGGTGAGTGGGATAAAGCCAGATATCAGTAAAAATCATATATCAGATAAACAAAAAATTATTTAACACAGCATATGTATTATTTTAACATGCACTTACACATAGTTACCACAGAGTTCATTTGAATATGCATTAGTTCTTTTTCTATTAATCTAATCATACACTTGAGCCTGACAGGTATATGAAGCTTATAGCTTGCAGGCAAAACTGGAAATCTAAGACTATTTATACCCATTAGTTCAATTTCTAGGGACTCCTTTATTAGGTGACACTCTGACAGATGGTGTCATGCCATGAGTAAGCTCAACAGAAAGGGATTGGTCAGCCTCTTTTTCTGTAAAACCTCTCTCAGAAGAACTAACCATGGTCCCAAGAGAACTATCAATTCTTCCTGAGGGTATCACCTCCAAAGATTTAATTATTTCTCCCAGGTTCCAATTCTTTCTTTTTCCTTTATTAGTTATGTACATACTCAGTGTGTAAACAACCATGTTGACCCTGTCCTCGCCCTCTGAAATGACCCTACTTGATGGGGATGGTGGGTCACTCATTGTGGGAGTAGCCCTCAGTTCTAGGGAAGAGGCAATGTCTCTGTGCATAACATCCCAACTTGTGCTTTAGCAATTTTCTGCCCTCTCTTCTGTGAATTTCCCTGAGCAATGTTGAGTTCATTTTAGGTCTATCTAAGTGATGAGGTCATGGGAACCTCTGTGTCTCTGGATATCTGGTTTGGTAGGAGTTGAATGTTTTCTGTGTCTATCTCCTTTACCCTTCTGCTGATAGCAGGTTCAACAAAAAAAAAAGCAGCACTCTTATTAATTTCCCCAGTGACTCTATGATTTCAGCTGGGCCCCTAGTAAGTTGCAATGGACTGAATCTCTCCTCGGGTTCTGCATCCATCTGAAAAAGAGAAGCAGATTCTCCAACAGAGGGTCAAGTCAGTACCAGATAAATAGAATGAACATTTTTATTTTAGAGGAATTTAATAGGTGTAGGCCCTCTTATAGCTCAGTGGTGGGCTCCCCTTGTGGGTAGTGCTGAGGAGGGACCAGGCCTGCTGGTTCCTCCCAAGGGGTTGAGGAACAGGGTGAACATCAGATGACTCAGAACCTCTCCTAGTCACCAAAGAAAAACCACACTGTGTCAGGAGTCTTGTCGAAGCAGGAACTCGCTTTATTGTTACAGGTGGTTGCCTATATAATATTGAGAATGAGGGTGGAGATTTTAGTAAGTGGGGAGAGGTAAGGACCAATAGTAAACCATGACCTTTGAGATGATTGGTCCCAAGAGCACATGCACAGGAATTCCAACTCTTAGATGGAAGTAACAGGCCAGAAGCCATTAGGCATCTTGCTGAGTCATAGTTAGGCTCAGGAGATTCCACTAGGCCTCATGCCTGGACCTCTCAAGGCCCAACATCTCCCCCTTTTGTTTTTGTAAGAGCATTAGTCACCATGGGCCCTGTCTTAGGTTGCCCCCCTCTGGGGATCTTACCTGTCACTGGGTACCATGTGTTTAGCTTGCTGAGAACCCACTCCATGGCCTGTCTTAGGTTGTCTCAGTCAGTCTGAGATCTTACCCATCATTGGTCACATGGAGGGCAGAAGAGGTTGTAGTGGGTCATCTGAAGAACTTAATTCCTGAGTTGCCAGCCTGTGGTAATGTATCTCAACCTGATGGAATTTTATTGCCTCTAGCCACTGGTGAATCAATTGTGTAATCTTGTTAATTACACAAGTCCTGACAGTGAGCAGAAGGAGAAGGAGAAGGAAGGGCCCAAGTAGAGGGAGGAGGTAGGGTAAGAAGCCATGCAGGCCTGTCCACAGTGGGTTGTCCTAGAGGTCCCGCTGTCTCTTCTCTAGGTTTTCTTGAAGTCTTTTGATCATGTCTTGAACAATTCCTGATCGATTGGTCTAGAAACAGCATTTTCCTGTAAAAACAAGAATATGCCTCCCTTTTCAGCAGTTAATAGGTCTAGTGCCCTCCTGTTTTGTAGGACTACCTCAGCCAGGAAACCTAGCTATTGTTGGATATCAAAGATAGTGCTGGACATGGCTTTTATGTCACTGATCAACTGGAGAGAAAACATTTTGTAGAAATGGGCTGCCATGCCCATTCTGGCTGTTCTGGTGGCCATGCCTGTGGTTATTCCCACCCCATTGAGTAAAAGTATCATTTATACAGCTCTCATAGGTTTCCCTCTGATATAATCGAATGAGGGAATAAGGAGGCCCTCATTTCCAGGAATTATATCTACATCTGGGATTAAGGTGGCTGGGAAACAAAGGCCCATCCAATTGGTGGGCAGAAAATCATAGGCCATCCCACCTCCACAAACATAAACCATTCCAGAAGGTGGAAAACATTGAGCACTGGGCTCAGTTGTGTCATTAGGGGAAGGAAGGGCCCAAATGCAAGTTCTAGAAGGAGACATTGGGAAAAGTTGGACAGGGATGGGGAAGGTGGCTGAGCAATTTTTTAGGGTCGTATGGGCAACTGTAGTTGTATCATTGGTGATTATTGCAAGCAGCTGGGGAGGCCAAGATCAGAGGCAAAGCCAGCAATCCTCCACAAGGGAGGGAGTTGTTTGGTTTAGTAGGGTGAAGACCATTTTAGGAACAGTCCTGCAGTGTATTCATTAGGGACATATGACCCAATCAGAAATACAAAAGCCACAGATGTAGCTTGCTGGTGAACCAAAAGTGAAAGGAAAGAGAAAGGGAACAAAAAGATGTTGACAAACAAGCACAGGTTACAGAAGCAAAGTTTAGCACATTAAATATGAAGACTGCCTCATAACTTATGAGGGTACACTCACCCACAGACGCACACTGATTGACCTCCTCAATGAGAATGCCTCTCATGGGGCACTAGTCTGCTGGGTTCCCGTCACCCCACATTAGGCGCCAGATGCTGGGCTCCCCTGGTGGGTAGTGCTGAGTAAGGATCAGGCCTACTGGTTACCCCCAAAGGGTTGAGGAGGAGGATGAGTGTCGATGGTCAGGAACACACCACCAAGCTGGGAGTCTTGTTGAAGTGGGAATTCACTTTATTGCTACAAGCAGTTACTTATATAATGTTGAAAATGAGGGTGGAGATTTTAGGACGCAGGGAGAGGTAAGGGCCAATAGTAAACTGTGACCTTTGAGATGATTGGTCCTAAGCATGTGCATTGTAATTCCAACTCTACGCAGAAGTAGCAGGCCAGAAGCCATTAGGCGTCTTGCTGAGTCATAGCTGGCCAGAGGCAGATCACCAAACTTTAGCTAGTCTCAGGAAGTTCCTCTCAAGGCCCAACATCCCAGGATTGGTGGGAGCTTGATATTGGAGAGCAGACTCAATTTTTAGATATGGTTCTGACTTGTTTCGCATTTCCTTCTATGGGTTCCATTCAACTGAGTAGATCCGTTAGCCAATTCAAGAGCAGTTGGTTACCCATCATGGCTGTGTGCCACTGTTGCACTTAGGTGAGCATCACATCAGGTTGTTTGCTACTGAGTGGCTTAGTCCACTAGTTGATTGGACAAATGTTGGTCATTTTCCCCCAGTTGCTCATGTAGCACCTTTTTGCACTAGACAAACTACTGTCCCAATTCTTACAAGTCCTATGTCACTGCCACCTCACAACAACACTCATTACCTGGCCTATGGGGGGATATTCATACCATATTCAAGCCTAGAGGAATTTGTGCCTTTCTAAGATTTGCTATTTTTGTTGTTGTTGTTGTGGTTTATGTTTGTGTAGGTGCACCTATATATGTGTACACATGCTCATAGAAAAACTTTTGTGTCAATGCTATAATTAGCACAAGGTCTCACCCACTAGGAGGTGCAAGTGTATTCCATTCAATTTAAGTGGTTGATGCCATGGAATGCCACTTCTCTCTCTCTCTCCCTCTCTCCCTCTTTATTTCTCTCTCTTGCTCTTTCTAAAATTAAAAATAAATTTTAAAAATTAAAGCAAGAGTTAAGATTTTCTTGGAACACTGACAACATAAATGAATATATATATATATATATATGTATATATATATATATATATATATTACAAATTTCATGAAATGAGACTATCAAACACTACCACATTAATATTCATGCATAATGAAAAACTTCATGTGTGAAGTGTGTTAATGGTTAATGTTGGTGGCAAACACAATGTTCCTCTGTGACAAATATGAGTATGGCCAGGAGACAAAGACAGTGCCAGTGTGGAAGCAGCTACATGAAATTCTTCTTTTTGTTATTTTTGTGTCAATTTTATGTAGTAGGATGGAGTAAGGCAAGATGTCTAAAAGTGTAGCACTGAAAATTCAAAGTTAGAAAATACATGAACATAATTTTTTATAGCCACAGAAAAAATAAAGCCATACATCCATGCACTCATCTAGTGCATTCATGGGCAAATCAGGGAGGTGGGTTATAACAAACTGGGAGAGTTTCTGCCGTCCATCTCAGATACTGTCTGAAGATATTCTTAACTTTTGGCTTGGTTGAAGCTACTGTTTTCTAAGTTAATACAGCCCAAAGGTTTCATGTGATAGACAAAATAGATGCTAGTTCAGATACAAAAGTTTGTGGTAAATAGCTACTAATGGGAATAAAGATAGCCAAATTATATCTTGCTCAGGATCTGCAAAATTCCAGCAATATGGAATCAGCCAAACAGCCCACCAAATTACTAATATAGATGTGGCTTTTTTTTTTTTTTTCTTCAGGGAACTACATTTCACAAAAACAAAAACAATGTATTAGGAAACATATTACAATATGAGAAAATTCAAGAATTATGCATAATCCTATTTCTGATCCAGATTTAGAATCTGAACATGGCTCCTGTCTTGGACTTAACCACAGTGAATTGTTTTCATCTCAATTATTTTCCTAACTTTATACTCTTTTTTTTTTTTTAATTTAACTTATTAGTTTCTTTTCAGCAAATACAGGCAGTTTGGGACCATTCGTTAGGCTCATCTATGATCTAACCCCTCCCATTGGACCCTCCTTGTTGATGTAAATGGGTCTTGCATTGTGGAGTTAGCCCACAGTTATTGGTACTATAAATGTCTTGGCATATCATGACCTAACATGTGACTCTGACATTCTTTCCGGCCCCACTTCTGCAAAATTTCCCTGAGCCATGTTGGGTTCATTTTTGGTCTGCTTCAGTGCTGAGGTATTGGGAGCCTCTGAGGCTCTGGCTCTCTGATTTGGTAGGAGTTGATTTTTCTCTGTGTTGGTCTCCTTCCATTCTGTTCTGGTATCTGGTTCACAGGAAAACATCACCCTTGCTTGTTTTGCCAATTGTCCTCAGTTTCAGTCGGTCCCCTTTGAGGTATGTTGGGGCAACTCTCTCCTTAGGATCTGCATATTTCTGAAAAAGAGAAGCAGCTTCTCCAATGGAGAGTGAGTTAGCACCCAGAAAATTGAGATAACACTTTCTTTTTTGATAGAGAGATTGATAGGTGTAGGCCCTCTTGTGCCCCATGATTGATGGTAGCTTGATATTGGAGAGAGGGCTTATGTTTGGGTATGGTTCTGACTTGTTTCCCAGCTCCAGCTATGGGTCTCGTACCACTGAGGGGATCAGTTAGCCAAATCAAGACCAGTTGGTTCCCCACCGTGGCTGTGTGCCACTATTACACTTGTGTGGGCATCACATCAGGTTATTTGTTGCTAATTAGGTTAGACAATGAGTTGCTTGGACAGATATTGGTCATTTCCCCCAGTCGCCCATGTAACACCTTCTGGCACTAGACATGCTGACTGTCTGGGGACTGACTCTCTCCTGGCTTCCAGCCATGCCATTCCATTTTACGTGTCAGCTGCATATGGAGTCTTCAGCAATAGGGTCTTACCACTGGCCTTTGGTGGGTCATCAAGTACTCTGACAGAAGTCTGTCATTGTTTGGGGAAACCTTGTAGGTTTCTCTCATCAAAAGCTCATTGTGGATGGTAGCCCCAAGCTGTAAGTGGGGGTTACATGTCAGTGTCCACTAAGAAATTGGGGAAAAACATAACTAATATACAAGAGTTAGAGAGGAGAGAGAGAGTGGGGAGAGGAGAAGAGGAAGAGAGGGAGAGGGAGGTAGAAGAATTAGGTTAGTCTTGATCCTACCCTCCTCAGTGTATTGTGGTTCAGGTGTTTCCTGTAAGGGTCTAGTGAAGGTTCGTTCAGCCATTTAGTCTGTCTTTTAGGAAGCAGAATTTTATGGTACCATTGCCGTTTGGGTCCAGATTACTGTTTTCCACCCTTCGATGCCCTCCCCTCCCTTACCATCCATCCTATTGTCTAGTCCATGAGGTGCTTGCTGGGTATGTAAGGAATCTTGGGTATATTCAGGTTAGGTGTTGTAGATGAGTGAGACTATGTGTCGATTTTTTTTCTGTGATTGGGTAAGTTCACTGAGAATGATCTGTTCCAGGTTCAACCATTTTTCCTCAAATTTCTTTGTGTCGTTCTTTCTTACTGCTGTGTAGAATTCCATTGTGTAGATATGCCACATCTTTGTTATCCATTCTTCTAATGATGGACATTTGGGTTGATTCCAGCTTTTAGCTATTACAAATTGAGCAGCTACAAACATGGTAGAGCAAATCTCTCTGGCCTGTGGTTTGAAGGTTTTACGATAGATGCCCAGTAAGGGCATAACTGGGTCTGTTGGTATTTCTATAGTCAGCTTTTTTAGGAGTCTCCATATTGATTTCCAAATTGGTTGTAGCATCCTGCATTCCCACCAACAGTGAATGAGTGTCCCTGCTTCTCTACATCCTTGCCAGAATTTATTTTCATTTGATTTTTTGATGTTGGCTATACTAATTGGGGTAAGGTGGAATCTCATAGTTGTTTTAATTTGTATTTCTCTGATGACTAGGATGATGAACATTTTCTTAAGTGTGTTTCTGCCATTTGTATATCTTCCTCTGTGAATTGCCTGTTCAACTCCGTGCCCCATTTTGTGAGTGGGGTATTTGTCTTCTTATTGTTTAGACTTTTGAGTTCTTTGTAGATTCTAGAGATTAGGCCTCTATCAGTTGGATAACCTTCAAATATTTTCTCCCATTCTGTGGGTAGTCTATTGGCTTTGCTTATTATATGCTTGTCTGTAAAGAAACTGTTCAGCTTCATATGATCCCATTGGTTGAGTGACTGTTTAAGTACTTGAGCCACTGGGGTTTTGTTCAGGAAGTCTTTTTCCATTCCTATATCATGGAAAGTACTTCCTAAATTTTCTTCCAGTACTATTCGAGTTTCTGGTCTTATGTTGATGTCGTTGATCCATTTGGATTTGAGTATAGTGCATGGTGAAATGTGTGGATCAAGTTGTAGTTTCCTGCATGTGGTTATCCAGTTTGTCCAGCACCATTTGTTGAAGATGCTATCTTTTTTCCAGCCTATATTGTTCAGGCCTTTGCCGAATATCAAGTAGCTATACTTGCTTGACCCAAAATCCGAGTCCTCAAGTCTATTCCATTGGTCTATACTCCTGTTTTTATGCCAGTACCATGCTGTTTTTATTACTATGGCTTTGTAGTATAGCTTTAGATCAGGTATGGTGATGCCACCAGAGGTATTTCTTTTGCTGAGGATTATGTTTGGATATGCGAGGCCTTCTGTTTTTCCATATGAAATTTGAGATCATTTTTTCTATCTCTGTGAAGAACACTGTAGGGATTTTAATTGGAATTGTGTTAAATCTATATATTGCCTTTGGTAGGATTGTCATCTTCACAATGTTAATTCTGCCTATCAGGAGCATGGGAGGGTTTTCCATCTTCTCAAGTCCTCCTCAATTTCTTTTTTGAGAGTTTTTATATTTTCATTGTATAGATCTTTTACTTCCTTGGTTAACATTATTCCAAGCTATTTTATTTTATTTTTTTTTGTTGCTATTGAAAATGGGACTATGTCCTTTATTTCTTTTTCTGTACCTTGTCATTTGCATACATAAATGCTACCGATTTTTGTGCATTGATTTTGTATCCTGCTACTTTGCTATAGGAGTTAATCACCTTCAGGAGTTTTGGGATGGAGTCGCTCGGGTCTCTTACTTATACAAACATGTCATCAGCGAATAGAGCTAACTTAAATTCTTCCTTTCAAAATTGTATCCCTTTTATTTCCTTCTCCTGTCTTATTGCTTGAGCTATGACTTCCAGAAGTATATTGAAAGGAAAGGTGAGAGAGGACATCCCTGTCTTGTTCCTGATCTCAATGGGAATTCCTCCAGTCTCTCACCATTAAGTATTATTTGGGCCTTTGGAGCTTTATTCCTGGGAGAAATCCCACTTGGTCAAGGTTGATAATGCTTTTGATGTGTTGTTGGATTCAGCTTGCTGGTATTTTGTTCAGGATCTTTGCATCTATGTTCATTAGGGAAATAGGCTGGTAGCACAATGGTGGAGGTCCCCGTGTCAGTGCAGTGGGCTGGCGGGCACGCACGGGGCACGGGGTGCTGTGGCTGTATGCGTGGGAGTAGACTACCCACCCAGGGGGGATCTGTGCTTCCAAGTTTTTCCCCACTCTGTGCCCTCCCACTGGCAAAAAGACCCTAATAACCCTTAATTTCTTGCCTTTCTTTCCCTGGTATCTGCAGTGCAGGTAGGCGGTCGCCATCTTGGCTGGAAGTCTCCTAACTTTATATTCTTATGGAGTTTTGAAACTTAGATTCCCATGTAAACATTCACTGTGCACACGTGTGTATTATTTATATGTTCATAATATATATTTTTTTAATTTATTTATTTATTTGAGAGCAACAGACACAGAGAAAGACAGATAGAGGGAGAAAGAGAGAATGGGCACGCCAGGGCTTCCAGCCTCGGCAAACGAACTCCAGACGCGTGCGCCCCCTTGTGCTTCTGGCTAACGTGGGACCTGGGGAACCGAGCCTTGAACCGGGGTCCTTAGGCTTCACAGGCAAGCGCTTAACCGCTAAGCCATCTCTCCAGCCCAAAATATAAAACTTTTTAACTGTCATGTTTAAGAAAAGAAAGGGCTATGTAATATAAGGGCATAATATAGGAACATAATATCAATGTGTGGATATATAAAAGAACCAAGTGGAAATTCAAAAATGAACAATAGATATATTGAAATTAAAAATCCATCAATTGACTGAATTCACTTAATTATTGTTGCTAATGGAATTGTTCTAGTGTGCCTCTCAGCTTTCATTTTGCTAGGAATAAGCTTGCCATACCCTCTATACAGCTTGGTCATATCCATCTATTAACATATACTCAGGCTTTTTTTTTTTTTAACAAGGAACACATTAATGTTCGAAGTAGTATAATAACTATTGCCCAGTACAGAAGGTCAATTGTGTTGCTGTTAAATTTTAATAGTCACACAGCATGGATATGAGTTTCTTTGTGCCTCAGAGGTCAGTGCATATAGCTCTGAACAACTGGACCTACATCCTACACTTGTACATAATAATTCATTAAATTATTTTAAATATCATTCTCTTATGTTAACTAATGGACTCACATTGAATGTATATTTCCCAAAGTAACATTTTACAATTAATAATTAATTTCATAATTAAAATATTAAGATAATTTGCTTCCTTTCACCAGACATTTTATTATCTAGTAAAGTTGCTAATATTTTAAATAAATAAAATGTGATATTCCCTTAGAATAAAATAAATACTTCATTTAAATAGAATGAAACAAGCTGGCTCCTATATAGTCTTTCTGGGACTATTGCATCCAACTCTGCCTGCTGCCCTTGAGCAGCCACCCTCCATTGCAGCCTGTCTCCTCATATCTATTGCTTTTCTACTTTGAATGCAAGCGTCATTTGAAACTAGTTGTCTAGAACTTATAATCTGGTAAAATGCATACTTGTATAATTCAATATTAGCTTCATTTAAGATTATGCACACATATTTGTGTGCATGTGTATTTATGCTTGATAAAAAATCTACTGACACTAATAGTCCTTTTATAGAAACTTCAAACCTCATTTTATGTCTCAAGAAAGAACTTGTTTTAATTCTTTACATATTCCATGTATAAAAGGTAAAAGCAAACTACTGAGGTGTATAATATAGACATAATGTTCTTCTTGAAAATCATGTTTCATAAACTTTGTTGACAACATATGCTGACATTGTGTTGTTTTTAAGAAGTTCCTTCCTAAATATTAAACAATATGTCCATATGACTTAACACTCATAAAAACAATTACCTGGTTAAAAATGTGGCTTCTAGGAAAATAACAGATATACATGTTATTGTGTAATCTAACTAAAAGTGTCCATGATAATAATTAGATATTATAATCAGGATAAATGTAATTTGTCATAGAAGACATGAAAGAGTTAGTTAAATGATAGAAAGCTCTCCTTGTGTGAGAGAGTGAGTGTTGTGTGGTGTTTGAATATGTGTAGCATGTATAGTACTTTGTATGAGTGCCTGTACTGTGTAGTGTTTCTGTGTTTCTATACATGAAGTATGGGCTTCATAAATGGAAGTTTTTTTAATGATTGATTTTTTAAATAAATAAGTCAGTTTTCAGAATTCTGAGGAAAGGAAGAAAGTATACCAAATCTCTTTTTTTCTACCATGCAAACATGAAGGCACAAGGACATACACATATATTGTAGATTAACAGTTAAATTGTTTTGGTGTTGGGAAAATTGCTGAGTCGTTAAAGGCTCTTGCTGGCAAAGCCTACCAGCCAGGGTTAAAATCCCCAGCTATGTACATAAAACCAGATAGGTGTTCATTTGCAGCAAAAGACGCCACACACACACACACACACACACACACACACACACACACACACGACATATAAATAAATGAAAAATTTAAAATAAATACATTATAATAAATAAATAGGGTAATGAGTAGGTTAGATATGTTAGAAAATGAAGAATTATAGTTTTATAGAAAATTTAAATGGATAAATTATATATGGGCAATTTATAAATATTTGCTATACAGCATATGGCTTCTGTATTAAGGGTAGTGTATTCATATGGAAGTAGTAAGGTATTGTGGCATGTTAAGAAAATGTCCAAGCAGGTATATTTATGTTTTCAAAGATGAAGCCCAAATCTCCAATGAGGATTCTTGCCAGAAAAATCTGCTATGGCCTCACAAAGACATTGCCTCAGTTTTCCCTCTCTCTTTACTCTCTGGGCAGGGACAGGTAGTGTTATATAGAGTGTTGCATATTCCAGTTTGAAAAGAACAAAGCCTAATTAGAAAGATGACAAGCATTAAACCCAAGGAATTTCAGCATTGGATGAAATAAGACATTCCTTCTACAACTTTCTTAATCTAATCATTAAATTGATTTCCTTCACTGCAGATTGGTTGGCATTATCCAGAATTTTATATGGTTGAAATATGCAATATGTATGCATTGTTTCTCACTCCTTTTATGCATTATTCTTTTTAGCCTGTGCATGGCACCATTACATCAGAATTTATTTTCATTTTACTTCCTAATAGTTCCCCACTGATGGGCACACCTCATTTGTATGTGTCTAACTAATGATGTACAATGCTGTCATAAGCATTTATGAGCAAATTTTTGCATTGATATATGTGTTTATTCATTTTGAGTAAAATTATGGAACAGTTGGATGATATGGACATACAATTTAATATTTAAGTAATTATAAATCTGCTTCCAAAGGATTTTACTCTTTATGTCAATCTCAGCAGAACAAAGAAGTACCTGGGTAGAGACAACCTTTTGCACTTTAGACATTCACATTGGCACATCGTGCTCTTTTGTAGTACAGTTGCATTCTTTCAATGAATAAAGATGGGGATCATCCTTTTATGTATTTACTTGTCATCTGTATCATTGTGTCATGTCTGATGGGATATGCGAAGAGTAGAGATACTTAATTTTGCTGAAGACCACTTTTCACATGTTTTATTTATTTATTTGCAAGTAGTTAAAGTGAATGAATGAATGAATGAATGAATGAATATGGGTATGCCAGGGATTTTGCCACTGCAGAAGAACTCCAGAAGCATGTGCCACTTTGTGTATCTGGCATTATGTGGCTACTGGGGATTTGAAGCCAGGCCATTAGGCTTTGCAAATAAGTACCTTAAGCCACTGCTCCATATTTCCCAATCTCATTTTTTTCACATTTTTAATGAGTCTCACTTTCTGTATTATATTCAAGAAATTTCTGTCTAACCTAGGAAACAGATGTTCAGTTATATTATTTCCTGTCTTTTATACTACTCTTTTAAACATTAGATCTATGATCCATATTGAGTTAAGATAGGGCATTTGTTGAAATGCTGATTTTCATTAACTGAAACATTATTCTTTTAAAATAATTTAATCATGTGTATCTTGTGTATTGGTCTATTCTATTGAGTTCTGTTTGTGAATCTTGTCACAAACACTACCTTATGTTCAGGAGTATAGCTTTACAATGTCATGGCATGAGAAGTGTTGGTCTTTTAGCTTTATAATTTTTATAATTTCTTTTTTTGGTTTTTCAAGATAGGGTCTCATCTAGCTCAGGCTAACCTAGAATTCACTATGTAGTAGCAGGGTGGCCTCAAAATCATAGCAATCCTCCTACCTCTGCCTCCCAAGTGCTGGGATTAAAGGCATGAGCCACAATACCTGGTGTAAAACTGTTTTTAACCTCTCTGAAACTTTGCTATTTTTATACAAAATTTTGATTAAAATTGCCAAATTATGCATATTTTAAAGAATTCTAGATTATTATTGACATTTTTTTGAATCTGTAAATCTTGAGGAAGCTGACATCTCATCACTATGGAGTCTTAAAGTCTATGAACAAGTCATATAAACAAGTCATATCAGAGTCTTTTTAACTTCTCTCAGCAAGCATTTTGTTTTACTTTTCCTCTTATGTCAATATCATGTGTCTTATCAGATGTATACTGAAGTACCACATATTCTTCTGATGTTATTACAAGTTAATTGTTTTTTAACTTAAATTTCTAATTATTCCAAAATGTATAATATGAAAGTGGGTTTCACATTGACCTTTGTATCCTGTATCCTTCCTAAGGTTGCTTCTAGGTTTAATGAGCTATGGCCAGCAGGTAGTCTCTGGATCAAAGTACTTTTATTTCTGTCTTCCCGTTGTGGGTGCTGTGTTTGTGTTTACTGCTTTACAGGCTAGTGACACCGTTCAGTACAATGCAGAATAGATTGGTGAGACTGTACTCACGGGCAAGCACTAACTGTTACAGCAGGAAGAACAGCAGCTAGTTCCTTGAGTACCATGTATATTGTTGCAGTCTGTTTCTATTTAGAGTTGCTCAAAATATTTTATCAGAATACATGTTAGACTTTATTAAGTACCTTTTCTGATCTTAACGATATAGTATGTCTTTTAACTATTTCTGTTTATTTTATTACCTTATTGTAATGTTAAATCAGCTTTGTATTTTGGAGATATACCCTGTTTGGTAATGTCCTGACATATTTATTATTGGATTAAAGCCTTAAAATAATGTTGAGAATTTCTTCATCTTCAAATTTAAGATTTTTACTTATTTGTATTTCAAGTGTCATTTAATTTTCAAATATTTTGGAATATAAATGTTCTTCTCATTGTACAGTGATGGCTGATTTTATAGGTCTCATTTATAGAGAGGCAAGCAGTCTCCCTTTCTTTGAAAGCTGGAATAGGATAGGTATGACTTCTTTATTACTTATTTAATAAGATTCTTCTCATCAAACAATCAGACCTAAGGTTTCCTTTCCATGAGGATTTTCAACTAAAAGTTATATTCTTTTAATGTCTGCCACCATTCCAAATATCTATTTCTTTTTGGGTAAGCCTTGGTAGTTGTATCTTTCAGGAATTGATTCATTGAATATTTTTTTTCTCACATAAGTTGCTGGTAAACACTTATTCCTGACATTCTTGTATTCCACTGACCTAGTTTTGCCTTCTTGATGCCCATACTCTGTCTTATCTTTTAATCACTATAGATAAAGGTTTTTCTTTGTTTTATTATTTTTGCAAAAAGTCTTTTGATTACTGATTTCTTTATTGTTTCTCAAATTTGACTGTTTTTTCACTCTGAAGTCTGATTTTGACACTGGCTTCATCTTTTTTTTTTTTTTTTCTGGCTTCTGGGTTTGTAACATTCCTTTAAAAGTTTTCACTATAATATATGCTTTAAAAACTACATTTTTCTCAAATACTACTCAATAGAATGTGATTAAATTTGAAATATTTTGTTTTCTAATCTACTCATGGTACTATGTAACTTACCTGTGAGCTAAGTACACAGGGATAAAGGAATAATTTTCACCATTTATTGAGGAAAGCAAATGAAGAAGAGGGTGGAGCAGAATTAAGACTGAATCTCCACTTTTTTTTTTTTTTTCTAAAAGGGTATGTTTAAAGGGCAATCTTTTGCTATTTATAGTTTGTCTTAGGGTGATCTCCTGATGTTCAAGATGATTGTATTTGGCAGTTTATTTTTATTTTGTTTTGTTTTAAGCCCCTTTGTATAGATAATATTTGTTTTTTATCATTTAGTCATGGTAGGTAAAAGATATATTAAAATACATAATTGGAGGATATTAAAATTTAGGAGTATTTAACATGCACCAACATGTCTTTTATGAGACTAGAAACATAATGTGAATCTATAGAGGAGGGAAAAAGAAATTATATTGGGAATTTGGCATGTCTTTGAGAGCAAAGAGCCTTTCTCAGCTCTCAGTTGGGATGTTAACTCAGAAGTTAGGAGGCTAGATGCTCATCTCAAACAAAACTTTCACTTAGTCAGTGGTCTACTGATTCTTGTCTTATGCACTTGATAAGTGAAGTCCACAGACCATAGAGAGTTAGGTTTAGAAATATTTTATTATAGAACTTATATGAAACAAGGAAGGCAGAGAGCTCCTATACAGCAGGAGGAATCCCCAGAACTGAGCACTTTATGAAGGAAAGCAAAGCAGAAGCTTCCACGTTGGGAGGGGTCTTGAGCAAATAATCCTCAAGGAACTTGAAGGATGAAATCCAAAGATCAGAGGATAAGATATAAAATAATTTTATTATTGCCTAAGACTTTAAATAGGGAGAAATTTAAGAAAAGGGGATTTAAGGAAAGGAAGACATAGCTCTTGCACAAGGAGGCAAGACAGGGTTTGGGAAACCCAGACTTTAAGAGGAAAACAGCAAGGCAGAGCTCTTACCTAGGAATGTAAAAGAATGTTTGAGAAGCCAAAAACCTAACAGAAGTAAAGAACATAAAGATTTTACCTAGGGAGGCAAAAGGGGTTTGAGAAGCCTACCTCGAGATTCAGGTTGGAGTCATTTATAATCCCCATGAAGGAGCCACCAGTGTAGCTAGTTATTCCTGGTGCCAGGCATCTGGGGTCAGGACTTCTGGAAAAGGACAATTTTCTAAGAACCCCAATTCTATAGGAAGCATCAGCTCAGAAGGGAGTGGACGGATTCCAGAAGGGGGAGAAATAAGAACAGATCAGATCCTTCTGATATTTCTGACCTGTGGTGAAGTGTAATAACCTAGGTTTTCCTTGATAGGCCCAAGGACAATTCCTGAATTTAGCCAAGAGAAAGCTACTCACTTTGAGGAAGCGTTTCCATTTCCTACAGTACTCTCTGGAAGTGGGAAAACTGGGATTTTTTTAAGGAATTCTACCACATGGGAGCTGAGTTGGTCAAGTCCAGCCTTCATGACAGGTATACACACACTTCTTGGAAAGGAGTAATTTCCTCAGAAAGACAATGTTGAGGAAAAACCATTCTGACATTCTTGGCCTACAGCAAAGTAGAGGCTGTGAGAACTCCTTTAGAAAAGATATAAGGAAACAACAGGTTCCTCTTCACAGGCTCGAGGGCATTTCTTTTCTCCCTTGTTTATTATTGTTTGTTGTTGTTGTTGTTTTTCTGAGTTGTTTCACATTGTTTTATTTTTATAGTAACATGTGCTTATAAGTGTTTTGACAACTATTTGTTGTACTTTTGTGTGTGATGTTTATGTAAAAGCTAATTCAAGAAGGGCTAGACCGCAGGTATGCTAAACTGAGCAGAAGCTCAGATATGGTGCTTGTCTTCCCCTTTCTTTCAGGAAGCATCTTTTTTGTGTACTGCTGTGTACCTCCAGGGTAGCTAGCTCTGGTGTACACCTACCCTGGTATTCCAAACACAGGTCCTCATGTTTGTGTACCTAGTGCTTGACCCACTGAGCCATCTCCCCTGCCCATATCTTGAACATTCTTAACTCACAAGGAAGGCTTCACTTAAATGGTCAGGTAGATGGCTCATGGAATAAAGATACTTGCTTGCAAAGTCTGCTGACCTGTGTTCAATTCCGCAGTAGCTACATAAAGCCAGACATACAAAGTGGGACATGTGTCTAAAGTTTATTTGCAGCAATATTTGGTCCTGTCTTACCCATTCTCTCTTTTATAAATAAAATTTAAGAATTAATTAAATATGTCTTTATATTTAGCAAAATCTTTTTGAATACCATATTACTTTTCACTTATCCATTCACTTGTAGGTAACTAAATATGTGATTTATTCAAAATCTCTGAATTTCTTCTTAGAAAGAAATAAACCTCAACAAAGAAGGATAATTCATATATTCCCTTAGTTTGCTTTCCATTAATCCTTTAATTGTTGGTCCATATGTGAGAGAATATGATCCACCATTAGTTCTGTACGTCAAATAATATGATAGTAGGAAGCCATGGTTATGTATGTTGGGAGACATGCTTTGAGACCATGTATTTTCTTGGGATAGGGAGTTTATTGTAGGTACAGAGCAGCAGGGATTTAGGAAGCTAGGGTGTGGAGATAAGCGCAGGGTCAACAGTGGCAACCCAGCTGCCAGAGAAGTAACATTAGCCACTGTGGCTTGTGCTGTCACTGGCACAGCTGGGTAGATATACGGGAACTTCAAACTCCTGGGGCAAATACGCAATGGAAGAGAGGAGTGGGTGGGCAGCCAGGAAAAGCTGACCAGATATAAAAGGAGAAGCTAGGAGAGAGTGAAAGAAAAGAAAAGGAGCGAAATGAAATAGGATAGAAAGATGAATGGAAGAAGAAGATACATGTGTAGAAGGAGAAACAGACCATGAGAGGCTGAGGCACAGAGAGACAAAGGACAAAGGGAGAGACAGCGATGCAGGACATACACCTTATTTCAGGAAAGGGTCAGAAAAGTAGGGCGTGAGGGGCATCTGGGGGCATTTTGGATATCCATCCACTTGGCAAAGGAGGGAACTGTCATCGTATAGGAGAGGTGGTGGTATGCAGAGCTGTGTGTTGGGGAGGTAAATGTCCCTCCTTAAGAGGCCCAGAGACATCTTCAGTTACCACACCAAGAAGCAGTCCCAGAGTCCCAGGCCTTGCATAGGAAAGAGACAGGGGAATAAGTAGAGGCTTTCAGACTCTAACATTCCTACATCTTGCTTATAAAAATTAACAACTAAAACAGGCAGATTTTAAAAGAGGGAGTGAGAGAGGGAGCAGCCTCATGGGGTCAGGGGCATAGTAGTCATATCTGTCTTCTTTAAGGTGAAAATTGAGTACAGTTGTGCTGAAAGCTTCTCCATTTTAGGGTGTCAGGGCCCATGTCTGTAGTCTTACATCATCAGGATAAGAAAGTCCACCTAGTATGTTGGGGTGGTCTAGAAGAGTCAAGTTAGCAGAGGGCTAGAGAGGTCCCTATAAATACAAGAAACAAAAATTGTTATTGAGGAAGCAACAACTGGACCCACTAAAATTGATTTTCCAAGCAGGCAGGCAAATAGGTGACTGAACTGTCATCTTCAGAAAGGTCCTGTATTTGAGGAATTACCTTGACTTTTTAATATTACTATGGATAAAGAGAAGTGGGCCAGTCCTTTCGTCTCCTCAAAACCTATCTAAATATCTACTTAAATAGCTATAATTTCCCCTTCTAGTGTAGAAATCCCAAGTCTACTTAGAAAATGGGTGTAAACTTACTAAGGTGACTTCAGGCGGGGTTGCATGAAGAAGATATATATATATATATATATATATATATATATATATGTATGTATGTATGTATGTATATTTAGTATTTGATGTTTCTATTCTTGACTCTTAGGCCTTGAAAAAAAATTAAATAGACTCCAGAAGGATAGTTATTGTAGTCTTGTATTTTTGGCTTTCTGTAGTATTTTTCCCCCCAAAAGTATTTTATTTGCTTGAACAGAATGAAGCAGATAGATAGAGAGAATGAGTGTGCCAGGGACTCTAGCTGCTGCAAATGAAATCCAGATGTGTGCACCACCTTGTTCATCTGGTTTATGTGGGTTCTGGGGAATCAAACCTGGGTCCTTTGGCTTTGCAATCAAGTGTCTTAACTGCTAAACCATTTCTATAGCCTTTGTAATTTTAAAATAAAGCTTAAATAATAAAAACCCAATTGGATTTTTTTCTGTTTTCTTTTATTTTATTGACAACTTCCATAATTATAAACAATATCTCATGGTAATTCCTTCCTTCCCTTCATTTTCCCTTTTAAAACTCCACTCTCCATCATATTCCCTCTCCCTCTCAATATTTTTTTTTAAATTTTGATATCATTATATTTTATTCCTGTTATGGTGGCTTTGTGTAGGTAGTATCAGGCACTGTGAGGTCATGGGTATCCAGGCCATTTTGTGTCTGGAGGAAACACATTGTACGGAGTCCTACCTTTCCTTTGGCTCTTTCATTCCTTCTGCCACCTCTTACACAATGGACCCTGAGCCTTGGACCGTGTGATAGAGATATTTCTGTGCTGAGTACTCCTCTGGGATTTCTTAGCACCATGTTGCCTTCTGAGTCATCCTAAGCTCACTGCCATCTGAAAAGATAAGTTTCTCCAATCAAAAGTGAGAGTAGCATGCATACATGGGTATCAACATTAGGAAAAGTATTTACTTGGCAGTTTGGTGAGCACAGTACATACATTTAGCCAGACACCAAAAGCCGTTACACCTCTAGGGCTCATGACTACCCCTGTTTTAGGTTTTCAGTATCAGGGATGTATTTCCTCCCATGGAGTGGGTTTCCAGTCAAAGCAGAGTGTGGTTGGTTTCCTCTATAACACATGTGCCACTGTTGCACCTGTTGGCTCATTTGACCTGGATGGCAAATATAAGGCTTATATAGCCCGCTGTTGAGTATCTTCACTGGTGATTTCTGTCTCTCCAATTGAACTGCATGCAGCTTGGCTATTCCAGCTTTCTGTCAGCTGTTCTATATGGGGGGTGGGTTTCAGCTCAGCTCCAGAAGGATTTTTCAGTGACCTTGTAGCCCAAGTATGTGGAATCTTCAGCAATCTATTTCTGGAGGAAAACCAAGATGTTTGGCAATGGCTTATAATGTTTTGAGGGCATCAGGGACCTCCCTGGCCAACAATTCACTGGAAGGTATCCCATCCCTGGCACTGAAAATTTTCTAGTAACAATCTATGGCTCTTGAGCGTTCCATTGTTCAAAAAAGTATGTTTTATTTATTTATTTATTTATTTATTTATTTATTTATTTACTTATAGCTCACATTTATAATGTACCCATTTTTTCCAAATACTTTATAGATACTAAATACATATTCTATAATTGTTTGAGTTGTTAATAGAGATAATGATACATGACATTATACTTTACCATTTCATACATATACCTGGAGCATTCCTGAGTGGGGCTATGGGATTCATTGTGGGGTCATGAAGGCCTCATTCAGTTCTAATGGGATAGTGTGGGGAACCATACCTCCAGATATTCCTACCCACTCTATGGTTCTTACAATCTTTCTGCCCCTTCTTCTGAAATGTTTCCTGAGCCATGGCAGGCCAAATGACAGTCTAACTTAATGCTGAGTTCTTTATAGCCTCTGGGTTTATGCTTTGATAGGTTTCACTTGATCACAGTGTCTGCCACAAGCACCCTGGAACTGACTATCAGGCTAGCAGTAAGAGCAGTGTTCATGGATGCTGCTTCCACTGCAAGCTCTCCTGGCAGATGTGGAAGAGGTGGCAAGTCTCATGGTGGGCAGTCAGTTATCTTCTTGTCTTATTGATGGATCTCCACTGTCTTCTGTTCTCTCTGCCATCTTTAGAATAAAGCAGCTTTTACAACCAAGAGAGAAAGCATCTTGGGTTAAAGAGGGTATGCAAAATTATATGAGAGATTTTTGGTGTGCAAGCCTACTCTTCTCCAGAGAGCAGTTGGGATTTCTCTCTGAAGTATGAGTTTCCTGACTATGGGAATCTGCCTTGGTTTCCAATACCAGGTATGAATTCTCTCATGGAGTGAGCTTCATTTCCAGTCAGAGAACAGTGGGTTACCTACAGAGACTGTGTGCCACTATTGCATACTTGTGTACTTCTTGTTCAACTGGTTGACTTTGTAGTCTGCAGGATCTCCTGCTTATTCATACTGTGGTGTTGGTGACTATTCCCTCCCAGAAGCTCTGATAGGGCCTTCCAGCACCATGAGGGTTAGATTGGAGGGAGCTCATTTCCTTTTTGGTTCCAGCATGGAACATTTCAGCTCTAGCAGGTAATCAAGTGTTTTGCCAATGGCCTACATTGTTTTGGAGACCTCATGGATCTCCCTGGACAATAGCTAGCTGTGGTGGGCAACCCAACTCTGGGCCTGGGGATTACTGGCCAGTATCCATGGTTTTATGGTTAAGCTTTTTTTACTTTCTGTCTGGACTGTCCTCCCTCCCCCTTTATTGGTGGTTATATCTAAATTTTTATTTTATCTGTTATAATGAAAACTCATAGAGGTATAATTAGAAAATTTTTGAAGGAAAACCTAGCAGAGAAAATATGCATATAATAATTTAGCAGTAATAGATTAAGCAAAGTGAGAAAATGTTTTTCAAATGAAAACAAGGTAGAAAGTATACATTTAAAAATTTTTTTTGTTTATTTATTTGGGAGCAACAGATGAAGAGAGAAAGAGAGAGAGAGAGAGAGGGAGAAAGAGAGAGAGAAAGAATGGGTGTGCCAGGGCCTCCAGCCACTGCAAACAAACTCCAGACACATGCTCCCCCTTGTGCATCTAGCTAATGTGGGTCCTGGGGAATCGAGCCTCGAACCCGGACCCTTAGGCTTCACAGGAAAGCACTTAATCACTAAGCCATCTCTCCAGCCTGAAAGTATACATCTGTATTTATCAGTCATAAAAATGTTAATAACACAGAAACATTTTTATAAATAGATTTAAATTAACTTAATAAGGAGACAGTAAGGACCTAGACTTTGTTAGAAAAGGCAATTAAAGAAATATAATATTTTTGTGTATGTTCTCAAACATTTTTTAACTGCTTACCTTCAGAAGCAAACATGCTAATTACTCACAAAGTTGAAATCAGACAAATGAGCATTTGAACTGTCAGGAAGGAACAATGGAATTCAGAAAATCATTTTTTTCAGATAAAGACAACTGGCATAAGCCTAAGGCTATCCCTGGCAGAGGAGGAGAAAATAACAAAAGTTAATTTACTTATTTACATTTGAGCAATTGAATCTTTTTGGGATATCAGGATAGAGATCAATTAGTGCTGTTTTATAAATTTTATATTTATTTCAATAATAATATAAAGTCTTACATTTGGCAGTACATAAAGTACTTGTGTGAGTAATAGGAACTATTGAGACATTAGAACTAAGACAATTACTTGATTAAATGTTAATTTATTAAAGGGCCTTTAGGGCACATATTCAGTGTTATTTTGACTAACATAGACAAAATGTATTAACAGTCCTGTGTCATATTAATAACTTCAACTAATTAATTACTTGTTAAAGATTTAAAAATTTAAAAGCCATATAATTTCTAAAGCAAAATGAATCTTCATATTCATATATATATAATTTGATAAAAAGAGGGAGGGAGGGAGAGAGAGGAAGAGCATGTCAGAGCCTCTAGCACTGAAAATGACACATGTGCCACCTGTGCATCTGGCCTATGTGGGTACTGAGGAACTAAACCTGGGTCCTTAGGCTTCATAGGTAAGCTCCTTAACCATTAAGGCATCTCTACAGAACCAAAATAAATACTTTTTAAAGATTTTAAGTAATTGTAGTAAGCATTTGAACTAATTTGATTAATAACCCCAAATAATGAACATTTAAGGAATAATCTAAAAATCTTTACCTTTTAATTGAATTTGTAATGCATTTTAAGGACCACATTGAGTTTTGCAACTCAGAAGCATATATTTAGGTGAACAGTTTAAAATTAGAACACTTAATGGTCACAGATATGGTTAAGTAGTTCTTGAACATGAAACAAAAGCTATTACATAGACAGAACATGAACATGTGACACTGGCTGGCAGGTTTTAAATATATGACAGAAACATGTAATGCAATTGCAGAGATAGGAAATATGTTTTTCTTTAGAATTCTAGTTACATTGCAAATTAAAAGTATATTTAGCTAATTTAATATTTTGAAACCAGGCATCAGCAGTCTAAATTGTTTCTTTAAATACTGACCCTGGGACACAGAGGGGCTCTTACTTTATCACCCTACCTCTGTTTTATCCAGCTCCTGTGAGGTTATTTGAGGGAATAAACTGGCAAATTGGCCAGATGGGAAGCGGTAAAGTGAACTAGAATCTCAACCAGCTCTGACAACTCCTAAGAGTTTGACTCTGTGTCTGTCTGTCTGTCTGTCTGTCTGTCTGTCTGTCTGTCTTTCTCTCTGTGTGTATGTGTGTATGTGTGTATGTGTGTGTGTGTGTGTGTGTGTGTGTGTGTATGTGTGTGTGTGTGTGTGTGTGTGAGAGAGAGAGAGAGAGAGAGAGAGATTGAGAAAGAGAGCAAGATTGAGAGAGAGAGAGAGAGAGAGAGAGAGAGAGAGGGAAAGAGAGAGAGAAAGAGAAAGAGATGAACCGCTAGTAGAAGTAAAACATCTCTGTAATTTCTCAAGGGGTTTGGCTGTAAGTCTAAAGGTAAGCATCTACCTCAATACTGAGTTTTTGGCAACAGGAATGAGGCACAGTGCCAAGAATGAACACTCCCAGTAAATGTAATTCAGCTTGCAGTGGAAAAAAAAAAAAAAAGCCAGGAGGATGGGCAATAGCAGTGTCAGGGAAAAAGAAAAATTGAATGAGAAGCCCAAGAATGTGATCAGTCCCACAAATGCCTCAGTGCTGAGTTATAGCACCATAGGTTAGGTTGTTTGGAAGCAGAGGTTCTGGGGTGGCACCTTTTCTTTACATAGGGAATTTATTGTAGGTTCAGAGTAGTGCAGTTTTAGGAAGGGAGGTTTAACAGTGTGCTGGGGGATCCAGGAAAGTCTTTTAACCCTAAAACCTAGTTTGTTTGTTTGTTTGTTTGTTTGTTTCTAATTTTAATCAAATAATTGAGTAGAAAGGACTGAGAAGGGTAATTTTTAAGTTATATTTGTTGAGGGAAGTGCAGAGCCTAGGCAAGGCACCCACATGGCTAGAGATTCCTTGTGGGGGGCCTGGAAACAAAAACAAGAAAAGAAAATACAGAAAAGAAAGTTCAAGGAACCCCTGCTATCTGGGGAGCTGGAGAGATAAGGTACCCATATTGAAAGTAAGGCTATGGGACCTCCTGGCTGGGCTAGGCCAGGGACTAGCCAGTTCAGACCCAGCCAAGGGAAAAACTCACCCACAGCTGGAAGTTTTCAGGTTGTTGGAGAGTCTGTCCTTCTCTTGTAAAGGTATTTATAATATTATAGCTGTAGGCTGTCTTCCAGTTCAGGCAAGCCAGAGGATGGCTGGTTGGTTAGAGCTAGGGGCTGTCTCAGGAATAGGATAGCACTAAGTTCCCCGGGGCTTATCTTGGTCAGCTACAATGCTTCCTATGAAAAACTTCCCTCCCAGGAGGAGTTAAGCAAGAGATAAGAAGTAAGATTATCTTTGATTTCCAGTAAGTGCAAACTTTTCTGCCTTTTTTACCTTCAAGGGTCCACTCACCCTAAATGTACCACCCTTTCATAGGGTGAGGGAACCAGACCAGGGAAAATAGTGGAAGCTCATCTGCCAGAGAAGTGGCATTGGCCACTGTAGCTTGTGTTGAGTCACTGTCATAGCCAAGCAGATATATGGGAACTTAGTGAAGGAAGGTGGAGGGGCAGCCAGGGAAAGCTGCACCAGATCTAAATGGAAAAGCAAGGAAAGAGTGAAAGACAAGAAGAGAGTGAGATCAAAAGTAATGAAAGGAAGAGGGTATTTGTGTAGAGAGGGAAAGACAGACCATGAAAGGCTGGGACAGAGAGAGAGAAAGAGAGACAGAGGGAGAGAAATGCAAAATATGTACCTTATTTCAGGAAAGGTCAAGAGATGAGGGGTGACTGGGTAGGCTTTTATAATAATTCCCTTAAGGGATAGAGAACTGCCCTGGTAGGAGAGGGCCTTAGATGGTGTGCTGAGTTATGAATTATGGCAGTGGATTTCCCTCTTCTTAGCTAAAAGTATCCTCAATTATCATACCTGGAGGTTGTCCCAGAACCTTAGGTCTAGTATGGCCAAGTAATATTGCAATGACAGGGAAACAAATAGAGGCTTTCAGACCCTCACAGTAGGAGACTACACATAGAAAATTAGAATTATATTCCTTCTTGTATTTTAAACATTGAACATGGTCTGGAAAGCATGCTTTATTATATAAAACTGACTTTTGCTCTCCATTTCCATAACTATGAAGCCAAAAATTTCTTATCTTTTATTATGAAGAAGTTGAAGAGGAAACCTTTTCCAAGTTATCAGAGATGTGTAGTCATGAGGAAAAAAAATCTCAGGTGCTCATTTTGTGTCTTAAAATCAATGTACAGAGGCATTATTTATCTGACTAGTAATTGTTCAGAGAGCTGTGAATATCTTAGAGCAGATGATGTTTAGAAATGATCACAGTAATTTAAGTTCAGAATTTAGTTCTCAGGGAGGCTAAAGCAACAGGCAGCCTTATTGCATACACTGTAATACCAGCATATTAAAATAGCTCTGGATGTGCAAAAATGGGAGTTATAGATTAAAATAATCACAGACTTACAAAATATTTCAATCTGGGTTATTTTATGCTTTGTATAGCAATTTATTTTAAAATTTTAACAATAAGGAAGTTGCTACCCCTAGATTGTCCTGAAGCAGATGTAGTAGCTGAGGGTGAATGAAAATCATACTTTTATGTTGCACATTATTTTTATATACTTTAATTTTATATATTTTAGTTATTATTTAATATTATCCAATAATATAAAAGTAATAAAACAAGATAAAATAATCATGACTTACACATGATTTCTTTCACTGAAATAAGATAATCTATGTGTAATATATACATTTTTGATTATAACTCTTTTTATATAAAATATATTTCATTGTATTATATTATCAACATAATTATATAAAACATTTTATTTTGTTTATAAAATAAACAACTGGTAATAAGAAATTATCAAGACCAATCAAACGTTAAGCCTTTCAGTCTAATATACTTCTTTTAGCTGTCCTAAAACTAAGAATATTTTTACAATTTATTATTATTATTACGATGTTTCATATGGATACATCATGTGTTGGTACCCTCTTTTCCCTCATCCCTGTCCCCATTCTGTTGTGGTGCTCCTCAGTGGGGTTACAAGTATTCCCCATGGGGTTGTACTATATGTATTGTGGGAATAGTAATCAGTTATTTTTTGGGGGGGAGAGAATGCTTCTGGGTATGATGTCTCAATCTGTGGCTCTTACAATCTTTCCACTCCCTCTTCCACAAAAATCCCTGACCCATGGTTTTAAGGCTATTTCAGTGATTAGCTCTTAGGACCCTCTGGATCTCTGCTGGGTATTCTCAGGGTCTGTCTCCTTCACCCTGGCACTGATTATCAGCAACAGCATGGAAGAAGCACTCTTGCTCATCTCCCAATTTCTCTATGGATTCATCTTTGGCTTGGATAAAGTGTGAGGGGTACTTTATCTCTTCCAGTCTCACTACCTTCTGAAAAATAAGAGCAGATTCTCCAATGGAAAGTGAAGTAAGCATAGTTTAAATGTGATAAGCATTATTAAATTAGGGGGAATTGATGTACATAACCTTTCTTTTAGCCAAAAATTTGTGAGAACTTGACACTGGAGAACATAATCTTTGTCTTCATATGATTCTGATCTGGTTCCCAATTCCAGATAAGGGGTTCTTTACACTGAATGGATCACTCAGCTAATCAGAAAGCTTTTGTTTACCCACTGAGGCTGTATACCACTATTGTACTGGTGTATACATCATACCAGGATGATTGCTTCTGAGTCCTCTGGTTGCTCAGAATTTTGTTGGTCATTTCCCCCAGTAGCTCATGCAGTACTTTCCAGCACTAGACAGGCTGTCTGGGAACTGACTTTCCTCTGAATTCCAACCAAGTCTCTCTGTGCTCTGTGTCAGCAGCATATGGAGTCTTCAGCAATAGGGCCTTAGCTTTTGCCTCAGGTGGGTAACCAAGTGCTTTGATAGAAAGCTGTTTTAATTTGGGGACCTTTTAGGTCTGTCTTTTCAACAGCTCAATGTAGGTAGCAACTAATCTCCGGTACTGGGGAGTCACAGGTCAGAGACAGAAAAGAAAAAAAAAAAAAAAAAATATATATATATATATATATATATATATATATATATATATATATATATATATTCTTTTAATCTTATGCTTCAACCCACCCTCAACAGAGCCCTCCTTTTCATGTTCTTCCTCCTTACTCCTTTTGAAGGTTATAATATCTTTTAGGGTAGCTCCAAGGATAAAGGTTGCTATGGTGTCAGCTCATTTTGGATTTAATTTTATGTATATTTTCTCTCCCTCACCCTCTCCTCCCTCCCACCAAACCCTTCCATTCCTATGGTCTTGGCCTTGAGTTGCCTATCACGTACATCAGCAACTGGAGCTAGTCTAGGTTATGAACAATAAAAAAGTGAGACTATGTGGCATTTTTCTTTATGTGATTGTATGAGTTCTCTAAGCATAATCTGTTCCAAGTCTGTCCATATTTCTACAAATTTCCTTGTATTATTATTATTATTATTATTATTTTACTTCTGAGTAGAATTCCATTGTGTAATTGTACCAACATTTTGTTATCAATTCGTCTAATGATGGACATCAGGGTTGATTCCAGTTCTTAGCTATAATGAATTGAGCATCCATAAATATGTTTGAGCAAATGTCTCTGTATTGATATACGTAGCATTTACTATAAAATCCCAGTAAGGGAATAATTGGGCCTGTTGGTAGCTCTATGTTCATCCTTTTCAGGAATCTCCATATTTATTTGCATAGTGGTTGTGCAAGTTTACATTCCCACCCACAGTGGATGATGGTTCCACCTTCCCCACATCCTTGCCAACATTTGTCACTGTTGGATTTTTGATTGTCATCCTTACTGGAAAAACGTGGAATCTCATGGTTGTTTTAATTTGCATTTCCCTAATGGTTAAGAATGTTGAACATTTTCTTAATTGTGTGTTAGCCATTTTTAAATCTTCCTCTGAGAAATCCCTATTCAGTTCTCTGCCCCATTTTTGGAATGGGTTGCTTTAGTTCTTTTTATTGTTTAGTTTTTGAGTTCTTTGTAGATTGTAGATATTAGTTTTCTGACAGTGGCATAGGTGGTGAAGATTTTCTCCCAATCAGGGGTAATCTGTTATCTCTGCTTATGCTATGCGTGCCTGTGCAAAAACATTTTAGCTTCATGATCTCCCATTGGTAGAGTATTGTTTAATTTCCTGGGCTATTGGAGTTTTGTTCAGAATGTCTTTACCCACCCCTATATCATGGAGAGTGCCACCGATATGTTTTTTTTTTTTTTTTTTTCAGTAGCACAAGAGTTTAAGGTCATATATTGAGGTATTTCATCCATTTGGACTTCATTTTTGTGCATGGAGAGATGAGTGGGTCTAGTTTTATTTTTCTACATATGGTCATCCTACTTGCCCAACACTATTTTTTGAAGATTTTTTTTTTTTTTTTTTTTTTACCATTTATACATTATTGGCACCTTGTCAAAGACCAAGTAGATGTCGTTACTTGACCCAAGGTCTGAGTCTTCAATTCTGTTCCATTAGTCTATGTTTCTGTTCTTATGTCATCACCATGCTGTTTTGTTACTATGGCTTTGTAATATAGTTTTAGGTTCCATATAGTGATACCTCCGGTGGTATTTTTTCCCCTGAGGATATGTTTGGATATGTGAGGCCTCATGCTGTTCCATATCAATTTTTAGACCATTTTCTCAATCTTTGTGAATAATGGCCCTCTTTTTGTTGTTGCTTATTTTTTTGTTTGTTTTGAAGTAGGGTCTTGCTCTAGCCAAGCTGACCTGGAATCCACGATGTGACTACAAACTACAAACAGGGTGACCTCAAACACTCTTTAATCTTCCCACCTCTGCCTCCCAAGTACTGAGATAAAAGGCCTGAACAACCATGCCTGGTTGTAATCATTATTCTTAGTTTCAAGTAAATATTACTATTTAATTATATTGTATAAATAAGCATGAATGGATTTCTATAATATAGAGAGGCCCCATTTGAAATTATTGAACCTGAAATATATTAACTCCTTCTAGACCAGAATGTCTAATATTCCTGTTAGAATAATCATGCAATTGTAATTCCAATAAATCTAGAGCTAATTTTCTTTCAACAAAATATGGAGGTTTTTGGTTTGTTAATTTTAATTTTATCCCACTAAATCAATCAGATCTCTTGAAGAAGATTTACTTTGTTATGCTTAAAGGTGTATTTTGGCAAATTGACACATAGAGGGCATGGTAACATTTGAAGTTATTTTTAACTACTCAATGAGCAATGATCTATGTTGAAATTTGCATTTTAATTATACAGTCCAATCCACTGTGGCATGAGTGAATTTAAATCACATTTTGAATAACATTGAGCTTTAGGAAAATGACTAAAATAACTATGTTTAATATTCATTTGTTTTAATGACTGAAACTGAAAATTTTAAAAATAGAATTTATTTGAATTTTCAACAAACTATAAAATAGTGAATTATGTTCTATGAACAAACCAATAATGCATCATGCATATCAAAGTGTTTGTTAAATATGTAAAAGTAAATGATTACTTGATAAAATACTGAAAGATTTCTGATAATTGTTAAGATAATAATAGGTCTTAGACAATATCTTTTTTCTAAGAAAGTGATATTTTACAATTAAATGTTGATATTAAATAGCCTTTGCTAATTTATTATGGGGAAAGTATTCTAGCAGCTGAATGGAACTGGAGAAGGGGAAAGAAAACCAGAAGATATTACTTATTTATCAGCTTATATTGATGTTTGTTTTAATTTTTTTGTTTATTTTTATTTATTTATTTGAGAGCAACAGACAGAGAAAGAGGCAGATAGAGAGAGAGAATGGGTGTGACGGGGCCTCCAGCCACTGCAAATGAACTCCAGATGTGTGTGCCCTCTTGTGCATCTGGCTAACATGGGTCCTGGGGAATTGAGCCTTGAACGAGGGTTCTTAGGCTTCACAGGCGGCACTTAAACACTAAGCCATCTCTCCAGCCCATATTGATGTTTAATTTAATTGAAGTACCTTAGAATTCTCCAGTGGAGGAAATTCTGGCAGACATTTTTAGAGGCCTAGAAAAAATGCAGATGGGAGACAAAGCCACAGCTAAGGGCACAAGAAGAACTGGTCTGGCCTGTATTTGTAGTGTAAGAGATTGCTTGTTGATGATGAATGTCTTTCCACAGAATGTTCCCAATAGAGCTTACCTCTAAATAACACCTACAAATACCAGTCTCAGCAGGAGGTAGAAATCACTTTCATAAAGTGTTTACTTTGTGATTGATACCATATGTACTATTTATGAAGTAAAATATAATGCTTTAATGCATATTCAAGTTCAGGCAATTGACATATTGATCACCTTAGCTATTAAGCACTGATTTATGGTGTGCACAAATCGCTTCACATCATTACAAACACTTGCTATTTTTCATGTTTTGGCTAATAGCCATCCTTGGTGTTGAAAAGATACATCTCATTTTGGTTTAGAATTTACCAAATGATTTAACAATGTAAAGGCATTTCCATATGCCTTTTGACCTTTTGATTACAAATATATATATATGACGAAGTGTCAAAAGTCTTGCTTTGTAGTCCAGGCTTACCTGGAATTTGTTATATACCTCAGGTTCCTAGCCTTGTTTCTTCCTGCTTTTGCTTCCAAGTTGGGATAACTGGCACGTGCCACTACTCAGATGACACATGTTTAAAGTGGCTATTATTTTGGTGTTGTTTTCATTTTAAATCTTTATATACTCTGAATATTAAACCTTTATCAAATGCATAGCTTGCAATTATTTAGTCCTATCATGTTTGTTGTATCTTCCTTTTGTTGTTATCTTTGATGTTTTTAGCTTAATAAAGTACCTTTTTTAAAATATTTTGTAGTTTCATTTATTTATTCACTTATTTGACAGAGAGAGAGGGAGAGAGAGATAGGCACCAGGGCCTCCAGCCATTGCAAACACCCTCCAGACATATGTGCCAACTTATGCATCTGGCTTTCATGGGTCCTGGGGAATTAAACCAGGGTACTTTGGCTTTACAGGCAAATGCCTTAACCACTAAACCATCCCTCTAGCCCCCTTTTTAAAAGTTTTAAGGGATTGTCTATATATTTATGGTCATACTTCTCCTAGTTCCCAATCATTATCCAGATTACTGTTATAAAGCATTCTAAATGACCCATTACCTCAGAAACTAAGGTGCCTGGTACATTCCTGAGTGTTCTGTGTCTCTAGAAGATACAAGCTTAATTATAATATCACTTGAATAGTGGTTTTAATGTCCTCATTGTGAGATTTTCTAAAGGATATGGAAAGAAATACAGCAAAGGGAGATAAGTCCATCATGATTTAAGGAAAATGGGCCAGTTTAATAATGAATGAGCCAATGTACCTCTATGCTTTCTGTAGTAATTCTATAATACATTTTTGGTTTTACATTTGTTCTTAATCCATTTTGACTTGATAGCCAGAGACAGGATTCCAGTATCATGACCAGGCTGAGATTCTTCTTGGTTCTTGCTTTCGACAGAATTCAGTCAAGAAACACAGCTTACATAGAAGTTTAAATAGTAAAGTGAAGCAAAGTAATGGCACAATTCAGAGTGCTTGAGACCAGCTGGACCCAGGGTGTATATTAGTAAGTCATCTTGGGCTTGCTATTTTTATGAATATTTATGAGGTAAACTTGCCATTTTCTTTATCATTTAACATTAATTAGTGTAATATCTAAGCACAATATCTGGTTCATTTAACCACAAAAGAGTATTAGGACTATCAGGTAGCATAGCTACCAACAGACAACTGCATATTGTTCAGTCAATTCATTTCTATCTCCTTGTATATGCAACCTTATTTTTCATTCTTCTACATGGGAAAACCCAATTTTCTTAGAACCATTTATCATTCATATACTCATTTCCTTGTGGGGTTTTTTTTTTTTTTTTTGGAATCTTGGCTAAGATTGCTGTTTATTGATTATTTCTGAACTCCTAGTTCTGTTCCATTTGTGTGTGTGTGTGTGTGTGTGTGTGTGTGTGTGTGTGTGTGTGTTTTAACATGCCAATACCATGCTATGTTGGTTACATAACCTTGTGGTGTATTTTCAAATCTAGTAGCACGATGCCTTAAACTGTATTCTTTTTACTCAGAAATGTTTTGACTATTTATTATATGTTGTATGGCTTTCACATTGTTGGCATAAAACCCCAACCAAAAGTAGCTCAGGGAAAGAAAGAGTTTATTTTTGTTTATGGACTCCAGTAGACGCTCCATGTTAGCAGGAGAAAACATGCCATGAGCACAGGCTGGAAACCACCTCTGCCATGATAGAGAGACACATCACCAAAAAAGTAAGCCAACTAATACTGGCAAGCTAGGAATAATAAACTTCAAGGTCCATCCCCAGCAACACACCTTCTCCAGCAAGGCTCTACCTCACAAATTGCCACCAACTGCTGAACCAAGCATTCAGAACACATGAGTGTATGCAGGATACCTAATTCAAACCATCATATTCTGCCCTTGACCCCATAAACTAATAACCATCCATGATGTAAAATACATTCAGTCAAACTTTAAAAGTCTCCACATTTTTTATCATTTCCACACTATTCAAATATCCCTAATACACCAACATCTCTTAATTTTGAAATGTTAAAATAATAATATAATGGCATAATACTACAAAATACATAATACTACAAAATACATAATACTACATAATACTACAAAAGATGGCATGGGGCATAACAAAGAAAACAATATCTAAAATGAACACGACAAAAAATACAAGTTCATTTTTCCAAGTCTGACATCTCTATCCCATGATGAATCTCTGTAGTTCCAATACCACCTCTCCAGCTGAGCTGCTTATAGTTTGGAGCATAATCTGTCCTAAGATAGTAGCTCTCTGTGACACCCATCTCACATGCCTGGCTTGTCAAAAAGTCCTGAGGGGGTTTCCACTACTTTTCATGGTTCCGCATCATGATCCATTGGGCTTCCATGCAGGCATTCCAAGCCTGCTTCAAATTCCCCAGTAGTCATTTCAAAAAACAAAAACAGAAAAAAAAAAAAAAAAAACTGTTGCAAATCCAATTACCCTGTTTTTATGCATTTGTTTTCCTCATAGTATCAGATGAGCTTCCAAATTTGGTAATCCAGAAAAGATTAAGACCAATTTAGAAGAGCAAGACACAATTGTTCAGCATTCAGGCTCCCTACATTCAAAATGGCATTTCCCTGATATCACAATGTAGAACAATTGTCCCAGTCCCAATGGTGGTAATCTTGCAAACAATTATAGCTGAACAGGTGATGCTTTAAAATTGAAACATTCATTAATTTCTATGCCATATTAATTTACTCACATCAGTCCATTTCTATACAATGTAACCCTGCACAAGTTCTAAGGAAGTGGGGAGATATAGTAAACTACACAAACTGCCTCTTGCCCAGTCTAGACAAAGCTCTTTCTTTTCCTTGTAAGCCTAACCTCACAGTCTACAATTCTTATTAAATTCTTATTATTATTCTTAGGTCTCTCAATTTTCAGATCAGAATAGTCCACAAAACTTCACCTTCAGCAATGAAAGGCATCTTTTAGGAAAAGGTTTAAAATCCTTCCATATCCTTCCAACAAATCAGTTGCAAAAGGCCTAAAGCCACACAGCCAGGTTTCTAGCAATTAACAACCCCATTCTTCTGGTACCAATTTCTGTTGCAGTTACCCTCACACTGCTGACACAAAGCATCCAGCCAAAAGCAGCATGTGGGAGGGAAGGGTTTGTTTTGCTTTATAGTCTTGAGAAGAAGATTTGGCATGAGAAGAGGTTCACATCTGCCAGAGCATTTGGAAACAGCAGTGAGAGAATGATTCAGCTAACAAGGAAAGCTATGAGTTGATAAGCTTCAAGGTCCGCCCACAGCAACACACCCCCTCCAGCAAGGATCTTTCAGCATTTAGCCTCCCTACCAGCAAAACAGCCATCATTTTTTGTACTGTCCCAATGCATAACAACAGCTGGCCCAGTCTCAATGGAGGTAATCATTCAAACAATTGTAGCTGAATGCATATTGTCTCCAGCCTGAAACTTGCCACCAAATGGCCAAACAAGGAGTCAGAACACATGATTTTATGGGAGACACCTAATTCAAACCACCTCATTATCTTTTCTCTTTACATACAATTTCAAAATTTTTGTACTAGTTCTATGAAGAATGTCACTGGTATTGTGATGGAGGTTGTATTTAATCTATAAGTCACTTTGAGTAACAGCTATCTTAACAATATCAGTTCTTTCAACTAATGAATATGGAATGTCTTTCCATTTTTTTTTTAATTTAAACCATTTATATAATTTGAATTATACATTTTAAGTTTTAAGCCAATTATAAATAGTTAAAAATTAATGTTCAGGGCTGCAGAGATGGTTTAGCAGTTATGGCACTTGCCTGTGAAATGTAAGGACCCATGTTCTACTCTCCAGGTCCCATGTAAGCCAGACACGCAAGGTGATACAAGCATGCAAGGAGTCGCACATGCATACAAGGTGGTGCATGCATCTGGAGTTCAATTACAATGGCAGGAGGCCCTGGCACACCAATTCTCTCCCTTTATCTCTCTCTCTCTCTCTCTGTCACTCTCTCACATAAAAAAAGGCTAGTCTGTCAGGCTTTCCTGAAAAATAAATTAATGTTCACCTCAGAGATATAATTGCCTTAACATTGATAATAATACTTATATCTAAAGGCATATATTAAGTTTAAAAAGATCCATAATAAAAATGAATTCAATAAAAAGATGGAAAATACTATTTTCAAAATGCCACATAGAAATACCAAATATATTTTAAGATGTTGAATAATTTTTAACCTAAGGTGTTGTTTTATTATTTTTCAAATGAAACAAAGTCAAGAAATTGAATAATATACATATCTGTAAAAAATGTGAAATGATCATCATTCTTCCAAACTCCTGATTGGCAGTATAAATTAGTTTAAACCATTTGAAGAACAATTTGGAAATGTTGATAAAAATAAAAACCATCTAGGGCTGGACAGATGGCTTAGCAGTTAAGTCATTTGCCTGCAAAGCCAAAGGATCCTAGTTCGATTCTCCAAGACCCCCGTAAGCCAGATGCAAAAGTGTCACATGCATCTGGAGTTAGTTTGTAGTGGCTGGAGGCCCTGGTGCACCCATTCTCTCTCTCTCTGCCTCTTTCTCTCTCTCAAATAAGTAAATAAATTATATTTTAAAACCATCTAAATGTTTGTAAACTCTCTCCCTGAAATTTCTGTTCTGCTTTTTGTGTTTACACATTTGTCTATTATGGACATATTTTTAAGTGGAATCATACAACATGTGACCTTTTGTGTCTTGCTTGTCTCACTTGTGATGTTTCCAAAGGTCATCTATGTGCTTCATTCCTTTTTTTTTTTTTTTTTTTCTTTTTTTCTTCTTCTTTTTTTTTTTTTCTCTAGTTTTTTTTTTTTATTAATTTAATTTATTAGTTTTCTTTTCAGTAAATACAGGCAGTTTGGTACCATTATTTAGGCTCATCTGTGATCTACCCCCTCCCATTAGACCCTCCTTATTATTGAAAATGGGTCGTGCATTGTGGAGTTAGCCCCAGTTATTAGTATGATAAATGTCTCTGCAAATCATGACCCAACATGTAACTCTGACATTCTTTCCGCCCCCTCTTCCGCAAGATTTCCCTGAGCCATGTTGGGTTCATTTTTGGTCTGCTTCAGTGCTGAGGTGTTGGGGGCCTCTGAGGCTCTGGCTCTCTGATTTGGTAGGAGTTGATTTTTCTCTGAATTGATCTCCTTCCCCTTTGTGCTGGTATCCAGTTCACAGGAAAACATCATCCTTGCTTATTTCGCCAGTTGTCCTTAGTTTCAGTTGGGCCCCTTCTGAGGTATGTTGGGGCAGCTCTCTTCTTAGGATCTGCATCTATCTGGAAAAGAGAAGCAGATTCTCCAACGGAGAGTGAGTTAGCACCCAGAAAATTGAGATAACACTTACTTTTTTGATAGACAGTTTGATAGGTGTAGGCCCTCTTATACCCCGTGATTGATGGTAGCTTGATATTGTAGGCTTGTGTTTGGGTATGGTTCTGACTTGTTTCCCAGCTCCAGCTAAGGGTCTAGTACCACTGAGTGGATCAGTTAGCCAAATCAAGAGCAATTGAGTCCTCACCATGGCTGTGTACCACTATTGCACTTGTATGGGTATCACATCCGGTTAATTGTTGCTACTTAGGTTAAACAATGTGTTGCTTGGACAGATCTTGGTCACCTCCCCCAGTCGCCTATGTAGCGCCTTCTGGCACTAGACACGCTGACTGTCTGGGGACTGACTCTCTCCTGGCTTCCAGCCATGTCATTCCATTTTACGTTGCAGCTGCGTATGGAGTCTTCAGCAATAGGGTCTTACCACTGGCCTTTGGTGGGTCATCAATTACTCTGACAGAAGTCTGTCATTGTTTTGGGAAACCTTGTAGGTTTCTTTGATCAAAAGCTCATTGTGGATTGTAGGCCCAAGCTGGAAGTGGGGGTTACAGGTCAGTGTCCACTAAGAAATTGAGGAAAAAGATAACTAATATACAAGAGTTAGAGAGAAGAGAGATAGAGGGGAGAGGGGGAGAGGGAGGGAGGGAAGATGTAGGAGATTTAGGTCAGTCTTGATCCTACCCTCTCCAGTGTCTTGTGGTTCAGGTGTTTCCTGTAAGGGACTAGTGAAGGTTCAGTCATTTGGTCTGTCTTTTAGGAAGTAGAATTTTATGGTACCATTGCCATTTGGGTCCGGATTACTGTTTTCCACCCTTTGATTCCCTCCCCGCCCTCCAATCTATCTTATTGTCTAGTCCATGATGTACTTGCTGGGTATGTAAGGCATCTTGGGCAAATTCAGGTTAGGTGTTGCAGATGAGTGAGACTATGTGTCGATTTTTTTTCTGTGATTGGGTAAGTTCGCTGAGAATGATCTGTTCCAGGTTCAACCATTTTTCCTCAAATTTCTTTATGTCGTTTTTTCTTACTGCTGTATAGAATTCCATTGTGTAGATATACCACATCTTTGTTATCCATTCTTCTAATGATGGACATCTGGGTTGATTCCAGCTTTTAGCTATTACGAATTGAGCTGCTACAAACATGGTTGAGCAAATCTCTCTGGCTTTTGGTTTGAAGGTTTTAGGGTACATGCCCAGTAATGGTATAACTGGGTCTGTTGGTATTTCTATAGTCAGCTTTTTCAGGAGTCTCCATATTGCTTTCCAAAGTGGCTGTACCATCCTGCATTCCCACCAACAGTGAATGAGTGTCCCTGCTTCTCCACATCCTCGCCAGCATTTATTTTCATTTGACCTTTTGATGTTGGCTATCCTTATTGGGGTAAGGTGGAATCTCATAGTTGTTTTAATTTGCATTTCTCTGATGATTAGGGATGGTGAACATTTTCTTAGGTGTGTGTTTGCCATTTGTATCTCTTCCTCTGTGAATTGCCTGTTTAACTCTGTGCCCCATTTTGTGAGTGGGGTATTTGTCTTCTTATTGTTTAGAATTTTGAGTTCTTTGTAAATTCTAGAGATAAGGCCACTATCAGTTGGATAACCTGCAAATATTTTCTCCCACTCTGTGGGTATTCTATTGGCTTTGTTTATTATATGCTTATCTGTAAAGAAACTCTTCAGCTTCATATGATCCCAATGGTTGAGTGACTGTTTAAGAACTTGAGCCATTGGGGTTTTATTCAGGAAGTCTTTTCCCATTCCTATATCATGTAAAGTACTTCCTAAATTTTCTTCCAGTAGTTTTCGAGTTTCTGGTCTTATGTTGAGGTCTTTGATCCATTTGGATTTGAGTGTTGTGCATGGTGAAATGTGTGGATCAAGTTTTAGTTTCCTGCATGTGGTTATCCAGTTTGTCCAGCACCATTTGTTGAAGATGCTATCTTTTTTCCAGTTTATATTGTTTGGGCCTTTGTCGAATATCAAGTAGCTATAGTTGCTTGGACCAAAATCCGGGTCCTCAAGTCTATTCCATTGGTCTATACTCCTGTTTTTATGCCAGTACCATGCTGTTTTTATTACTATGGCTTTGTAGTATAACTTTATATCGGGTATGGTGATGCCACCAGAGGTATTTCTTTTGCTGAGGATATGTTTGGATATGCGAGGCCTTCTGCCTTTCCATATGAAATTTGAGATCATTTTTTTCTATGTCTGTGAAGAACATTGTAGGGATTTTAATTGGAATTGCGTTAAATCTATATATTGCCTTTGGTAGGATTGTCATCTTCACAATGTTAATTCTGCCTATCCAGGAGCATGGGAGGTCTTTCCATCGTTTCAAGTCCTCCTCAATTTCTTTTTTGAGAGTTTTTATATTTTCGTTGTATAGATCTTTTACTTCCTTGGTTAACGTTATTCCAAGGTATTTTATTTTATTTTTTGCTATTGAAAATGGGACTATGTCCTTTATTTCTTTTTCTGTGTCTTTGTCATTTGCATACAGAAATGCTTCCGATTTTTGTGCGTTGATTTTGTATCCTGCTACTTTGCTATAGGAGTTAATCACCTTCAGGAGTTTTGGGATGGAGTCTCTCGGGTCTCTTACATATACAATCATGTCATCAGCGAATAGGGCTAACTTAACTTCTTCCTTTCCAAATTGTATCCCTTTTATTTCCTTCTCCTGTCTTATTGCTTGAGCTAGGACTTCCAGAACTATATTGAAAAGCAGAGGTGAGAGAGGACATCCCTGTCTTGTTCCTGATCTCAATGGGAATTCCTCCAGTCTCTCTCCATTAAGAATTATTTGGGCCTTTGGAGCTTTGTATATTGCCTTTATTATATTAAGATGTGAACCGGCCATACCGATTCTCTCCAATGTTTTGATCATGAAGTGATGTTGTATCTTGTCAAAGGCCTTCTCTGCATCTATCGAAATGATCATGTGATTTTTATGTTTAAGCTTGTTTATGTGGTGTATTACATTGACAGATTTTCGTATGTTGAACCACCCTTGTGTTCCTGGGATGAATCCCACTTGGTCAAGGTGGATAATGCTTTTGATGTGTTGTTGGATTCGGTTTGCGAGAATTTTGTTGAGGATCTTTGCGTCTATGTTCATTAGGGAAATAGGCCGATAGTTTTCTTTTCTTGTGGCGTCTCTGCCTGGTTTTGGGATTAGGGTGATACTAGCTTCATAGAAGGAGTTGGGTAGTTTTCCCTGTTCTTCAATTGTGTGGCACAGTTTTAGGAAGATTGGTTTGAGTTCTTCCATGAAGGTTTGATAAAATTCGGCTGGGAATCCATCTGGTCCTGGACTCTTCTTTTTTGGGAGGTTTTTTATTACTTTTTCAATCTCCATGAGCGTGATGGGTTCATTGAGGTGGTTGATCTGCTCTGAGTTTAGCTTTGGTAGATGATATGCATCCAGGAATTTATCCATCTCCTCCACATTTTCCAGTTTTGTGGAGTAGAGGTTTTTGAAATAAGTCCTGATGATTCTGCCGATTTCACTGATGTCTGTTGTAATCTCTCCTTTTTCATTTTGAATTTTGTTAATTTGGAGTCTCTCCTTTTTTTGCTTGATCAAATTGGCCAGAGGTTTGTCAATCTTGTTTATTTTTTCAAAGAACCAGCTCTTTGTTTTGTCAATTGCCTTAATTGTTTCCTTGGTTTCCAATTCATTAATTTCTGCTCTGATTTTAATTATTTCCTTCCTTCTGGAGCTCTTTGGGTTGGATTTTTCTTGTTTTTCCAATGCCTTTAGGTGGATGGTTAAGCTATTGATTTGGGATTTTTCTGTCTTTTTTATGAAGGCATTGAGTGCTATGAATTTTCCCCTGAGGACTGCCTTCATTGTGTCCCACAAGTTTTGGTATGATGTGTTCTCATTGTCATTCAATTCCAGGAATTTTGCAATTTCATTTTTTATTTCATCCACTATCCATTTATTGTTTAAGAGTGTGCTATTCAGTTTCCAGTTGCCGTTGGGGCTCTTGTTGGTTTTTTTGTTGTTGATTTCTAGGAATATAGCATTATGATCTGATATCATGCAGGGAATTATGTCGATTTTCCTAAATATGTGGAGGCTATCTTTGTGACCCAGTATATGGTCTATTTTAGAGAATGTTCCATGGGCTGCTGAGAAGAATGTGTAGTCTGTGGATTTGGGGTGGAAAGTTCTGTAGATGTCTGTTAGGTCTAAGTGCTCTATGGTTTTGTTGAGCTCTCTTACTTCCCTGTTGAGCTTCTGTTTGGATGATCTGTCTATTACTGATAATGGTGTGTTAAAGTCCCCAGCTATGATGGTGTTGGTGGTTATTTCTGTTTTATTGTCAAGTAGGTTTTGTTTTATGAACTGCGGTGCCCCTGTGTTTGGTGCATACAGATTTATGATTGTAATATCCTCTTGATGGATTGTTCCCTTTACAAGTAGGAAGTAGCCTTCTTTGTCTTTTTTGATTGTTTTTGGTTTGAAGTCAACTTTATCTGATATTAATATAGCTACACCTGCTTGTTTCTTATTCCCATTTGCTTGGAATATTGTTTTCCACCCTTTCACCCTGAGGAGGTTTCTGTCTTTAGTGGTAAGGTGGGTTTCTTGAAGGCAGCAGATTGAGGGGTCTAATTTTTTGATCCACCCTGTTAGCCTGTGTCTCTTGATGGGTGAATTAAGGCCATTAATGTTTAGGGTGATGACTGTGAGATTTGATTTGATCCCTGTCATTTTGTGGTGGTAGAGGTGTGTTGGCATTTCCATGGAAGTTTTTTTTTTTTGTATCTACTCTGGGTTTGATTGCTGTGATCTTCTTCTTGTAGGCATTTGTGTTTGGTTATTTGTTTCTTCTCTGTGGAGAATTTCCTGGAGTACTTTCTGTAGGTTTGGTTTTGTGTTCATATAATTGTAAAGCTGAGTTTTATCATGGAAAGTTTTCCTTTCACCATCTATTATAAGGGAGACTTTTGCTGGGTAGAGTAGTTTAGGTTGAAAGCCATAGTTTCTTAGCGTTTGAAGAGTATCATTCCAGGCCCTTCTAGCTTTCAGGGTTTCCATTGAGAAGTCTGAAGTAATTCTGATGGGGTTTCCTTTGAAAGTGGTGTGCTGTTTTTCCCTAGCTGCTTTTAGGATATTTTCCTTGGTGTCAATGTTTAGAGTCTTAATGATAATATGCCTTGGGGAGTTTCTCCTTTGGTCTAGTCGGTTAGGAGTTCTGTTTGCTTCTTGAATCTTGATGGGCCTTTCTTTTAAGAGACGGGGGAAGTTTTCTTCAATTATTGTGTTAAATAAGTTCTCCATGCCTTTGGTCTGAAATTCTTCTCCTTCTGGTATTCCAATGATTCTGATATTAGGACGTTTAAGTGTATCCCACAATTCTCTCATGTTCTGTTCACAGGAACTTTTGAACTTACTGAAATTTTTGGACTCTCGAACTGTTTCTTCCATCCTGTCTTCCAGATCAGAATTTCTATCTTCCACTTCGCTGACTCTATTCTTGAGAGCCTCTAGTGAGTTTTGGACTTGTTCAATTAAGTTTGCATTTTCTACTACTTTCCTATGTATCACTTCCATCGCTTTGTCCAGCTCCCTTTTTGTCTCATTTTCTGATTTTCTTGCTGATTCTTGGAAATCATCCTTGCATTTCTTTATGTTTTCATTTAGTGTGGCCAGCTGATTTTTAAGGTCCTCTTTTTTTTCATTCTCCCTCAACTCTCTTAGCTCTCTTTGAATTCCTTCCAGTGTCTTATCATATTGCTCTAGCTTCGTGATGGTAGCATCCATACGATTATCTATCCTTTGTAGCTTTCCTGTCAGATCTAGCAGTAGTTTGGTTAGGGTTGCATTGTTCATTGCTTCCACTTGATGTTCTGATCCTAAACACTCTTCTATGTTTTGGTTTGTTGTGATCCTTGTTGGACTGGGTGATCTGGCTGGATTTTCTTCCATTTTATTTTTCGTGTTATTTCTTTTGCGCTGTGGTCTACCCATGTCAGTGTATGGGCAGGTAGGTGGGTGGAGCAGCCTGGGATCTAGCTTAATGCAAATCCAAGGCAGCCTGGGGCAGTTGTAAGCAGCCTGGGTTTTTGCTCACTCTTGCCAAAGCCGCCAACCTATAGCCTGACAGGGGCACCAAAGTTGCCTGAATTTTCACCCAGTAATGCACCTAAGCTGCCTGCCTTTGAGCTTGAAAAGGGACTGAGGTAGCAAGCCTTGAAGGTGCCTAGATTCTGGCTGGGTACACTGGGGTCTATAAACAGTCTGTGCTCTTCCGTCTCAGGGGAGTGGGGGATGGGTGGCGATGTACAGGTAGGGGATGCCACCTGCGCTGGCGCTAGTGACTCAGTGTGGACTTATGTGGCTCTTGCTGTGGGACTGGGCCCACTGCAAGTGCAATTGTAGCGCAGAGGCAGATGATGTGGGTACAGAATCAGGACACAGCAGAAACTGACAGGTGGCAAGTGATGTGAGAACAGCAGGGCGTGAGGGGAGGGGGGGCAGCTAGGAGCGTGGGGCGCTGTGGGATACCGTGGGGTGCTCTGGACTCGCAGGGGGGGGAGGGGGCGGATCGCGCAGGGGAGGGGGCTGAGGGGGTCCAGGGGGTCGCGGGTAGCGCAGGGGGCGTGGAGCACGCTGAGGTAAGATGGAGTGCTGGATGCTGTGGGACGCTGCGGGGCAGTCTGGGCGCGTGGCGGGGGTGGGGTGCACAGGGGGGGGCTCGATGGGCGCGGGGGTGGGGCGCGGGGAGTCTCGGGGCACGCGGGGGGATCGGGGGACACCTGGGCGCCCGGGCGCTGGACGCTGCGGGGCGCTTTGAGCGCCCCTGTCGCGTGTGGGTAGGGAGCGTTGGGCGCGCTGGGGGGGGGAGCCGGGGGGGGGTGCGCGGGGGGGGGCTCGAGGCGCGTGGGGGTGGGGTGTGGGGGTCTCAGGGCGCGCGGGGGGGCGCGGGGGTGTGGGGCACGCCTGGGCGCCCGGGGCGCGGGGCGCTTGGGGCGTGCCTGCTGTGTGTGGATAGAGAGCACGGAAGGCGCGGGGGGTGGGGTGCGCGGGAGGGTGGGGCGGGCGTGGGGTGGTCTCGAGGCACGCGGGGGTGGGGCGCAGGGGTCTTGGGCGCGCAGGGGCGCGGGGCAGGCCTGGGTGCCCGGGGCGCGGGAAGCCTTGGTTCGCTTGGGCCGCGTCTGCCGTGTGTGGATAGGGAGCGTGGGCGCGCTGGGGGGGAGGGGCGTGCTGGGGGGGTGCGGGGGGTGCGGCGGGTGTGGGGCACGGGGGTTGTGGGGTGCGCTGGGCCGCCGGGGCGCGTGGGGCTTGGTGTGCACGGGGCGCCGGGCCTCTGGGCGCGGTGTCGCGCCCGATGCAGTTATTCGCGGCGGGCGGGGTGGCGGGGCGTGGGTCGCGGGGGTGTGTGCTTCCCTCTTTTATCCCAATCTGTGCCCTCCCTCTTCAGAAAGTTCCTAATTTCCCTTGAATACTTGCCTTTTTTTCCCTCGTTGTTTGTAGTGCAGCTAGGCGGTCGCCATCTTGACCGGACTCTGTCTTTCCATTTTATTGTATCCTTTTAAATTTCTTTCAGCATATTTTATAGTTTTTGCTTCTGGAGTATGTCATTTGTAGTTACTACTATTATTATTCTAAATAGATTGTTTTCCTGACTTTTGGTAGTTTATTCAATATAGCATTGTACATGATATTTTATTTCATAACTTTGGCAAAATATTTTTATGAGTTCTCAATATTTTCTATATGCAAGACCATGCCATTTGTTACAAAAAGGAGCATTTGATTTTTCTTCCTCCCTCTTATCTAATTACAATATTGTCAGGAAAAGCAGGCATCATTAGGGTATGGAGGCATAAGCTCAGTGCTAAAGCATTTTTTTTCTAGAATGAACGAGGCCCAAGATTTATTCCCTATTGCAATCAGCTCCACATTGTTGGTTTATGAGAATAAAGAGTTTATTCCAGGCTTACAGATGAAGGGGAAGTCCCATCAATGATGGAAAAAAGCTAGATCTCTTTCATAGACCAAAGCAGAGAGAAATCACAAAACCATAGCAAACACCAAAAGCAGCAAGTATGCACTACCAGAACTCAAACTGCTCTCTACATACCTTATAGGGCTAGATTCAGATCTACCCTCAGTGACATGTCCCCTCTTGCATGGATCCCCTTGCTTCGGGCTCAAGTAGGAAGTTTAATAAAAAATGACTGAGTGACACTTGCCTGGCAGGGGCGGTACCATGTTCACCAAGGTGGTTTTCACATGGCAAGGCTTATCCATTGCACTTTGGATGTGCTAATCCCTGTAATTTCCTCAACTATGAGAAATCCGACTTCATAATTTGTGGTAGTAGGGGACTGTGGTTGTGCTGTCACCTAAAGAAAAATGATATAAAAATTTTAAAAATGAGTGAGTCTATAGGGCTAAACATAAAATTATTATATTCAAACTGCCACAATCCCCATTCTTGAGATACAGAATAAGAGAAAAAAAAGTGTTGATATCTCCACTTTGTTCCAGCTCTTAGATGGTACCATATGTCATCATATTTGGCCTTCATTGTTTGGGAGGTACATTTCTATATCTATATCTAATATTTGAGATGTGTTTAATCATGGAATAGCTTTTATTATAATCAAATTTTAATCAAATCATTTTTGCATCAATTGAAATGATAATATGGAGTTTATACTTGATTCTATTTGTTATATACCATACTTGGTGATTCATATTATGTTGCGCCATTCTTGCCTCCAAGGGCTTACCCCTACTTGATTGTAGTGAAAAGTGTTTTGAATGTGCTTCTTGGATCCATTTGCTGTTGGTCCATGTTTTTAAAGGTGTTTGTGTCTATAGTCTTTAGACATTTTGACCTATAGTGTTCCTCGCTTTGTAGTTCAGTTTTATTGTTTTTAAGATGTAATGTTTCACTAATTTGCATGCCATTCTTGCTATAAGGATAGCATTAACTTATTAAATGAATTTAGCAGGAAACCCTTTTTTTCCCTTTTTAATAGTTTGAGTAGAATTGGAATTAGTTCTACAGATGTTTCATAGAATTCTACAGTGAGTCTATCTTTAATACCTCTTTTAGTGTTGTTTGTTTTGTTTTGAAAATGGAACTATTTTATGGTATAATGTGAAATGTGTGCACAGTACACATGTATTTCCTAGCTTGTATCTGTGGAAGCTGTAATAGGCGGAGCCTCACTGTTGAAAGTGGGTTACTGAGGTGGGCATTACTTTGAGCTGCATTCTGCTTCTGTTCTGTTTTGTGCTTCCTGATCCAGAGAAGTGAGAAGTCTTAGTGGTGTGCTGCCCTATTTGGAAGGAATGGCCATAAATTAGGAAAGATTAACTTCTGGAACTTTCCTATCCAGAAGTGGGCCATGTGCTTCTAAGAGCAGAGCTGGATAAACAGAACTAACAATTCTCCAAGAGTGTGCTAGTGCCTCTAACAACAGTCTGAAGAACAAAGAGACTAACGAGTTTAGTTTAAGCCATTAGAAAATGCATCGACCGTTACCACTGCTCCGATGCCACTGTGGCTTCCTCCACGCACAGGTACTTACTGGCACTTTTATTGAATAGTTGAAAAACAGTAATGCATGAATAAGTAGTACATTGTAAGGAACTTCAACCGTGGATCATCCCTAAGCATTTGTTAAAGATGTGATACAGGGATCTTGCCTACTAGACTCTGCTGATCTGAGTACACACACACTCCAATCACAGGAGCAATTACATCAAGCTGATCTGTTGCTTCAACAGATCTGTAGCCATAGTTACTGACAGTGTTGTCATCAGTGCTGTGATCAGCACTTATTCCACACATATATTTGTTCTGAGTTGAGAGTACAGTCCAGTCAGGCCTCTAAGGAAAAAAAAATAAATAAATAAACATTGAATATATTTTAAAATCAGTCACCATCTCTAAATATTGCTTGTAAATATTGATTACCTGTGCTTTTCAGGCAAAAGGTACACCAAGACAGGGAAAAACTAGCCACATTGTTTTGAGCAGGTGGATTATACAGTTGTAAGGTTAATTTTAAAGCAAGTGAAAAGTTAGGAATTTAGCATCACTCAGCAACAATACCACAAAAGCTGCTTGTAAAGTCCATAAGAAATATCCCCACGTCTTTTTTACAGTTCATCCTCATAGTTTGTTCCCACAGTTTGTTCTTATATGTCATTCCCACAGTGCACCCTTTTGGTGTGGTTGCTGAAAATCCTAGCAACTAGAAAGGTCCATAATTCTCAAAGGTGTGCAGCCTAAATATGTAACTTGCACAGTAGTCTTGCTTCACATAACCTATCAGTGAGCCATCAATGTGCTACATCCAACAGTCATTTTGAAAACAGGTCTAAAGGCACAATTTATACAGTTATATGTGTCAGCAACCCCAGTGCAGTTTCACTTGCGTAACTCTACTGGCATTCCCATGGGCTGACAGTGGGTAGCTTCCTTGCAAACCAAACCTAGCCCCAAAGAGTAACTCTTACCCAAGTTTGCTATATGTCCTGCAGTGTATGAGACTAATGCTATGACACTGAGAAGAACAAAGCTCAAAGCCCTTCACAAGCTCCAGAGCTTGGCCAGGCACACATATATTACCTCCAGTTCCAGCACTGAAGAAAAATACCCACAGCCACTGTCATTCTTTCCCCAGCAGGGTGCATAGGCACCTGTCACTAAGAATCCAGGGAAAGAACACTGGGATCTTCTTGATACCTTGCCCACAGGTCATGTGGAAGAGGCCTTGAGCAGATTTATCCCTGTAGTGCAAAGCCTGTAGCTGCCTAGTGAGGAATTACATGGCTCTGGTTGGGAAATAACCCTGCTCTCTCCCTAGCAGCGCTGCCTCTGAGGAAGACACAGTGAAAAAGTTCAGCTGTTGTCTTATCTCTGGGTCCACATAGCCTAAGAAAGCTTCGTGGTGAATTTTTCCCAGCTCAGCCTACATTTTGTTTATGTTCATTCTTGATCGGCACTATTGCCAGTTTCAGTGCCCATAGGTATACATCATTAGGTAGGATCCTGAGGAAACACTCCTTGTTGAGCACACCCAAATAAGCAATTGAGAAGAATAACAAAGATTCTGATGATTCCACCATCCCAGTGCATTACTTGCCATTACCATATTTTGACCATGCTTTACTATAAAGACTTGGTGTGAATATAAGAGAAGTGGCACTGTACTTCTTACCACCACCTCACTTTCTGGAAACACCTAGACCCATACTAGGATTTGACAATAGCAACTAACTGGAAATAAAGCCAACATTGCATACAAACCCATATGAGAAAGGAGCAAGGAATTTGGTGAAGTGATATGTAGTTTGAAAAGCATGTTGGCACACCGATTTTCCTAAAACAAACACTCATTTAGGCCTCAAAGGAGAGATTAGCTTTAATATGAGGTATTATATCAACATACTCTCATCAACCTAATAAAAAAATCATTAACCACTATGCAAAAAAACATATTTATTTCACCCTGACATGGAGGTTTCTCTAGAATATTTAAGATACAAAACAATTAAAAAATCATTTTTGTATCTTTTCTAACCACAATGGAATTAAAATAGAAACCAACAAGATGAGAAACTTTAGAAAGTACAGAAATACTTGGTAATTGAACAATATACTTAAAATTGTAAGTCATGGTGCAATTCAAAAGGACAAAGTTTCTCAAAACAAATGAAAATAGGAATAGAGCACATCAAAACATGTCAATTACAGCAGAAGCAGTACTATGAGGTAGGTTTATAGCAATATGCCTATAGAAAAATGTAAAAAGGGCTGGAGGGATGGGTCAGCAGTTAAGGAATTTGCCTAAAAAGCCAAAGGGCACAGGTTTTAATTCCAAGGACCCAAGTAAGCCAGATGTACAGGTGGCATATGCTTCTGAATTTCATTTTCAGTGTCTTGAGGTCCTGGTTCACCACATTCTCTCTCTCTCTCTCTCTTTCTCTCTTTCTGCATCTTTCAAATAAAAAAAAATTTAAAAAATAGAAATAAAATTTCAAACAACCTAGAGATCAGAGCAAAAGTACATGAAATAGAGAATAAAAATAATATAAAAGAACAATGAAGTAGAGTTGGTTCCTTGAAAACTGAAGCAAAGTGGACAAAGTATTAGCTAGAGCAGCAAAAGGAAAAGATAAATAGTAAAAATAATATAATAATATGTAATAAAATAATAAAAAAATTAGAGGTGAAAAAGTGAGACAATAGGCCTGATACCACACAAATACATGGGCTCTTTACAGCTCATTTTTACAACTACACACATACTAAAAGTTGTAAAATTTAAGAGGGCTGTATTAATTTATAGATACATATGGCCTAGCAAAATATACATATAAAAGAATGGATTAATAAATATACAATGGGATTGAATCAATAATAAAACTTTCCCAAAAGGAAAATGTAAGGACTAGATCACTTTTTTTTTTTTTTTTTTGGCTTTTTGAGGTAGGGTCTCACTCTAGTCTAGGCTGACCTCCCGAGTGCTGGGATTAAAGGTGTGCACCACCACACCCAGCTTTTAAGATCATATTTCTAATTACTTGAATCATTCTTTTAAAGCAGAAATAATGGTAATTCTCGTAAAACTACTTCATAGACTTGATCATTCTTGACTCATTACATGAAGCCAGCATTACCTCTAACCAAAAAAAAAAAAAAAACCTGATAAGAGCACAGAATGAGAAAACTACAGATCAATGTCCCAGATGAACATTCCTGCAAAAATTTTAGACAACATAACCTAACCAAATTTAGTGACATAACAAAATTTCATGAACAATGATCTATTTGGCTTCATTTCAGTGATGGCATGATGCTTCAACACTCTCAAATCAATGACCATATCATATAAACAGGGAGAGAAAGATAATAGTCATGTGATTTGTAGCAGCAAGACAAAAGAAAAATAATTGTTAAAATTATTTTTTCTGGAAAAAAATCCCTAACCAATGAGAAATAGAAGGATTTTGCATTATACAACAAAGGCTGTATGTGTAAGCTGTAGCCTATGTGAGGAGAAAAAGTCAAGACCTTTCTTCTGGAATCAGAAAACAAATGAAATGGCCACTATTTATGCTCTTACTCACTCATCCTTCTAGAACTTTTAGCCAGAACACTATGCAAAAAATTAAAAAGTAGATAATAGGAATGGAGAAAGATAAATTATGCCTTATTGAAGATTGTATGTTTCCAGATTAAAGACTCCTACAAAAGACTGTTAGTGATCATCAATTCAATATAGTAATACCATACAAAATCAATAGCTGTTTATATGCTCACAATAAGTTTGATCAAAAAAAAAAAAAAAAAACAGGGCTGGAGAGATGGCTTAGCAGTTAAGCGCTTGCCTGTGAAGCCTAAGGACCCCGGTTCGAGGCTCGGTTCCCCAGGTCCCATGTTAGCCAGATGCACAAGGGGGCGCACGCGTCTGGAGTTCGTTTGCAGAGGCTGGAAGCCCTGGCGCGCCCATTCCCTCTCTCTCCCTCTATCTGTCTTTCTCTCTGTGTCTGTCGCTCTCAAATAAATAAATAAAAATTTTAAAAAAATTATAAAAAAAAAACCAGTCTCATATCTAAGAATAACTTACTTCAGGAAATGAAATCCTGCTAAGATGAAGGTTAGAAATAAAGATACTAAATAATTGAAAGACTTCTCATGTTAATAGGTTAGAAAAATTACTATTGCTATGATTCCAGTATAACTTAATCTGCAGATTAAATACAGCCATCATTAAAGTATCTGTGATCTTTCATGGACAGAAAAATGCCTAAAATCATATCAAAGAAAAAAGACACCCCACCAGGATTCAAAGCTATCTCGTGCACAAAATGTAATGCTGATTTTGATACATATTTCAGAACTACTGTATACCAAATATGACATTTGCTTAAATACACACATGTAAACCAATAAAGATAGAAAATTTAGAAATAATCTATACACGTATGATTAAGTGATTCTTAACAAAGTTGCCCAAAACAGAGATGGGACATTCTTCTCTCCAAATTGTGCTGGAAAACTGGATCAACACATCTAGGGCACTGAAATTAGATACCTACCTCTTACAGAAATCAAATTAAAAATGGGTCAAAGATCTTATATAAAACCTGAAAATCTGTCAGTACTAGAAGAAAAGCAAGGGGAAACATCAAGAAATGGGTATAGAGAAGTTTTGAATAGGATCTCAAAAACACAGGAAATGAAAACAAAAATTGGCAAATGGTATTTGAACTAAAAAATTCTGCAAAGTAAAGGAAATAACAGAATTCAGTGGCAACCAACAGAAAACATTTGCTAGATATTCTTCTGACCAAAGGTGAATGATCTGAATATATAAAGAACTAAGAGGGGGCCCGAGAAAGTGGCTGAGTGGATAAAGCATCTGCTCCACTTAGCCTGAGGGTTTCAATTTCCATCTCCGGTACCATAGCAGCCTGCCTGTAATCCCAGCACTTGGAAAGCAGAAACCAAGAATCTCTGAGGCAAACTGGCTAGCTGGATAACCCAGATTAGTGAGCTCTGTGTTCAAGTAGAAACCTTACCTCAATATATAAGATAGAGGAATCAAGGAAGATATCTGATGTCAACATCTAGCCTCCACACACACATATACCTAATATACATACCACACAAAACAAAACTGAACTCAAGAAGCAAAAAACAACAAAAAACACTCAATGGACTACCCTGTCATGCACACAGACAGCACTGCCCTGTGGAGTGCCTATTTTCTGTCTAATACTCCCTGGCCAGGCACCATGGACCATACAACACCCAGTTTATGGGGATCACAGCATTCTGGAGCCCCATAGCCACTAGTCATCAGGATGGCTGGAATGGTCTTCATCATGAGCCTTTTAGATTTGTCTCAAGGATTATGAATCAGAATCAAGCAATGGTGAGGCTATTCATATTGATTTTTGTACTACAAACTGTTATGTGGCAGTTAATGGTGGACAAATGAGTAAAGTTTTTGAAGTTGCCAGAACTACCTTTACAATACATGGAGAACATCTAGTGAGCATGCCAGCAAAGACATGCTGTCACCATCCCAAACATTGCATTCTATTGTATCAAGAGTGTCATTTATCATTGCCATCATGACCCCAAAGTGCAGAAAGACACTAAGAATGTTCCCTGTAAAATTGTTCATGTGCACAATGGTGCTGCCTCAGTTGAGGCTCATGGAAAACTATTCTCCAAGTCAGACAAGAGCATCTGTGCTGATGAAGATGAAAGATGCTACAGAAAATTACTTGGGGAATACAGCAAAAACTGCTGTGATAACAGTTCCTGTTTATTTCAATGACTCACAGAGACAGGCAAGTAAGGATACTGGCCAAATATCTAGGCTGAATGTGCTTCGTGTGATTAATGAGCTCACAACTTCTGTGGCCTATGGTCCAGACAAATCCAAAGGTAAAATTGTTGCTATATATTATTTTGGAGGAAAACTTTTGATATTCTAGCCTGGAAACTCAGAAATGTGTTTGAGATGAAATCCATCATGGGGACACTTGTTAGGCGGTGACGGCTTGGACCAGAGCTCGTTGCAGCACATTGTGAAGCAGCGCAAGGATGAGACAACAGCTGATTTGACCAAAGACTGTAATTCAGAGGGTGTGAAAGCTGCTAAGCAGGCTAACTGTGACCTCTTCTCATCTGTGCACACTGATATATCTTACAATGGATGCTTCTGGACCCAAACATTTGAATATGAATAGAACTTTTGAAGGTTTGTTTGAAGTAATTGTTACTGATATAATCAAGAGGACTATTGCTATGTGCCAAAAAATTGTGAAAGGTGTGGAAGCCAGCGAGAGTGGCATAGAAGAAGTGATTCTTGTTGGTAGTATGACAAGAATGCCATTCAACAGACTGTGTGAGATCTTTTTTGAAGAGCACCAAGCAAAGTTATTTATCCTGATGATACGATGGCCATGGGAGCTGCCATTTAGGGAGGTGTGTTGGCTGGTGAGGTCACAGGTGTGCTGCTCTGGGATGTCATTCCCCTATTTCTGGGTGTTGAGAGTCTGGGAGGTGTCTTTACCAAGAAACAGGAACACCACTTTTCTAACCAAAGAAGACAGGTTTTCTCTATTGCTTATGATGGACAGACTCAACCAGACAATAAAGTGTATCCAGGTGAGTGAAATGGCTAGAGACAACAAACTTCTTGAACATGTTACTTTGATTGGAATTTCCCCAACCTCTCACTGAGTGTCTCAAGTTGAAGCTACCTTTGACACGGACACTAACGGGATCAGACATGTTTCTGCAAAAATGTAAGAGCATAGGAGGTGAACCACAGATTATAAACCAGTCTTCTAGTGGGCTAACAAAAGATGGTTTGAAATGTGGTTTAAGATATAGAAAAAAAATGTATGCAGAGGAAGACAAAAGAAAGAAAGGAAATAAGGAAGGAAGGAAGAATGAAACCATTAATATGGCTTAAGAACTCATTCTTGACACAGAAACAAAGATAGAAAGAATTCTAGAATCAGTTGTGTGCTGGTGAGTGCAACAGCTAAGAGAAGATATCTCAAAATGAGGCAGCTCCTGGCTGGAAAGGACAGTGAGACAGCAGAAAACCTTAGGCAGGCAGTATTGTCTCTTCAACTGGCATCATTGAAGGTCTTGGAAATGCATTTAAAAAGTTGGAGTATGAGTGAGAAGGTCTGGAAGCTCTGGCACTGATAAGCAAAAGGAATGTCACCAGGAGGACAAACAGTAGAGCAGTACATTACAGAGAGAGGACAACATAGTGTGAAATAGCATTGGACCCAAATGACTTCATGAGCAGAAAAGGACAAGCTTAAGTCTTTACAGTTTGTGCAGTATTCTATACACACTTTCCTAGATATGCAAATTTCATGATCATTAGCTAACTCATCTAATGAGTGGTATATCAAGGAATAGCAAATTTACAATGTTCCATCCTGTGGTGGTTTAAGTCATGTGTCCCACATAAACTTAGGTCTTCTGAATGCTAGGTTCCCAGCTGATGGAGAATTAGGAATTAATGGATCCTGGAGGCAGTATATTGTTGGGGGTGGGATTATGATTATCATAGCCAATTTCCCCTTGCCAGTGTTTGGCACATTCTCCTGCTCTTGCTGTGGTTGTCCATGTGATGTTGGCCAGGAGGTGATGTCCACCCTCTGCTCATGACATCATGTTCCCCTGCCACCATGCATCATGAAGTTTCCCCTCAAGTCTCTAAGCCAAAATAAATACTTTTCTTTTCTTTTCTTTTTTCTTTTTTTCTCAGACTCTGCTTTTGGTCAGGTGATTTATGCCGGCAATGCACACCTGACCGCAAGAATAAAGTTGGTGCCAAGAGTGGCGTCATTCATCCTAGAAACCTGACTGTGTGGCTTTTGGCCTTTTGGAACTGCTTTGTAAGAGAATGTGGATGAACTTGAAATTGTGGCCTAAGAGATGCCTTGCACTTCTGTAAGTGCAGCTTGATGGACTATTGTGGTCAGAGTTGAAAGAGCTGAATGCAGTAAGAACTATGCACCATGATGTTAGACTTGTGAGGGTGAGAAAGAACTTTGCCTGGACTGGGCTAGAAGTGGTTTGCATGAGAGGCTTGCTCTTATGTCTGTGTCCTGAGAACTTGTGCAGAGTTGCTTTGTGAAACAGGCTGATGTGAGAAGAGGGATATGGCACAGAAAACAAATGAAATTTTTTGGCTGAAACTTCTGCCTGGTCAGCTGCAATTATATGAGAGATTACAACCTTTGAGAATGGGCCAGCTGATGTGCACTGGGACAACAGAAAGAATGTAAACTCTTATGAAGGGGCCTGATTGTTCAAGGAGTATCCTGATCTTCAAAGTCTGATTTATTACCCCCTGGATTAAAAAAAAAATTGCCACCCCACCTGGTTTTATGGTGTATAAAGAGAGGGCTATTGAATTTGCAACACAGTTTTGTGTTTTGGAAATGGCCATGGGCAGTGTATAGCAGGTTTTATGGATACCTGCATGGAGACCATATGGAGCCATGTAAATGGACTGTGGGTTACAGTGTAGACCCAGGGGAGATGCTGGGACCATGGTATGGCTGCCCAGGAGAGCTGCTGACCCCAGATGAAGTCTTTCAGAATTGTGAATAGCCTAGCTTGAGGTGCAGAATTTGAATCCCAGAGACTTGTTGGTTAGAATTATCAAACTTGGACACTTGTCGCTGATTAGAGTTGTTGGATCTGGAGCTACAGATTCTGATGTTTACCCTGGTTGTTTAAATGTTGTATTGGTTGAATATTTCTTTGCTATGCCCAATGCTATCTTTTGCAGTGTAAATGATGGTTCTGTGCCTTTGTGGATTTGGGGCAGGATTCTTCTTCTTTTTTTTTTTTTTTTTTTTTTTTTTGGTATTATGGCTCGGTTAAAAGATCTCTGACCATGGGAATGTTTGAACATCATTGAGATCGATAAAAACTATGGGGACATTTAAAGGTGGACTGAATGCATTGCATTTTACATCATGAATGGTTATCAGTTTGTGGGAACTGGGATGGACTGTGATTGTTTGACTCAAATGTCTTCCATAAACTTAGGTGTTCTTAATGCTAGGTTCCAAGCTAATGGAGATTTGGGATTTAATGGCTCCTGAAGGCAGTGCATTGTTAAGGGTGAGCTTATGGGTAGTATAGCCAGATTCCTCTTGCCAGGGTTAGGCACATTCTCTTGCTGTTGTCCACCTGATGTTGATCAGGAGGTGATGTCTACCCTCTGCTCATGCAATCATTTTCCTCTGCCATCATAGAGCATGCTTTCAAGTCTGTAAGCCAAAATAAACCTTTTTTCCCCACAAGCTGCTCTTGATTGAGTGATTTCTGCCAGTAACGTCAACCTGAGTGCAACACATCCCTAGATTATTATTTATCAACTTCATGTAAAAATGAGGATGGGACTATTTACCAATCATTATAAGAGCATACCATTGGTCTGTGCTCCAGCATCCATATTTTCAATAGATGAAAACCATTTCACAACACAATAAAGGCCATATGCTAAGAACTATTAATGAAAACATATGCAGATCCTTTTTGGCCAAGAGTCTGCTGTAAATATTGGTCTGTGTGAACAAGGGGTCCTTCACCTGAGGCATTAGCAGGGCAAACCAGTTCCTGTGCTATGTTTGTAGGTGCAAAAGCTATCTGTGTTAGAAATAAGTTTTACAGCTTTGGAGCTGAGCATGGTGGAACATGTCTTTAATCCTAGCACTCAGCAGGCAGAAGTAGGATGATCACTATAAATTCCAGGATGCCCTGAGACTAGTGAATTCCAGGTCAGCCTGGGGTAGAGGGAGACCCTACCTCAAAAAACAAAATAAAACAAAAAGCCATTAGAACATAGGCAGACAGTGATGAAGTTCCCCATGTCTCTAAGGCATGTTCTACTTTTCACCTCCTAGACCTGTGTTTTGTACTTATGTATTTAGTGATTTTTCTTATTAATACATTCTGAATTAAAAAAAATAAATAAAATACATAAAATAAAATGAGGATAGCAAAAACATCACTAAAAAAGAAATGAGAAATGTAATGAAAGAATGAGCAAACAATCCAAATAAATGTTTTCTTATTTTTTGTTGTCTCAATTTTTTTCTCCTCTTAAATAAACTCTCTACTTAAAATCTACCTTTCTTCTGAGGCATCTTTGATATACATACTGCTCTAAATGACAAGTTCAGTAATTCCTTCAGACCAAATTTTCCAGTCTTTGTGGAATGACAATGCACAGACCACCTTCACTCATCAGCCTAAGGCCTGAGGGCACCGTGCCCCTTCTAGGTGTATGTGACACCTAAGCTTGTGCAAGTGATATTTTCCTAATTGCAATGCATTTGTATAAATCAAAACTTTACTCCTAGTCTTTTATTTTTTAAATTTATTTTATTTATTTGAGGGAAAGATGTAGAAAAAGAGAGAAAGAGAGAACAGGCATGCCAGGGCCTGCAGCCACTGCAAACAAACTCCAGATGTGTGCACCTCCTTGTACACCTGGCTTATGTGGGTACTGGAGAATCAAACCTGGGTTCTTTGGCTTTGCAGGTAAATGCCTTAATTTCTAAGCCATCTTCTCCAGTCCTCTCTTTGATTTTATTCATGTGGTTATTCTGTATGCCTCTGACTATAATTTTGTTGCTGGTGGTCTTTGTCTTGGTATTTCAAGGTTCTTGGAGTTTTACATATAGAGAGTATAGTAGCAAGAATATTAGGAAGTAAAGCAAAGACACAAGAAGCAGGGGATGGGGATATGCTGCAAGATAACAGTGAGATCTTTGAGCTAGATAGCTTAGGAGCTATGGGTTACAGTTCGGGTTTTCTTTTTATAGAGTTTAAAAATTTATTCATTTGAGAAAGTATGAGAGAGAAAAAGGGAGAGAGAGAAAGAGAATGGGCATGCCAGTGACTCAAGCCACTGAAATGAACTCCAGACACAGCTCCAATTTATGCATCTGGTTTACATGGGTACTAGGGAATTGAACTCAGGTCCTTGGACTTTGCTGGCATGTGCCTTGACTGCTGAAGTATCTCTCTAGCCCATATTTTTATAGTTTTTGAGGAAGGAAGAATTGATTGTTAGGGGAATTATTTATGTATTTCTCTGGCTTTACAGACAGGTTTGAGCTATATAACACTTTATCTACTTCACATGTCCTTTTCTATTATGCATCTGATTTTATGATGCATGTACCCAATTATGCATAAACATAAGATGGCAAAGGGAAATGCTCTCTAAAAGTTCATTCAAAACACAGTTTGCTATACTGCAATATGGCCAGATTGGCCCCATAGTTCCTAATCCTATATATGTGTTACTAATTCATGGCCATTAAGGGAGGAAAGATATGCCATTGTTTAGTAGGGGTTATAAGTGCAGCTTCACACAGGTCAAGTTCCAATTTGCCAATAAGTGGTAATATGCATTGTTAAGAAAAAGCTGTTTATCATCCAAGCTCTCTGTGCTTGTCTGTCTCAGTATCTTGCCCATTAATTCTATTATTTTATAGTCTCTCCGCAATTATCACATGCTGTGGCATCTGTGTCTGTCTTTAGCTACCTCCAACACAATATCCTAATTTTGCCGCTATTCTCAATTGGTCTTTGTGTATAAAAAGTCTAAAATCATCTCCCTGAATAGTCAGGTTACACTATTGTGAAAACTTTCTATCTTTTTTATTTTAGCCAACATGATATCTGAAAATTAACTAGCTCCCTTGTGGCTGAGTCACTCTGCATCAGTGATGATGTGGGGTGAGGGTGAGTAACATGCCACAGATGGCCTGAAATTTTGAGTGTGGCTTTCCCTTCACTTGGTATTTACTTAAAAGTTGAGACAGGCTACTTTTCATAGACTCCATTGCACTATTTTAGTCAGTAGTTGTCAACTAAATGATTTTGTGGGAGGATAGGTCTGGGGTTCCCTAGTGAGCAATTTTGCTTACCTTACCTTCTTGCTTTCTTGTGTTCAGTGGCTAAGAACATCAGATAACTTTACTAGAGAAGGATGTTTTAATACCATCTCTCCAGTCTTTAATATGTGTAATAGAACAGTTTTAGAAGGTATAAGTCCTTTAGCTAAGCTCTCATTTTTAAGAACAGTTTTAGTGTAATTTATACCTCCAAAAATTCCATAAAATCAAGCAGCAAGGTTGTTGTTGGTACATTCATTTTCAGATGGTAGTTAATAAATGGCAAGTCAAATATACCACTTTAAGTCAGCTCCCTGTTGCTGGCACAAACTTCTGAAAAGGCACAGTTTATAGGAGGAAGGGCTTTATTTCAAGTTTACAGATCCAGGGCAAGTTCTACAAATGGGGAAAAAACAAACAAAACAAAAAAAAAAAACAAAAAAAAAACAAAACCATATGTCTAAGTAGAGAAACACAGCTGCAGCAAGCACACACCAACACCAGCAGAAAGCGCATGAACCCCTCCAAAGCTCAAACTACTCTGTGTCCCTTTGGGATAGGATTAGATTCACTCCCAGTGACACGCCACTCCAGCAGGCTGTTTTTGATGTGAGCAGGAAGCTTAAATATCTGAGGCTATGAGGGACACATATTCATATTCAAACTGCACCAATGTAAGTAGATATAGTTTTAAGTCATAAAATTATTTTTGCACAAATACTTTATTTCAGTAGATATTTATACCATAGGTTTTACATTCAAATAATCTTTGACATTATCATAAAAGTACAAACATATTTTTATATACAAATATTTAATTTCCAATTTATCTACTCAAATAAGGTTACTTGGTAATCCATTGTTTGCATACACCAAGATACACTTGTATCTTTAAATTCAGGGCATCTCACTTTATAATTTAAATAAAAATTGAATTATAGTTATTTTAAACATAACTTATTTCCTTGCAGAACATCATCTAATTGTATAAAAATAAATGAGCATCTTCTAAGCATGAAGTTATAAAATAGAAAGAAAAAGATGTACAATTATTGAGAACTGAACTTTCCAGGTTATAGATCCCTATTTATGTCTTTAAGAACGACAACAAAAAAAAAATCACAATTTTCACAAAATATCCTTCGCACTATGTTTAATATGACAATATGATTTTCCAAATATTTTTCTTTATTTATAAAGTAAAATGTTTTAATTGTTGCATTTTATAACTGATTTTAAAATCATTATGCTTGTTCATGATGACAATTTGAAAAATACATCCTGGGCAAAAAAAAAAAAAAAAGTTCATAGTCACTATGTATATATAGAGTTACTCATGTTTTTAAAATCAACATAGATTTGTGATATATTTATATTGTACTATTTTACTTAGGATGTTACTTTTCTTAATATGACTTTAAAAATATACAATTATTTTATTAAGAGCTTTTACCTGCATTTATTGGCAACCTAATTTTCAATGTTCTTCTCTTATCCTTATCTCTTTAGGAGCAGTCTCTTCTTGGTATAACTTTATTTTTTATGTACTACTTCCCCTTCCAAACGACATTTTATTTAGTTATTTGTGTAATTTTCTGATGATACTCCTAAAATTTCCCTAATAATTAATGACTAGCAGATGATTTTAATGTCTATTGTAGTAGAGACATGTACAATAAAGCAGTCCTAAACAAATGTAAAAATGCCTCCTTACATCCATGTTAAGAATTGCCATCAGGACCATTTCAGTTTGAAAAGACTCACACTATAGTTCACATCTTATATTGTCAGATGGTTTACTCCTTGACCTCTGGCAGAACAGAACCACTTTTATTGACCAGTAACAGTGTGGATCTTTTATAAGTCTGACAGCTGTAAAGGAATGGGTCTTCCTCTCACATATCAAGAATTTTTGCTTATTGTCTCAACCAGTCTCTGCCATGTGTCAACTGTCTTCAGCTTTGGCTGAGATGAACAAATTGGGGCTGGAGGTCACTTAAGTCAGAGAAAGCAGAACTAACCAGAATGTAATATTGAACTCTTCAGAGAACACATAGTCATGACTAGGATAGAAAGTTGTCATGGTGGAATTGTTACTAGACAATACATCAGCTGTGAGATTCAGTTCACAGAGGCAGTGTCAATATCCATTTATTGTGCTATAAGATTCTGATCTTGAAAGGAAAACTTCCAGTCCTCAAAAACACCAACTTCTAGCATTTAGCTGACTGTGCTTCATTTAAACTTTACACTTTTATAACCAATTTCTATCTTTTCTACATGAAGTCATTCATAAAGCAGAAATGTCTTCTGTATTTTCATTCTGTGGCCTATTATGCTTTATATCAGTGTTTGACCTGTGTTCTTTCATACTCAATGTTTAGAATCTTATTAAGTTGTGTTGTTCTTCACTAATAATACATTGATCCACTCCCAACAACTGACATAGAGTTCTAGAATAATACCAATAACCATGGCTCTTTTTAAGCTCTTTGCATGTATGATCCTTTTGAATGCCAAATTGCACACATGTGCTATATTCTATGACTGCATATTCCAGAGAGGGATGTGACCATTCAAGGAGGTGAAAGAACTAAGCAGGACCACACTAGTTACTCTATATGCCTTGCTTCAGATGCAGCACACCCAGAAAGAACAAAAAGCAGCTATTATTTCCTTTCGTAAAATAGCATATTTTGCAAATATTGTGAAAAAACTATCAGTACTTTTATAGTCATATCAAAATAGGATAGTTGATAATTAACTTAATTTATGTTTTCTTATTGACAATTTCCATAATTATAGATAAAAACCATGCTAATTCTCTCCCTCCCCACATTGTCCTATTTGAAACTTGACTCTCCATCATATCCCTTCCCCCTATCAATAAGTCTCTTTTATTTTGATATCATGATCTTTTCTTCCTATTATAATGGTATTATTTAGGTAGTGTCAGACACTGTGAGATCATGGATATCCAGGCAATTTTGTGTCTGGAGGAGCATTTTGTAAGGAGTCCTCCCCTTCCTTTTGCTCTTACATTCTTTCCACTACTTCTTGCACAATGGACCCTGAGCCTTGGAAGGTGTGATAGAGATATTTCGGTGCTGAGCACTCTTCTGTCACTTCTCAGCACCATGGTGCCTTCTGAGTCATCTCAAGGTCAGTGCTGTCTGAAAAAAGAAGGTTCTCTAACCAAAAGTGAGATTGGCATTATTATGTGTATGATAGCCACATGCTGATACTGGGAGTTACAGGTCCATGCCCATTAAGAAAAGGAAGGAAAAGATAACTAATATGAAAAAGTTAGAGAAAAGAGAGAGAGAGAGGAGAGAGAGAAGCTGTAGAAGATTGAGGTCAGTCTCCATCATACCCTCTCCAGTGTCTTGTGGCTCAGGTGTTCCCTCTAAGGGCCTTCTGAGGGTTCAGCCATTTGGTCTGCCTTTTAGGATGTAGAATTTTATGTTACCATTGTCGTTTGGGTCTACATTTGTGTTTCCCACCCCCTCCCTCTCCACGCATCCTATTGTCTAGTCCAAGAGATGCTTGCTGGGTATGTAAGACATCTTGGGGAGATTCAGGTTAGGTGGTTAGGTGCTGTAGATGAGGGAGACTATGTGGCGATTTTTTTTCTGTGATTGGGCAAGTTCACTGAAAATGATCTGTTCCAGGTTCAAACATTTTTCCTCAAATTTCATTGTGTCATTTTTTCTTACTGCTGGATAGAATTCCATTGCGTAGATATACCACATCTTAATTATCCACTCTTCTACCGATGGACATCTGGGTTGATTCCAGCTCTTAGCTATTACAAATTGAGCTGCTACAAACATGGTTGAGCAAATCTCTCTAGCCTGTGGTTTGAAGGTTTTAGGGTAGATGCCCAGTAAAGGAATAACTGGGTCTACTGGTGTCTCTATAGTCAGCTTTTTCAGGAGTCTCCATATTGCTTTCCAAAGTGGTTGTACCATCTTACATTCCCACCAGCAGTGGATGAGTGTTCCTACGTCTCCACATCCTTGCCAGCATTTATTTTCATTTGATTTTTGGTGTTTGCTATCCTTACTGGGGTAAGGTGGAATCTCATATTTGTTTTAATTTGCATTTTCCTGATGATTAGGGATGATTAACATTTTCTTAAGTGTGGGTTTGCCATTTGTATTTCTTCCTCTGTGAACTGCCTGTTCAGCTCTTTGCCCTATTTTGTGAGTGGGGTGTTTCGATTTTGAAGTTCTTCATAGATTCTGTCAGTTGGATAACCCGCAAGTATTTTCTCCCATTCTGTGGGTAATCAATTGGCCTTGCTTATTGTATGCTAGTCTGTAAAGAAACTCTTTAGCTTCAAGTGATCCCATTGGTTGAGTGACTGTTTAAGATCATGAACTACTGGGGTTTTCTTCAGGAAGTCTTTTTCCATTCCTATATCATGGAAAGTACTTCCTGTATTTCCTTCCAGTAGTAGTTGAGTTCCTGGTCTTATATTGAGGTCTTTGATTCATTTGGACTTGAGTGTAGTGCATGGAGAAATGTGTGAATCAAGTTTCAGTTTCCTTCATCTGGTCATCCAGTTTGTTCAGCACAATTTGCTGAAGATGCTGTCTTTTTTCCAGTCTATATTGTTAGGGCCTTTGTCAAATATCAAGCAGACATAGTTGCTTGACCCAAAGTCCTGGTACTCAAGTCTATTCCATTAGTCTACACTCCTGTTTTCATGCCAGTACCATGCTGTTTTTATTACTATGGCTTTGCAATATAGCTTTAGATCAGATATAGTGATGCCTCCAGAGGTATTTCTTTTGCTGAGGATATGTTTGGATATGTGAGGCCTTCTGCCTTTCCATATGAAATTTGATATTATTTTTTCTATCTCTGTGAAGAACACTGTTGTGATTTTAATTTGAATTGTACTAAATCTGTATATTGCTTTGGTAGGATTGCCATCTTCACAATGTAAATTCTGCATGTCCAGGAACATGGGAGGTCTTTCCATTTTCTCAAGTCCCCCTCAATTTCTTTTTTCAGTGTTTTTATGTTTTTATTGTATAAATCTTTCACTTCTTTGGTTAACATTATTCCAAGGTATTTTTTGTTGTTGTTGCTCTTGAAAATGGGACCATTTCCCTTATTTCTTTCTCTGTATCTTTGTTATTTGCATATAGAAAGGCTACTGATTTTTGTGCATTGATTTTGTATCCTGCTACTTTGCTATAGGAGTTAATCACCTTAAGGAGTTTTGGGATGGAGTCTCTTTGTCTCTTACATATACAATCATGTCGTCAGCAACCAGAGCTAACTTACCTTCTTCCTTTCCAAATTATATCCCTTTTATTTCCTTCTTCTTTCTTATTGCTTGAGCTAGGACTTCCAGTACTATATTGAAGAGCAGAGGTGAGAATGGATATCCCTGTCTTATTCCTGATCTTAATGGGAATTCCTCCAGTCTCTCTCCATTAAGTATTATTTGGGTCTAAGGAGTTTAAGAACATTAAAGGAAGTACTTACCAGGCAGTTTGGTGAACATAGAATATCACACATACACACACACACACACACACACACACACACACGTGTGTGTGTGTATCCAGACGTTATATTCACAGGGCTCATGACTACCCCTGTTGCAGGTTTTCAGTATCAGGGATGTATTCCCTCCCATGGAATGGGCATACAATCAAATTAGGGAGCCAGGGTTATTTCACAGCATTCCTTTTTATATCTTCTTACAAACAGTTTTTCCATGGATAAAAAATCCACAAACTTCACACAAGTTTCTACCAAAAAAACCTTCCTGTTACAGTTTTTGCATTTCAATTCTTCTCAGTACAAAAGAGTATCAAGGCTAGCCAAATAGCTTCTGACACTAAATATGCATAATCTTGCTTACATGTAGGTGCTAAAGTCTTGCTGCCAAAGGGCCCAGAGTTATGGATATAGGGCCAGCCAAATGACTTCTGACACCGAATATACATAATCTTGCTTACATGTAGACGCTATAGTCTTGCTAAAGTTTTGCTAACATCTTGCTGCCAAATGGCTCCCAACATTTTTATGTATATAACATAAGTGAGTCTTGTTTAATAAACACATCTCATAGATATTTCAATAAACATGACATTTTAGTATTTATAATTCTGTATATTTTCTTGAAATTTGTCATCATAATTTATCAGTTTTGTATAATTTGTCATTTAATATATCCCTTCTAATTACTTGCTTTTGAATATTTTATTATTTATTTGCAAGGAGAAGGGAGGAAAGAGACAGGGAGACAGAGAGAAATAGTAGAGATCGGGGGAGACAGAAAGAAAATGGCAGGGCCTCCTGCCGTTGCAAAAGATCTTCAGACACATGTGCCACTCTGTGTATCTGGCTTTACAGAGGTACTGGGGAATTGAACCTGGACTCTCAAGCTTTGCAGTCAAATGCCTTAACTGCTAAGCCATCCCCCCCAGCCCAGTTATATTCTTTATAGATTATTCACTCACAGGTATTCTGTTATACCAGCACAAGATGGAATAAGACTGAGTTATAGACTTCCACAACAAAATGTATATTTTAAAGAGAGGCACAGAATTACTTTGGTTCTATAATATATAAAAGTTACATATATATATATTATTGGGTATCATATATCATAATATATCTTATTGAGTATATAATAACAATATGTCTATGTTGTACATATCTTAAATAAAGCTGCTTTATTGCAACCCCCCCCAACAAATAATCCTTTCATCCTTCAGTGAGCTATATTTATTTATCTCAGTATTGATGGCTGATCACTGATAATAGTGATGGTTGAAAAGGATTGGGTGGGCGTAACAAATTCTTCAGAGAGTAAATTTTTACACATCCATTCCTATTTTTAAAGACTTCACAAGCACAAAATGCTGTATGGTAGATTTTACCCAGAGTCGAATATCTCTCCACATTGCAGCCAATTCTCCCAATTCCTACTGCTGGTAAACAACTATATTTATAACAGATTAGCTCTCTTTTGCTTTCATTTTAATAATGTACACAGAATATTCACCAAGACTAGACTAGATCTCAAGAAGCAAGTTTCTCTGGTCATCCATATGAAAGCAATTCCATGTCTGTTAGTTTTACTGATATTCAGTGATTTCAGCCACTAATGTAGGACACCCCCTCCCAGCCCTGTTTTGCTTGTTATTTACACTTAATCTGAAGTTATTACCTCCACTAAAACCTTAGGTGTTTCCAAATTATCTAGATTTTGTTCCTACATTGAGGTGCATAGGCAGGGTAGATTTAGTTTAACTCTTAATGGCCCTAGATTTTCTGGAACAATAAGTTTATATTAATTTCAATTTAGCCACCAGTTGTGTTAGCATTTCACAACAGACAACTGCTCTGGAGTTTGAAGCCAAGAAATAATATTTCTTTTGGGGGGGATTTTTGTTATTACAATTATTATTTTAAACAATGTATTTTGTGTGGATACATAATGTATCAACATCCACTTTTTCGTCATCCCTGCTCCCTTTCCACTGGGTACTCTTCTCAGTGGGGCTGCAGATATTCCCTATTGGATTTTAAGTTATGTGTTGTGGGAGCAGCAGTCAGTTGTTTTTCCTGGGAGCAGGGAGGGAATGTCTAACCCTAATGGAAGGACAAATTTTCTAATGGAAAGACAAATTAAACAACTATGAAATTCCTTACTCTAGTAAGGATGGCAATCTTTAAAAAATCTAACACAATGAATGTTGGTGAGGATATAGAAAAAGAGGAACCCTTAGCTACTGTTCGTAGCAATGTGAACTTGTACAACCACTATGAAAATCAAACTGGAGATTCCTCAAAAGGATTAATACAGAACTACCAACAGACTCAATTATTCCCTTTCTGGGCATTCATCCTAAATTGTCTATGTATCACTAGAGATATTTGCTCAAACATGTTTATAGCTGCTCAATTTATTATAGCTAAAAAGTGGAACCAACCCGAGTACTCATCATTGGATGAATGGATAATAAAGTTGTGGTATATTTATACAATGGAATTCTACTCAGGAGTGAGAAAATAGTGATACAATAAAATTTGTAGAAAAATGGACAGACTTGGAACAGATCATACTCAGTGAACTCATATAATCACAGAAAGACAAATGTCACATGGTCTCACTTATCTGCTCTTCCTAATCTGGATCAGGTTGAGTTGCAGACATACCTAATAGGCAGCTCAAAGCCCAGGCAATACAGATGGAAGTGTTTGTGGAGAGGGGAAGAGGATGGTGAGGAAAAACAAACACAAAACTAACTCCAAAATGAGCCGGTACTATAGAAACCTTTATCCTTGGAGACAGACTAATAGATATTACTCAGTAGGAGTAAGTGGGGGAGCACCTGAAAAGAAGGGTCCTGGAGAGGGTGGAATGAAGCCTAAGCTAGAAGAAATGATATTTCTATGATAACTATGAAAGTTTCCTATAGTATATTTTTTAATGTTAAGACCATGTCTACACTGGAAATCTGTTGTTTTGTTATAGATAGATATGGGGTTAGGGTTTTAGAATACTTGTATGTGGGAACAAGGAATTGGACAAAGACATGGGGATAAGAATTGTTGTAAAGAAAGAGATAGTTTGTTAGTGAAAGGTAGACTTCCAGGGTAGGAGGTAGCCAGGGGCAAAGAGAATTTTTAATCAATAAAAGAGACATGATTTTTTTTTTCTTAAGGTGAATGCAAGTTTACCTCTTTTCATTCCGCTTGAAGATTGGCAAATAATGTATTTATGTTGACTGATAATGGAATCATAAAAAGGCAAGATACTATTTTCCAAGATATATTGGAATCTGTTATCACATCAAAAACAACAATGCTACATATGTTTTCACTGTTCACAGAACTGTTGAAATTCATAAAATTGTATGCTCCAATTTGAGGTGATCATTATTTAACTTTCATTTAAATGTTGTCATGCCTCAATATTTTCATAATAACTTGGTTTTTACCTTGAAAGATAAATGTTTATTTAACTAATTTAAATAAGTGGTTAAATCTATTAAAATGCTAAATCTATAAGGCATTTTAATTTTGCCACAAATGTTGTTTTGGATGCCAGAAATGACCTGATAACATCTCACAAATCATAATATTCTTAAACATTTGGTCTCTACTTAGCCATCTTACTTCTGAAAAGTAAACACTGTCACCCTAGTTAGCAACAAGGCTTTTAAGGAATTCTTGGAGGTGATGACAGTTGGATGGGATAATGATCCCTTGGTCCCTATGAAATTCTTCAATGTCTCTCCGTGTTTGCACATACGTTGTGTGCATGTCTGTGTTTGAGTTCAGCTGAGTGAGGGTGCACATATCTGTATGTGCATGTGGATGCCATGGAACAATCTCAAGTGTTATTCCTCAGGAATGTTGCTCACTTTTTTTTTTTTCTTGAGACAGTATTTATCTTTGACCTGGAGCTTGCCAGATAGCCAGTGAGCCCCAAGGATATTACAGCCTCAAATTTCCCAGGGCTGGGATTGTAAGAAAATATCGCTATGCCTAGTATTTTTATGATCTGCGGTTCTGAGAACTGAACTCAGGTCCTCTTGCATGTGGGAACCTCACTTTAATGACTGAGCTTGTTATTTGTCCCCCAAATTCACAGCTTTAATGATTTATATGATACTTAATATTTTTAATAGTTTTATGAAGAGTTTCCTTGATGACCAGTGCCATGACACTTCATGCAGTATGCAAGTTTGGGACAGTGACTCCTTTATCTTCTTATCTGTCAATTCTATTTTACCTACCAGGCACCACTAGTAATTGAACCAAATATATTGACAATAGACAAAGAATTGCTTTGGCATATTTTTATTGGTCATATAAATCTCTTGATTTAGTTATATCTTTTAGTGACACTAATTAAGCTATCTGTTTAATGGCATGATATTCATCATTTACTCATCATGATCCTTCATCCATCAGTACCTCTAATAAAATTGCAAGTTGAAGGGCCTGGAGATATGGTTTAGCAGTTAAACGCTTGCCTGTGCAGCCTAAGGATCCTGGTTCAAGGCTCTATTCCCTAGGACTCATGTAAGCCATATGCACAAGTTGGCACATGCATCTGGAGTGCATTTGCAGTGGTTGGAAGCCCTGATGCTCCCATTCTCTCTCTTTCTCTCTCTCTCTGCCTCTTGCTCTCAAATAAGTAAACAAAAATAAAAATAAATAAAATAAATAAATAAATAATAAAATAAAATAGCAAGTTGAGCCATATGCATAGCATCACTGCTGTCATCCATTACCAAAGCATGAAATTTAAGCCCTCAAAACTTTTTTTAAAAGATGTTCTTTTAAAAATAATTGTTTGGCTATAGGCTGAAATAAACTGATTTTAGAAATATTCTCAGTTTTACCAGGGCATATTACATTTGCACATCTGCCATGCTCTTGAAATAATGCTTAACAAATTCACCATTAGTAAATATTTCTTTTTTTGTTGTTGTTATTAAGCGTGATACCATATAATGGTATCTATCTAAACTATAACTTTGAAAAAAATCGTTGAAAATTACAGTTGTTTTCAGTTCTACTATTTGTCCTAATAGCACAATTCTTGATAGCATTTGGCAGCATGGTTTTATATATAATACTTATTAGAATTGTGCTTTTGAACACTTGCACAAATTCCCTACAAATTAAGCACAATGGCATGCTAATTGTGTCAAGAAAAAAAAACAGGTGTCATCTGTCCACTTTTCACTGCACAATCTTCCTTCTTATATAGTTTTTATGTTGTGAGATTTTGGGTTTTTTTTTTAAGACATTATTGAAGCCATGCTGCTATTAATAAAATTAGTTGTTATGGAACTATATTTACTTTTATTTAGGAAATTATAGTGGTGATCCCTTTAATCCCAGCACTGGCAAGACAGGTAGAAGGAACACTGTGAGTGTGAGGCCACCCTGAGACTAGATAGTGAATTCCAGCTAAGCCTGGGCTAGAGTGAGATCCTACGGTGAAAAAACAAAGAAAATTAATTTTGAGACCTAGTGAGGTACCAGCCTGCTTGGGACCTGTGTGCTCTCCCGGTGGGGGAGGTGCAGGCATTTTGGGGCTCCATGCCCCCAGACTGAGATGTGCAGGCATGCTTGGGGTCTATGTGATCTCCAAGTGAGCAGGTGTGGGATAACAGTTATTGCATAACAGGAAATTCATCATCATGTGAGTGTGATCCCCCTCAAGGCCCAGTTGTGCTCACAGACAGCATCCACACCACCTCAGTTCAGAGTAACCTGCCTGTCAGGCCTGGGGCATCAGTGCTGTGCCCCATAGAAACCCAGTGCAGATCATACTCTAAAGTCCTTAGGCAGTAAATAACACTGGGAGAATTAAGCACTGTGTACACAGCAAGCATGCCAAGCAGGTTAGTGTCAAACCAGAGAGCACTTGGAAGTAGCACACACAAGGAGGACCCCTCCTAGACCCTAGGTCACCTAGCTTGAGTAAGCAGGCATGTAACCTTCCCCAATTCCAGCTTAGCCAAACCTGACCTGGTGATATATGTTGGATCCCAATCATACACACCCAGCCCCAACTACCCCCACCCCACCTTACCTCATGCTACCTCATGTAGGTGGCTTCACCTAGCTGTACCCCCTTGGGGCATTGCTCCTGCCCAGACAGGAAGCACAGGAATATCTGGCTACCATTCATCAGGGAGTACCAATGAGTTCTCCATAACCTGCTCAGTTACAGAACAGCAAAAAAGCAAGGTCAAGTGCTACTGCTCCCAAGCCCCATAGGCAATGCATGAGGGTGATCAGTAGCTGAAGAGATTTAAGACCTGTAACTTCAACTCTAGTATCAGCCATCAGCCCAGAGCCACTGGAACACTCACAACTTCCATAACCTGCTCATCTGTGAATACAACACATCCCACTCTATTGTGCTTCAAACCCAAAACAGAACACTCACTGAAAATCCTACAAGGGCAAAATGACTTCAAGCCAAAAGTAATCAAAAGAGACAAAGAAGGCCACTTTTTACTCATCAAAGAAATAATACAAAAAGAGGACATTATAATTATAAATTTATCTGGAACAAACACAGGTGCACCACATTTTATAAAACAAAATATACTTGACAACAAATTAGAAATAAATACCAAAACCATCATACTAGAGGTCTTCAATATCCTTCTATCATGAAGAGGCAGATCATCCAAACAGAAATCAACAGGGCAATATTAAATCTTAACACCATAGATCAATTAAGCCTAACAAATATTTACAGAACATTTGTTCCCACTTATACAGAATACACGTTCTTCTCAGCAGCCTATGGAACCTTCCCCCAAATAGATCATATATTAGGGCATACAACATGCCTTCATGAAACATCTCTGGGGGTATCACCATCACTATACCTGATCTAAAGCTATATTGCAAAGTCATAGTAACAAAAATAACATGGTACTAGCATAAAAACAGACATATAGACCAATGTAACAGAATTGAAGACTCAGCCCTTAATTCAAGCAGCTGTAGTTACTTGATCTTTGACAAAGGCATCAACAACATTAACTGGAGAAAGGACAGCATCTTTAACATATGGTGCTGGTCAAATTGAACAACCACATGCAGAAAAATGAAATTAGACCCACTCCTCTCACTATGTAAAAAATCAACTCCAAATGTATTAAAGACCTTAACATAAGACTTAAAACTATTAATTAACTGGAAGTAAAAATAAGGTGAACTCTCCCTGATATAGGTGTGGGGAAAGACTTCTTGAACAATACTCCCACAGGCCAGGAAATTAAATAATCACTCAATGCGTGAGATCTTATGAAGCTAAAAAGCTTTTTTACAGAAAAACATACCATATGCAGAGCCAACAGACCACTTACAGATTCCTCCTCCATTATTCTTTTGGCAAAAATCATCAGCCAGTAGATTAATGTTGTAGGGATTTCAGTACATGGTTTCAAGTTAGACTACAAAGTGATAGTAGTAAAAATATCTGAGCACATATCCTAAAAACTCTATACTTTACTATAGAAACAATTGCTCAGCAATATTTGTTTCTGATGTATTCACCCATGGCTAGGCAATAGAATCTGTCCAGATGCCTGTCAAATGATGAATGGATAATTAAGATGTGGTTCATATACACAGTGGAGTTCTAGTCAGCAGTCAAACAATTGAAATTATGGGTTTTACAGCAAATGGATGGACCTAGAAAATATTATACTAAGTGAGGTCACTCAAGCCCAGAATAAAACACCTCATATTCTCTCTCCTATGCAGATGCTAGCTTGGAATAGTTGGATAGTTTTGTATGTTATAGTAAACTTCAGTACCAGAGGAAAGAAAGCTAGAGGCTTAGAGACAGAAGATGTGGAGAGGGATTAGGAGATGGAATAGTAGACAAGCAAGTTGTTGGATAGAATATAGGAGTGTGTGTGTGATAAATTCTAATAAAAGCCTATGAAAGAGAGGTAGGGTGGAGTAGGGATAAACAAAAGTAAATATGTTGTACCTAAGTACCATAAAAACCTTCTTTGTTAGCTAATTTTAAAGACATTTTTTGGACTAAAGAGGTGGCTTAGCAGCTTTCAAATCCTGATGGCCCAAGTTCAATTCCTCAGCACACACACACACACACACACACACACACACACACCTCAGTACAGACACAAAAAGAGATGCATACAATGGCAATAGGGCCTGACCAGCCCAAACTCATTCAATTTATCTTTCAAATAATTAATAAATAAAAATATTAAAAATAAATAAAGAAAGATTTTTGCTTTTGTTTTGAAAGAGGGAGAAGATCTAACATGGTCAGAAGTTAATGGCATGAAGAAAGTTTACTGTGAAGCTGTGGGTTGATGCATATGAATCTAAGTACTAGAGGTGGATCATTCCTACACAGTGAGCCTGTGGTCAAGGAGGTCTATTAGGCCCCCAAACTGTTCCCCACCATAAGGAGATATTTAGACTCTTGCTGAATACACCATAGGCTGCAGGATGCTGAACAATCATGTTTAAACTGAGTGAGAAGCCATCTCCTTGCTGGATAGGTATCTTAGTTCGGGAAATCATTATGAGAGCTACTAAAGGAAAAAAGACCTCAATACTCTGAAGAAGCAGTGGGTTCTTCAAGCTACAAAATCAATCAGTCATTAAACAAGATGTATTTACTGGGGCTGTAATGGTATATAAATTATGGGGCTAATCAACAGTTCTCTGATTGAATAACAAGTCCTACTTGATGGGAGGAAAATCATGCCTGGCAATAATGCAAATCAAGTCAAAATCCTATGGCTAGAGCTTCATACACCTTAGTGGGAAAATGCCACTGTTCTTTTGCTAAATAAATGTTATACTCATCAAAAAGCCTGGCAAATTTATATTGAAGCCGTTTGTTTAGTGATGTTCTCACTGTTCTTTCGAGACCCTTCATTTAAAGCTGATGGTAAATATCAGGGAGACCCAAAACTCATCAAAATGAAAATAATAAGAGAAAGCCCAGGACTTTAGACCTGGATGACACATCTTCATTACATCTGCCTGAGCTCAAGAATATTGCAGTGGTAGTTGTGGAAAGAGTCCAAGTGCTGCTCTCACTGACAGCCTGAGAAGCTTCTCTGTAGAGATGGCGATAAACACCGAGGAGACTCAATTCTAATCAAGAAGAAAATAAGAGGCTGTTGATAGCTCAACAGCAAAGGAGATTTTTTTTTTTTTCAATCCCCTCCAAGGCTCAGGAAACATTTTAGAAGAGGGCATGTGCATACTTTGGGGCACTGCCTTCCCAAGATGATGGGATTGTGCATTCATGACCTCACTGATATCTGTACAAGTCCAGCACAGTTCTGCATTCATCAACATTTTGACAGGAAGGATAGAGGAGGACAAATAGAAGGAGATGCAAAATCAGAGGATTTTAAAAGGAAAGGATCCTCAAGGGATGGGAGGCAGGGGAGAGAGGACCAAAAAGTGTAAAGGGATGGCAACATGATCAAATTATTTTATGTTAATATATTAAAATTCTTAGCAAATATACTGTGAAAATGGTTATAGTATGGAAAGTGATATATAGATTTATTTCAGTCTCAATCACTGCCTTGCAGACTTTCTTTCTCCCTTCCTCCCTCTCTTCTTCTCTTTCTTTCTTTCTTTCTTTCTTTCTTTCTTTCTTTCTTTTTTTCTTTCTTTCTTCCTTTTTCCTTTTTTCTTCTTCTTTCTTCCTAAGACAGGATCTCATGTAGCCAAGGGTAGCCTCAAAGTCACTATATAACAGAGGATGATTTTAAAATTCTGATCCTCTTGCCTCTGGAATTACAGACATACACCACAACCCCCAGTTTAAATATAATTTTTCTTTCACAATATTTCTTTATAATTAGCACTGCTCATCCTGATTTTATTACTTTGTAAGAGATATGAATAAAGTTTAGCTAGAACTCATTTTGCATTCTTTCCTGAATAATCTTTCTGTAGTTTGGAGCAGTTTATAACATTTCATTGACCTCATGGAATTAATAATTGAATAGTTTTGAGTATCAATATTCAAGAGGTTTATTCAAGGGAGTAATTACATTCTTTTAGGAAAATTAGAGAATAAGACAAGACCCATAATTACAAACTTTCGTCTTTAAATAATGTGTGCCCAAGACACACTGCACTCTGTTTCCTGTGTTACTTCATTTAGTGTGATTTGATTGTACAAACTTTGTCATTCCTACAAGAGACCAGCAGAGTGAGAACAAGTGGCTTCAGAGAGCCATTCTGACAATTGGGGCTGATGGGGCTCACTGCATGCACCACGCAGTGCAGAGATGGGGGCCTTTCTTTGCTGTCATGTTTTGTTTTTCTTCCAACTTTTTGATGATTCAGGTGCTAAAATCTTTCTATCTTCTATATTTTACTAGCCTGTTTTGTATTGCAATTTGAAGCATTAAAGTATAATTCAGACTCTATAAGTAGCATGGTAAAAGTGAATTGTCATCATAAAATACTTTAAAATGAGGTCACTTGAAACATACTTTATGCTGTTTAGGAAACACATTTTTCAACATTGGTTAATTTTCCAAAGTGTGGAGCATGCTATAAAGTGAAGGACAAAGGAAGTCAAAATACACAAGTGTCTTTTAAATTATGTTTATGTACCTAGTGATTCTTGAACATTAAATGAGATTATATGGTTAGAAATTGAAAAACTGTGTAATAAAATCTCTATCATGTCATATGAGTTTTACTGCCTGATTTTATTAATTTAAGAAAAAACATATTTTGCCAGCTATTTTTTTACATAAAATGTATATGTGAGTACTAAATCATGATAGTTCTGCCAAATATTCTTATACCTGAAACATATAAATAAAATGCAAGACTCTGAAAAATGCTGTCCTACTTAAAGAGAAACTTGGGCAAGGGAAGATCCCTATTTATCTATTTCAGTATAGTTTTATTGTACTCATTAGTGTCTTTCAGCCTCTAAATTAAAGTATGATATAGAAACACTGCTTTATCTTATTGAAGAAAGAACTATAGGCAATGAGAATATCCTAGGGTTCTTCTACTTTGTTTTCTAATTTACCTACTTTTATCATATCAGTATTGGAGATATTTAGTTCTTAATTTACTCATACATACCTGTATAGTATTGTTTTCAAAGCCATTTAAGATGTGAGCATTAAACTAAGTACAGTTTTGGAAAAAATATTGTGCCAAACAAAAATAATTTAAGGTGAAATTTATCAAACATATTATCCTAACATATGGATTTCAATTAATGGATTAATTATTTCCAAGGATATTCACACACTGTAATTCCTGGTACCTAGAAAAAGGTCACCTTATATGCAAAAAATCACTTCTCAAACAACAGTGGAGGATGCTGAGAGTCAAGAAGGGGACATTACCATGGATTTTCCAGATCTATCCAGTCTAATCACATGAGTCACAAAGAGAAAGAAAGAGAGCAATATAAACTATGTGACCAAGAAAGCACGAAGCATAGGAGAATAAAAAGGCCAGATTTCATATGAAATATGTTGTATCAGTTACTTTCTCATAGCTGGAACAAAATACCTAAGTTTTCCAGAGGAATTAATTTCAGCTTATGTTTACAAAAGGTGCAGTCTGTATTGATTAATAAAGAATGGAAGGAACAGGAAGCCACTGTCACATAATAATATCAGCAGGCAGGAAGTAGAGAGAAAAGCAAGTTTGTTCCCAGTGAGACACTCTTCCAGAAAAATTCTGCCTCTTAAAGTTCCTGCAACCTTCCCTAGCAGCACTGCCACCTTGTCAATATGTTTCAAACCCCTCAACCAATGGAGGATATTTTACATTTAAACCACCACATTCCTATAGTCTTATGGCCATCTCATCACCAACAATGCATGCAGTCCAATTTGAAATGACCCTGTAGTCTTTACTAGTTCTAATACCATTCAAAAATCACAAGTCTTATCTAAAAGTCAATGCAATTTCATGACAGCTTTATAAAATCAAAACATAAATACAAACTTTCAACATATTACGGTAAGAATAAATAGTTCTAAAAGTAAGGAATAAGAGAAAAGAAAGAAAAACAAAAGGGCCATATAAGACCAAAACCCAACAGGAAAAAAAAATCATATCCTGAAGATTAATGTTCAGTATTTGGGACTTTCAATAAAGACCTCTGGGCCCCAAAAGTCTTGGGTGGCACCATCCCTTCACTATATTGACTGTATTATTCTTCATAGGGCTTAGCCTCAGCTGCTGTCTTGATCCATAGTGCAATAGTCCATTGCTGAGTAAATCTTGTGTCTTTAATTCTTCTACAAGCAATACAACGTGGAAGCAGTGCTACCAAGTTCTGTTGTCATATCAGAATGAAGCCTAGCTTTGGACAGCAGTTGTCTATGTCTCTGTATGCTGACTTTTAATAACAGGGAATGCCTTCATTCTCATTCAAGGTTATTTTCTTTCAAAATAATTCATATCCCTCCTCTCTTGAGACTTTAATGGGTTGGATTTTGCCCTAAGAACATCTTTCCTATTATCTCAGCACAGAAGAATTGGCTTTTACTTCATGGTAATGATATATTTAAAAACCTATAGCCAAAGTGGCATCAGTCTTTGGGTCTGGTAATTTAAACTTGTTCATATTAATTTACCTGTCAAACCACATTATTATTATTATTATTATTATTATTATTATCATCATCATCATTTATTAATTAACTTTGTACTCAGTGAATGCAGTCAGGTTGGTACCATTGTTAGCCTCCTCTCTGTCCCCCCTCCCACTGGCCCCTCCTTGTTGAGGTATATGGGTCTTACATTATGGAGTTAGCTTTCAGTTATGGGTAGGAGGAAATGTCTCTGCATATCATGACCCAATGATGGCTCTGATATTTTTTCTGTCCCCTCTTCCACAAAATTTCAGTGAGCCATGTTGGGTTCATTTTAGGTCCGCTTCAGAGATAAGGTCTTGGGAACCTCTGTGTCTCTGGATATTGGATTTGGTAGGAGTTGATTGTTCTCTTGTCAATCTCCTTCACCCTTGTGCTGGTTCCAGGTTCACCAAGAAACAAGCACCCTTGCTTGTTTTGCCAATTACTCTTGGTTTCAGCTGGGGCCCTTTTGAGGTATGACGGGGTGGCTCTCTCCTAGGATCTGCATCTATCTACAAAAGAGAAGCAGATTCTCTAATGGAGAATAAACTTAGTACCAGATAAATGGGATAACCCTTATTTTTTTAGAGAGAATTTAATAGGTGTAGGCCCTCTTGTAGCCCACAGTTGGTGGTAGCTTGATAATGGGGAGTGGGCTGATTTTTGGATATGGTTCTGACTTGTTTCCTAGCTCCAGCTATGGGTTCCATTCCACTGAGTGGATCAGTTATCCCAATCAAGAGTAGTTGGTTTCCCACCATGGCTGTGTGCCACTATTGCACTTGTGTGAGCATCATAGCAGAATATTTGCTTTTAAGGAGGTTAGACCATGAGTTGCTTGGACAGATATTGATCATTTCCCCCACTAGACATGCTGTCTGGGGACTGATTCTCTTCCAGCTTCCAGCCATGTTTCTCCATATTACATGTCAACAGCATATGGTGTCTTCAGCAGTAGGGTTTTACCACTAACCTTTGGTGGGTTATCAAGTTCTCTTACAGAAATCTGTCATTCTTTTAGGAAACCTTCTTAGTCTCTCTGATCAAAAGCTCATTGTGGATGATAGCCACATGTTGGTACTGGGAGTTACAGGTCAGTGCACATGAAAAGAAGGAAGAAGAGAGAAGAGAGAAGAGAGAGAGGGGGAGAGAGAGAGAGAGAGAGAGAGAGAGAGAGAGAGAGAGAGAGAGAGAGAGAGAGAGAATCTGTAAAGTAGAAGATTAAGGTCAGTATCATACTCTCTCCAGTGCCTTGTGACTCAGGTCTTCTCTCTGAGGGCCTGTTGAAGGGTCAACCATTTGGTCTGCCTTTTAGGATGTAGAATTTTATGGTACTATTGCCATTTGGGCCCATATCTGTGTTCTCCACCCCTCTCTAAGAGCTGGAATCAACCAAGATGTTCATCACTAGAAGAATGGATAACTAAGATATGGTATATCTATACAATGGAATTCTACACAGCAGTAAGGAAAAAAAAAACACAATGAAATTTGAACAAAAATGGATGAACCTAGAACAGATTATTCTCAGTGAACTTATCCAATCACAGAAAGATAATTGCTGCATGGTCTTACTCACCTACAGCACCTAACCTGAATCTACCAAAGATGCCCACAATAGGGTGGGTGGGGATGGAGGGGAGGACAAGAGAGGGTGTGGGGGACTCAAACACCATTTTTTTTTCTTTCATCTATGCATTTTGCTTTATTTAACTGTAATATACATCTGAGTAGTTGGGAATCCATGTCACTGTCTCAATACTTTTCTGTCTTTAAATTTAAGCATAACAGCCCATTATTTTAAGCTCACTTTTTCTTAAGTTACCAGGACAGATATAAAATAAAGCCACGTTCTTTGCTTGAGTACCACACACACTTCCTCTAGTATAGTTCCCATGAGAATGCTTTATCTTCTCTGAAACATCATCATGATCTGAGACTTCACAGTCCACATTTCTCTCAGACTTCTTGTCTCCCAAACTCCTACTAGAATGTGCATTAAGTGATGCTTATTACATTCTAAGTCTTTCAAGTCTAAAGTTCCAAATCCTCCCATATTCCTCATACAAGCCAATTTCAAAAGCCTAAAAACCACATGGGTAGGGTTATCACAGCAATGGGCCAACTTCTCAGTACCAATTTTCTTTATCAGTTACTTCCTCATTATTAGAAAAAATACCCATCCAGAAGTGGATTTGTGAAGGAAAGAGTTTCTTTTGGCTTACAGTTCCAGAGAGTAGAGTTCATCACTGCAGGTCCAGACTTGTACCATCACGTCTCCAGCCAAGAAGTAGAGATAAAACAGCAAGCAGGGCCAGGCTGTCATACTTCAATGTCAATGCCCAGTGACATACTTCCTTGAGCAAAGCTCCATTGCCCAAAGATCCCACAACCTTCCCAAATAGCTCTACAGACTGGGATTCAAAGTGTGAGTGCATGGGGGTCATTTTACATTCAATCTGCCACAAATAGTAATGAAATCTGCAATGCAGCCCTGAGAAGCTAAGAGGGGAGGTAAATGCTCTGAGTAATTAAAGCATCTTGTGAGTATTATAAATCCAGTAGAAACTATTTCAGACTTCCAGAGAATAGGTGCAGCCTCCAGCTGCTGCAAATGAACTCCAGATGCATGTGACACCTTGTGTATCTAGCTTACATGGGTTCTGGGGAAACAAACCTTGGTCTTTTGTCTTTGCATGAAAGTGCCTTAAACAGTAAGCCACCCTCCAGCCTTTGCTAAACTTTTAAATTATTCAGTTATTGTGGTTTGTATGACATTGTATTTGTGAAAAATATTCTCCTAAGTACAACCTAATACTTACTACATTGTATTATTTAAGATTCTCTTATTTTTGCATTAGTGAAAACCTGAAAATAGTTTAAATAGAATTGCAAGTTTAAAGTTCAATAGAGGTAGAAGCTAATTGCTTTGTTATAAAATGTCTGCTAGTAAGGAAGTCTTTCATGGAGAAAATCCACTGCCATATTTCAATTACTTGTTGGATTTTACCGAAGGGTTTTATTCAGTGGCCTTTACCGGAACCAGAAATTATTGCTGATAACTTACTAAGCTGAGATTTTCATAATGTACTTTTCTCCATATGCTTCTCATCTTTTAATATAGTTCTTCCCTTAAGCTATGTAACTGCAATGCCATCATAAAAATAACATGAAAATCAATTATAAGAATTGTTTCTTGACTTGATTCTGTCAACATCAATTTCAAATGTATACTTGCTTAAAGTAATAAGACATGTTTCCAAAAAATTCTCTCTAATAATGCTTACCATATAAATATGGAAGATATATATATATATATATATATATATATGTATAAACAATTGATGGGTAAATCAATTATACTTCTGTTCTAGTAATATATATTAAACAAATGGATAATCAAATAATTTATCAACTAAATTCCCTCTTATAATACTTATAAACCAAAATATCCAACAATAAACAAGTTTTGTTTTTTCTGTCTTATGATGTTGTAAGAATTGATGTTTTTAGTAAGTCATGCTATAATTTCCTTTGTCTATAGATATTTTTACAGATATTTTCCATCTGTAAATGATATTTCCTAAATTAAGTGACATACTGAGTTGTGTGTGTTTTTTTTTGTTTGTTTTACTTTTTACTTTTTGTGTGTGATTATACCACATATTAACTTTGAATTCCAAATTGGTCATAAAATTTCTTGTGCATTATCATTATAGATTCAAATATTTTAATCTCATCATTTAAAATGAATTTGACAAATGGATTTAGAAGTTGATGGAACACTGCAGAAGAAAATTGGATCATATAATGTGTGTAAGCTGGCTTGGTGAAAATGTTAGCTCTATAAGGAATATGAAAAATTCAGAGGAGGAAAACTTCATTCATTATGTATTTGTCCATGAAGAGCAATGGTACTTCTTGTTCTGTGTATATTTTACATGTTTTTCTTCCCTTCCCATTCTCCTTTCTAAACATAGTAGAGGTGGAAATAATTATACAGACAAGGCTAGTCATCTGAAAATTCTCCCTTTACTTCATGGTCCTTCTGTCTTCCTGCACTAATTGAAGCCAGGTTCTCCTATGTAGAGTTGTGTGACCCCGCAGAGAGATAAAGTAGTGCCAAAGTTGGATACCTTTTCTTCTTATTGGAGTTGGTGTTAGGTAACTATTTGTTTAATTTTTACAAAAATTTTAGTGACAACTACCACACATATCCAGCATACCTTGATTATAACCACTTCCCATCACCATTCTTTGTCCACTCCCTATCCTGTTCCACTGAACCTCCACTCTTTCCAACTTGTACTTCTCGTGTGTCATTCTTTTCTTCTTCTATTATGCAGGTCTTGTGCAGGTAGCAATAGCTACTGTGAGGTCATAATGTAATCATCATTTTATGTCTGGAAGATAACATTCCAAAGCACTCTTTTCCAATCTTTGGTTCTTACATTCTTTCTGCCCTCTCTTCTTTAATGTCCATGATTATTGGAGAGTTTGATACAATGTTTCATTTTGTGCTGAACTGTCATTTATCAGCACTTGGATGAATTTTGAGCCTTACCAGTAGACATTGACATCTGAAAAGAAGATTATTTAACAAAAAATGAGAACATCAAGTAGATAACAGCAGTAGGAGAGTGTGCCAAACATTAACCAGGGGAAACTTGACATATCATCCATAAGCATGTCCCCACCAACACATCTCCTCCAGAAATACTCCAACTCTCAAATTGCCATCAGTTGTGGTATCAAGCATTCAGAACACATAAGTTTATGAGGGACACCTGAACCAAGTCACCAATTCATCCCCTGGTCCCTATAAACTTATGATCATCTATGATATAAATGAAATATATTCAGTCCAACTTTAAAGTCCCCATAGTTTCAATCAATCCTAATGCTATTCAAATATCCCTATAGTCCAAGATCTCTTAACATTTAGACTGTAAAACAGATAATAATAATGACACAGAATAAGCATACACATTGTAAAAGATGACTTTTAGCACAGCAAAGAAACATCAAGTTACATAACTCCAAATAACACATCTCTAACAAGTCTCTGGAGTCAGGTTTCTATAAACAATGGCCCCACTTTTCTATACATTACTATATATTACTATTGCAGTTAGCTTCTCTTTGCAGGTATAAAGCATCTGGCCAAGCAACTTGTGGGAGGAAGGGGTTTATTTTGGCTTACAGACTCAAGAGGAAGTTCCATGATGTCAGGGGAAAGTGTGGCATGGGCAGAGGCTGGACATCAACTGTCGGCCAACATCAGGTGGACAATAGCAGCAGGAGAATGTGACAAACACTGGCAAGGGGGACTTAGCATTCAGAACATATAAGTTCATGGGGATCACCTGAATCTAGCCACCACACTAGCATTTCATTTCCGTGTGTGTGTGTGTGCTTTGAGATTAGGGTCTAACTCTAGCCCAGGCTGACCTGGAATTCACTATGTCATCTCAGGTCAGGGTGGGCTCAAACAAACTCATGGCAATCCTTCTACCTCTGCCTTCTGAATGCTGTGATTAAAGCCATGTGCCAACATACCTGGCTCATTTCATTTCTTGGTGATAGACTGAACTGAGATAGAATTTCAAAGTAATTTCAACTTGTATTTTCCTGAATGCAGAGAACTTTGAATATTTAAAAATGCATTGATCATTTGTATTTCTTCTTTTGAGAAATGTCTATTTAGTTCTATAGCCCATTTTTTATTGGGTTCTTTGATGTTTTTGTTATTATTTACTTTTGTCTTCTTTATATATCTTAGATAGTAATACTCTGCTGTATAGCTGGCAAAGATTTTGCTCCCATTCTATAGGATGCTGCTTTGATTGATTAAAAGGGTATTTTGCAAATATAAAAGCTTTCAAATTCCTTGAGTTCCTATTGTCTGATTAGTGACTATGTTACATGAGTGACTAGAGTTTTATTCAGAAAGACCTTATCTCTGCCTATATGTTGAAGAATGATGCCAACTCTTTCCTCTAGCAGTTTCAGAGATTCAGGTCAGAAATTGAGAAATTTGGTCTATTTGGAATTGATTCTTATGAATGAAGAGATGTAAGGAACTAGTTTCATTCATCTACATATAGATATCCACTTTTCCTAACACCATTTGTTAAGAGGTTGACTTCTGTGAGTGAAGATTTTTAGTGTTTTGTCAAAATATATCAATATAGATTCATGGATTTATATCTTGATTCTATATGCTATTGCATTGATCTACATATCTATTTTGTATCACTACCGTGGTGATTTTATTTCTGTGGCTCTATGATATACTTTAGAATCATGTATGATGATACCTATAAAACTGAATTTTTGTTGCTCAGGATTGCATTAGCAATTTGCAGTGTTTTGTGCTTCCAATAAATTAATGAGCTGGCCTTTATGGTGCATAACTTTAATCTCAGCACTTGGGAGCAGAGGTAAGAGAATTGCCATGAGTTTGAGACAACCCTGAGAATACAGAGTGAATTCCAGGTCACCCTGGGCTAGAGTGAGATGCTGCCACACACACACAAAAATTAGGAATTATTTGTTTTTCTATTTTACTGAAAAATGGTGTTGGAATTCACATGAGGGCTGCACTGAATCTGTAGCTTTCTTTTGGTAATAGCCATCTTCAGAATATTAATTCTTCCAATCCATGATTATGTGATGTCTGTCTATTATTTAGTGTTTTCTAAATGTCTCCTTAGTGTCTTATGGAAAGATGAGTTTCTTAGATGCTACAGACAGAAGGATTCTGCCATTTAGTCCATTCTGTTAGCCTGTGTCTTTTGGTTGGGGAATTGAGACCATTTTATATTCAGACTTATTATTGGAAACCATGTATTAATTCCCATCATTCTTGTTGATTTTATAGGGTTCAAAGTTTTTCTCTTCCTCTCTTGCATTAACTGTTACTCAAATACTTATTTTGGTTCCTGTGGCTTCATGTATGTGTTTTCCCTTCTCTTCAGTCCATTATCCTGCTACAAGTATTTTCTGTAGCATTTGCTTAGTGGTCATAGATTCCCTTTTCCTGTTTTTATCATGTTAGTTTATTCTTTCTCTTTTTTAAAAATTTTTATTATTTTTTAAAATTTTTTTGTTGTTTATTTATTTGAAAGTGACAGAGAAAGAGTGAGTGAGAGAGAGAGAGAGAGAGAGACAGAGAGGGAGAATGGGCACATGCCAGGGCTTCCAGCCACTGCAAATGAACTCCAGACACCTGCACCCCCTTGTGCATCTGGCTAAAGTGGGTCCTGGGGAATTGAGCCTTGAACTGGGGTCCTTAGGATTCACAGGCAAGCCCTTAACTGCTAAGCCATTTCTCCAGCCCAAGCCATCTCTCCAGCCCTCTTTCTCTTTTAATTATGACAGATATCTGTGCTAGATACAGTAGCCTGGCTTATTATTTGTTGATTTTCAGGATTTGAAATACATCATTACAAGCTCTTTCGGATTTTTAACTTTCTGTTAAGAAATCTGTTGTTATTATTATTATAGCTTGCCTCTACAGGTTAATAGATGCTTTCTTTTGAGGATTTCAATTTATTCTTTTTTTTATATTTTTCTTAATTTTTTTTTTTATTTATTTATTTGAGAGCGACAGACACAGAGAGACAGACAGATAGAGGAAGAGAGAGAGAATGGGCATGCCAGGGCTTCCAGCCTCTGCAAACGAACTCCAGACACGTGCGCCCCCTTGTGCATCTGGCTAAGGTGGGACCTGGGGAACCGAGCCTCGAACCAGGGTCCTTAGGCTTCACAGGCAAGCGCTTAACCACTAAGCCATCTCTCCAGCCCTTCAATTTATTCTTTTGTAGTTGATAAAATTTAACTAAAATGTGACAAGAAAAGTTTTTCCCTTTGTTCTGGTTATATCTGTTTGTTATTCTAAATGCCTCCTGTGTATATCTTTACATCTCTTCCCTTAATTTTGAGAATTTTTTCGATGATTTTTTGTTGAAAATAGTTTCAGTTTGAAATTCTTGTACTTTTTCTTTACTAAGAATATTTACATTTGATCTCTCCATAGTCAAATATCTTGAAGTTTCTACTCATAGATTCTTTTTTTAAAAACTTTTTTTTAAAATATTTTTTGTTCATATTTTATTTATTTATTTGAGAGTGACAGACACAGGGAGAAAGACAGATAGAGGGAGAGAGAGAATGGGCGCGCCAGGGCTTCCAGCCACTGCAAACAAACTCCAGACGCATGTGCCCCCTTGTGCATCTGGCTAACGTGGGACCTGGGGAACCGAGCCTTGAACCGGGGTCCTTAGGCTTCACAGGCAAGTGCTTAACCGCTAAGCCATCTCTCCAGCCCAACTCATAGATTCTTATTAATTTATCTTTCTACTTATTAGAATATTCCAAATGCTCTACCTTATCTTCTAGCTCAGATATTTTGTCCTCTCTTTGATCCATTCTATTGCTGAGAGTTTCTACCATTTTTATTTAACTTACTGTGTTTTTCATTTCTAGTATTTCATATTAATTTTTCTTCTATTTCCTTATTTACATCTTATATCAAACTACTTATTTCATTTAGGCAGTTTCCTGTGCTCTCTTAAGAGTTCTTCAGAAGTTTGTTTAATTCCTTGATAATTTTGACTTCATGCTTAATTTCTTTGGATGTAATCATAATTATTGTTTTTAATTTTCTCTCTGAAATTTCATCTAATTTAGTCTTACTGAAAGTCACTACTATTGGATTTATGATTTTTGAAGAGGTATGTTGCCTTGGTTTGTGTTTCTTTTATTGCTGGGTTAGGATTTTTGCTTAGGTCTTCTCTTTTTTAAAATCTGTATTCTTAAATATCAGAAGCTATATTTTCAGTGCCATGTTTGGACTCTATATTATTCTTAGAGAAGAATTTTAACTGCTGGTATAACTCAAGATGGTGGATATGTCAGCTATGTGTATTATGTAGTCATGAATGAACAATAATGGTCTTTTGACTTCAGTGATTGCTGGTGGGCAAATGAGCAAGGCTGGTATCCTAGCAATTTGGTTATTTAGGAGTGGGAGGAGGATGTAGAGTTGATTAGTATGATGACTAGTATTAATTTTGAAAAAGATAAAGGTGGCACAAATATTTAGGAAAAGCAAGTTTGGCTACTGTTAGGTTCTACAAAATTTAGAGGTTTTTGAGGTTAAGTACATTATAGTTATGGAGGGTAAAGAAGAGGAGAAAAGGAGGACTAAATATGGGGGAAAAAAGGTTTGAAAGAAAAGGAAAGTTTATGAGCTCTGTGTGGGAAGGATAGTATATATATCCCAATATCAGTTTGGATGGAGAAAAATATAGAAAAAAAACCTAAAATCTAAGCAAGAAATACACAAACATAAGCAAAATGAATATAAGACACATATGCATGAGTAGAGATTTAATCTTAAAAGGAGGCAGTGAGCCAAGTGTGGTGGCTCACACATTTAATTTCATCAATTGGGAAGCTGAAGTAAAAGGATACCATGAGCTAAACCCTGGGCTAGACTGCAGTAACTCCCCGTCATGCCAGACTTCAGACAGCTGCCTAGCTAGAATGAGAACATGTTTCAATTTCAACAATGCATTGAAAGTTTAAAAATATCAAATTGACTAAAGTTAACTCTAACATACTAAATAGTTTTAAAAATCAAGGTATATTACATCATAATAATATTGTACATAATAATGTACATCACATCTAACAAGTCAACATTTCTGCCTTGATAGGATGGGAGGAAGGGTATTGAATTCTTTCCCTCCCTAGTATTTGTTTTTAACAACATGCCTTGATATGGGAGGTGTGATTAGCATTTCCAGTTTTAAACCTATATATCTAGATTTAGCATGTGTATTGTCCTAGTGTAAATCAGCTCAGTTACCCACTGGAGTAAGTTTCTACCCAGCCTATGTTGAATGATGAAATCAGTTTCACAGCTTGTCATCTGGATAGTTTGGTCAGTTCTCTGGATGCTATATGTATGTGTTGGAAGCAGGTGAATGGAATGTTTTCTGGAGATGCTCAGCTGGTCTCTACTGTATTCATCTTTACCTTCAGGTTCTTTTGTTGTTCAGGGTTAGTATGAGTGGGAAGAATCACTTCCCATAGTTTCCAAGGCTTTTGCTGGTTCAGGCAGGACAAGGTGAGAAGCACTTCTTGGTAGCAGCTGTCAGGAGCCTGTTCTATGCTCATTCAAGCTGTTCCCTCCTACTTCCCTACAAGAATCTCACCTGGTTTAATCTATAAAACTATTTCTATTCTCAAGTCCTTGATATATCCCTTTCTTACAACCCCACTCCTACCTCCTTCACATACACTCAACTCAGCCACACCATCTACTGTCACTAGTTATCTGTACAGACAGTAAGGTGTGGCTGGAGGGAGCTGCTTAAAGCAATGTACTATCTGGATGATTGTAACTGTCTACTTGAATCATTATAGTTATCATTGATATTATTCATTTAGTACATTTCATACATAATTGGTCTTCATATATTTCAGCCTTTTAGTGTTTTGACAGTCTATCATTTAATTATCTTATTTTTCATGCCTCTCAATAACATATTCCTGTCATTATACTGTGTATCTGTGAGTAAGTACAATGTGTTGCCTAGTTTCACATTTGACCACTACCCTCCTTCCTCTATCCTCATGCCACTCTGTGCTTTCCCTCTCCACCAAGTTTTTGTTATGACCTCTCTCTCCCTTTCAGAGCAAATTTCATTCAAACAGAAACTATATTCACAACCTCCCTTGAACCTCTACATTTCAATCTTGAACCAATAGTCTCTCACTCATGGTACACTATGACAACTTATTTTCAGAGGTCTCAGATGAACATAGAAGCCCAGTTCTTGTTAGTACTTCCTATGACATAGGGAATGCTTGTGTTTTTTCTGCACCTTTATTTCTCCTCTTCTCCACTGCCCTGTGCTACAGGAACTTGACATCACTCTCTTTCTTTGTGCATATGTATATAGTTATAAACAGTTAAAGTGATGAATCAAGATTCCATATTACAAGATTTGACCACTGTCTAGAAATAACAAATAGCTTATCACAGTTGTTTTTTCTGTTTTAAGTCTGTTTCTAAATTTCTCACACAGTTAAAATATATACAATGGAATTTCTGATTTATCTTCCAAAACTGGTTTGCTTAAGATCTTTTCAATTCCCTCCATTCTTATATTTTTAAACTTAAAAAAAATGAATGCCATTTAACTTTATGTTTTATTTTATATCACATGTTAAAGTTGTTTTTACAATATTTATGCAGAGTCCAACAACTTTCTCAACTCTTTCTGTTGTTACCAATGTCTCCCAAACCTCCATTCTTTCACCTGATTGACTGTAAGAATATTCTCAGTGGACCTCTCTGCTACTCGTTTATTTCTTCTGCAGTAGGAGTCTATCAAAACACAAATGAAATTTTCTCTCTACTGGTTCAAATCTTCCAATTGTTTTTATCCAAGTATCAACTATTCTCTTATTCATTTTTATTTTTTAAACTAAAATGGTCTTAATCCCAAAAGTTCCCTTATTATGGCTTTTGCCTTTGTTCTTTCTACCTTGACATTATTCTTGCAATTATCTACATGGGTAACTCTCAATTTCTTTCAAATGTGTACATAAATGGCCAATACTTTGGAGTTCAAGGCAATCTAAATTAAAATACCTTTTCCTTCCAAAGACTCACATCTTCCTTTTTCTGATTTACTTTCATATTTCTTTTTTTTTGTGGGACTTCTTACTTTGAAGTACAACACATATATTGGATATTTTTCCTTTTATTGTCAGTCTCCCCAAATGAAATCTGAGGATATTCTTATATATTGAGTTCACTTCTACCTCCTAGTGTTTACTACAGGTGAATTACTAATTAAGTGAATTACTTTTTTTTTTTTTTCCTTCTTCTTGGTTTTCGAGGTAGGGTCTTACTCTAGCCCAGGCTGACCTGGAATTCATTATGTAGTCTCAGGGTGGCCTTGAACTTGTGGCAATCCTACTACTTCTGCCTCCCAAGTGCTGGGATTAAAGGTGTCTGCCACCATGCCCGGCTGAATTACTTTTTTATTTCTTTAAGGTTACAGGCACCAGAAAGATATATTCTTATATGCAGAAACCTTATATATCATTATATCTGATATATTCCGTGGCAAAATATAATAAAGATAACTTTGAGTTTTCCTGTTTGTCCTGAAATACCCTTCCTATGAAGGAGGAAGTGAAATCCCCAGCCTGTGATCTCAGGCCTGCTGCCAAGCTTACCTGTGGTCTTGTATTGACACTGCTGCCTCTTTTTTCTTCTTGATTGCTACTCTCCAAAATGCCCTGGAAGCACCCCAGACTGCTTAATTCCAGAGCCTTAAGAAAAGCCAACCCTGTATGGCGACAACTCAGGGTAATTGTTCTGCCTTCATTGAGGAGGATTTGTGCTGAGGCGGTAATCACTAGCTCAGAGGTTGTTTCCAGGGGAGCAGCTAAAAAGAGGGAGAAGACATGGTTTTCTATAGCTGATATAAAATGACAATAGATTCATTTGCAAACTCATAGTCCACATGTGCTAGTCCATACAGTGAAGAGTACTTTCTTTTGAATACCAGGAGGCTCTGAAAATATTTAGCTCATTTTGTAACTTTTTTCCCACTGAAAGCTCTCTTTGCAATTTATTTTGATAAGAGAAATATTAGCACAGAAAAAGTTCAGAAAAGCTCCACAAAAGTCAGTCCAATAGCACTGACTGATCATGGTGCTGGGTTCTAGTGCCAGGAACATTTAATTCCAGGGATAATACGAGATGATTTGATATCAACAGGAAATAGGGGAGTAGGCTGAAGCCTGATCTGGTGGGAAGGTGAACCTGAATGCCACAGGCCATGAAATGATGGGATGAGATGTGGTCTGGACTATAACTGACTTGGAGGAGCACAGTATTTGTGAGAGCAATAGAAAAATGAAACAACCACATTGAAAAAAGGTGAGCCAGGTCTTAGCTCAATACCAGGGCACCCCTGGCTCCTAGCCAGGCGAAAGCAAAACAGGATGAAGAGGAAAGGTGTGAAGGAAGTAGACACAGGTTGTGATGGACACACAGTGTCATGAGCATGAGCTTGGGGTTTTCAGAAATCTCGTGGAAACAATATCAGAAGAAGACATTTGGGGCTGAAGAGATGGCCCTGTGGTTAATAATGGTGCTTGCTTTCAAAGCTTGGTGGTCCAGATTCAGTTCCACAGTACCCATGTAAAGCCAGATGTAGAAAGTAGTGGATAAGAGGCTCTGGCATGCTTTATCTTTCTCTCTGTCCTTTTCTTTCTCTGTCCCTCTCTCTCTCTCAAGTAAATTAAAATTTTATATATATACATTTTATTGGGCATGGTGATGTATGCCTTTAATCCCAGCACTCAGGAGACAGAGGTAGGAGGATCACTGAGAATTTGAGGCCCGCCTTGGACTACAGAGGGAGCTCCAGGTAAGCCTGGGCTCCAGTGAGTCCTTTCTTCAAAAAAAAATAACAAGAAGAAAAAAAAGAAAAAAGACATTTGGATCTGTGCTGGTAGCATTGCTGTCTGGAGAATGAGAAGATAAGTGAGACCTAAGGAGGGCCAAGATTTGCAAAGGCATGCCTGCTCTCCCCAGTGTGGAGATTGGGACTAACTCTGTAGTTCTAGGTAAGGACCACTGAGAAGAGGAATGCCACTCCAGCAGCACCTCAGGAGATAATTTACATTACCGAGGTCTTGCTACTCGTAAGCCTTTGAAAGCCTGGACCACAGCAGCTTGTGCTGCTTCTAGCTGTGTTGGGCTATAAGTCTTGATCACAAAACCAGTTATAAATAAAGGATAGCCAAGTGATCTTTTTACTATAGAAATGCAACTGATTACTGGGTGCAATTTGTGTGTTCTGATTGTTAAATTCACCTAAACCTGCTTTTCTCTCACCTATGTACATAAAAACTTCTAGAAAATTAGTGTAAGATTATTGTATCTATATTTTCAGTTTGAGATATATCTTAACATTTGTAACTGTTAGTTACTTACTATAGTACCCTGACTAACCACCTTAGACTTGAACATACTAAGAATATCACATAGAAATGTATAAATAAGGGCTGGAAAGATGATTTAGTGGTTAAATGCTTGCCTGTGAAGCCTAAGGACCCCAATTTGAGGCTCCATTCCCCAGGACCCACATAAACCAGATGCACAACGTGGCACATGCATCTGGGGTTCATTTGCGGTGGCTGGAGGCCCATTCTCTCTCTCTCTATCTGCCTCTTTCTCTGTCACTCTGAAAGAAAGAAAGAAAGAAAGAAAGAAAGAAAGAAAGAAAGAAAGAAAGAAAGAAAGAAAGAAAGAAGGAAATTTACAATAGAGAATATACAAATAATACACATACTGTCAATAATAATATTTTCTCAATAGTATTTTTAAGTTTTATTTCTATAACCTCTAGAGTTTGAATCTCCTGTGTGCATGGGCTGCTTTCCCCTCGTGTCTGTAATTTCTCTTGTTTTTCTGACTTATATTTCTGTCTGCTTGCATGGTTCACCAATAGGGTGCCTAAGCAGCAGGCATTACATAAAACATATAAGCATAGTTTGAGACTCTGAATGTCATGATCCCTGAGAAATAATTTACTTTTCTGCTTGACAAGATAAAATTATTTGCAGAGTTGACTTTTCCCCATTAGAACTGAGTGCTTGTGAGGTCAGTGTTGTCTGTGAGAAGCCTGCCTTGTTATTCACTCATGTTTCTCCTGATTTGTTCATTTTCAAGGCCTCTGACATCCAATATGTGCTTCTTATTCTCTTAAAACAACTGGGCTTCAACACTTTGTATCCAGTCATACCAGGAGGTAATAGAGTAGGGAGGTCAAGTGAAGATGACTCATCTCTGAGCCTCTTTTCAGTGGAAGCTTGGATTCTTTTTTTTTTTTTCTCAATTTTATTAAATATTTTCCATGATCATAAAAAATATCCCATGGTAATACCCCCCTCCCCCCTTTTCCCCTTTGAAATTCCCTTCTCCATCATATCCACTCCCCATCTCAATAAGTCTCTCCTCTATTTGGATGCCATGATCCTTCCCTCCTCTTATGATGGTCTTGTGTAGGTAGTGTCAGGCATTATGAGGTCATGGATATCAAGGCCAATTTTTTGTCTGGAGGGAGCACGTTGTAAGGAGTCCAACCCTTCCTTTGGCTCTTACATTCTTTCCGCCACCTCTTCCACATTAGACCCTGAGGGAAGCTTGGATTCTTAACTTTGTGTTGGCTTTGTGAGCTTACAGTGTTCTTCAACATTTTCCTTGTTGGAAATGTGGGCCTGTCTTGGTCTTTGTCCTTATGTGTAGAATTTGTTATAGTAAACTTGTCCACCACTTTTCTCTTTGGGAATAATCTGGGTATCAGTACACCGTGGGATTTTTGTTGTTTTATTTTCTTTTGTTTTATTCTTTCAAACCCCAGAACATTTTCGTTGTGGTATGTAACACACACTGTTCTGTTCTCCTTAATGCCCAGCCTGCCACCTGTAGTCATCATAGCATATTATAATGACGAGTATCAGTTAAGCTGGAGGCAGCAGCGCAGAGAGTGGGCATGTTTGTCAAAGTCCTGAGGGCTAGCCCTCCTAAGGTCTCCTTCTGGCCAATGGCACAGGAATAGGGAATGGGAATCTGTACCTCATAGTTTGCAAATGAATCTGGTCTCTACAGGGCACAGCATTAAAGAAAGACCAGATAGGATACACAGATATGCTATCTGTTTGTCTTCATCATGGCTGAGAAGAAATAAACATATTTATGAGCCTGTTTTAAGAAAACCATAGGAACAGAAGACTACTGACAATCTGATTACTAGAATTTACTTTCACTTTACATTTACTTTGTTCATTATCCATTCTGTATATACAATCACATGTCATATTGATGTTGTTTCAAAAAGTACTAAGTGTTCCCCTCTCCCTTTCCTTTCCAAAAAATATAAATAAAAATAGAAATATGATCACTCTAAAAATAACAAAGTTTGCAAATTCACTTACTCAACTTCAAAGCTTACTTTTAGATAGCATAACAAAGAAAATGTGAAATCAATGAAAAATAGATCAATGGAACATAATAGAAAGTCCAGAAATTATCTCAAATGCAAGTAATACATTAGAAAATAGTTTATTTTTTTAATAAATGATGCTAGGCAAAAAACATGCACATGAAAAAAAAAATATAGACACAGATCTTGTATGATTTGTAAGGTGGAAACTAAAATGAATCATTGGCCCAAATATAAAATGTACAACAAAAAAGAGAAAATCTAGATGCTCTTGGATACAGTGGTGACTTCTTAGATATAACACTTGTACAATAACCATATAAAATTCCTACTACTTTAGAATCATTTGCTGATTTTCATAACATAACTTGCTGTGAGAGAGAGAATAATGGGCGTGCCAGGGCCTCCAGCCACTGCAAATGAACTCCAGATAACTGTGCCCCCTTGTGCATCTGGCTAACGTGGATCCTAGGGAATTGAACCTGGGTCCTTTGGCTTTGCAGGCAAACAGTTTAGCCACTAAGCCATCCCTCCAGCCTGGTACAACACATATTTGACAAAGGACCGTGATACAAGATTGCAAATAATTCCTGAAACCACCAGGCATAGTGGTGTACCCCTTTAATCCCAGCACTAGGGAGGCAAAGATCGGAGGATTGCTGTGAGTTAGAGGCTACCCTGAGATTACATAGTGAATTCCAGGTTAGCCTGGGCTAGAGCAAGACCCTACCTGAAAAAAAATCAAAAATAAAGAATCCCTGAAACCAAGTTAAGGATATAATAAGTAACAAATCATCCTGATTAAACCTGGAAAAATACTTGGAAAAGTTCTTCCACAAATAAAATATACAGTGGACAAATATTATAGTTAAATTTAATTGTCAAACTGATTGAATTAAGAAATATCTAGAGCATTAGTGACACATACCTATTAAGGTATTTCCAGAGTGATTAACTGAGGAGGAAAGACCCACCTGAAATCTTCATCTTCCTGTGGGCTAGGGCCTAGACTTAATAAAAGTGGACAAAGGAGAGTCCCATGAGTACCAGCACACATCTCTCTTTGCTTCTTAATCTGCCCACATGTAGGCCAATGTTTCATTCGTCTGCTGCCACAGCTGATAGTTGTTTGTCGCCATGCCTTCCTTGTCATGGTGCATTATATACTTCCAAACTGCATTCAAAATGCAAAGTAGGAGGTCATGGAGTCTTGCACCAAGGTTAAGCTGTCAAGGGAAGGCAACATGTAGTAGGGTCAGTTTCCCTGGATGTAGCTCCTAGTAGGCTGTGTGTGAAGCTGTGAAGGTGAGAATTAGCTGCAGTGGAGATCCTAGGATGTTTAAGATGCCAGAAATGTGGACCATACACTGATGAAAGCCATGGGAGCCAACTAGATCCAGCCAAAACATTGGTCACAATTACCATAGGCAATACAGCTGGAAGGTTAGGATTTAGAGGGCAGATGATTTCATAATTTGAGCTAGGTGCTTGTCAAGGAGAGCTGCTGGACTTTGAGCTTGCTTTGATTCAAGCTTTCCTTATAGTGGCTGCATTCTTCCCTTTTAGAATGAAAATATTAATTCTATGCCACTGTGCTCTTGAAGCATGTAAATTGTATTTTGATTCTATAGGTATTCTCAGTTAAAAGGCTAACTTAAGTCTCAGCAGACTGATGACTGGACCGTAGGAAGTACTGACATAGTTAAGATGACAGTGACTCTTGAAGGTGGACTAAATGCATTTTGCATTATATATAGGCACAAACCTATTGGGGCCAGCGGTGGAACTTTGGTTTGAATGTGAAATGTTCCCTCAGGCTCATGTGTTGGAATATTTGGTCCCCAATTGGTGGTGCTCTTTTGAGAAATTGTACTACATTTAAAATGTAGGTTCTAGCAGGAGGAGGAAGGTCACTGGGGGGAATGTGGGCTTGAGGTTTGAAGCCCAACTCCACCACCTGTCTCACTTTGATTCCTGTACCACTGAGATGGAACTAGCAGCTGCAAGAAGCCTGCATCATTCCTGCCCCACAGTATGTCCTCTCAAACAGTGAGCCAGAATAAAACGTTCCTCAAGTTGCTTTTTGTCAGAAATTTGGTAATAGCAATGAGAAAAATGATTAATAAAGTAAGTTGATAGTGGTAAGACTACACATGTAGGAATGGGGGATATGGAACTCCACTTTTATTTTTGCCCTAAACCTAAAATTTTGTTATAAAGCTTTTTTTTTAAGCATATAATATGTTAAAGTTGGGGATAAAACTCAGTGGTACTGATAGAGAACCAGTAACAAAAGCAGCAGAAGTGTTAGAAGTAAGGAGGGAGAGAGAAGAGGAAGATAATAAAGTAAAATAATAAAAGATGATAAACAAACATTTTGAATTTTAAGAAATTATTTGTTGCTGTGTAGTACAAGCATCTTAGGTGTGATTTAAGTTAATTAAACATTGAAGTTCTGCAGCCTTACAAAATACCCTCAAATTGCAAAATGCCTGAAAATATTTGCAAATCCTTGTCACTCTAGGTGTATCATACATCATTTCCCTTTAATTCTATTTGTTTCTACAACATTCTACTTTTCTAACTTATTAGTGAAAATAATGACTAATAATGTAATACAATTTATATTAAGAAAGTTTTAATGTTATTACAATGGCTGCAGTCTTTGTGTTTAGAGGAGCATGTTGGAAGAAGTTCAACCCTTTCTTTGGCTCTTACATTCTTTCCACCACCTCTTCCGCAATGGACCCTGAGCCATGGAAGGGGTGAATGACATATCAGTGCTGAGCACTCCTTTGTCACTTCTTCTCAGCACCATGGTGCCTTCTGAGTCATCTCAAGGTCACTTCCATCTGGAAAGAGAAGGTTCACCACAGCAAACAATTATTTTTGCTTTGGCTTAATATATTTATTTACTATTTCATTAATAACTGATCTGTTTCTTTTATTAGGCTTTAGTGTCCCTTTCTCTCTCTTACTTTCTCTCTCTGTCTCTCTTTTCCTCTCTATCTGTCAAACAATACTCTCTACTCTTTATCTTTTTAAAATTATTTATATTTATTTATTTTCCAGACAGAGAGAGAGAGAGAGAGAGACGGAGAGAAAGAGAGAGAGTAAGGGTATGTCTGAGACTCTTCCTGCTGCAAATGAACTCTAGTTGCTGGCTTCATTTTGTGCATTTAGCTTTGGGTACTAGCAAATTGAACCTGGGCCAGTAGATGTTGCAAGCAAATGCCTTAATTGTTGTGTCATCTTTCCTGGTCCTCCATCACTTTTTTTTTTTTTTTTTTGCTTAGTTTTAGTTATTTATTTAAGAGCAACAGACAGAGAGAGAAAAAGACAGTGAGAGTGAGAGAGAGAGAGAGAGAGAGAGAGAGAGAGAGAGAGAGAGAGAGAGAGACAGAATGGGCATGCCAGGGCCTCTAGCCACTGCAAACGAACTCTAGCCACATGTACCCCCTTGTGCATCTGGCGAATGTGGGTCCTAAACCTGGGTCCTTAGGCTACATAGGCAAGCACTTAACCACTAAGCCATTTCTCCAGCCCTTCTGTCACTTTTTAAATAAATTGATTTATATATTCTAAAATATTGATTTTTTTCAGATAAACACATGGATATAAAAACTCTGGTTGAATTCTTGAAGTTTTCTATTCCATATTTCATTATCTTATTTTCCTTAAAAATATATTTTAATTTAACTCATGATTTTTGTTTTTGATCAACGGGATTATAGCCTTCAATTTAAAATAAAGGGGGTTGGGTATCATTCTATAACTTTCTAATTTGATGTAGAACATGACCTTATCATTTAAATGATAAAATTTGATACTTGTTTTATAGCTTTTATATGGAATTATAATGATTATATAAGATCAATTCCTTCTTATAATTTCCTCTTTACTTGAAATCAACTTATACTCATTTTCTCATGAAAGTCAATGCTTACATAAAATAAATTAGTCATAGTTCAATTAACATTTATGCATGGGGATTCTAGACCTTTGTTATTCAGTGAATTCAGATAAACATTCTTCATTCATTTATCTATTTTGTGGCTATTCTACTTGTTTTAAATGAATGGATTTTACTAGATATATGGAATCAGAGCAGCACTATGTCTTTTGCAATTGATACCACTGGATCGTGACATGTTTCCTTTTAATTCTAGCAGTGATTCTTTTTTTTGTAATTTTTGTAATTACCTAAAAATTGTATGGCACCTGGTTTAGTCATTACCACCAACAGCAAAATACACAGAAAATGCTTGTTTCTTGATGCTTGATCACTTTTTAAAATGCATTATATTGTCTTTGGTTTTATGAAGACTTATAATGATGCAGTTAGGTATAATTTTACATAGTTAGATTGACCACTTTATGTGTTTGAGAAAACTCTTACATGTCACCTCTTTAAATGTATCTTCTGACCACCACCCTCATCTTCTCTCCTCTTTGGACTTAAACTAAAAAGGGATTCATACTTCTTCCTATGACACTTTTTCCTCTTGCCTCTTTCTTCCTTCCTTCCTTCCTTCCTTCCTTCCTTCCTTCCTTCCTTCCTTCCTTCCTTCCTTCCTTCCTTTCTTTCTTACTTTCTTGCTTTCTTGCTTTCTTGCTTTCTTTTTCTTTCTTTTTTCCATTAGTTTCTCTCCTGTTTTTTTTTTTTTCTTTTTTCCTCTAACCTTCATCTCTTTACTCAGGCATCTAGAAATTGCTACTGAAGCAAACACTGGAATCTTTGGGGTTATGTTATCTATTGTTTTTGTTCTTCATGTTTTTTGTCTTTACTTCATTATTTATTTACATATGCATGTTTATTATTGTTATTTTGGGAAGTAATCATAAAATATATTAAGACAGGAGAAATTATCATTTCCATTCATATGGAAACCTGAAGAACTATTACCCAGATCATCCTAAACCATTTCCACATTGACATTTCTATCCATTCTTAAGGGTTTAAGCCTAAACACACAGTATTCATCATTTCTGACTCTAATTATTAAAGCAGAAAATCTTTGTTGGGCCATCTTTCCCCAACTTGAGAAATGCTAGCTTATAACATTTACCTTCATTTTCAGAAGATGAGTAAGACAGTTCAGTATCTTATGTGACATTTCTATACAGAAAGTACTCTATGGAAAAATTTGACTTTGTATTTAGGTTCATGAGTAAGCTTTTTATTTTTTAAATGTTTTACTTTTTAATATTTATTTATTTATTTATATACTTATTTAAGAAAGAGAAGTAGGTAGGTAGAGAAAGAGAGAAATAATGGGCAAGCCAGGGCTTCTAGCCACAGCAAATGAACTACAAGATGCATGTCCCACTTTGTGCATCTAGTCTTACATGGTCACTGGGGAATCAAACCTAGATCCTTAGGCTTTGCAGGCAAGCGACATAAGTGCTGAGCCATCTCTACAACCATGAGTTAGCTTTATAAGTGTTTATAGGATTGTGGATTTCCCCTTGTTATTCTCTAATGATTGACAAAATATCTAAGTTTTTAAAGGCATTTTTCCAGTTTTCCAAAGAAATCTAGTTTGATGTGTTACCTTAAATGCTTAATATACAGTTGATAAAAACAGAAACTAATCATACATTTGTTTTATTAGCGCTAATTAAGTCTGTTATTATACATGTAGGGGTGTAGGGGTGTGGGTGTGTATATGTGTGTGTGTGTATGTGTACTTATGTAGTTTAATTATTTTTATGGGAAGCTCAATTAGTAACAGAGTTAGTCATAGTTTTTCCAGATGAACAGAACCAATGCAGTGAATGTGTAGTAAAAAGGGGATTTATTAGACAGCTTTGTATGACATGAGCTGGATAGTACAATAGTAGCTGCAGAATGAAGAGTGAGACAATCCTGTAGCTGCTCAGATCATGAAGGTGGATGCTTCAAAAATCTAAATTCAGCAGTGAAGTCCTGGAATATTCCTTGTCTTCAGTCCAAGTTGGAAGGCCGATGAAATTGAATTCCAGTGTCTGAGGACAGCAGCAACAGAGCAGATATCTGCACCAGTGAGTAGTATAAGGAGCCAGAATATAGGCTTCATCATCTCTTAGGGGTTCTTTGTACATAGTCCTTCACCAGAATGGCCTCCCTCTCTGGTGAAAAGACTTCCTCACTCTATCAATCCTTATTAAAAATGTTCTCACAGATCTGCACAAGAGACATTTCTGATTTGTGATTGCTAATCTAATCATGTTCACAACGTAACTTGTGGTCATTAGTTTAGATTGCTTGGTCTCCAGCTGACAGCAATTTTCAGAGCTGACCCTTGCTGGAGGAAGTGTGTTGCTGGGGGTAGGCTTTGGAGTGTAACAGCCAGCTCCGCCTTGCCAGAGTTTAGCTTACTTTCTTGTTGCTATTTTCCACCTGCTATGCTAAAGAGGTGATGTCCAATCTCTGATCTACCTTCTCTTCCCTGAAAACATAGATTCACTTTGAAACTAAGCAAAAATTAAGACTTCCTCCCATCAGCTAGTTTTGGTTGGGTAATTTGACCCAGCAATAAGGAACTAACTATAGTAGAAACTCAAGTGTCATGAGTCCAGCCTTCATCACCTTGATACCAAACCACATCTTTAAATTAATACAATAACAAGGTCATGATTATGCCTAATATACAATTATCTCCTGTAGAACCAGAAATATACTATACTTTTCCCCCATCCTCCAAATACACAGCACAGTACCTTGAAAAAAATGCTTAGTCTCTGGTATATAATGATTTAAACATGATAATAAAAAATTAACAACACTTAACTAATGGTATTATCTCAATTAATATTGTATTACTTAGTAAAATAATGAGGAAAACATGCAATATCTTCTTATGCATGTATACATATGCACACTCAACAAAACAGGAAAGAAATACACATAACCATTACAATCCTTATTTCTGTAACTGGTCCCATGGCCTTAGCTGGCATTTATAATTAATTACCTTCTTCTTCTCTTCTTCCTCCTCCTCCTTCTTCTTTCCATTCTGTATTCTCTCCATCTTCATGAAGCACCTCAGCAGGCCTTGGTTCTTGTACTTTTCTTAGTAGTCAACTGTCACCATCATAATGCTGCTATTCAAGCAACCCTAGGGTTAGGCAAGTCACAACAGTGAGCATTTATTTCTTCAAGTGTGATAGTCGCCTGGTATTAGTCAGTAAGCTGGAATTGGCCTGGCTGTCTGACGGGCTCTGCTGCTCTGCGTCATTGTGACTAGGGTGTGTGGAAGTTCACTGTAAAGACAACCCCACATAACACTGACACCACCTGCATTTTGCCATGTGCATTGTTATTCCATTGGTCATAGTACACCACAGAAAAAGTGAAAGTCTAGATTGCTGATGACCAACAAACAAATATAAATTTTGTGAGGTGGGAAGGTGATCGTTCTATGTGGGGTGATGGCAAGAGAAGCAAATATAAATTTTGTGAGGTGGGAAGCATCTCCTCCAACATAAAGTCATGAGGAGGAAAATAAAATCTAGTGTGAATAAATTTTACAAAATATATCATTTAATATTTAATATTCAATTAATATTTTACCATTTAATATTCATTTTTCACAGCAGGAATATAGATTGATAAAAGAGGAGAAAGAGTGATGAAAATGGATAATACAATTCCTGCCATCTTGGCTCTCTATAAACAAACAATAAATGCTGAGGGAAATTCACATTTACTTACTGAAGTGAAGTGTGGTTCAGTATAGATTGGCATAAATTAATTTAATAACTTTATAAGCAATTATAATAGCATAATGTATGTAATATATATTTTTTCTGACAGTTCTATTTATTTTCCTCATAGATAGTCTATATGGGCTGGTGTGAAGCCCGCGAGCAAGACCCTCTGCAAGACCGTGTATACTCGCCAGCATTTCTTGCTTTGAGGGGCTCATGTCTTTACAAGTTCCCAGCACCTCCAGTAAGTGTTTTATTTTTGTTTTTCCCAAACATGCAAGGTTACAAATATGTTCACAATATATTAGGACTTGAATAATATTTTAAAAGCCCATCATTAATGTATTTTGTAATGAAGTCATAAGAGGTTTAGAATACAGTTAATATGCCCCTAAAATATTTAACCAGAGGTAAACTCTTAAAGAATTTATAAGGCATTATTCTAAGTGAACCTGAAAATAATGTATCGAATCATAATTGTGTTAACACCTCATGAAAATAAGGGGAATTATATATTAAAAAATGTATATAGGTAGATTAAGTTACTTTAAAGTTTCAATAGCCCACATGCCAAGTAACCTTGTATTCTCAAAGACACACAAGTGCCATTTTTTGTGTTTGTAGCTTTTAATTACTAGCAGTAAAATATTGACTTAATTTTAAACTATTATTAATACAAATGCTAAGTAAAACTGAAAATAATCACATTTGTTCATCTAGTATCAGTGTATGTAAATTTAGTTAACCTCTGTAGTGTTAAAACTTTAAGTAAAAGCCTTATGTGATGCTAAATGACATAATCCCTACATGTTCACATGTGATGCTGCAGAAGGAGGAGCCAGCGTATATGTCCAGCCTGGTATACAGAGTGACTCTGTCTCAAAGCATATAGTAATAAATAAACTAAAAACATATAAGAAAAATAAAATTATTAAAAAAATCCACCCACATTTAAATAAGACTCATTATTGTCCAAAAATGAGAAATGTATTCTTGTGAATCTATTCTCATTACTATAATATATGTTGATAGAAATCAATTTTTTAAAAGGAATGATTTATTTTGTCTCACAGTTTCAGAAGGCTCAGGCCAAGGTCACTTGCCTGTTGTTTTGAGTTCATGGCAGCACAGAACTATGTGGGGAAGGACATGGCAAAAGAGGATGCTAACTTGATGTCATCCAGGAAACAGAGAATGGAAGGTTCTGGATACAATATGTCATTACAGAGTATACCTTTGCTGGCCTTCCTTACAGATTTCACTTTCTGAATGCTCTACCACATCCCAGTTACAGATTTCATTTTCTGAATGTTCTACAACATCCCAACAATAGCACCACAGGCTGGAGACCAAACCTTTAATGCATGGTTCATTAAGCTATCATTTAGGATTATCAGGCAATGGTTATCTATATTGTACATGTCTCCTTAATTCAAATCACTAGCATTTTTATATTAAACACCTTGTTCTCTCCATGGGAGTTTGGACTAAGTACATGTACATTTCTATTGTTCAAAAGCTTTGCTTTGCAAACATGCTCCTTACAGAGCAATGACACTCAATAAATATTTATCAAATATAAATTCTAAATGCCAGGCTATTCACTGACAAGGTAATAATACAGAGGATCTAGTAATTTTCAGGTCTGACTTGCACCTATTTTTGATGTATGTGTCTATACAAAATTCAAAGCACCAGAACGAGTGTTTTCTATCTTGTACAATATTATTTTGAATATTTTTGGTTATTGGAGAGATATAATATTTGAAAATAAGAAAGTGAATTAACTTCCTGTAATGTTAAGGTCTTTACAATATTATAAAATGTCAGTATGTTATAAAATGATAAGTATCTTGGAATGCCTTCTTAATATAAATAATATATTTAAAAATTGAAAACAATGTTGATATCACATATTCTTCTCTGTGTTCAACAAGGAGAAAACCAAAAAAATATGTTATAGTTATAATTTAAATAATTACCATTTACATGAAAAATATATATATATATAATATATATATATTATTTTAAAAACATAAAATGTAGGCAAGTTGCATATAACACTTTTTTTCTCAAAAATGAAGATAAATCATACTAACACTTCAAATAAAGGAAATTCAACCAATATGGAAGAAATTTTGTGAAAATAATCAGATTGAGAAACTTAAGAAATATTTCTGTGAATGTTTCATGTATGCACTATAATAATACAGATTAAATAAAGAGTGAGATAAGAGCTATCTTACAAAAATATAACATCTTTTTTTCTTGTCTATTAAAGGTGACTACATGGGACTGGACCCGAGCAGAGAAAACATTCTCAGTTTATGAAATTATGTGCAAGATTCTCAAGGTATGGTCAATAAGTAACAGATATTTTGATGAAATTTCTCCAATAAATAATGAAGTTAAGTTCATCATTATAACATGGATAAATGAATATAAGAGAAAATAATATAAACAGAAATTAAAATAAAACTTTACAGTAAAAGGCAAAAATAATGGGACTCAAAAAAAAAATCAAAGGTACTTAGAGAACCTGAAGTACCCACGGGCACATACGTCGGATCTTTAGTTGGAATGGGCAGGCATAAGAGTTGCAATCGCCCATTATGTAGCACCAAGTTCAATTAAAAATGTCTGAACTTGAGACATGTGTGGGGAATGGGGCAGTAATCCCTGGACTTTGAATGCTGAGGCATGAGGATAGTGATTTTGAGACCAGTCTTGGCTACATAATGATCTAAACAAAAGTACTCTAAAAGTAACCCTCAGTTGCCACCATTTTTTTCTGCCCTAAGTGAAACACAGAAGAAAAAACTAGGGTCTTTGAAATAGAATATGTAGCAAAAGTGTTTTTATCATAGGGTGAAAACAATTCATTTAATGTACTAAACAGTATGCATCACTTACAAATCAGTTAATTTCTATGTATTATACATGATTGTTACAGTAGCAACTTATTAAGAATTTAATAGGGCTGGAGAGATGGCTTAGCGGTTAAGCGCTTGCCTGTGAAGCCTAAGGACCCCGGTTCGAGGCTCAGTTCCCCAGGTCCCACGTTAGCCAGATGCACAAGGGGGCGCACACGTCTGGAGTTCGTTTGCAGAGGCTGGAAGCCCCGGCGCGCCCATTCTCTCTCTCTCCCTCTATCTGTCTTTCTCTCTGTGTCTGTCGCTCTCAAATAAATAAATAATAAAAAAAAATTAAAAAAAAAGAATTTAATAAAATTTCAAATAGCTACTAAAGTATTTATTAATAATTAAAGTGGGGATGGCTGAAGGAATAATCTATGACCAATTTGTTTCTCTTTGCTTTAAATCTTATAACACATATTCAAGGTCTACAACATGAAGTTATATATGTGTGTGTGTGTGTGTGTGTGTGTGTGTATGAGTGCTCTCTATGACTTCATCAGTCTTGTAATTTTCATGCCTGTGAAGCCAGTACCATGTAGATTATTCTTCCATGTTTTGTGGCCAACTGAGGATGAAGCCTGGCCCCTTCCCTTATACATCAGCTCCAACAGCCTCTTTAAGACTTTCAGGCTTACCTTGACAAATACATCTCTAGGCAGTTGCCTTTAGCTTTATTCCTTTAAATGAATTGTATTCTTATAAAATAGAACTTTGGTGGGTGGAGTTTTAAAATTAATATTTTAAAAAATACTAATTAATTTGAGAGAGAGAAAAAGAGGGAGAGAGAGGGAGAGAATGGGCACACCAGGGCCTCCAGACATTGCAAGCAAACTCTAGACACATGCACCACCTTGTGCTTCTGGCCTATGTGGGGCTTGAGGAATCAAAGTCAAATCTTTTGGCTTTGCAGGCAAGTGCATTAACCACTAAGGAATCTCTCCAGCCCTCAGAGTATCTTCTGTTTTGTCCCAGTGCAAGACAGAGGGTGCTTCTTTCTTAAAATATTACTGCTTTGTTGGCTTTAGTCTCCTTGTATGGAATTTTAAAGTAATATTTCTTTCTTCCCAAACTTCACATTTTCTTTAATATCCTTTTCCTCTGCTTGTTATTCTCATTTACTGTAGATCTGAGGAAAAATTGTCAGCAGATATCATGGTACAGTCAGAATTCTGGACTATCCTGAAATTTCCTCTACCAAACTTGGTGCATTTTTCTTCCTTTCTTTCTTTCTTTCTTTCTTTCTTTCTTTCTTTCTTTCTTTCTTTCTTTCTTTCTTTTTCTTTCTTTTTTTTTTTTTCTGAGGTAGGGTCTCACTGTAGCTCAGGCTGACCTGGAATTCACTGTGTAGTCTCAGGGTGGCCTCGAACTCACAGAGATCCTCCTACCTCTGCCTCCCAAGTGCTGGGATTAAAGGCATGTGCCACCACACCCGGCTTGGTGCATTTTCTTTAAATTCAATCTCAATCAAGTTGTCGGAAAATTAGCAGAATGTACCCAGTTTCTTTACAACACTTTCACATGGACTGCCTCTGGCCAGTTCTTCTTTTATTTATTTATTTATTTTTGTTAGTCATGTACACACTCGGTGTGTAAAAAGCCCATGTTGGTACCATCTTTACACTTATCCCTGTCCCTCCCCTCTAAGCAGACCCTCCTCTTTGGGGTGCCATTTATAGCCATGGGGATTGTGGGTTGTGCATTGTGGGGGTTGCAGTCAGATATGGGGAAGAGGCAATATCTCTGTGCATAATGTCACAACTTGTGGCTCTAACAATGTTTCTGCCCCCTCTTCTGGGAATTTCCCTGAGCCATGTTGGGATCATTTTAGGTCTGTTTCAGTGATGAGCTCTCAGGAGCCTCTGTGTCTTGTCTCTGGATCTCTGGTTTGGTAGGAGTTGAGTGTTCTATGTATTTATCTCCTTTACCCTTGTGCTGATACCTGGTTCACCAAGAAAGCAGCACCCTTGCTCATTTCCCCAATTACTTTATTGTTTCAGCTGGGGCCCTGATAAGATGTGATGGGATGATTCTCTCCTCAGGTTCTTCATCCATCTGAAAAAGAGTAGCAGATTTTCCAACAGAAAGTGAAGTCAGCATCAAATAAATGAGATAACCATTATTAGTTCAAAGAGAATTTAATACGTATAGACCCTCTTGTAGCCCAAGATGGTGGGAGCTTGATACTAGAGAGTGAAGTCATGATTTGGATATGATTCTGACTTGTTTCCCAGTTCTAGCTATGGTTTTGGTTCCATTGGGAAGATCTGTTAGCCAGTCCAAGATTAGTTGGTTACCCACTATGGCTGTGTGCCACTATTGCACTTGTGTATGCAGCACATCATGTTGTTTGCTGCTGAATAGTTTAGACCTCAAGTTGCTTTGACAGATGTTGGCTATCCACACCACCCCCCAGTACCTCATATGGTACCTTCTAGCCCTAGACAAGCTAACTGACTGGGGACTGACTATCTTTCCAGATTCTATCCAGGTCTCTCCATATTCCATACCAAAAGTATATGGTATCTTTGGAAACAGAGTCTTACCATTAACCTTTGGTGGGCAATCAAGTGCTTTGAAGAAGTCTCCCTTCTTTCTTCCATTCAAAAGCTCATTGTGAATGTTAACCACATCCTGGTATTAGGAGTTACAGGCCAGTGCCAAGGGAAAAGAAGGAAGAAAAATGTAGGTAATATAATAAAGAAAGAAAGGAGAGAGAGAGAGAGAGAGAGAGAGAGAGAGAGAAGAGAAAATTAATGTTAGTCTTTATCATATACTCTCCAGGTCCCTTTGGGTCAGGTGTATCCTCTAAGGACCTGATGAATGTTCAATCATTTAGTCTGTCTTTGAGGATATAGGATTTTATGGTACCTGTTCCATTTGGGTCCAGTTTTGTGCTCCCCTCCACCCATACCCTCCCCTCCAGCCCCACCCTCCCTATTGTCCTGTGCTAGAGATGGCTATTAGGTATGTAAACATCTCAGGCTGACCCAGATTAGCGGTAACAGATGAGTAAAACCATGCTATGACTGCCTAGCTGTGATTGGGTGAGCTTGTTGAGATGATCTGTTCTATGTTCAACCATTTTTCTGCAAATTTCATTTTGTAATTTTTTCTTACCACTCTGTAAAATTCCATCATGTAGATATACCACATTTTGGTTATCCATTCATCTAATTATGGACATTTGTGTTAATTCCAGTTTTAACTATTATGAATTGAGCAACTACAAACATAATTGAGCAAATATCTCTGAACTGAGGCATGGAGTTTTTAGGGTAAATGCCCAGTAATGGAATAACTGGGTCTGTTGCTAAATCTATAGTCCACCTTGTTAGGGGTCTCCATATTGCTTTCTACAGTGGTTGTACCATCTTACATTCTCACCAGCAGTGTACAAGTGTTTCTATTTCACTGCATACTCACCAACATTTGTTTTCATTTGATTTTTCAATGTTTGCTATCCTTATTGGGGTAAGGTAGAATCTCATAGTTGTTTTAATTTGCATTTCCCTGATGGTTAGGGATATTGAACATTTTCTTAAGTGTATGTTAGCCATTTCTATATCTTCCTCTGAGAACTCCCTGTTCAGTTCTCTGCCCCACTTCGTGAATAGGTTGTTTGACTTTTATTGTTTAGGTTTTTGAGTTCTTTGTAGATTCCATAAATTAGGCCTGTGTCAGTTCTATAGCTGGCAAAAATTTTTCTCCCATTCTGTGCATAGCCTATTTGCTATGCTTTTGTATGTTTTCTAGTGGAAAAAGTTTTCACCTTCATGACATCCTGATGGTTGAGTGATTAGTTCCTGAGCTACTTGGGTTTTGTTCAGGAAGTCTTTGCCCACTCCTATATCATGGAAAGTTCCTCCTGTTTTTTTCTGCCAGTAGTTGCAGAGTTTCTGCTCTTATATTGAGGTCTTATATTGAGATCCATTTGGAATTGGTTTCGGTGCATGGCAAAATGTGTGGGTCTAGTTTCATTTTCCTGCATATGGTTAACCAGTTTGTCCAACACCATTTGTTGAAGATGCTTCCTTTTTTTCCAGTCTACATTGTTAGGGCATTTGCTGAATATCAATTAACTGCAGTTACTTGATACAATGTCTGGATCCTCTATTGTCTGGATTCTCTATTCTGTTCCATTGGTCTATAACCCTGTTTTTATGCCAGTACTTATATTTGTTACTATGGCTTTGTAATATAGCTTTAGATCAGGTATGGTGATGCCTCCACAGGTATTTCTTTTGCTGAGGCCATGCTTGAATATCTGTGGCCTGCTGCCATTTCATATGAATTTTGAGATCATTTTTTTTCTATCTCTGTGAAGAAAAGTATTGGGATTTTTACTGGTATTGCATTAAATCTGCATATTGCTTTTGGTAAGATTGCCATATTCACAATGTTAATTCTGCCTATCCAGGTACATGGGATGTCTTTCCATTTTCTCATGTTCTCCTCAATTTCTTTTTGTTTTTATTATACAAGTCTTTCAAATCCTTGGATAATGTTATTCAAAGGGTTTGTTTGTTTGTTTTGTTTTGTTTTGTTTTGTTTTGTTTTGTTTTGTTTTTCAAGGTAGGGTCTCTCACTAGTCCAGGCTGACCTAGAATTCACTATGAAGTATCAGGGTTGTCTCGAACTCACGGCAATCTTCCTACCTTTGCCTCTTTCTCTGTATCTTTATCCTTTGCATATAGAAAGGCTACTGGTTTTTGTGCATTGATTTTGTATCCTGCTACTTTGCTGAAGGGATTAATCACCCTTAATAGTTTTACAATGGAAGTTCTTAGATCACTTATGTATAGAGTCATATCATCTGCGAATAGAGATAACTTCTTCCTTTCCAATTTTTATCCCTTTTATTTCTTTCTCCTGACTTATTGCTTGAGCTATGACTTCCAGTATTATGTTGAAGAGTAGAGGTGAGAGTGGACACCCCTGTCTTGTTCCTGATTTCAATGGGAATTCCTTTAGCCTGTCCCTGGTCTATAATCCTGTTTTTATGCCAGTACTTATTTTTGTTACTACGGCTTTGTAATATAGCTTTAGATCAGGTATGGTGATGCCTCCACAGGTATTTCTTTTGCTGGCATTAAGTCTTATTTTCCTCTGAAATCTCATGAGCTGAGCCTTCACTGTCTTTGTCTCAGCATTCTGGCCTTTCAAATTCTCATTAGAGTATTCCATTAAGGTCTACTTAAGCATTGTAGGGATTTTATAGATTAAATTTTCAAACTCTCACATTATTCACATCAATCCATTTCAAAGGCCTACAAGCTCCACAGTCATGTTTATCACAACAGATATACTCCTTGTATGGTATATCTGTATTCCTCGCTTTCCTGTACCTGTGACCAACCAGAAGCAACTTCATAAAGATGGCTTTATTTCACTTACAATTTGAGGTTACAATCTATGATGGTGGGGAGCACACAGGGTCAATAACTTGAGATGACTAATCATATTCAGTCTATATTAAGAAAACAGGGAGATATGAATACTACCACTCAACTCACTTTCCCCTTTAATTCTGTCTGGGCCCCATATCCATGGAATAGTACTGCCCAAAGTTAGAGGGGATCCTTTCATCTCAATCAAACTAATCTGAAAATTCCTCAGAGACATTCTAGGGACTTATTTCCATGGTGATTCCAAATCCTATCAAATTGTGAACAAGAGATTAATCATCACAGTTGGAAATTTGTATTCTACTTTTCGAATTATTTGCAAATATTTCAGATTGCATTAATTAGTGTATACTGTGAAATAGAACAAAACTATATCCAGTCCTTAATCTTTTTTTTTAATTGTAATAACTTTAATATTTAACATATTGCAAATTGTTCATGTTACCATTAAGTTACATTCTTAACCTCTTTTGTGGTATTATCAGTAATCACTGTGAGGTCATAAATGCACTAGTCACTCCCTGTTAAGAATATTTTAGCATCTCTTAGTGAACTTATCTTTGTATCTCTCTTCTCTCCATAGTCTCTACTGACAACTATTCAGTCCTATTAAATCAATGTTTTGATTAAGCCAAATGAATCAAAAATTCTGTCTTTCTGTGTCTGAGTTATTTTGCTAAAATATAATGGCCTCCTGTAACATATACATTGTTTCCTCTGCCTCTATTTTATGTTTTATTTATTTATTTATGTATTCATTTATTTGAGAGAGAGTGTGAGAGAGAAGCAGATAGAGAATGGATATGCCATTGAAAGAGAATATGTCAAAGTGGTGTATTGTTGTAGTTAAATTTTGTCATTGGGGCAAATATCAGGCCAGAAACAGCTTATGGGAAGAAAGGGTTTATTTAAGGTTTATTGATTCTAGGGACATTTTACCTGGGTAGAAACTGGCTCTCTTCTGTGGATCCATAGAAAAGAGACACATCTAATACAAAGCAAACAAACAGCCAGAACTGCCACTGGCTGTTTGTACACTTTAGGGCTGAACAAAAATATCTTCCCCCAGTGACACCTCCTCTAGAAGGCTGCCAGAGGATTAAATTTCAAGCATTATCAGAATATCTCAGGCTACGGAGAAATGCAATCACATTCAATCCACCACAGATATAGTTCCTCTAATGTAGTTTAAAATAAAAGCAAAACTAAACAAATTAACAGGAAAATGGAAGAATAATGACTATATAAAATAAGCTGTAAGAGAAACAAATGTAAAACAAAATGACATATGAGGTCTGGAGAGATGGCTCAGTGGTTAAGGTGCTTGCCTGCAAAGCCTAATCATGTATGTTTAGGTCCTCAGTGCCTATGAAAAGGTAGATGCACAAAATGTCAGATACATGTGGAGCTCATAGCTGGAGGCTCTAGTTATGCTCATTCTTTCTCTCTGTTTTTCATCTGTCTTTGTCTTTCTCTGCTTGCAAATAAATACAAAAATATAAAAATAAAAAATGACAAAAGATATCAGAGTATATTGATATCACTAGGAAACTGCTAAAGATTTGTTAAGGCAAATTAATTCCAGAGGACTGTGATTTATATGAAGGATTATTTTCTAATAGAAACTTATGATGATGACAGCTATCAATTGAAAATATTGCAACTTAATGTTAAAATTACTGCTTTTAAAAACAATTACTTGTAACCTCTTAGTAAAGAGCTGTTATATGATGAATTTATTTATATTAGATTCCATTTATAAAGTGACAGTCCTTAAAACTTTTATGAATTCTTTCACATTTTATTGTCATTTAAAATGGTGATGGTTCTTGGTTTTAAATGTAATGCTTTGAAATTAAATTGTCATAAAATGTTTAAAGTCCTTATAAAATTCTAAGCTTCTAATGCTTTTCCACATGATCATTTTTCCGCTTCCCTGGTGATGCAGGAGAGATTTTCCAGCTGTGCCGTAGGTTGTAGTGTTGCTCTCCACGTGAGAACGTGCTGATTCATTCTAACTTTTGCCTATTAAAAGCCAGAAAGCCTACATCACGACCACATGTGGTGGCACACACCTGTAATACCAGTACATAGAGGCAGATACCAAAGATTTATGAGTTGTAGGCCACCTAAGCTATGTAGGGAATCCCAAGACAACCTGGGCTACATAGCTAGACACTTTCAAGAAACAAGAAAACAAGCAGGAAAATAATTCTTCAAGGGTAGTCATTCACCATGCAAACCCAGAAATTTCAAATATACCTACTTTCCTAATCCAATAGAATAACGCCACTGATAAACATCATTTCATTTTATTTCTGCCATTCTCTTGGATTTATAATATTTCAACAATGTAACATCTCATGACAGTGAGCTCCATAAATTCACCATGTGCTATGTGGAATACTATCTGGCTATATTCTGGGTTTTTACACAGACATCTTTTAAGCCCTGACTTATTAATTAATTAAGTCTTATTTTCCAAAATGTGTCTTAATGGCCTGTTTCACTGGAAGCTCAAGGAGTCCATTGATCGGTATTTTTCCCTGCTTCACTCGCTTCCAGCTGGAAATTACGATCCCACTATGATGCCCTTATCTAGTAGCACATATTTTATCTCATATTATTTTTTCTTTGTGTTGCGTTTTATGGCAGGTGTGAACAAACTATGAATTTTTCATAATGTATCCTTTCTGTAACCACTCTGATTATTCCCAAAAGGTTTTCTTTATGTTATAGATTTAAAGTTATATCTTTATGATGCTTTCATATAGCTCCTAAAACAACTGAAGGCCCTGTTTTAAAACCAGACAAGCATGTCTCAGCAATGCAATGTGGTAATGTCACTTGCCTCATTAGGGAGTTAATATGCACAAACTGAACAATCCCCTTTTCCAGCGTTTCAGGTAAAAGTCACACACACACACATGCACACAAACTAAATTAGCCTAGTCCCAACTCTTCCTTTCTCAAAATCCAATTATTGTTTGGCTGTTCTTTGACCTTCTAAGCAGCTCTCAGAGTAATATGAACATGAAGGAGTATAAGCTTCTGGGTTCTAGAAATCTAGCTCACTTCCTTCTGAAGCAGAACTGAGATGTTATTCTAAAAATAAGCTCAGAGGAGTAATGCTTAAAAAAACATACTTTTACTATAATAATTTCAATAAATTGTGTAAGGATAGCTATAATGTATTTTATGCAAATTTCAAATAAATATAAAATATGAAAAGAAATAATTAAAATAAATGGTGAGTTTTCTTTCATAATAATTATCTGCTTAGCAAAATTTTGGGTGACCAAATAGATGTTTTCAGACAAGATAGAATGCTAGAAAATAGGTTTTGCATCCCAAATCAAGTTGGTGTCAGTTTCCAGAAGGGAATTATTTGCAATCCTCTATGCAAATTAAATTTCTTCAGGTTTATTTCAGATTTTCCATAATCTTTCTAAACTTAATATGTCTGGGACTTCTGCTCACAGAAATTTTCTGCATCACAAATTTACTACAGTATATGATAATGAAATGACCTGACTTCCAAAACTTTAGTCACTGCTTCTTTTTTGTTTATTTTTATTCATTTGAGAGTGACAGAGAGAGAGAGAGAGAGAGGCAGAGAGCGAGAGAGAGAATGGGTGTGCCAGGGCTTCCAGCCACTGCAAATGAACTCCAGATGCGTGTGCCTCCTTGTGCATCTGGCTAACGTGGATCCTGGGAAATCAAGCCTCGAACCCAGGTCCTTGGGCTTCACAGGCAAGTGCTTAACCACTAAGCCATCTGTCCAGCCCTAGTCACTGCTTTTAAAATTAGTTTTACTATTAAGGGAGAACAGCTGCCTTCTCCTTTGAAGGACTTCATTCATTAAGGATAAAAATAGATCAACAAAACTGACGTAGCCTTAAAACTCACTTTTAATATTTTTTGTAAGTGATGCAATGGCATAGGTTACAGTGCTGTTTTTGTTTTATGTCATTTCAGTGTTAATAAAATTAACACTTTGTTACATATTTTATCAATATTTATTCTTTTGCTCTTGTCTTTAAAAAATATCAGCATATATGATTAATGTTATTTATTGTAGCCACTTGGTAATGTTAATCAAATATGCTTTACTTGTTATTTGACTTTTGTGTATTATCAAGAATGGGACAAACAGCTCTACTTCTAACCAATCTTCTTTGCAGAAGCAGGAAGGGAAAATCTTAGATGTTCTAGGGCTCTTGGTACAAGTGTGGGACATGAGACACTGGGGAACTTCCTTCATGGCTGGCTGCTCTGTCTGTCCAGCCTGCCCTTGGCGCATGTGCTATTGCAGAGTTGTGAAGTTTTCATCAAATGTGTGCTCTTTGATGTGGGCTTTGAAACCAACCAAGTCTTGTGTTTCTTTAGAAAAAAATTACATGAATTTAAATTATTAAGTTTAACTTATGAATTGGATTATGTTGTCTGTTTTTCCTGCTTTCAGCTAGGATGTTTTGAAATATTTAATTTAATTAATTAATTATTTGTTTATTATTTATTTATGAGAGAGAGAAAGAATGGGTGCACCAGGGCCTCTAACTACTGAAAATGAGCTCCAGATACATATGCCATCTTGTGCATCTGGCTTACTTGGGTTTGGAAAATCAAACCTGGGTCCTTAGGCTTTGTAGGCAAGCACTTTAACTGCAAAGCTGTCAGCCCAAGTTTAAAATTATGTATATGTAGGGGTTAAAGAAATCTATGATCAAGTTCTGAAAAATCTGAAATATTTTCCATTGAAACATATTTTTATTTATTTATTTATTTGAGAGAGAGAGAGAGAAAGTGACAGAGAGAGAGAGAGGGAGAGAGGCAGATAGAGGCAGATAGAGAATGGGTGTAGTACCGTCTCTATCTATTGCTAAAAATCTCCAGATATATGCGCCACTTTGTGCATCTGGCTTACATGGGTATCAGGGAATCGAATCTGGGACCTTAGGCTTCATAGGCAAACACCTTGACTGCTAAACCCTCTATTCAACCTGACACATAATTTCAAAAATAAAACATTGAAATTATAGTTTTGTAATTAAATCCACTGCAGTTGGCTTTTATCAAGATTGGAACTGCTCTTTGTTTAACTTTCTTTTTGCCTTACTTTAAGAATGTAAGTATTATTGGGATGTGCCACTCATGATATAAAAACTCTTTATATAATTCTGAATCATGTGTACCTCAACGTGTTTGAATGTGTCTATTATATATGTGTGCATGCATCTGTTTGTGTGTATATGTGTGTGTATACATTTTGAAGATACTGGGTGTAATGTTTTGAAAATGATACCTAATTTTTTAAAAACATTTTTAATTCATTTATTTATTTATTATAGAGAGAATGGGCATGCCAGGGGCTCTAGCCACTGCAAACCAACTCCACATGCAAGCACCACCATATGCATCTGGCTTACATGGGACCTGGAGAATCTAACCTGGGTCCTTTGGCTTTACAAGAAAGCACCTTAACTTCTAAGCCATCTCTTCACCCCCACATCTAACTTTTTACATTGCTAGATAATAATAGTCAGAAATTTTATATAAACTGATGACTGTTAGGAATATATCATCACTGCTTATTTTTAGAAGTAACTTTATAACTTTTAGTATTCTGTAAGTACATTCATATTTTAATCTTCCATTATGTATTAAGCATTCTTTTGTTCCTACATATCTGGATATTATTGAATATCTGCATAAATGATGCTCAGATTCCCTGGGCTTGTATTCTGATGTCACTAATCAACATTTCGATGAATACTAATTATCTTTAGTTCAGAATCCTTATCCTTGAATCAGGAACAATAATCTCAGCTTCATTCTAGTGTTAGTAATGTGAACATGTGTGCTTAAAAATATGCACTCAATAACCAGTAAGCTCATGTCAATGACTTCACACTCTCATTCTTCAAATGGGGCTGCTTATGGTGTGGTGTTTAGTCGTGTGCACTGAAGCAATATCTTTATGTTTGTCCAGTATCCTATGAATAATGTAAATTTCTTATAAACCTAAAGACTTTGATGTGTTTTGCTTGAGTCCAAGTAAGTATTTGGGTTATTTGACTCTTCTGTCTTTAAAATCAGAGGAAGTACTGAAAATTTAGAGAATGAATTCCTGTTTTTGTTGGGAAGTTGGCATTTGACTTTTTTTGTAATACTTGATAGTCCCTTTTGCCTAAATGTGCACCACACATTAGATAAAAAGAAATGGAAAGGCCCCAGTGACCAGAGACGCAGTTGCTACTCAGTGACAGCCTTTTTGGGGACCACATCCTACACTGAAGCCATATGTACATGACCCTCTTTGGAATATGAGAGCTTAGGGAAATCTCTTGGACCTCCTGTAGCATGCAAGCAATAGCAAAGGTGGAAAAAGTGTCCTCCCTGTCTTGTTGCCTCTGTGATGTTATGCCCATGACCCTCACTGTGAGAATTTTGTGGATAGTGGTAACCTCAACCTCTGTGTCCCTTCAACTTGATGGATCATCTACTTATAAGCATGCCACTGAGAGGAGGAATCCAGGTATTCAGTGAGATGGCACCTTCCACAAGGGTTTGACTATGGCAGGTAGTTTCATCTGAAATTTTGTTGAGCAATCCAGAGAGTGAGTCAAATTGTACCTCTTGACACTGTCACAGAATTTGCAAATCTTATTAGGAAGTTTTGTGCATACTCTTTGTGCTTTGGTATCTTGTTTTGGGGACAAAGGCTAATAAACCTTGGTTTTCCAATCTGAACAGTATAAAATTACATTCATATTATATGCCTCAGCACCCATATTAACAGCTGGCTATCAACATCATACCTGTATCCCTAGTACAGTGGGAAGTGAAGACAGAATAATTGCTGGTCAGCCTGTTTGACTAAAAACAGCAGCTCCAGATTTAATAACAAACTTTGTCCCAAGATAACATATGGATGAGTGATAGAAGACACCTGACATTCTCTTCTGGTTTCCACACAGTATGCATGGGGCACATGCATCTGTTCAAACACATGGATATAGCATATACCACACACATACACATAACCACATACATATACACACATGTAAAAAATAAAGTAAAATTAAGTGAATGCCATGAATGTTATACAATGAATACATTCCATTTTTCAAATTGGTATGAAGTGTGATACCAAGGCATCATTTTCAGGCCCTTCTTTTGCATAGAGACACATTCAGATTACATAAAGTGGAATGTATGGGAACCCAGCACTACAGACTAGGATAATCACAGAGTGGCAGGTGCTCTGTCCACTCTTTTGCCAACTTCCTTTAGAACCACTCTCTTCCTTTAGCCTTCCTTTCCCACCAGCCCCAATTTGACTGTCTGTGAGTACAGCATCTTAGGGAGGGCCCTAGTGACTTGGAGTACTTGATTTCAGCACAAAGGTGAGAATGAAATAGGATGATCACAGCCTGGCCTGGCCTGTGCTCATAGCCCCATCTACCTGGCAGACTCACTCACATCAAAAGGCCTGCAATTGATGATATCCTCTCCACTCCTTCATAATGTCCCTAGGACAGGTGTTCATGCACTAGAGAGCAGTAACTTGAAAATACAATTTAAATATAAATTCAATGTAATTAAGCTTCATTGTGTTTGTTTTTAATCCTGCCCTACATTTCTGCTTCTGGCAAAATGTTCTCAAGTAAACAGAAATCATAACCGTGTTAGTGAAAGATAAATGCCATAGAGTATTATTGACTGAGCTGTCAATTTATAAAGTAATACACTACTATGCTATAAATTGCGAACTAGGTTATTTTTGACAGGATACTATGATTTGTACTTTATAAAATCAATCAGAATGCTTATATGTTTACAAATATGTATAATTAAACATGAATGAATACACTAGTCAATAAGAGTAGCATATTTTAAGATATCAGGAACAGAAAAGAATTATATACTTACAAGAGGAGAAAAGGAGAGGAGAATATGTTTATTTCAGACACATAAATTATGTCTCTGAGTTTCCCTATATTCAGTCTTCATTATCTCTGCTTTTCCTATGCTATATAAATTAAGTTGTACATTTGTTTAGTTATACATGTATGGAGCATTTTTTGAAATATTTTATTTATTTATTTATTTATTTATTTATTTATTTATTTATTTATTTATTTGAGAGGGGCAGATGGGGAGAGAGAAAGGGGCTCTAGACACTGAGCAAGAACTCTAGGCATATGCAACAACTTGGGCATCTGGCTTATATGGGTAACTAGGGAACTGAACCTGGGTCCTTAAGCTTCACAGCCAAGTGCTTTAACCACAAAGCCCTTTGCATTTGACTATTTATTTACTTGCAAGCAGAAAGATACAGAGAAAGAGAAAGAGAGAGAGAGAGAGAGAGAGAATGGGTAAACCAGGTCTTATAGCCACTGCAAATGAACTTTAGACTCATGTGCCACTTTGTATATCTGGCTTACCTCAGTACTGGGGAACTGAACCCAGGTGCTTAAGCTATACAGGCAGGCACTTAGCCATCTCTCCAACCTTGTCTGCAGCACTATACATATCTTTCAATTACATTCTATATGCATGTACACATAATGCATAATTTGATTTCATTCAATAGACACTTTTAAAATTGATAAATATGCCATAATTGCACTTGTGAAAGGAAAGTTAACTTTGAAATAGGTTTTAATCATTATATTATTTTGTAGAAAATTGAGAAAGGTAAAGAGTTACTAAGAATTACTCAATAGTCTTTTATAGAAACTTATTCTGTATCTATTCCCAAAATCTTACCAGTTGCATTTCACTCAATGCTTTTTACATTCCAAAGACTGAGGCTATCCAGCATGCTCCTGTGCTTTACAAACAAGTGCATTCAATGCCTTCTGGATACTTGCATGCAGCTATTTAATGACCTGTAGACATCTACCCCAAACATCCATATCCACCAGTAACCATGTTAACTTTCTAACTGCTCATCTCCAGTGCTTTGGAGTCCACTATGAAAGCTCTCTTTTATACCACTTATTTGATTTCTCAGCAAATTACATCCCCTCCACTGGCAGGTTTATTGTCAATATGGCTTTTATAAGAATCCTATCATCACTCATCTGAAACCCTGCCTTAATCCTCTCTGCACCAAATAACAAGATGCTGTGTAGGATCTCCCAGTACACCAGTCCCCTAGCCCTCCTGTCTGCTTCAAATTTGTTATCTGTTCTCCCAGCCCTCTATCTATGACTGTTTTCTCTTCCCTCCTATCTTAAAAAGTGATTTATTTATTTATTTATTCATGTGAGAGAGACAGAGAACAAGAAAGGAAGAGGCAGATAGAGAGACAGAATGGGCTCGCCAGAGCCTCCAGCCACTGCAAATAAACTCTAGATGCATGTGCCACCTTGTGCATCTGGCTTACGTGGGCACTGGGGAATTGAACCTTGATCCTTAGGCTTCACTGGGAAGCACTTTAACTGCTAAACCATCTCTCTTGCTCTCCTCTCAGGTCTTTCATCACATCCTACCTACAGCCTAAGAAAGTGGCAGTGTGCCCTGAGGTTAGAACTCCCTAACTTTAACATTTTTCTTATTTTATAACTTGCATTATCCCTCTTAAGCCAAAGTTCCAAAATCAGAAATGTCACTTGTTTTACTCAGTAACATGCCCCCACATGGGAACAATGTGTGGCTCAAAACAGGCAGGCATAACTTTCTTGACTGCCCACTGTATACCTATTATAGACATAGTAGGCTTAAAAAAAGACTTTCTGAACTAGTGAGTTATCTAGTGTTGAACCCCCTGAGACTATTTTCACAGTGATTTGAATTCTTTAAAATACATGAAATAGTTATGAAACAGACAGCAACTAAAAATAATCTTGAACCCAGAGTCATTTTTCTATAAAGAGACTGAAGCCCAGACAGTGATGATATCATTCATAGTAATGAACACTAATTAAAGAATTTGGTGTCCAAACTTTGCCTCCATCAAAATGTGTAGCATTGGGCTGGAGAGATGGCTTAGCCGTTAAGCGCTTGCCTGTGAAGCCTAAGGACCCCGGTTCGAGGCTCGGTTCCCCAGGTCCCACGTTAGCCAGATGCACAAGGGGGCACACGTGTCTGGAGTTCGTTTGCAGAGGCTGGAAGCCCTGGCGCGCCCATTCTCTCTCTCTCCCTCTGTCTTTCTCTCTGTGTCTGTCGCTCTCAAATAAATAAATAAATAAAAATTTAAAAAAATGTGTAGCATTAAGTGGATCTTTTTCATGAGAGCTTTTTGCATTTCTTACAGTGCCCAGCACTTTTTAAACCTCCCCAGACAGCACACTAATGTGCTGTGCTAAGACAGATGAGGAACTGTGTGATTTTAGGTGACAAAAGATTCCTTTCCTATTTAATATTGGTTACATACATGCATAATGGCTTTGACTACCTGAGAGATTCAAAATCAGTTGGATAGGTTAAAGTGATGAGGTATTAAGATAATTAAATGCTAGAATGCATCATACCTGTGAGGATACCATAATATGTTTCAGTGTGTTTTATTTCAATTTTGTTTTTATTGAAAACTATGATATGAATATACCATATTTTGATCATGTTTCTGTCCCATTATCCACCTTTGTCTCCTCTCCATCTCCCCCACCCCCTGAGGACACTCATCTTTCATGATGGCCCTTCCTGTGTTTTATTGTCTGTCTTCTCTTGGCTTCTTTATCCTCCATGTCATAATGTTAATGAACCATGCTGGTCTTGTATGGGTATTGGTAACCACTTGGGGTCATGAGTGCTCTATTCCTTCATGTAAAGAGGACAGTGCTCCAAAGTATACCTATGCTTCCTGTGACTCTTACATTCTTTTTGCACCTTCTGCAATGCTCCCTGAGCACTGGAGTGGGTGATGGAAAGCTCATTTAGTATACAGTTGTTGGCAGCCTCTCCTTTTTTTTTTTGGTTTTTCGAGGTAGGGTCTCACTCTGGCCCAGGCTAACCCAGAATTCACTATGTAGTCTCAGGCTGGACTCAAACTCATGGCGACACTCCTACCTCTGCCTCCCGAGTGCTGGGATTAAAGGCCGGACAGCCTCTTCTTTTATACTTTAATGAGTTTTAAGTCTCCTCTGTGTCTACTGCCATCTCCATAGAGAAGGTTCTCAGGACAGCAGTAAGCAGCACTCACATTCATTCTGCCACTTGCTCTGTATTGTTCTGTGAGCACTGGCTGGTGTGATGGAAATGACTCATCATTTGCTCAGCACTGGTGTTTGCTGTCTTGTCATTTGATATATGTTGAGTATCCCTAACATTCACTGCTATCTATAAAAAAGAAGTGAGATCAGCATTAATTAAAGAGAATAAACATATAAACATATACACTTAGATGGCTGTTTGATGGGCATGTTCCTTACAGGGTATATCCCCTCCAGTGTCTATGACCTTTTTCTAGGTCATAGGCTTTTGACTTGGTTCTCAGTACTAGGCACAAACTCCCTCCAACTGATTAGGCCTTATATCCTATCTGAGAGCAGATGATTACTCCCACAATTTATGTGACACTGTCGCAGCTGTGGGTACATCTTGACTGGCTGGTTGATTTTGTTGCTTGCAGTAACCACTGCTTGTTCACACTGTTGAAGATTTTTCTCCCTCCAGTTTACATGGCACTTTCTAGCAATATGACAGCTGACCACCAGGGAAACCGCTTCCATTTTAGTTTTTGCTTGACTTCTCTATGACCTGCCCCTCCCCCCCCAAAAAAAAAACACATGGTTACTTGTTTAGTCATCAGATTTAGACTATTTTGTTTTATAAAGATGAAACTAAGAGGTGATTTGATAATTATACTCTAGGGTGTAAAAGCGTATATTTAAAACATAAATTGGTGTCCATGCCTTGGAAAAATAAAAAAGATGATAAAAATAAATAAAGTAGTGGCCACATCATTTTGATCACAATTGAAGAAAGATTATATATATATATATTTGAAAAAGATATAGTTGCCAACAAGGAACACTGGAATCTTGAAGAATGAACTTCAGAATATTGAAGAATGAACTTCCTATAAATGTAGAGTCTAAGAGTTACTATTTTATTCTTTTAATATTAGATTTCCATTTAGATGTAAGATTGTTTTCCTAGAAAGGACCAAACCACTACCCATGTTTTTTGTTTTCTGTTTTTATTTTTGTTTTGTTTTTTTGCTTTTTTGAGGAAGGGTCTCACTCTAGCCCAGGCTGACCTGGAATTCACTATGGAGTCTCAGGGTGGCCTCGAACTCACAGCGATCCTCCTACCTCTGCCTCCCGAGTGCTGGGATTAAAGGCGTGCGCCACCACGCCTGGCCCATGTTTTTTTTTTTTGTTTGTTTGTTTGTGTTTTACTTCTTTTTACCTTCTGGTGTCCCTATTTAGAGCTGTCAGAACTGTCCCAGCTAGTTCTCTAGAAGACTATAAGACCTCTGCCTATGGGTATGCTAAGTGTGATGAGAACATTTAGTATGATGTCAGTTTTAGAGATAGAATATTAGAATTGAAATATGAACAATGAATTTTATAGCCATTACTTAAAACCATTAATCCCATTAAACAATTATGAAAGTGATCTCATTTGATATTGTGGAAAAGTTACCTTTCTGTATGTAATTCTTTAATATTTGCTTTTCTAGTAATTTTCTAGTAATGCCTCTTTATGGTAGTAAGACATCTTTGCTTTATAAAAACAATGTCTTAAGGAAATTATTTTTGATATTAATCAAAATAAAATAAAGAATATTAAATAAGATATCAAGAATTTAAATCAAATATAATGAATAAAAGTTACATATAATACTTCTACTTCTCTATGTACTTTCACAAAGGTATTCTATAAGGATAGTTACCATTTGCAGGTGGAGAGCACATCTCCACATGCATTCATTGTCTTTGTTCAAACTTCCTCTTAATGAGCTTAGTGTTTTACCCTACCATCCAAGGCTATAGGAGCTAAATCTAAGATGGTTAGCCAGTGAAGAAGCAGTAAGTCATGACATGCTCATAAAGTTACCAAAACAATCATTGGGAATACCATAAATGGGGAGAGGAGGACTGAGAAGATGGCTCAGTGATTCAAGGTGCTGGCTTGCAAAGCATACTGACCCAAATTTGATTCCCTATTACCCACCCAAAGCCAAATGCACAAAGTGGCATCTGTATCTGAAGTTCATTTGTGGGAAAGAAGCCTTGGAGTGCTATTCTCTGTGTCTCTCATAGAGAGAGATCCTCCCCCACCTTTATCATGTATGTGTGTACACACATGCACACACAAATAATTAATTTTTGTTTTGTTTTCTGAGGTAGGGTCTTTTTCTAACCCAAGCTGATCTGGAGTTCAGTATGTTGTCTCAGGGTACCCTCAAACTCATAGTAATCCTCCCACCTCTGCCTCCCAAGTACTGGGATTAAAGGTGTATGTTTGAGAAGGACAGGGATTTGGTTGAGTCAGAATATTTCTTCCTTATGAGAGATGTGGAAAACTAGCTTGAGTTTGTTTGGTTATCAGTTAATGTATTTGCTTCTGTATCTGCTAAATTCTACTGACATACTACCTTTTTGACTCCCATTTATCTGCAGAATTAGAAATCTATGGGGATGAAATCTAATTTTATACTATGAATTCCAATTCTGATGAGAAAAATTTGCTCATGATAATTATATTATTGCAGTCTTCTTCTACAGATTTTAGAACCCCTGAATATTCAGTATATCAACTTGTTTAAATATTTGGAACTTAAAAATCATTTTGTTTATTTAGAACATCATTCATGGTTTCAACCGATCCTTAAAACAATGGTTTTAATGTGTGCATACTTTGAGTAATGTGAAAATCAGCTAAATGTACCCATCTTTTCAAATACATATGAGGCTTTGGTGAACATATTCAAAATCCATTTTTCAAACTTGTGAAGTGTACAGTGCATAACTGCTATCTAAATTCAGCCTATACTGTTGTAGTGCAAAGGTATATCCCTCACATTTAGCTACCACTTCATGTCCACTGGTAATTCTCTTGACTTCTAACTACCATTTTACTCTTATCTTCTAAGAGAAGAACATCTAACTTTTGTATATTTCATAATCCAGTGATCTCGTGTTTTCTTGTCTTTCTGTGTCTGACATATTCTATTTAACATAATCATTTTGACCTTCTTAAACCTTCTCTCAGATACACAATGTAAAACAGAAGTATATCTGAAACAGCACTTATAACATAAGATATAAATGATGTTGTTCAACTTTATTAATGAGTAATAATAAAAACCTATAGAGGGCTGGAGAGATTGATCAGTGGTTAGAGGTTCTTGCTTTCAAAGCCTGAATGTCCTTGTTCAATTCCCCAATGCTCATGTAAAGCCAGATGAACAAAATGGTGCATATGTCTGGAGTTAATTTGCAGTGTTAGAAGACCCTGGATCACCCATACTCACTTTATCACTTTCTGTCAATCTCATTGTCTCTCTTTATCTCTCTCAAATAAATAGATAAATAATATTTTTAAAATGCACAGAGACTAGACTTTAACATTTTATGGATATTTATAAGCTGGGACACTCGCATGTTTGTGTGGATACACATAAACACATAGCACACACATTTCTATAGAAGACAGGTAAGTCTGATTTGTGTATATCATGGACATTTCTGACAAGCATGTTACCTTTACATTATGAATCTCTCAGTTCCTCATGTTAACAAACAAAGCCTGACCCCTTATTTATACTACATCATCTTTTTTTTTTAATTTTTATTTATTTATTTATTTGAGAGCGACAGACACAGAGAGAAAGACAGATAGAGGGAGAGAGAGAGAATGGGCGTGCCAGGGCTTCCAGCCTCTGCAAACGAACTCCAGATGTGTGCGCCCCCTTGTGCATCTGGCTAACGTGGGACCTGGGGAACCGAGCCTCGAACCAGGGTCCTTAGGCTTCACAGGCAAGCGCTTAACCGCTAAGCCATCTCTCCAGCCCTACTACATCATCTTACTGAGCTGGATGACCCTGTGTCCTTTTGTATGTGAGTTCCAGATGGACATGGGACTCACTTAAATCAGATCTAGATTCTTAACCACAGTTAATATCAGGCATGGTCAATGTTATAATTATCAGTGGCATTAGGACATTATGAAGAACCTAATAAGTACAAGCAACTCTTAAGTGACATAGTGGCATCAACCCATTTATCCTTCATAAGAAAAAAACAAAAACAAAAACAAAAACTTCAGTCAGACAGTCACCATTAAATATTTTTCAAATATGACAGAGAAATTAAATAAATGATAATATTGTCATTCAAATTTGAATCGAATGACTCCAGAACTGATACTATTGAGCCCCAGACATAGTGGAGAAATCCCAGGGAAGAAGGGAATGATGTGTTTGTGTACTACTTACTCTGCCAGAAATATACTTATAAATCAAATTTATGGATGATCATAAAGTTTAGAAACTATATTTGAAGAATATGCCCAGTTATATCAGCGAGGTGGTAGTTTTTAAAATATATATATATTTTTTATTTATTTGAGAGAGAGAGAGATTGAGAATGGGCACATCAGGGCCTCTAGCCACTGCAAATGAACTCCAAATGCCTGTACCTCCTTCTGCATCTGGCTTATGTTGGTCCTGGGGAATTGAACTGGTGTCCTTTGGCTTTGCAGGCAAATGCCTTGACCACTAAGCCATCTTCTTCAGCCCGGTTATAGTTTTTTGTTTTTATTTTTTTTTCTTTTTCTTTTTCTTTTTTCTTTTCTTGTTTTTTTTTTTTTTTTTTTGGTTTTTCAAGGTAAGGTCTCACTTTGGTCCAGGCTGACCTGGAATTAACTCTGTAGTCTTAGGGTGGCCTTGAACTCACAGCGATCCTCCTACCTCTGTCTCCCAAGTGCTGGGATTAAAGGCGTGAGCCACCAAGACTGGCTGTTTTCTTTCTTTTTATTTTTTATGAGGAATAAAAAAGTCATACTCTTTTTTCCAAGATAAAACAAATGAAATACAGAAAAATGAATTGTTTTACATTGAGAAGTCTCACAAATACACACAAATCAAATTAGTTTATTTTAATTTTAACTTATTTTTAAAATAACTGCTTTGAATCTTGTTTTATATTTCTATTTATGCATTAGCGAGAGAGAAATAGAAAGAGGTGGGAAAGAGTGAGGATGGGCATAACAGAGCCTCCTACCACTGCAAAAGATCTCCAGATGCAGGTGCCAGTTTGCGCATATGACTTTACGTGGGTACTGGGTAATTGAACCCAGGCCATCAGGCTTTGCAAGCAAGTGCCTTTATCTGGTGAGCCATCTCTCCAGCCCTGAAATTTATTTTAAATTACTGAAAAGTTTATTTTGCATAGTAAGTGTAAAAATGCAGTTACAGGTCCAAAATTAAACAATTTTCTTCCTCTTTCAATAGTAACACTTGCTTATGAATATAAGGATAACAGGTTAGTGATTCCATAGTATTGATTGAATTGCATTATGGGTAGTGGTGACATGTTAGCAGATTGGTAATTTTTGTATTACCTGTATTAGGCTGGGGAGATGGCTTAGAGGTTAAGGCATTTGCCTGCAAAGCCAAAGGACCCCAGTTCAATTCTCCAAGACCCATATAAGCCAGATCCACAAGGGGACACATGAATCTAGAGTTCATTTGCAGTGGCTGGAGCACCTATTCTCTCTATCTCCCTCCCTCTTTCACTCAAATAAATAAATAAAATTTGTTTTAAAAAAGTTTAAAAATACTTACCTGTATTATTTTCACATTTTACCATCTCTGAATTTTTAAAGCACATTGAAATTGAAATATATTTATCTAGGTGAACACTTCCACTGCAAACTTCTGTTAAGACCAAAAAATTTCTAGCATTAACATAACTTAACACAATGAAATACAATTACACAAATAAGACAAATGTGTTTTTTTGAGAAAAAAAATATTGCTATATATAAATTACATTCATTTTAGTTTGCATTTCCCTTGGTTTCATAGTTCTTAAAGGTTTTATGAAATCATGCCAATAAAAATCTTGCATGCTTACACACTTCTTTAAATTTTTCCAACATGATCATAGGAATTATTTAATTGCAATAACTCGACTGTACTGCAGGAATTCAGGAGATTGTGGACCATTTCTTCCTGCAGCCATAAGTAGATTTTCTTGAGATAATGCTTTATTTCTCTTACTAGTGACATTTGAAACCAGAACTCCTTACTTCTATCACATGAACACATTTCACTGTTAATATCAGGATGTTAGATGTGGAGTTTGAGGACTAGAAATTTGCTCCATTTAACTGATTTTAATGGAGATTTGGAATCTAGTAATAATTTCACTGTGAAATGCTAAGAGTCCTAACATGGCAACAGTGTGACTTGATGCTTGCCAGCCTGTGTAACTCCAGGTTTTCATCAGGACAGTGACCTGCTGGACCGGCGGAAACACTGCTTCACAGTTCAGTCCGAGTGTGGGGAAGATCTCTATTTCTCTGTGGAGTTAGAGTGTGACCTTGCCCAGTGGGAAAGAGCCTTCCAAACAGCAACCTTTTTAGAAGTGGAACGGATACAGGTGAGAGCTTGTGCTATTTGGGATTCATGACTTCCCTGGACTTATATGAATTCAAAAAAGAATAAAAGCAATTCTATGATTTATGCATTTGTAAGAGTGCTGGTCAGTCATTCTTGAGGGACAGATGCCTCTGGGCATGTTTCAACCTGTGTCTCTTACCATCTTTCTGCCCCCTCTTCCACAAAACTTGCAGAGCTGTGGTGGGTGTATTTTAAGTCTACTTCAGTGATGAGCTCTGAGTAGCCTCTGTATCTCTGCTTTGGCAGGTGTTGAGTATCTTCAGTGTCTGTCTCTTTTACCCTGGCCCTGATTATCAGGTTCAGCATGGATGCAGCACTCTTGCTGGTCTTCCCAATTCCTCTATGGTTTTCAGCTGTGGCTTGGCTGAAGTGTAAGGGGTAGTTTATCTCATCAGGTCTTGCTACCTTCTGAAAAAGAAGAACAGATTCTCCAAGGAAGAGTGAAGACACCATAATTTAAATAGAATAAGCATTATTAATTAGGGAGAACTGGATGGATATAACCCCTCTGTTAGGTAATATCTAACTGCTGCTCACACAACTCATAACCCACAACCCCATAAGGAATACCTGGATTCTAACTATACAATATTCCAACTCCTGACACAGTGTAATAAATAAATTCTTGTAATCACAGACCTTTACAATGTGGGGAGTCTGTCATACAGATGATAGATAATAAGAGCTATGACCCAAAATGCAATTGTTTAACTTCATATGAGATCTGTACATCTACCAGGCTAGCTACCATATACATGAGTGTGTATTTGTATATGTGTGTGCATGCACACAAGTACACACATGCACATGCATGTGCTTTATTAGAATAGGGTTCCATGAAGCCCTAAGCATGCCAAATCTCAAAGCCAAGTATTACTTTCTAAAAGATTCAAAATGCATTTCACCATATTTAATGAGATATACTGCTATGGAATTCTATGTTATGAACTCATGTCTATCTAATTAAACACTACTTATTTTATAGAAAAACAACCAATTATGTGAGGCTTGATCTCCATCTCAACTATACTCAATAATTAGCTATTGTAAAGAAATAAACAATACCTAGTTTTGCTGAATCTAATGTATCACTGAACAATCCTTAGATTTCCCATAAGTTTACCTTTCTACTTTTTGGTACTATCCCTTGAAATGCATTTCTAACTGTAACCAATGAAGTAACTTCAATCATATTTAAAATGTTCTGATTTTAATTGTTTACAAGACCATATCTTGTGCTCCAAACATAGCATCTAATTTCCAGAATCATTCCTTTTCTAGAAAGCCCTCTCTTCTACTATATTTTTTGCAAACATTGCAGAGCATTTGAAGATTTTCAAAGGTGTGTCATCCATGAGCATTATCATGGCTAATAACATGCCTAACCAGCACTTCCAATTTCTTCCACACTAGCCTGTTCATGCTGTCCTGTTTTCCCACTATAGGTAAAAGTACCACTTTCTGCTGTTTCTTAACATGGCTCACAGCCTTGCTAAACTACAGTCTGCCTGAAATTATTTTATTCTTGGATCAACCAAAGTCTAATGCATTTTGGACATCACAAATATTTACTGTGTATTTGGAGAATTACATTTCTTTGGATGAAGTCATGTCTACAACAGATTTCCCAGACACTCAACTTCTAGAAGTCCTCGGATCATGAGATGGAACATTTCACATAACTTGTTCTGCAGTTGATCCTAGCAGATGTGTGGTGAAATTGAAATATTTGAGCCTCTTGCTCCTTTCACATTGAATCAAAGAGCAAAGTCTAAAAACATAAGACCTAAACACTGACTTTTGAAAGCAAATATGATGGTAATACAAAATTGAATTTGCCAGACCTTTTACCTAGAAAAAGAGATCTGTGTACATATTTAATTTTTTTGTTTGTTATTTTTATTTATTTGAGAGCGGCAGAGAGAGAAGTAGGCAGAGACACAGAGAGAGAATGGGCACACCAGGGCTTCCAGCCACTGCAAACGAACTCCAGACGCGTGCGCCCCCTTGTACATCTGGCTAACGTGGGTCCTGGGGAATGGAGCCTCCTATCGGGGTCCTTAGGCTTCACAGGCAAGCGCTTAACTGCTGAGCCATCTCTCCAGCCCTGTGTACCTATTTTTAACTCGATAAATTGACTTCTTATTTTTGACTACATAATTTTGGCATATCATACCAAGTTGCCAGTGTGCAATAATTGAAAGACTAAAGGGAAACTTAACATTTCATTGTTTCTTATTTCCCAATATTTCTGCTGTATATTTATATAACAAAAATTCATAAATTAAATGCAGAGTTCCCATAATTTATCTGCATTGAATATAAATTCATTAAAATGGTTAAATTAATACAAAAAGATAGGAAGATAAGAGATATGCTAGATTGAATTCATCTTAAGTCCTAACCCCACAGACCATTTTTAATCATTAAAATGAAATTTAATTGACCAGGAACTGACTTTTAAAATTTATATCAAGTTTTTGGAGTTCCCTAGTTATAATTCCTCTGGAATATTCAATACTACTTGGAAACAGTTGCATTGCAGTTTCAGTAAGATTTTTCTGTAACTTTCTTGAAGTTTGGACAGGGACAGGTGCAGTTAACTTTTTGTTTTGCATCTTAATTCTTTCTTTGACATTGGGCTCTGTAGTCATTGAACTAATTACTGAGAGGTTTTGGACTACATGCTCACCAGTTTAAGACACTCAATTCCTACCAAACTGGAGATCCAGAAGACACAGAGGCTCCCAAGACCTCCTCACTAAAGTAGAGCTGAAAGAAACCCATCATGGCTCAGGGAAATTTGTGGAAGAGGGCAGAAACATTGTTAAGGGACATTATACACAGAGACATTGCCTCTAACCCCACAATGCAAGACCCACATTCCCCAGTGAGGAGGGTCCCTGCAGAGGGGGGGAGGACAGGGAGGAGGCTAACAATGGTACCAACGTCACTGTCACTGTATACACACTGTGTGCATAACTAATAAAAAAAAGTGAAAACAAAGTACGTAAAGATTTTCAGCCTTTGATGTTTCTTAGTTTTTATTATTTCTCTGTGTTTACTAGGCCACAAATGAGCAATTATGGGTTAAATACTTTGTAAGTACTATTTTTCATATTAAAGGGATATGAATATTATATAGAGTCATGAGCCTTTGTTTATATAATCACTATTTCACTCTCATTAAAGTTAGAGGAAAATAGAGCTATGGGTGAGGATGTACACAACTCTAATCTCAGAACTTGACAGGTAGAGGGAGGAGGATCAAAAGTTTAAGGTCACCCTTAGCTATATATTAAGCTTGAGGCCAGCCTGTATACCTTAGACTCTGTTTCAAAAGAAAACAATGTTTTAATTTTATTATTATTTATTTTGAAATTAATTTTTACTTCTGAGACAGAAATCTAACATATTCTGTCTTCACATGAATATTTACCAACTTTAATATTGCTTTGAGTGTCAAGTTTACTTAATATTGGCATAAATACATATTTTTGAAGATTATCCATAGTGATAACATATTTGTAATACATCCCACTTTACTATTTAAACTATAAAATTTAGAAGACATAGTTAATACTGAAACCAGAAAATAACATTTTATTACATAAATAGATGATATTTTAATGTAAACTTCCCTAATATCAAATTATTAAATTGATATTTTAATGTCTTTATAATTTTTCCCAAGTATAATTAATAATATTGGTAAAATTGAGATTTTTGAACCTTATAACATCATTAAGTTAATTATTTTCTGACTATTATCTCTTTTAAAATAATTTTAAATGAATACATTACTTCAAAAATGTAATACATTTAGTTAAAATTATTTTGAGTTATATTCAGATGTATTTTTGGCTGGTGATGGACATTTAGACCTAAAGGGCATTTTTAAAAGTTAATACTATGAATCCTTTATTTTCAAAGGTTGTATAATATCTATATATGATTTCTTGTTTTATCTTCCTTACAAAGAATAATTTTATCACTTTTTTCTACTTAAATTCATTTTAATTGTATAAATATAGAAATTATACAAAAATATTTAATATTATATATATATATTATGTGTATATATATATATAATACCTTCATGTTACATATTTATACACATTATGTTATATAATTAAATTTAAATAGGTGTTCCATTTATAATATGTTTGATTCATTTAATGATTATAGAGATAACAGTTTTATTTGTAAGGCTTAACTTAATGAGATAATCTTAGTGCAATATACCAAATGTATTTTCTCCTAGAATGTTCTTTTTGTATTTTCTCCTAGAATGTTCTTTTTAAAGTATATAAAAATAGCAAATATCAAAATCTAAATTAGAAGTAAATGATATACCTTTGAACATTCCTTAATTATGATAACAGCTTTAATAAATTACTAATGACTGGCTCCAAGCATTCAAGATGTCCATGCATTAAGCAAGCACAATTCTTCCCAAATATGGCCTTTAGAAGCCATTTAATATGTCCTCTAATGTACTGTTTGGAGAATTTAACTGCAAATTTATAATTTGTCATAATTATGATTTTTCTATGCAAATGGGGCTTCAAACACATGAATATAGCTTTCTGGTAAATGGAACTTGATATATTTAGCCTTGATTATAGTCATCTGTGGTGACTTAATAAGATTTTACATAAAATATTATTTAAACAAATATAATATTAGGATTAATACTGAAAATTTTCTTGAAATATAAATCTCTTATATGTGATTTATAAATATTTCATCATTTGAACATTTAGCTTGAAATCAACGGAAAATAAAACCATTCCGTGAGTATAACAATGAGTCATTTTGCATTTAAGGGCAACATTATTTCATATCTTATTTGCATCTTTTGGTTATGCCTAAATATATATTATATTCCCCAAAGAGTTATATGAGTAAAATTATAGTATTATCTTATTCCAATGTATATTTGTTTTCATGTGTTTATATCACAGTGGTGTGCAACATACCAATGTCCTTACTCTTGCTAAGCAATTGCTCTACATTGACCTTAACTCTGAGTTCTATTAATGAATTTATTGTTTAAACAGTATAGACAAGTGATAAATGTCTATGATTAATAGAATAAAACACTCTTAATGACAAAATATATTATTTTGATTTGATTACTATATCTATGGTTGTGTACCTGAAAGTACTCTTCAAATAATAATACTACTTGTGCTTTAAATTTTCTCTTTTGCTTAAATAGAAATGCAGTATTATTCAGCTAAAAGATATAACAACTTAGAATGATCTTGCTTATATCTTAATATTTTGCACCAGTACAATTGTCAACAAAACAAAGAGCTGTTCATAGTTGTTCACACTCATACTTCCGGAAATCATGAATCACAAGCAGGAATATCTCAAGCTTGAGGCCAGCCTAGGATTCACAGTGGGATGCTGTTTCAGAACACACACAAGAAAGAGAGGCAATTTTGTATAATATGAAGACATGGTGAGGAGACACCTCCGACTTTGGACTTGCCTAGCCTTGAAGAAGCAGAGAAACACTCAGCTTCGGTGCTGTTAAAATGAAGATGTTGATAAAGCTATCTCCATTCTGCAATTATTATTGATATTTAATATTTTACCCTTGGTGGAATAATGTCAAGTTCTTACCCTAGATAATGTGAACACTAACAATGTCCTCCATTCTTTGCAGTGCAAGACTTATGCATGTGTGCTGGAGAGTCATCTCATGGGCCTGACCATAGACTTCAGCTCAGGATTCATCTGCTTTGATGCAGCCACAAAGGTAATGTATACTCTCGTCAATACTCTGTATTGACGAGAAACTATGAAACTCAGCCTTATGACTACTGTAATTGTTTACCATGTGAAAAATTTAATAATTTATTTTGATTCATAGGATATAAATTATACATTTGTTTTCAGAAAATGTTTATATTCATAATAAAGTACGCATGAGACAAACCTAATACTAAATCTATGCTAATCTATCTAAAGAAAGATGATACATAAATTATACATATATATTTTACACACACATGTAAATATATGACACACAGAAAGAAATGATAGGTAATAGGGGATACATCAATATAAATGATAGATGGCAGGTATTTATTTATTCTCCCTTCTTAAAGCTGTAACCTCATATTCAGAGAACATTTGTTTCCCCTAAAAACATGATTGTGTAAAAAAGAGAGTCTTTTATGATTTTTTATATATTGATACCTAGAACATAAATGATTGTCAGTTTTATAATTGATGTTTTAGAATCATAGACAGAATGATGGTATTTTGAGATTTAGAGGTTCTAGCAAAAGATTGTATTTCTTGCAAACACTGGACTTAATGTGGGTTTTCAGGATTCATATAGTGTGTGTCATTGGGAGGAATGCACACTGAATGAGGAGTGATACTTCTTCTATGGTCACAGTTTTAAAAGCAAGCAAAATGGTGATTATGGAGTGACATATGACGAAACCAAAACATTGCATGTTGTACTGATTTCACTGGAATTGACTGTCCAATCGCCCACTTCCAAGTCAACCCATTTACTTCTATTACCGCTGTCATGGCTTCCTGGGTGGAATGCAGGTTCCCAGGGAAGGTGTACTCATCCTTCTCACCAGTACATTTCTATTTCCCATATTCACTCCTCTGCATCAAAGTGTGGGCTGCAGTATAAACTGAAGCATTGCTTTTCATTAACTTTAAGTATGAATGTATAATCTCTGACTGATGTGCATACTTTATCTGCAAATTAAAGCATGTACAGGACTTTCAAAAAAAATGCCAATGAAATAAATGGGTGAGAAAGGTGGAGTGTAGGAGGTAGTGGGGATATTTCAGGAATGATGGGAGTTCAGTGGTGGGTCTAGCTGGGCATGGCCAGTGGATGTCATCTGATTTCCAGAGAAGTTCAGGTGCTTCAGGGTCTAGCTATTGCAACTGTCATGCTGAAATTCATAGTAAGGACATGAACTCACAATGAGAATGGCTGCTGCTTCCTTTGATTTGACATCAAAATTAAATACAACACTTGTGAAAGCCAGGATTGCTATACAGTGCATGACTTTTGCATGATATAAAAGATTCAAGACTCTCAGATGTTAATGGGTCTTTTGATGACTCTCAGTGAGATTTCTGTCAAATCAAGATAAGCCATGAGTGTTTAATTAACATAACTAATTAACAAATTTATTGGTTAATCAGTTTGAGAATGAAATCAATTTGCTAGATAACTTTAGACATAAATTGATTAGAAAAATATATTAAGTGTGGTTTTAAACATGAAATATAATATTCAGAATTATCAAACTGTCACATAAATCTGAAAACATGTCACATTAGTAAATAAGACAGAAACAAAAAAAATTCAACTGAACATATTTCTGAATATTGGAATCTTGAATTTTTTGTTTGTTTTATTTAATTTATTTGAGAGAAAGAGATAAAAAGAAGGAGAAAGAGAGAAAGAATGGGCACACCAGTGCCTTCGTCCACTGTAAGTGAACTCCAGATACATGTGCCACCTTGTGCATCTGGCTTATGTGGGTCCTGTAGAGTCAAACATGGGTCAATTTACTTCACAGGTAAATAACTTAACCACTAAGCCATATCTTCAGCCCTTGAATTTATTTTTATGACTATAGTCCTGTCTACTTCAGTATCTGTGCTTCATGGGGGAAAAAAGATAACAGTGCCATTTCCAACATACTTTCTGCATGTGCCCTGAGTGTACTGAGTTCAAGTGATTAGTATCAAAGCAAGTTGCTATGATTTATAAAGCAAAGCCATTTATTAGGAAATGGGAATTGTATCAGTACAAGCATGGCATTCATAAAGTGAGCAAGTATCAGAAGTGGCAGTCAACTGTTTTCCACTATTTTATCCTATCAATGGAAGCATTGTCCTTACAGACAAGGTACCAACTGGGAAGCAGGTAAAATAATATGTAAACATTCTAATGAAGAAGTCCATAGTATGTATCACTCAGATGGTGACACACAAAGAAAATTAAAGATATGTGTAACTAACTCAGGACAGCTACTCTAAGCAGAGACCAGGCAAAGTGTTGCAAAGATCTTACTGTTAATGTGTGAAAAAAAAGCCTAGATGTTATCTTAAGTGAAATAAGTTATTGCTATATATACATTTAAACACTTTATTGTAACATTTTATAATTAATTAATGTTCAACTACTTTCTATAATTAATATTCATGTGGAAATCCTTCATAAAAATAAATGCTCAGTAGATTTGTTTTAGCTATCAATGTTGTTTTCTGGTTTTCTAGTGCCCAACATATATAAAAGCTTTTTGCTCAGTCATACCTTAGTAGGTACACATAGCATTTTATAGAACAACATATTGAAATATAAAGATGATATTCTCCTGAAAATGGCTTTCTTCTTCCAAATGTTTTATTTCAAAATATGTGATATAAAATAAAGAAGTTTCATTTTAAGCATCTCTGGTTTGGTCAGAGGAACTACAGATGTTTTTAAAGCTTATGCTTCAATTGGTCGGTGCAGGAGTACTATTCCTGACTTTAGAATAAAATGTTTTGCTCTACAATATATATTTCTTAGTATTTTGTTAGTGCATGTTCATTGTATAAAGCAGTGAATTTCATAAATATGTTTATTTATCTTCAAAGAGAGAGAAATAATGGGGGTGGGAGAATGGGCACTCCAGGGCCTTGTCACTAGAAACGAACTACAGATGCATGTGCCACTTTGTGCATTTTGTTTTACATGGGTGCTGGGGAATCAAGTCCAGATTGTTAGGCTTTGCAAGAAACTGCTTTTAACTACTAAACCATCTCACCATCCCCAACAGTTGGTTTCAATATGATATTTTCATAGGTATAAATATAACTCATTCCCCTTGATCCCTTGCCCCTCTCATCATATCCTTCCTTTTCTTAAATAATATTCTTTCTATTTCATGTTATATTTTATTTTACTCTAGATTCTGTATATGAGAAATAAGAAGATATTTATATTTTTGAGTCTGGTTAACATAATGATGTCCAGTTACACCCATTTTCCTGCATTCCTAATGGCAGAATAAAACTGCATTGTGTATACCATATGTTTTTTACCCATTCTGTTATTTATGGACACTTACACTGATTGATAACCTGGCTAATGTAAAGAGTGTGGCTTGTTACATGGGTACCTGCACATAATCTTGCCTAGGACTTCCAGTATTGCTGAGGAAGCAAGACAAAGGTTTTACAATAAGGTACAGACTCTAGGTAAAGGCAGGGCTGCAGGCAAAGTCACTAACTGAGCTTCATGTACAGCAATGCTGCCCAGCTAAACCATCAGTGAAAGGTCTACTGCTACTTTATTGCTTCTTAAAGAGCAGCCATAGTTTTCATTCCTTACATGAATTAATAAAACAATAAATAAAAACAATGAGAAATTAACATGAAAGACAGGGCTATAGACTATTATGGTAGGAAGTGAGAGGCAACATTTTTTGATTTCCTAATAATGTTAAAGGTTTGGAGGGAGAGTCATAACATGCATTGTCAAGCAATTCTCATCATTCACCACCTGAGTCTTAAAGGTCCCAGAGAAATAACTTCTTTTGATTGTTTTCAGAGTACAAGGCATACTAAAATCATGCTATTGCATCTATAATAGTGTTGTGGTGTTTCTCAGTGGTTAAACGAGTTTTCTTGCAAACCTTCTGACCTGAGTTTGATTTCCTACCAACTCCCTACCATTTGTGTAAAGCTAGTGTCCCACATTCTGTAATCCCAAAGGCATGGGAGACTGAACCCAAAAAAACTGGAGTTTCTTTTTCATCCTTTACTCTAAGATTGTTTCTGACTTTCAATGTGAGTACAATTTTTTGAAGACAACAAAAGGATGGATCCTGGTTTTGGATCTAGCCTATTATTCTAGGTCTCTATGTTGGACAGTTAAGATTATTAATGGTTATTATTGAAAAGTGTGTGTTAGTCCATGTTTGTTGATGATTTTTTGGAGTTTGGTCTCTAAAACAATTAAATCGATTTTTATTTATTTATTTATTTAGAGACAGAAAGAGAAAGAGGAGAGAGAGAGAGAAAGAGAGAGAAAATGGGCATACCAGGACACCTAACCACTGCAAAGAAATTAGAAATTCCAGATGTATATATACCCTTGTTTATCTAGCTTATGTGGGTACTAGAGAATCAAATCTGGGTATGTAGTCCTCACAGGCTGGAACCTGAACAGCTAAGCCTAATCTCTCTAGCTGTAGTTTAGTCTTTTCTTGGTCTTCACTTACTTAACAATATTCAATTGCTTTTCCTCTGGCAGCTTCTTGAATATGTTTATTCTTTTATATGAATTATTCCAATTTGTATCCTTTGTCGGTTTGGATTATGATCATAAATATCATTAGCTTATGATTATTATAGAAAGTTTTCTCTTTCCTCTATTACAGGAGAAAATTTTGCAGGGAATGTTAATTTTGGGGGGTGCCAGTTAGGATCATTCAATGCTTGAAATATATCACCCTTAGAACTTCTGGTTTTTAGTATTCCTTTCAATATTGGCTGTTCTTCTGATGAGCCTACCTTTATATATTGAGATGTTTATCTTTTGGAAGTTTCAGTACCCTTTCTTTGTTCTGTGTATGTTTAGTTTGCTACAGTTTGAACGTAATGTGTTCCCACATAACCTCATATGTTTGTGAGTAAACCTCACAGTCAGTGCACAGCTGATAGCAGAGATTGAGTCTTGTGAAAGGTTGTAAAGCACTTTGGGTGGGCCTTCAGGTATGATTTCCCTAGTTTCCCTTGCCAGAGATATCTCACTCTTGCTTCTACCTCCCAGCTGCTATGGCAAGAACTTATGCCAGCCTCTGTTCTCTCAAGCCATAATGAAACTTCCCCACAAGACTTAAGCCAAAGTAAAGCCTCTTATTCTATAAGCTGCTTCTGGTCAGACATTTTTGTTTGTTTGTTTGTTTTTCAATGAAAAATTGGTATCAAGAAATAAGGTTATTGCCTTGTGGAAACTGATACTGTGTCATTTGCTCTGTAGGAACTTGTTTGTGAAAGGAATAAGAGTTGTTTGAATCTTTTGACTAGAGCAGCATGAACTCAGTGGAAGACTTTTGTGGCAGCTGGAACATATAAATGGAGAGAGAAATGTGGACTGTAAGGCTTGGCTTATGATGCTTCAGAGGGGAACAAGGACTTTGTTGTGACTGGGCTAGAAACAATTTGCTTGATATTCAGCCAGCATTCTGCTTTTGCCCTGAGAGCATGAGCAAAATTTAATTTAAAACTAATGGATTGCTGTGTTGGGCACAGAAAGAAGACTGTGGCCTGTTTCAGCTGTGATTGTTTAAAAGATTATCACCACTGAGATTGGACCAGGTGCTCTGCATTGGGAAAGAAGGAAGAAGGCTGACCTTATGAAAGGAGAGGCCTTGAAGGAATAGTCATGAAGGAGTTTACTACTCTCCAAAGTTGGTTTTATCCTCCCTTTACTTACAAATTTAGTGGCACATCTGACACTAGTTTTTAAAGTATAGAAAGTGCAAGGAATGTGATTATGATTCGACAACAGTGAGAATCAGCATTCAGGTCCCTATGAGGGCATTGTGTGAAGCTGTGGGGATAAATCATGCTTCTGAGTGGAGACTTCAGAATTTTGGAGATGTAAGAATAACTGAATAGCCATCAAAGGCGAGCCATTTGGAATCCTGAATGCCAGAAATAGGACTGCAGGATTTGATGTTTTCCTTGTTCTTTTTTTGTCTTTTGTTGGTTCTGACTTCCCTAGGTATGCCTTCTTCTTTTGCAGTGGGAGTGTGTGTGGCATTTTGTGACAGAAGTATTGCATTTTAGTTTTACAGGGATCACAGTTAAGAGACTGTCTTGAGTCTGAGATGGGACTTTGGACTTTGGACTTTTGGACAGTCTTGTTCCTAGTAAGGATTATGGGGACTTTTAAAGTAGGAATGAATTCCTTTTGTATTGCAAAGTGGTCATGAGTTGATGAGGGTTAAGGGTGGAATGTGGCAGTTTGAATGCAAACGCTCCACCACAGCCTCATGTGTGTGTTATTAAGGCTCATACTCAGTCCGCAGCTGGTGACAGTTTGAAAGGTGGAACCTTCACAGAAAAGATGTTTCACTTGGGGCAGGACTTGAATTGTTATGACCCAAATGCCCCTTGCCAAAGCTCACTCACTTTTTTGTTGCCTGCCAGCTTCTATTCAAGATGTGATGCCCATTATCTGTTCTGCCATGCCTTAAGGAAACTCTCCCATAAGATTTTAAGTAGATATATGCCCTTTCCTTTCATCAGCTTCTTCTGGTTGTGTGTTCTGCCCTTTCAATGAAAAGGTAACTGTCACATAGTATTCTGACTATAATATTCTGCCTGCTTTGGTTCTTTATGCCTCCTTGCAGTTTGAGGGGCAAATGTTTCCCTGTATTTGTGAACTACATTTCATTTTTTTGACTATTTACTTCAATGCCTCTTTTTGCCCACTTGATCCATTCTAAGAGTGAAGATTTCCATGGGATAATTTGTTTTACTTCTTTTATAGTTCATTTCAAGATAGGTTTTACTTTATTATTTCTTTGGGATTTCTATTTATTTTTTGAGTTCCATTTTAATAATCTGGTTAGACTTCATTTCATCTAACTATATTTCTGTGTTCTCTTTGAGTTTATTCATGCTTTAATTCATGTGTTTATCTGTGTCACTTCTGAGTTCTTTAAACATATATATATAATCGTTCTTTTGAATCTTTGGGGTTTCCTCTATGCATCTCACATGGTGCTCCTCTGCTATGGGATTGGTATTTAGTGAGGGAGACACATTGGCTTGGTTTGCCATGTTATGTTGAATCTTACCCATCTTGAGATGGTGTATTGGTCAGGTATTTTAGGCACATCTGCCTTCAATGAGTATTTGGTGTTTCTTATGTTATTTGGCTTCTCTGTTTCTTGTGCTTAAGTACAGTATTATAGTACTAGGTCTAGGTAAGGTGATCTCCAACCTATTACAGCTGTATTTAAACTTGTAGTTGAGTCCTCGACCAAAAAAGGAGAATGTTGTGCCCCCCTCCGTGTATGGGGGCAGAGAGGAGGATTACAGAAGGAAATCAGACTGCTTAAATTAAACATAAGCCTTATCTCTAATGGCTAGTTGTCCACTTTCACTTGCTATAGTTAGATGATTCCTGAGGAGTTTCTGAATCCTGAAACTTGAATGCTGAACCCAAACACAATGTTACATTGTATGTGCCCACTTGAGGTGAAAGAAAATGGATACGTTAGGTCCTATTCCTGTCTAGATCACAATTTGAGTAGCATGGATACAGACCATGTATCAGGGTAGAGGTGAACATATTCATGCAGGTCCCTATCCCTTTATGATCACATGACAGGTGGTGTGGACTCTTCTAGTAGCCGAGTAGAGGAGAAAGTTGTAGGGGAGAGCATTAGTACCAGGCTCCAATCTGTTAGGCCTCCAACCTGTGAATATTACACTTGTAGGGGTTGTGCAACTTGGTGGAGGCTACAGTGTTGGCACAGGTCCCAAACCAGTCTGTGTTACAATGGAAGGTGATGTGGGTACAAATCCAAGCTTTTAAACTAGCAAGTGTGCTGGAAATGTTATACACTGGGGAAAGAGTGTATCTGCAGAACCCTATTTATTATTCTAACTAATGTGAATTTGCAAGATCAGTGAATAGCTTCCTAGTTCAATCTAAATATAAGAAGCTTGCTTTCTCAATTTTCTTGTGATATTAAATCAACAATATATACTTTATAGTACTTAAAGTGAGTTTTCATGTTTATTGGAAAAATATACCTCTGCTTATTGTGATATACAATAGACCTTAAACAAACATCATAGATATACTGGCAATACTGTGAATATAAAATACAGGTGTGTCTCTACTAGTATCACTTTAGAACATAATCACATAAATATCTTTAATCAGGTTAAGTTTTGCCTCAGGAGGCTTCTTGGTTTCTTATACAGATTTTTGGCTGGTTGGTTTATTCACCAGAGAAACTAAAATACAAAAGTATACCAAATTTATTGAGTAAACCCAAATTAGGTTCCAGCTAGAAATACCTCCGTGAAATTTGTCCTACATAGACCCATTCAAACACTGGCCTTACACATTCCATCACTGTGTGATTCCCTCTCAGTTTCAGCTGCACATATGTAATTTCATACTAACTGAAAGTGACTGACTAGGGAGATATCTCAGTGTTTCACTGCTTACTTAGCATGCAGAGAGCATAGGTTCCATTTCCCATTCACCAGACCCTAAAAAAGTAACTCAACACAGAAAGAGTTCACACCCCTATGAGATGAATAAAAGACTTAAGATTTCATCTGAATTTATGATCTTTGGATATTTCCATTTTTATTCTGTATTGTCATTCAAATTTAGTTATAAAATTTTTGTATCCTGTGTGTGTGTAGCATATACTTAAAGTTTATTTTACTAATGATCTAATTAAATAGATTGAAAGGTCTGAAATTATTTCTGATTATCTGTGGGGAATTGACTTCAGAAAGTTAGTAGACAAACTTTTAGATGAACAAGACCTTTCAGATAAATTGGTACAATATTTACATACAACACATTCTCTTACACACTTTAAACCATCCTTAAGTACCTTATAATAACTGATCCAATGTAATTATTAGGACCCAGACCCTAGAGGTGCTGCTATCCTCCTGCAGTAGCTTCCTCGCTCTATCCCCCTCTCTCTTCTATCTCTGTCTCTATCTCTCTTTTTTGCCACTCTCTTTCTCTGTCTCTGACTCTCTCTCTGTATACACACACACACACACACACACACACACACACACACACACATCTCAAAGCACTCATAAGACCTGAGGCCCTCCATCCTATCAGTGGGCCCTTCCAGATAGAAAAGCCATACATGTATAAGGAGACAGGTATGAGTGTAAGAACACATTCAGCTCTCTTGCTTCTCAGCCCAGAGACAGGCTGACAGACTGACTACTGTTATATCACATAAGTCTTTAATAATTAAGAGCATGGTTCTTCCAAACATTCCCTATCCAGGAATGTCCTTAGGACACTCATATTAGCCTCCTCTAAGTCTAAGTAAAAATTGGCTGTGCATGTTTTTTCCTTATAATTTATTTATTTGTTTAAGAGACAGAAAGAGAGGTAGAGGTAGAGAGAGAGAGAGATTGAGAGAGAGAATGGGCACATAAGGGCCTCCAGCCACTGCAAAGAACTTCAGACACATGTGTCACTTTGTACAGCTGGTTTACATGGGTACTGCAGAATTGAACCTGGGTCCGTAGGCTTTGCAGGTAAGCACCTTATTTGATAAGGCAATTAAGCCCATTTTAAAACAGACTTAGTTTTTAAACATTGTTTTCATTCATGTTGAATCTGTAGATGTAGAACTCATGCAATAAGAGGGCTGCTTCTATTTATGAAAATCACTGACATGAATGGAAAACAAATATGATATGCACAGATAAATGAGGACACATTTTCTTTTTCTTCAAGTTTATGAACAGTTTATTACATTTCAATAAGTGTATATGAATTGCATGCTTCTTCCTTTGACTCTGTCCCCGAGGTGTCTTGAGGGATGATAAGAATGTCACCAGGTAGATCCAATATGGAGGTGTGCTTGCCATTTTCTGTCTCGCTTCACATTTAACAGTGTATTAACCATTTTGGGAAGAAGTTCTTTATCAGGCCCCTTGAAGAAGCACACATAGATCACTAGTCCTCTCTGAACCTCCACCCACTGGGCTGCGGCGTCCCCCTCGGCGGGCCGGACCTGCAGTCGCGCGAGCAGGGACTCCGCAGGAGGACCCCGGCCTGAGGCGCCCGGTCGCCCTCAGCCATGCTGGAGCCCGCGATCGCGCCTCGACCGCGCTCCGCCTCCCTTGCCCCACATTTTCTAATTGTTTTCTACCAATGGCATCTGTAGCACTCTCCCCATGAAAGAAAAACAAAGCTGAATTTTAGGACATGAATATTCACTGTATTTTTTATCATGGTGAAAGGATAAAGTAAGGGAGACAACACAAGATGTGTCCTTGGGCCTCTTTTCAAAGTAGAATGGTAATGCAATGCTAACTACTTAGAGGAGTGGCTTATCAGAAGATGACCCTCAGACCAAAAGCCGAGGAAGGTTAGTGGTTATGGATAGGGACATGTTAATGAGATATCAGGCACCAGCAACTATGTCTCATATAAGTACTACTTTTAAAGTAGCTCATTGTAAGTTCATTATTATTATTATTATTAATTAATTTTGTACTCAGTAAATACAGTCAATTGGTATCATTGTTAGGCTCATCCATGTCCTACCCCCGCCCCTTGGGCCCTTCTTGTTGAGGTATATGGGTCATGCATTGTGGAGTTAGCCCACAGTTATAGGTAGGAGAAATCTCTCGGGGTATCATGACCCAACATGTGGCTCTGGCATTCTTTCCACCCCCTCTTCTGCAAAATTCCCCTGAGCCATGTTGGGTTCATTTTTGGTCTGCTCCAGTGATGAAATGTTGGGGGCCTCTGGGTCTCTGGATCTCTGATTTGGTAGGAGTTGATTTTTCTCTGTGTTGATATCCTTCACCCTTGTGCTGGTACCTGGTTCACCAAGAAAACAGCACCCTTGCTTGTTTCACCAATTTTTCTTAGTTTCAGCCAGGCCCTTTTGAGGTATGATCAGGTGTCTCTCTCCTTAGGTTCTACATCTATCTGAAAAAGAGAAGCACATTCTCCAATGGAGAGTAAGTTAGCATCATACAAATGAGATAACTCTTAGAGGGAACACCTGAGCCACAAAACATTGGAGAGGGTATGATGAAGACTGACCTTAATCTTCTTAATCTTCTCTCTCTCTTCTCTTTAACTCTTTCATATTAGTTATCTTTTTCTTCCTTTTCTTAGTGGGCACTGACCTGTAACTCATTGTAAGTTTTAACATGTTCTGTGCAATAATCTGTAATCTTGTAGATTGTTATTTTCATTGTTGTTTTTCATGATATGCAGCAAAATATCCTATTTCCACTGCTCATAAGTTATTGGTGTTGTCTCATTTACCTGAAAATTTAAGAGCTGCTTTAATTTTCTTATAGAGGACTTCTCTAGGAATAAAATAATGGAGGTTTAAAAAGGTAAATCTTATATTTACATTGTTATTCATGTAACTTTAATTTTGTTTATTATCAAAGATTTGGGTTTCTTAATGGTCTGCCTCTAAAGACAGTACATAAAAGTGAACTCATTAAAAAAATGTAAGTTCCTTCACTTTAGCCAGATTTTTCTCTGGTCCATGCCAGTAGTAGGGGCATTAGTGAAGTGAAGCTTCACAAATCTGTTTTTCAGTGGCAGAAGCATACAGTGAGACAAAGTTTGTGTTATTTTTTTCCACTGTAGTACTCTAGCTCATTGGAACCAATTCTGACAATGAATTTTACTCAAAAGAAAAGTATATGAGAATAAAAGTAAATGTCTAAAACAGCAGCAGTATTAGCATGAAGAAATGGTTTCTGAAAACACACTATGGTTGAATAAATATGAAAATTAATGTTCTGGGCTTGGTATCTTGGCCAGAATGGGATTCAGAATCTCTTCTGTCAGTTTAGAAAGAAAACAAGTATTTGCAATAATGCATGGCTAAAATGTGCTCAGTAAGTCTGTCTCTGGTTGGTTAAGGAAATAATTCCAGAAAATCTAAGGTGCAGGTAAGGATGAAAGAAGTTATGACTATGGAGAATGGCAGACAGGGTTCATTCCTATTCAATAGCCATAAGGCATTACGAGTAGTCCATCATGTTATCTGAAACTCACAATAACTCTGAACATTGAAAACTTGGAGAACAAGAGATAAAGTACCCAGAGGTTCAACATGGTTTCATTCTTGTGGAATAAACTACAAAGATAATGTTGTAATGGAGGGCAAAATGGATTCAGAGTGCTTCCCATGCATTTAGGAAGCACTCAGAAACTACCCACCATTTCTGAATATATTCACACAACAAATGATTCAGTGTCAGTAGTACATCATGGAGTACATACTATGTCCATCATTCTCTTCACAAGAAACCTTTTGCATAATAACATGTCATCTTCAGTCATGCATAGTTAGTAATTATTGGCTATCAAATTGAATAAGGATTGGTAGCTAAGTTAGGAATGATGATCTTAAATTAAAAACTCCAAATGACATTGAATTCCAGATACTACTGAAATCTGTTTTCATACATTTTTTAATAAGAAAATATTATTCACAGACAAATTATTCTGTTATGAAATTTAATTTTCCTATGTCTTTTTAAATTATGAAAGTACATTGGCCAGGGTTGTATATTATTTATATTTCTATAACTTGCTTTCTCCTTTGGTAGTCATCAATGACATGTACATCTACAGGATTGAATGCATGGCTCATTGTCTGGTTCAGTCTTTATCTTTAATTAAATCTTTTAGTTACATATTTCTAAAAACCAGACACAATTTCTATTTATCATTTCATGTAATTATTCTAAGGGTCAACTCAGTTAAATATAGCTTTGACTGTTCCAAACAAGTAAGCTTCAATAAACTGAAAAAAGTATTTTGATGTTTGTACTATCTATATATCCATTAAACATTTTATTATATAGTATAGATTCTATCATTTATCAAAATATATTGCATAGAAAAAAATGGCCAGACAGTGTTAACTGGGTTGGCTTTGTGAAAATATTCTCAGACTTCATTGTGTCAATAAAGAGAAGCAAATGCACTGAATTGTATTTTCTGACACTGGAGAAGCAGGCAAGAGCACTTAGTGGTCCCTTGGAAGAGTTGAGGAAAACTCAGACTATTGTACTCTTGGTGAAATACTTGGGTTAAATTAAAGAGTTTGAAGATATGCAAAAAAATTCAGACATTGACATTTGTTTCATTTATTTAGATATGTTTATCCTGTTTTACAGTTAATGCCCATCAAATTCAACTATGTTATGTTGCAGTCAGGTTCATTTTGCTGGTAGAAATCACACAACAAGAGCAGCTGGTGGGAAAAAAAGAGGTTTATTTTGGCTTACAGGCTCTAGAGGAAGCTCCACAATGGTAGGGGAAAAAGATGGCATGATCAGAGGATGGACATCACCCCCTGGCCAACATCAGGTGGGCAATAGCAACAAGAGAGTGTGCCAAACACTGGCATGGGGAAACTGGTTATAACACCCATAACTCCCGCCAAAAAAACAAACAAACAACAACAACAAAAAACAATACACTGCCTCCAGGAGGTATTAATTCCCAAATCTCCATCAGCTGGGAACCTAGCATTCAGAACACCTAAGTTTATGGGGGACACCTGAATCAGACCTCCACATTCTGCCCCTGCCCCCCATAAACTGATAACCATACATGATGGAAAATACAATGCATTGAGTCCAACTTTAAAAATCCCCATAGTGTTTATCAATCCCAATGGTGTTCTAACATCCCCATAGCCTAAGATGTTTTAACTGAGCCATAATAACCAAAATGTCCCCCAAAATTCCCATAATGGCACAGAACAAACATTCACACTGCAAAGGATGACACTGGGCATAGCAAAGAAATATTCAACCAATACAAAATTTAAAACAGGGTGCACACCAAACTTTGTAGCCCCAAGTCCCATAACTCTAGCCAGTAACAAGTCTATAAATCCGATAATCCTAACCAGCAACAAGTCTCTGGCATTCCAATTCTACCCCTCCAGCCAGACTACTCACAGTCCTGATAAACTTCATCAGGGGTCAGCAGCTTTCCTTAGCAGCCATCTCATGGCCCTAGCATCTCCACTGGGTCTCCACTGCAATCCATAGTCATCCTCATGGCTTTATTGGGTCTCCATGTGGACAGCCAGCAACCTTCTTCACACTGCCATGTCCATTTCGAAAACACAAGACTGTGCTGCAAACTCAATGACCCTCTCTTTCTTATATTTCTTATACTCCACAATACCAGGTAAGATGCCAGTTTGTTAATCCAGGGGGGCATAAAGCAGACTTTGTGAAAAGGACACTTCTTGAGCATTCAGGCCCCTTCAAAATAGTCTACATACTTCCCGCTGCCCCAGTGCAGGTCAGCTGGCCCCATCTCAAATGTTGTAATCTCTCAATTGCAGCTGAACAGGCAGCAAGCAGTTCATCCAAAGATTCCATTACATGCTCCATTCATTAGAGCTCCCTATGGTTGGTTCCAGTGAAGTATCACTTCTACATCAGGCATGGATGGATTGCTATGTGTTTTACTTTCTCTAATGTTAAAATAGCAATGTTTTATTGGCTGACAAAATGCTTTCCTGATATTGACTTTCACACTACTTCTGTCAAAATTACTTTGCAGCCAGGCATGTTGGTACACTCAAGTAATCCCAGCACTCTGGTGAGATAGTATCCAAGTCCAGATCAGCCTGGATTCACAGTGAGACACACACACACACACACACACACACACACACACACACACACACGTATATATATGGCTATTTTAGGGCTAGAGGGATGGTTTAGTGATTAAGGAACTAGCCTGTAATGCTAAAGGGCCCAGCTCCCAGGTTCAATTCCCTAGGACCCATGTAAGCCCAATGCACAAGGTGGCATATACTTATGGAGTTCATTTGCAGCAGATGAAGGCCATGGCATGCCCATTCTCTCTCTTTCTGCCTCTGTCTCTCTCCCTATATCTCTGGCTCTTTCTCTCTCAAATAAATATAAAAAATAAAACTATTTTAATAACATAATTTCTATATGTGATCATAAGCTAGGTACATTAAAGAAAGTGTGAAATGTGTCCTTGTTATCATCTGAACATTAATGAGCAGAGTAGTCAATGTTTCAGTCATTATGTTTAACCAATATAACAGCTTGTTGAGATGCATTAAGATCCATGTATTCACAAAAATCAATTCTAGCCCACTTAAAATACAAGTGTTTCTGAACTGTGGAAAATAATTTTACAACACCTCTCATTATAATCGATGTTATAAACATTATAACCATTATCAATGTTTTCAGATGAACTTGTGGTAGGGTTCATAATAGTAATAATATTTCCATTTCAATAGAAGGGATTTGCTAAAACTTAACTTTAATTCCACAAATTACATGAAAATATTCCACAATTACTAGAGTTAAATGATGTTCTTCCCAAACCATTAACAGAAAGCACTTAATTATTGATTAATTTCTTTTAGTGGAGACAAACCAGCATGAATTGCCTCATACTGACCTATGAACAAGGAAATGTGAAATTCCAAATGATTAAATTTGTTTTGGATGGATAATCTTAATCTAACTAAAAGAGCAAACAGACTCTATTACTATCAAAATGTATTGATGTATCTTTCTCTCTCCCAAATAAATATTTTAAGGGTTGGAGAAGCCATGTGTGCATGTGCAGGCCTTCAATCCCAGCACTAAGGTGGCAGAGGTTGGATGATTGCTATGAGTTTGAGTCTACCCTGAGGATACATAGTGAATTCCAGGTCAACCTGGGCTAGAGCAAAACCCTACCTTGAAAAAAAAACAAAAAAAAAAAAAAACACCTCAAAAAAAAAAAAAAACATAGAAGAGATGGCTTAGTAGTTAAGGTACTTACCTGAGAAGCCAGGTTTGATACCCCAATACCCATGTGAAGCCAGATGCACTAGGATGTGCATCTGGAGTTTGTTTGCAGTGACCATAGATCCTAGCACACCCATTATGCACCCCACCTCTCTCAAATAAATAAATAAATAATATATTTTTAAAATGTATTAAAACAGGGCTGGAGAGATGGCTTAGCAGTTAAGCGCTTGCCTGTGAAGCCTAAGGACCCCGGTTCGAGGCTCGGTTCCCCAGGTCCCACGTTAGCCAGATGCACAAGGGGGCGCACGCGTCTGGAGTTCGTTGGCAGAGGCTGGAAGCCCTGGCGCGCCCATTCTCTCTCTCTCCCTCTATCTGTCTTTCTCTCTTTCTCCCTGTGTCTGTCGCTCTCAAATAAATAAATAAAAATTAAAAAAAAAATGTATTAAAACATCTCTGTGTAGCATTTTGACATTTGAGGATATAACTTCTTAAATCCTTACAGACACACCACCATTTAAAACTCCTCAATGCATCCTTGAAAGGTAGAGGCCAAAGTGTGATTAGTTAAGAAAGTGTCCAATCTTGAAAAAGGTATAAATATTATCATGATACTATTATTGAAGTGTAATATAGGAGAAATAGGATTTGAATTCAAAAACATTATTTTAACCAGAAGAGAGATAGTGTAAAACATAAACATGGATGAAGGAGGATCTATCAAAAGTGACTTTTGTTACTCCAGGGGAATATTGATGTCTGAAATATGTTAGAGATGTAAGATGGTACTGATAATTAAGAGATTTATGATATGTAGGAATTAGAATTAACATAAATAATGGTAGTGAATATGATATAAAATGTTACTATTATTTCCAGAATTAATGATTAGAAGTGGGAGTATAGGAGTTACTGATAACACTTAAGATGGATTGAAAAAAAAAAAAGAGTAGGGCTGGAGAGATGGCTTAGCGGTTAAGCGCTTGCCTGTGAAGCCTAAGGACCCCGGTTCGAGGCTCGGTTCCCCAGGTCCCACGTTAGCCAGATGCACAAGGGGCGCACACGTCTGGAGTTCGTTTGCAGAGGCTGGAAGCCCTGGCGTGCCCATTCTCTCTCTCTCCCTCTATGTCTTTCTCTCTGTGTCTGTCGCTCTCAAATAAATAAAAGTTAAAAAAAAAATTAAAAAAAAAAAGAGTAGATGACAGGTAACATGATTATTCAAATATAGTAAAATTTAAAATACCTTTGTGACATAAAATCTGTATTTGAGTTCCTTTAAGACATGTTCTTGGAGATAGTCTTTAGCCAGTGGTATTCCTAGCAGTTCAGAGAAGAGCTGAGAAGTTGTGGAGAACCTTACTACCCTCTTCACCTCCAGCATCGCTCTGACCCACTTGGCCCCATTCGGGTACAACTTTTCTTAGGATCAAATAGCTTAGAAGTATTAGAAGAATATTTTATGAGATGACAAGCTGATGTTTTTAGTGCCAAGGCCATAAGTGATAAACATCCCCTACTTCTCACCATTTTAGGTCTGTTCTATAGTTCCCATGATTCTGTCAGTACAGTCTGTTCACTGAGCTAACCAGTTTCTTATCCCCAAATGGGACTTTTTCCTGTGGTTACTCATTTTTCCCATTTCCCATTAAATTTGGCATTAGCAACATCAGGCATCCATTGTCCTTTCCCAGTTGTGGAAATTTTCCTTGCCTCTGGTTCCTTTGTATCAGGAATCCTCAAAGCTTCCAATCTTCACCTGTACAGTTCAGGACTGAGGTCACCCAAACTCCCATATGTGTAACTGGGAGTGCAGTTGTGTCCAGTGCCTAATCAAACTCTGCATCTCTTACCTATACTTCATGTACTCACTGGAGACATTTAACGTGTTCAGGTCAGAAGGTCCAAGTATATGCCACATCCTGGTGAAGCTGTCCTCTTCTCACAGAGCATCTCAGAGATGACACATTATGGATAGTTCAAGATGCCCTGAGACTGTTTTCTCCTCATCTTTCCTTACTGAGCCACTACATCCCATGGCTCTGTTTCCACTCTGGACCTTTCTTACTGTCCAATGAGGGTACAAATATGAATGATAAGCACTCCTGCAAACAGTCTTATGTATTAATACATTGAGGAGTCATGGGTAGACCCATGCCTAGAATGTGCCTATTTATATTGAAGTGAACTGATGAAATCCACCAATAAATGGCCAGTGGGTTAAAATATATAATTTCAGAGCTAGTGTGGATGCTTGCTATTGGTTCTCTTAAAATATATAAATCTGGTGTGCAATGTGTGTGTGTGTGTGTGTGTGAGAGAGAGAGAGAGAGAGAGAGAGAGAACAAACAGGCACAACAGGGTTTCCTCCCACTGCAAATGACCACCTGGATTTCAGTAGGTACTGAGGAATCTAACCCATGCTGTCAGGTTGTGTAAGCAAGTGCATTTAATGTTTGTGCCAGCCCTCCAGTGCACTGTTGGTTCTCTTAGTGAAGATGAGTCTACCTTGTAAGTCAAGACTATGTTGTTCGACCTGCTTTATGCTAGTGATAGAGAGTGGACCTGTCTGTACCTTTTTCTTGCCTCCTGATCTTATCTCTCAATATTGGTTCCTTGAATAATACTTATACTTGATGTTCACATTGCACCAAAATGCTAATGGTGCACACAAAAAGTGAATCCTCTCTACTTTATCTTGTACTAGATATCCATTAAAATCAGTCCTGTATGTATTGTGAAAAACTTTAGATTGGTACCAGTGCAAAAACTGGTGATGAGACAGGTGTTTGGGCTTCTGACTTGAGCAAGTTGCTTGTGCCCTTGGATTTGGCTTAGATGTTATTGTAGGTTAATGAACTACATCTTGGAGTCTTTATGAATGGGCTTGCCATACCAACTTCATTGGGTGGATAGAGTCTAAACATGATGTAAAGCTTTGGTCATATGTGAGTTTCTACTCTCTAGGCCTCATTATCAGGCCAATGGATGTCTGTGGCATGGTGTAAGTTTACCTGGAAATGGCGTTGCTTAACTCCAGAACTTTAGAGGGGTCTATATCATGATTCTCCTGAGGATGTGATATGTGTGCCACACAGGTTCATTTTCCAAAAGTCACAACTCTAATGTTATGTAACCTGATTGATTTAACAAACTACAACTAAGGCATTGCCTGCTCCACAAGCCACAGGTGGTGGGTGGGTCTCTGCTATCAGCCAGTTTCAAGCAGCCCACCACCAAGATCCCACTTTGCTGCTATGCTGGACTGAATTGGAATGGTCCTGCACCGACTTCCATGTGGCATCTAAGACAGAGAAATGTCTTAGATGCTGGATGGTGCTCTCAAGAAATATGCCTGTGTGGAAGGAGGAAGGTAGTGTGGGAAAGATCATCCTAGGGCTGATTCCACCTAGTACGAAACTGGAGAAGTTGATTCATCCTAGAGTTAACATAGCAGTGGCAACAAGAGGCCAAGTGTTCTCTTCCTGTGTCGACCAGGATTTCAGCAAGATACGTTTAATTATAGAAGTCACCATGGTAGGCATTAAAGCTGGCCATTAATAATTGGCAGCTGTGTGTTCTGGCTTTGATCTGGATGGAGTATCTGTGAAAGGGTACAGGTTGTGACACTTGAAAATGGTTGGAAAAAACAGGAGCTGTAGAGTCAGTTTTTCAATCACGTTTCAGGTTTTCAATCAAGTTTCAGAGAAAATCAGAAAAGAAAAAATATATATATGGAATGTGAAATACAGCCTAACTACACTTTGGAAAGTTCCAGATCCATTTTTTAATGATTATTTCAATGGATGAAAATAGAACAAAAAGAAAACATGGTTTCTGCTACACATGAGAGAAGGGATGCATAATGGCCTCAGGGTAGCCACATAGGACACAATGGTACACAGGAAAATAGAGGGCTAGCTAAAGGCTTGGAAAGAAACAACTCTATTATCATGCACTAATCTTTTAGAGGGCCTAAGTATTCACAACAAAAACTTAACCTGCTATTTCTTTTTCCACATTTGTTTCCCTACTCTTCATCCTCTTTATTCTGGTTTAAGGCACATTACATACCAAAAGACTTAGTATTAAAGGAAATAAAACAAATTCAGAATGTGTTTTCCAGATATAATTGTCAATCAGTGGTCCATCCATTTATCATTAATTGTACTGAAAAGTTATTAGAGATGTTAATTGGGAAATGTTTTCTCAAAAAGTTATGTTTAGTGGATTATATGAGGAGAAAATCAAATTTTAATTTAATAGTCAAATATGAATAATCTTTTCACATAGAACTATGGAAAGGTCTATCATTAGTAAAATTTATCTTCTGAAAATCCTCAGCTCTGCCTCTTTGTCCTCCCCCCACTCCACCCTACCTAGGAACTTCACCTTGGAGCTTGGCTCATATTAAAATGTGACCGCAGCATGCTGGTCCATTGGGAAAACTCCAATAAATTAGTTTAAAATAATAGAAAATAATTTTAGCAATTTACAAAATAATGTTATGAGCATTATTATCTCATCCATTTTCACATTAACATTTAAAGTAGTAAAATATCGTTACTTAAAAATTACTATAGAATATACTAGATTTTCAATAAATTAAAAATCTTACCCAAATTCATGTGGTCTATGTAAGATATAAAATTGGATTACAATTCAAGTTATAATGGCTTTCACATTAGCATTTACTTTATTTTCCATATATTTTCTATCAAAAATGTATTTTGTTTCCTGGGAGATGTACAATGTTACAGGGGAATATTCTTTTTATTCTGTCTATGTATGTGGGGAGGAGTGTCTGTATATGTATGTACAATTATGTGTATGGGGGTGTGAATATGCATGTGTGGGCAATTGTATTTGACAGGTCAATGCCATGTGCCTTCCTCATTTGCTGCCATTTAGCACTGAGATTAGAAGTCCTCAACACCACACACAGCATTTTGTATGGGTACTAGATATACAAACTGAGGTCTCCATGTTTTGCCATAAGAACTTTACCCACTAAGCCATCTTCTCAGCCTCTAAGGGGCATTCTAAATTTTCTGGTAATGGATTCAAGCCAGTCTGTGAAGGACACAAACACACATGAGTCACAAGGAGGATTTTTTAAAAAAATTTTTAACTTTTTAAATTGTTTTAAAATTATTTTTGTTTATTTATTTATTTGAGAGACACAGACAGAGAGAGAAAGAGGCACAGAGAGAGAGAGAGAATGGGTGTGCCAGGGCCTCCAGCCACTGCAAATGAACTCCAGATATATGCACCTCCTGTGCATCTTGCTAACATAGGCCCTGGAGAATCGAGCCTCGAACCAGGGTGCTTAGTCTTCACAGGCAAGCGCTTAACCACTAAGCCATCTCTCCAGCCTATTTTTTTTTAAATTTTTTATTTGACAGAGAAAGAATGAGAGAGGGAGAGAAAGAGAAAGAAAAAGAGAGAGAATGAATGGACATGTCAGGGCCTCTAGGCACTTCAAAAAAACTCCAGATGCATGCACCCTATTGTGCATCTGGCTAACGTGGGTACTGGGGAATCAAACCTGGGTCCTTTGGCTTTGCAGGCAAATGCCTGCCTTAACCACTAAGCTATCTTCTCCAGCCCCACAAGGAGGATTTAATCTTTACACTCTTCCTAGTCATTTCACATTGGCAACTATGACTATACCAGTTGTCTAAGCTGTTACTAGAGCAAAATAATAAATCAATAACAAAAGTTCACTACTTTTCTAAGTTTCAATATTATAACATAAAAACTCACTTTACCAAGAAAATTCTATGCATATTTTATTGAGGACTTATCCCGAATCTTTTAATTTTTGATTGAATACCATATTTTAAATAGACAAAATTATACTTTGTATGGCATGATAATTAAGCATGCTGTGTGGTTTCTTTAACTTTTTAAATTTTACTGGCAAACCTCTCTCTCCTCTCTCTCTCTCTCTCTCTCTCTCTCTCTCTCTCTCTCTCTCTCTTTCTCTCTCTCTTTCTCTCTCTCTCTCTCTTACATATATATATATATATTATACCATGCCCAAAATCCCCTCCCACTACCTCTGTTTTACCCCATCCTGATCCCCCTCCACTGAATCACTTCTGTCCCAGTAGTCATCCTTCTATTTTGATATCATCAGTTTACTTTCCTATTATATAAGTCTTAAGTGGGTAGCATCAGCCACTATAAGTCCATGGATGCCATTGCTACTTTGTGGCTGCAAGACAATATTGCAAAGCATTCCTCCTCTTCCTTTGGTCTTACATTCTTTCTACCACTTCAGTTAAAGCATGTGTTATTAAGGAATTGTGATTAATATAGCAATTATCTGTGCTTTCAAGCTGTTATTACTACATTTGTGGTTTACTTTCTTCTCAGAATTGAAAATCTGAGATATGAAAGCCTGCCTTTCTTCATTGGTACCTTGTTCTAAGCACCTCAAAGTTTATTAAAGATCCACAAAGGATTCTGGGGAGATCACTTAGTAGTTAAAAATGTTGTGCTTGCTTTCAAAGTGTACAAACCTGGGTTTAATTCCTCAGTATCCAAGTAAAGCCAGATGTACAAAGTGGCACATGAATCTGGAATTTGTTTGCAATTGTAAGAGGCCCCATGCTTTCTCTCCTCTCCTTTCTACTTTCTATCTCTCTCAAAGATATAACTAAAGAATCAATTAATAATATCTTGTAAAACACATGACATAGGCTTTTCATTCTCATCAAACTAGCTAACCATAACTATCAGATTGGCCTTACCTCTCAGAAATGGTATCTGAATATTTAACTCTTTAAAACTGTAGTCTTGCCCTCTGAGTATTGGTAGTTGAACCCACAGAAGAAGAGTTTTACCAGTCTTGTTGTGTTAGCTTTCATAGTACATTTAGGTAGAGTTTTTACCAAATAACAAAATGAAAAAAAAAAAAAAAAACAGTTTTGAAATAAGTTCTCATCTGTTAAGATTTATTTTCTCAAGTAGTCAAAAAAAACCTGATAGGTTTAGCATAAAAAGGAATTATCTTGATTAATCATAAATTCCTTTAAGGCTAGTTTCTGTAAATTTTTTTTTCTAAATATATTTTTTTAAATTTTTTATTTATTTATTGGAGAGTGACAGACACAGAGAGAAAGACAGGTAGAGGGAGAGAGAGAGAATGGGCACACCAGGGCTTCCAGCCTCTGCAAACGAACTCCAGACACGTGCGCCCCCTTGTGCATCTGGCTAACGTGGGACCTGGGGAACCGAGCCTCGAACCGGGGTCCTTAGGCTTCACAGGCAAGTGCTTAACCGCTAAGCCATCTCTCCAGCCCATAGTTTCTGTAAATTTTACCATAAGCAGATCAGTGAAGTGAATTTTAATAACCTTTAATTATCACTTATATCCAATCTCAATGTTACATCTTTTATAAACCATATATGACTTATTCTGACCTTTGGTCATGTGTTTAGTTGGAATTTTTTCTTTATGTTTTTTTTTCTATATCTTACACAAAATCCCATTCTTAAATCTTCTTAAACATTTTCCTCTTCTACCTATTATTCTTATTAATATTTGGAGACATAGCAACATAAACAAGTATGTCAAAATATTAATACCATATATAACAAATCCAAAGTATATGTCCACATGTAGTTAAGCTATATGGTTCTTTTCTGATGCAAGGTTTAAGCAGACTTGGTTGCCACTTGGATTTTAAAAGAAGCTCTTCCATGCAATTTTTTTCTCTGTCTCACAGTATTCTGAGAATTACATTCCATCAAGAACATGTGAAGAAGAGAGCCTCCAAAGACCTTGGGCAATGACATATATTGTAAGCAACTGAAGATAAGACAGAGATTACACAGAGACAAAAAATAAAATGCAGACAATCAAATCTCTTCATACATTAACCTTTTACGCACACCTAGCAATTCATATCATGGTATAAATAGAAGTACCTCTTGTCATTAGAGAGCCCCAAGGAACGAGTTCTGTTTCAAATGTTTGTGAAGTCAAAATGATTTTAAACCCAGGACTGTTTATTATTGACTCCTTGTTTTCTTGTGGAGTCTGGGGTAGCCTGTCCAAGGATGACAGACTCAGAAGACATGTGAAATAAACCTGCTTGGATCTGAGACATGGGAGCTTAACCTAATCTCAGTGTCAGCTCTAAATAAGTACACATAGAACATGACAATTTATTAACATAATTCATAATAATAAAAAGCAAGAGAGAAAACAAACACAGAATCCCCAAATCTCCATATATTAACGATGAAACTACAATTCTAGACATAGTTTCAAATATGGGATCACAAAAAGCAAGAGGTCATTGTACTCTACAGAATATGATAGCACAGAAGGAATGTGAAAGCAAGGACTAGCCAAGAACCAAGTAGAATTATGCAGAGTTAGAGACAGAAAAGAAATAGTTGAGGTCTAGATTATGTAGGGCAGTAATCATTTGAAGAATGCTAAAGTATATTTGGCATAAATTTGGCTTGTCTGACAGAGTAAAAAAGGCCTGAGCATAGGGAAACTCAAACTATTGGCTCTTCTGTTTACCAAACAAATCTAATTATGAGACTATGTATAGTTGAGACTTCTCCCTGGAGGAGGCAATTTCTATCCCCCAGGGGAGAGTGGGCCCATACTGTTGTGCAGAATATAATACCTCTGTTTAAACTCGAGTGGCCAAAGAGCTCCCAGTGTCTAAGAATGAACCTCAAGGGGAAGAAATCTGGGTGGTTTTGTATCCTGAGTTATCCATCTATAAGAAGTCAAAACAAATAAGGTATCCCTGAGTTTTCCTTGGTCTCCCCTTGAATCCAAGGTATCCTGGATTTTTTTTTTTTTTTGAAAAGGCAACAAGTCAAAATTTATTTTCTTTTATTTTTTTATTAATAACTTCCATGATTATAAACAATATCCCATGGCAATGTCCCCCCCTCCACTTTCCTCTTTGAAACTCCACTCTCCATCATATCCCCTCCTTCTCTCAGTCAGACTCTCTTTTATTTTTTTTTAAATTTAATTTATTAGTTTTCTTTTCAGCAAATACAGGCAGTTTGATACCATTGTTTAGGCTCATCTATGATCTACCCCCTCCCATTGGACCCTCCTTGTTGATGTAAATGGGTCGTGCATTGTGGAGTTAACCCCCAGTTATTGGTATGATAAATGTCTCTGCAAATCATGACCCACCATGTGACTCTAACATTCTTTCTGCCCCCTCTTCCACAAAATTTCCCTGAGCCATGTTGGCATCCTGGATTTATCTCTCTATGTTACTAACATGAGAACCCCCACTGGGTCCATGGTGATGTCTAGGAGTCTCTGGCACTGGAACTGCACTGATAGTCATGCTGTCCAGAGTAGGAAAACCTGGGTCCTTTCCCACACTACCTGGCAAGTTTCTTACTCATGCTCTCTATTACTACTACGTTTGAATTTTTCACAAATGTTATGATTCATTTACTTGAGCTCTTTACTTGACAATTTTCAATACATATAACATATTTTGATCATGATAATTGCCCTTTACCTTCCTTTGTACCCCACCTCCCTCTACTTCTTCTTTGTAACTAGTACCTCTTTTACTTTCTGTCATTTTATTTCATTCTGTTTTGGGGGAAAGTGATTTCACTGTAGGGTCTTGTTCTAACCCAGACTGACCTATCTTACATCATCATTTCTAAGGATGACCATAGACTTAGAAATCCTCCTACCTCACCCTCTCAAGTGTTGGGATTAAAGGCATGTGCCCCAATGCTGTGATTCTTTTTTTTTTCCTTTTCTTTTTTGTCCTCCTCCATCATCAATGACATTGATGGGTCCAATAATATACAGGTCTTGTGCAGGTAATGACAGCATCTGTGAAGTCATAAATTCAATGGCCAATTCATATCCAAAAGATAGCACTTCACAGCACTCCTCCTTATCATGTGGCTGTGACATTCTGTCAGCCTCCCTCTTTTGCGGTGTTCCCTGACCTTGAAGAGGAGAGTAGAGATATCTCAATTAGTTCTGACCACTTAATAGTCACTTATTTTCAGTACCTTGATGAGTTTTGAATCTTCCCAGTAGTTACCACCATCTTCGAAAAGAAGATTCTCTGACCAAAGATGACAGCAGCAGTAATATATGGGAATAAACATGAATATTTAGAGAGGAACTTCATGGGCATAACATAATCATTTAATCAAAGAATAGGAGTAGTTTCCCCTTTCCCAGATATTTATGGCTGTTTATTTCAGCACAGGCATGAATAACCTCCCACATATCCGCTGTCAAAGTTAGTGAGAAGGCTGGTGAGATGACTCAGCAGTTAAAGGCTCTTGCATACAAAGCACACCAGCCTGAATCAAAGCTTGACTTCTCAGTGTCCATTTACATCCAGAGGCAGAAAGTGGCACATACTTCTGGAATTCCTTTGCAGTTGCAAGAAGACCTGGCATGCCCATTGTCTCCTTCTCCCTCTACATCTTTCCTTCTTCCTCTCCATATAAAGAAAAAAGTCATTTTAAAAATAATCAGAGGGCTGGAGTGATGGTTTATGGTTAAGGCTCTTGCCTGCAAAGTCTAAGGACCCATGTTTAACTCTCCAGATCCCACATAAACCCAATGCACAAAGGTGAGGCAAGCACAAGGTCACTCATGAGCACTAGGTGGCACAAGCATCTGGAGTTATATTTCAGTGGCTGAGGCTCTGGCATGCCAAATTTCTTTCTCTCTCTCTGTCTCTTTCTCTAAAATAAAAACAAATAAATAAATATAACAATCAGAGAGCAGGTAGGTTGCTTCTGCAATGACAGTTATAACATTATTATTCAAGCAGGCACATTTTGCCTAGCTGGTCTGTTATATAGCTCATATGACCCACTGGTCAAGACTGTTGATGACTTTTATCCCCCATAAGGCTGTATAGTATCCAATCACTATGGCAGGTATCTAGTAGGGAAAGCTTCTAGCTCAGTTCCAACTTGAATCCTCAGTGTCCTGCAACCAAAGAATGTTTTTGTTGTTGTTGTTGTTATTGTTTATCTCCAGCAATAAGTTCTGATCATCTAGTTCTGGCAGGTAGCCAAGAGTATTGACTGGCAATAGCCTGTGTGAGTTTGTGTGCTCCAGAGGCCTTCTTGACAACTCACTGGGTAGTTTCCCACTACTGGCAGTGAAATTTTTCTGGTTATAACTTTAGGCTCCTGCTGCAGTATTATCCATCTCCTCAAGGTTCATGTGTCCAAATTTTTTTTAACTATATAATTTGTATTTTCAAGCTAATAAAAGTGGATTTCTACATACAAAAAAGAGGTCAGACTTCTTAAAATTGCAGTATTATCCATCTCCTCAAGGTTCATGTGTCCAAATTTTTTTAACTATATAATTTGTATTTTCAAGCTAATAAAAGTGGATTTCTACATACAAAAAAGAGGTCAGACTTCTTAAAATTGATCAAGAATATAAGTAAAGAATTAAAATTGCAAAGCTTACAAACAAAAATATGGGAGAAAAGTTTCATGATGCTACATTTGGCATTAATGCCTTCTGTTGGTAATAACTTATGTGTGTAAAAGCTTGCATGGGTAATGCCCTGCATGGGGATTGCTTATTTCTTTCTTTCTTTCTTTCTTTCTTTCTTTCTTTCTTTCTTTCTTTCTTTCTTTCTTTCTTTCTTTCTTTCTTTCTAATTTCTTGTGTCTTTAATTGGCAAGTGAGGATGATTGGCTAATATTTGTTAGGGCTGCTAGAGATAACCCGTGGCAATAAATAACGATTTTGACAAGCTAAGTTATAGAAAAAGACACATTGGTGTTGTCATATGCCCACAGCAAGTAGATCCCAGATGTAGAGGAAAGAGTGTGTGGTCCCACACAGCTGTTGCAATCATTTTACTCCAGGGACTTTTTTTTTTTTTAATCTTTTCACATCAACTGGTATCTGTCTCTTTCCACCTGTATCTGGTAAGGCAGAGAGAGAGAGAGAGAGAGAGAGAGAGAGAGAGAGAGAGAGAAGAGAGAAGAGAGAGAGAAGAGCAGGAAATCAAAGTAACATCATCATAGTAGCTGGAAGGATATAGTTAACAATTCTCAGCTGCCTTTCTTCTTTAAATGCAGCCCAGGAAATCAGCCCATCAGATGGCCCCACCCACATGTAGGATGGATCTTCCACCTCAAATAATCTAATCTGGAAAATGCCTCACTGACATAATAAGCAATTTGTTTCCATGAAAAATTCTAAATCCCATCAAGTTGACAATCAGAGATTAACTATTAGAATGAGAGACCTTCACACTGATTTGGATAAGGGATGTACCAGTTTACACTCTCACAAACGGTGAAAAAGTGTTTTCTTCCTATAGCCTTATCAACATTACTTCTTAATATTTGTCTTGATGATAGCCATCCTATTTAGAGATGAGGTTCTAAAGTGCTTTTAATTCACATTTCCCTGATTGCTAAGGATGTCGAACATTTTTTTAAATTGGTTATGTACACAGTGTGTATACACTTATGTTGGTACCATTGTTAGCCCCTTCCCTGTCCTTTCCCCTCTGCAGGGAACATGGTTCGTGCATTATGAGATTAGCCATTAGTTATGGGAAAGAGACAATGTCTCTGTGGATAATGAGACAACTCGTGGCTCTAATAATATTTCTGCCCCCTCTTCCACAAATTTCTATGAGCCATGTTGGGTTCTTTTTAGGTCTACTTCAGTGATGACTCTTGGGAGCCTCTGTGTCTCTGCATATCTGGTTTGATAGGAATTGAGTGTTCTCTGTTTCTATCTCCTGCATCCTTGTGCTGGTACCAAGTTCACCAAGAAAGCAGCACTCGTGCTTATTTACCCAATTACTCTAGATTTCACCTTGGGCCCTGTTGAGGTGTGATGGGATGATTCTCTCCTCAGGGCATGCATCCATCTAAAAAAGTTAAGCATATTCTCCAATGGAGAGTGAACTCAGCACCAGATATGTGGGATAACCATTGTTATTTTTAGAGAGAATTTAATAGGTGGGAGCCCTGTGTAGCCCACAATTGGTGGGAGCTTAATAATGCAGAGTAGGCTCATTTTTGGATATGGTACTGATGTGATTCCCAGCTCCACCTATGGATTCTGTTCCACTGAGTGGATCAGTTAGGCAAATCAACAGCAGTTGGTTACCCACCATAGCTGTGTGCCACTATTGAACTTCTGTGAGCATCATGTCAGATTGTTTGCTGCTGAGTAGCTTAGACCATGTGTTGCTTGGACAGATGTTGGTCATTTTCCCCCAATTGCTCATGTAGCACCTTCTGTCACTAGACATGTTAACTGTCTGGAAACTGACTCCCTTCCAGATTCCAGCCAGGTCACTCCATGTTCTGTACCAACAGCCTACAGTGTCTTCAGCTGTTAGGTCTTACCACTTAACCTTTGGTGGGTCATCAAGTGTCTGTCTTCTTTTGGGAAACCTTTTAGGTCTTTCTGATCAACAGTGCATTGTCGATGTTAGCCACATGCTAGTATTGGGAGTTACAGGTCAGCACCAAGGAAAAGAAGGAAATAAAAGATAGGCAATATAAAAGAGATAGAGAGAAGAGGGAGAGAAAGAGAAAGATTAAGGTTAGTCTTTATCATACCCTCTACAGGGCCTTGTGAATTAGGAGTTCCCTCAGAGGAGCTGATGCAGGTCCAACCATTTAGTTTGTCATTTAGGGTGTAGAATTTTATGATACCATTGCCATTTGGGTCCAGTTTTGTGTCTCCCATGCCCACCCTTACCTGCTCTCCCACACCACCCTCCTTATTGTCTGATCCTCATGACGCTTATTAGGTATGTTAACATCTTGGACAGATTCATATTAGGAACCACAGATTGAGTGAGACCATGTGACAATTATCTTTCTGTGATTGGGTGAGTTCGCTGGGATTGATGTGCTCCACGTTCAACCATTTTTCCTCAAATTTCATTGTGTCATTTTTCCTTACTGATGTGTAGAATTCCATCATGTAGGTATCCCACATGTTGGTTGTCCATTCATCTAATGATGGACATCTGGGTTAATTCCAGCTCTTAGCTATTATGAGCTGAGCAGTGTGGTGGTTTGATTCAGGTGTCCCCCATAAACTTAGGTGTTGCGAATGCTAGCTCCCCAGCTGATGGAGATTTGGGAATTAATGCCTCCTGGAGGGAGTGTGTTGTTGGGGGCGGGCTTATGGGCTTTATAGCCAGTTTCCCCATGCCAGTGTTTGGCACACCCTTCTGTTGCTGTGGTCCATCTTATGTTTGCCAGGGGGTGATGTCCATAGATGATGTAAAATACAATGCATTCACCGGACTGCAACAAGCAGCTATAAACATGGTTGCAAAGATCTCTCTGAATTGAGGCATGGAGCTGTTATTAGTAAGGGAATAACTAGATCTGTTGGGAACTCGATAGTCAACCCTTTTGGGAGGCTCCATATTGTTTTCCATAGTGGTCGTTCTGTCTTACATTCCCACCAACAGTGAATGAGGGGGCCTATTCCTCCACATACTTGCCAGCACTTGTTTCCATTTTATTTTTTTAATGTTTCTATCCTTACTAGGGTAAGATGTAATCTTATAGTTGTTTTAATTTGCATTTTCCTGATGATTAAGGGTGATGAACATTTTCTTAAGTGTGTATTTGCCATTTGTATTTCTTCTTAGAACTCCCTGTCCACTTCTTTGCCTCATTTTGTGAATGGGTTGTTTGACTTTTTATTGTTTAGCTTTCTGAGTTCTTTGTAGAGTCTAGAAATTAGGCCTCTGTCAGTTATATAGCCAGCAAAAAAATTCTCCCATTCTGTGGGTAATCTATTGGCTCTGCTTATTATATGTTTGTCTGTGAAGAAACTTTTCAGCTTCATGAGATCCTAATGGTTGAGTCATTGTTTAAGTTCCTGAGCTACTGGGATTGCCTTTTATGCATAATACCTTGAATGGGGAATACTTTGGATGGCTAATTCCTTGCATGCACAATACCTTGTCTCCTGTCAGATAACAGTGGAATAAAATGAGAAATTAACCAGAAGAAAGAAAACAAGAGACCTAAAAAAATTCTTTGAAATTGAACAACACATTTTCCAGTGAACAATGCGTTATTTAAGAAATCAACAGGGATATTTAAGAATTTTTAGAAACTAATGAATTTAGACACTGAAGGGGAATAGTTACAGCAGACCCCACTGAAATCCAAAACACCATTAGAGAATACTTGGAAAACTTACATTCCAACAAAACTAGAAAACACAGGAACATTTCTAAATATATTTAACCTCCTAAAGTTAAAAATGGAGCACATCAATAATTTAAATAGATGTATTATAAGCAATGGAATTGAAGCTGTATTTAATACCTTCTTCATAATGCAAAGCCCGGAACCTGATAAATTCACTAGAAAATTCAATCAAAATTTCAAGGTCTATCTAATACCACTTCTTCTCAAAATGTTCTACTTTGTTGAATGAAAAGGAACATTCCCAAATCATTCTAAGCCAGCATTACTCTGACCCACAAACTGGATAAAGACACAGCAAAATAGAAAACTCTAGGCCAATTTCTCTGATAAACATAGATGCCAAATTTCTTAAGATTAGTCCAAAACATATTTAAGAACATATTATTGTGATTATTCATCTGACCAAGTTGGATTTATTCTAGGAATTAAAGCTAATTCAACATATGCAAATCCATAAATATAATACAGCAATAAACTCAAAGATATAAATCATATGATCATCCCAATTGATGTAGAAAAGGCATTTTACATAGCCCAACATTCCTTCCTGATAAAAGTCTTGGAAAAATTTGGAATCAATTTAAAATACCCCAAAATAATAAAGGCCATATATAACAAACTGATGGCCAACATTATATTTAATGGACAAAACTGAGATCATTTCTTCTAAAGATAGGAACAAGACAATATTGTGCTCAAAGTCCTAGCCTGAGCAACAAGACATAAAAAGAGAAAGAAAAAAAAAAAAAAGAAGGAATAAGTCAAACCATCCTTGTTTGCAGATGATGATTATATATTTAAAGACCCAACATAATATATACAAATTATCTGCTAGAATTAATAAATACTTTCAGTAAAGTTGTAGGACACAAAATTAACACACAAACTTCAGTAGCTTTCATATACACCAATAAAGAATTTGCAGAGAAAGAAAATTGAAACTATTCTACTCATTATAGTTGTCCCAGGAATTAAATACCCAGGAATAAACTTAACCAAAAGTACAAAATAGTTCTAACATGAAAACTTTTCAAGACATCAGAATAAAATTGAGAACTATTATGCACAATGGAAAGACCTGCCATGTTCCTGCATTGGCAGAATTAACATCATGAAAATGGCTATGCTACCCACAATAGTATATAGATTCAATATAATTCTCATAAAATTTCAATGATACTCCTTACCAAGCTAGAAAAACAATTCTAGGAATTCCTATGGAAGTCCCAAATATTAAAAATAGAGAAAGCCTAATGATAAAGAGCACAGATGGACATATCATAATATCCAATCTCAAATTATTGATATGGACAGCATAGAACAGACACCAAAACAGAGGTGTAGACTAATGGAACAGAACAGAGTACCCAGAAATAAATTCACACTACTGTGGCCACCTAATATTTGAAAAACAAGCCAAAATATTCAGTGGAGTTAAGAGTTTATTTGACAACTAGTGCTAGCAAAACTGGGCATCTACCAACAGAATGAAATTGGATTCATATTTTCCCCTATACAAATATCGTTTCAAAGACTATCAAAGACCTTCAGCTAAAAACTGAACTACAGAAAGTAAAACACATATTACCATATGAACCAGCAACTCCACATCTAGACCATAAACAAAATAACAGTTGGTTACAGCTTTTGTTCATTGTAAGTACTACTGCTATGGCATTACTTTACAAGTATGGATTGAGTCTCTGATGTTAACTTTTTTCTGATACATGTTTAGATGTGATGGAATGCTATTTTACTTTAAAATACATTAATGGCATACACAGACACTTGATATTTCAGCATTTTACAGGCTGGCAGGAAGCTCGTGAGCTTAAGGCCAAACTTAGCTATGTATGATACCCTCTCTCAAAAACAAAAAGAAGGACATGCTGATATATGCTATATATGGATGGATCTTAAAATATTCTAATATTAAAATAATATAGACAAAACTGAATGGCTATTTTTAAATTCCTAAAATTGGCAAATTCATGTATTTAAAAAAAAAAAAGTAGCCTGCAAAGTGCCTGTGACTGTGGAAAAGGAAGACAATATTGGTGAGGGATTACTTACAGAAGCACGAGTGGCTCAATGGTAGCTGCATCAACAAAAGGCCTGTCCTACTATGGGTAATTGGGTGGCAACTAACACAATGCAATGATGAATTTGAACAGTCATTCAGGTGATGAAAATATTCGGGAATGGTTGGTTGTGATCATTACTCACTGTGAATCTTCCTAATGCCTCTGAATTAGACACTTCACAATGTTAAATTTTACAAGATTTATACTCTACCATACTAAAATAGAATGAAAATGCTCTTTTTTATTTTTGTACTATTAATTTTAAATGATTTAAAATAAAAAAGTAAATATGTTTACTATGATCATATGTAATTTTTTTATATGTGCATTACCTAGGTAGAAAATTACCTATATAGGTAAATTTCTGCATAGGCATTTTACATATAAGAAATTTTCACTTACTTTTATGGTTCTTACATAAATATTTGAATAATAAAGTAATAAACATGGAATTCAGGGACTTACTGATGTGTGCTTAAATAGCATGAATTCTAAATTGTGTTAAGATCACTCAATTAGTTTTGTAAAAAAAAAACTCTCTACAACTTCCTTACCATGCCTTGAAAGGAACTGTCAACAAAGATGTGGGGTCCAATTTAATTGCAGCAAAACATTTAGCCCATGCAGCCCATGAAAAAACCTAGCCCTTATTCCAGAAAAGTTGTCAAGGGAAATGTGAATAGGAACTGAGATGTCATAGCCAAGGAGAGCCAGCCTACATGCAGTGAGTGAATGCAGTGTGGAGCTGCATCAGAAAGGAGCATGATGTAAAAACTAATCTTAATACATGATGGACTCTAGTAAATTATGTGGATGTTGGTTCATTAACTTTGACAATTTATAGGAGAATTTCATTATAGAGCAAATAGAGTTTCAGCTATATAGAAACTCTGATTATCTTCTCAATTAGTCTGCTAATCTAAAAATATACATTCCGTTTACATATGGCCTTGTTAATAAGACATCATGGTATTTATTTTAAATAATACATGCATGCTCACCTTTTTTCTTATATCTTCAAGTTATTTTCATGTATTTTATTTCATCTAATGCTCTGCTTTTATGTAGATTATAAGCCACCTAAACTTGTTTCAATGTTGGAATATGTCTATTACTCAAACTTAAGGACTTGTAGAAAAGATTTTTATTTTTAATAAAATGGGCTTCAGGGCTAGAGAGATGGCTCAGTAGTTAATGCACTTGCCTATGAAGCCTAAGGACCCACGTTCTACTCTCCAGATCCCACATTAGCCAGATGCAGAAAGGTAAGACAAGCACAAGGACAGTTTACACATGCGCACTATGTAGCACAAACATCTGGAGTTGGATTACAGTGGCTTAGGCTCTGTGATGCCAATTCTTTCTTTTAAAAAAAAATGGGCTTCATAGATTGTTGCAAGAAAAATTTAGTCAAATATCTTTCAACAAATTGTTGGTCAGGAAAGTCCCTGGTGTCTCCCAAATATTACAATCTAGTGTCAAGTCTTGTGGTTAAGAAATACATGGATAAACCGTATTACTGAAGACTCTATACCTGGGCTGCAGGTCACTGAGAAATCCAACTGGATTTGAGCTTGAAGCCTCCTCTTTTTTGACTAGCTAGATACCAGGATACGGGAAAGACCTATGCAGGACCTATGAGGAAGAAAAGTCATCAGTGGTCTTTACCAGCAGTGGACCCTGAAAGTTTTACAGATGTCCAGCAAGGCCAAATGTACAAATTTGTACAATGGGGGTATGTCTCTTATGGGGGAAATGAAGTGTCTCTGATTGGATTTAAGGTCCACTCCGTAGGAGGGAATTCCTTCCTGTTACTGCAAACATAATCCAAAGCCTAACACTGGGGAAGTCAGAAGCCCTAAAGTGGAAACTGCTACTGTTGTTGATTAAATGGATATATTATACCCACAAATTTTTCCTCTAATTACTTATCTTTACACTTATATATTAATGTTACTTACACTTTTGAGTGGAAAAGCTTCCCTTTTATGGTGATGATCATTGGAGACATTTAAGACTTACAAGAGAAGTCACAGTGGAGTGTTCAACACTAAGTGAGGAATTATTTGTCAGGCTCAAAGGCTCAAATACCATTGCAAAAATGGTGGCAGAAAGAATGTGAGTCAACAAAATGCTTTGCAAAACTATCTTCTACACATAAAGTGATCATGGTATTCATGACCTCACAGTAGCTGACACTAGTATCTACACATGACCTGCTTAATAGGTAGGAAAAGTGAATATATAAAAACAGTCCCCTGTATTGCTCAGGGTTCACTAGAAGAACAGAACCAATAAAATAAATTGTATTACAAAGGAAGGTTGGGGCTGCCAAGGAGGAGGCTTAACAGTTAAGGCACTTGCCTGGGGAGGCTAAGAACCCAGCTTTGATTTCCCAGTACTCACATAAGCCAGATGCACATGGTGGCACATGAATTCAATGGATTAGCTTATGGCAGTCCAACAATAACAGTCTACAGACTTGAGAATCAAGGAGTCTACTCAGTCCACATGGTTAAATACCTCAGCAGTCTCAATCCAGGCCTAGGGGTTTCCTGGATAACTGCTGGTTTTAACCCCGCGTTGTGAGACTAAAGAAACTTGGTTCCAATGTTAACAAAAGTTATCCCACCAGCAAAGATGTACGTGTAAGTGTAGTCCCTCACCAGCCAGCAGCACCAGTAGCTTGTGGGAAGAAGTGAGCTCTTTCTCCTCAGAGCTTCCTTAGGTAAAACCCACCACTGGGAGGGGTGCCCACTCTTGAGGAAGGGCTCACATAAGAGGACAAAACTCATCCTTAAGTTAATCTTTTCTGGAAGCAACCCCAGGGACCCAGGCAAGAGGAATGCCTGTGGATTCTTAACCAGATAAGTTAATACCAGAACTTAACCATCACAGATTCACTTCATTACTGTTTGCTATGCATTTGTACTCTTTCAGCTATCTCTGCAGCTACAAGTTTGGAAACTGTTATGCTATAGGATTGCACAGATACTCTTCCACTTACATTCATATGACCACCACCTTTATAGCTTCCCAATACGATACAAATTGAGAATCTGCTGAATTCTGACTGGCCAGTGACTCACTGAATATCTCACCATAGTCTCTGTACCCTGGAAGGTTAAAATCCTATGAAATCATTTCACACTATCATTTAAATTAAAAAAATCTCAAGTCAAATTATGCTAGGTTAGGGACTTTTCTAGAAGCAAAGTATACATTATCATGATCAAGCTAAAATGTATATAGCTTAAACAACTACATGAGGCATTGTGGGTGTGCCAGTTTTTTTTAAAAAAAATGAAATGGTGCATATAAACCCTGGGCAAACTTCATCAGAAGCATCTAGGAGATTGTTAAAAACCAAACTATTAGGCTATGTTCCACAACTATGACATCAAAAGTTCTAGCATCAAGACCTCAGATTGTAATTTTATCAAGCCCTCCAGGTTATTCTGATGTAGGTAAAGTTTGAAAACATGGTTTCAGATCACCTTATGTTAAAAGTCCAAAGGATGCAGGTTCAATTCCCAGGACCCACGTAAACCAGATGCACAAGGGGGCACATGCATCTGGAGTTCGTTTGCAGCAGCTGGAGTCCTTGGCATACTCATTCTCACTCCCTCTCTCTCTGTCAAATACATAAAGAAAACTAAAATATTTTTTAAATGTCCAGTGGTATGGGACACTGTATGACCTTAAAATTTATATCATTATTGGAACTAGCAAGGTTAAGGGAATTGTCAGAGAATTAACCAGAACAATAGCTTGCAGAGGACTTTTGCTGTGTGACATAAAGAAATATCTGTTCACCCTGGAGAGAACACCAACAACAAATCAAACAAAAGAGTCTACTGTAAGACAGGGGGAGTCCTAGAAATGGGAAAGCCCACTTGTTTCATTGACATATTTTTTGGGAATTTGCTGAATAGGGACTGATCCAATCAATCTAGCACTCATACCAGGTGGCCAGGCACTTTTCCAAGTTTCTAGAAAAGGGGGTATTCCATTAGGAAGAAGACATAAGGAAAGAGTAGACATTTCTGTTTTTTTGGTTTTTGTTTTTGTTTTCCAGCTAGGTAGAGACTGTGAGGACTCCTTTCAAGAAAAAGAGATGGAAAAGAGCCAGATCATTTTTCAAAGATTCCAGGACACTTATTTCCTTATAGGCATTTGTAGTTTTCATTTAGGGAGCCCTTTAGAACCTGAACTGCCTCAACATGTTATAATAACATTATGAGATAGCTAGAAGTTATTAGTTAGAACTTCAAGGGAAAGGTACAAAAGTATTAATTCAAAATTAGCTGCAATAGCTCCTCCATGGGTACAAAAGTTTTGCTGGGAAATAAATAATATATTGAATAATAATCTTTGATTAATACATTTTAATTTATATGCCAATACTAGGATATATTGTTATAATAATTAACTTTTATTATTTTAAAGGATATACTTATTATTTCTTAGCTTAAATTAAAATTTAATATTATTTACTTACATGTATCTCTCTATCTTTCTTTCTACTTGTTTAGGCTGTGCTTTGGAGATATAAATTTTCTCAACTTAAAGGCTCTTCAGATGATGGCAAGAGCAAAATCAAATTTTTGTTTCAGAATCCAGATACAAAACAAATTGAAGCAAAGGTAAACACAAGAAATTAATAACATAATAAACTTCTAATTACTTTTAATGCCATTAAAGAATGAAAGAGTCAAAATTTATTATCTGCTTATAAGGGTAATACTCTTATGGTGAGTAGAATAAATTCACTTTAGGATTTTCATTGAAAGGCATTATCCTAAGAAATTACTCTCAACTAATTGCTTTTTGTAGTTTTAAATCTGTGTGAACTGCATTTGTGGAACACTGCAACAGCATACTCAAAACAAAATGGGTAGTTTTATATTCTAAAAAATAACTTTTAAGATGAACTGCATTATTATAACTTATTCCTCTTTTAACTATAAATTCTATTATTAAATATCAATTTTCCCTGTATAATTATGTGTCAAAGAAGTTAAATTAATGAATGTAATTTCATATTACTTCATACAATTTTTATTATTCTGAAAAATGTTAACACAACAGAAAGTTTACTTTTAATTTTATGAGTTTATATACATGCAAATTTTCAAAATGTAAATTATTTCTATAACCCTTCAATGAAATTGATAATAACAGTGTTTGGATTTGGAAGGATAATAAAATATTATTACAATATAAAGAAGTAGCATATATCAAAATGAAATTTACTTCTATAGACAGAAAATTTCAATATCAAGTTTCTTCTATGAAAGAAAATTGCCACAATTCTTGGTACACTTCTTTAGTTATTAAATTAAAAGTGAATAAGCGTTATTTAGACATTCATGCCTTTGTGGGCATGGCCTTACATGTCATTCTGGACAAATCCTCTTGTAATGCTGCTTTGTATTTATATCAGAAATTTTCTTTTTAAAAAGACAATCCCTTTTTTTTCCCTACACAGCTGGCTAGGCTTTCTTCTTCCTCTTGAGCTTTTTGTCTCAATATCTTTAGGAAAATCTAGTTTTGGTTTATGCTTGTAATAGGATTTTCCTTGACTGTTCCTGCAAAGGTAATACGCTGGTTAAAGTAGAAACTCTGGCTGGAGTTTCCATGCCATTGCCTCCTTTTCTGACACACCTCTCCAAATTGTATTTCTATGAAATTGCCTTGTATATATATCCTATCATGTTACAAAAATGTTAATAATTTCATTCATTCCTTTTACTGAACTTGGATCACAATTTTCTTTATTTCAAATTTATGTTTTCAGCATGATCTCATCCCCATTGTGGCCATCTTTTGTACTAGCCTTCTTCCTCTCTCTCTCTCTCTATATATATGTGTGTGTGTGTGTGTGTGTGTGTATTTTTTCTCCCCAGGTGCCATTGATGGAGCTTTCTTCCAGGCACTTATCCTTCTTTTTAAATTGATTCTATGATTTACAAAACTACATTGTTATGGTAAAATTAATTAGAATATCTCTGTTTAGAATTCTTAGACTCTGAAAGCATATCACATACACCAATACATTATTTTCACATCATCATTAATATTCTTTCTGGTTTATGGGAACTTTAGCCACAGCTATCAACAACATTATAGCATTTACATTTAGCTGGTACTGTTGGTACTATTCTGATGTCTGAATTGTAAAATTTACTACTAACTGAAATTTTAGAAATTAGCTAAGTGTGATGTTTGTACAGCTACTTATAGTCACTTTGTTAGTTACTGGTTACTAAACTAGTAATAATTATTTGTTATCATTACTAATGTTTACAGGCATTTTTTATGTTTTTTTTTAATTCAACAATATTTTTTAATTAGTTTTGTACTCAGTCAAGTTGGTACCATTGTTAGCCTTCTCCCTGTCCTCCCTCCTCCACAGGGACCCACCTCATTGGGAAATATTGGTAGTGCATTGTGGGGTTAGCCATCAGTTATGGGTAGGAGGCAATGTCTCTGTGTAACATGATCCAACATGTAGCTTTGACATTCTTTCCGACCCCTCTTCCTCAAATTTCCCTGAGCCATTTTTGATTTGTTTTAGGTCTACTTCAGTGATGAGGTCTTGGGAACCTATGTGTCACTGGATATCTGGTTTGGTAGGAGTTGAGTGTTCTCTGTGTTTGTCTCCACCCTTGTGCTGGTTCCAGCTTTACCAAGGAAGCAGCATTCTTACTCATTTCCCCAATTACTCTTGATTTCACCTTGGGCCCTGTTGAGGTGTGATAGGCTGATTCTCTCCTTAGTATATGCATCCTTCTAAAAAAAGTGAGAAACAGAAATAGAAGAAGATTAAGGTCAGTCTTCTTTAATTGAATGGGTTTATGTTTTGTTTTTAGCACTCAAATATTATTGTTATTTGCTTTGTATAGAAAACTAATGAGAATCTTTTCATTTAAAAAATGTCTAATTAGCACACAAAGAACTAGCTTTCATTGTGTTGTATTTCAAAGGTGTTTTTATTTCCATTCTTTCCCTTTCTCACTCTCACTCCCCGGTCCCCTTGTGTTGCCCCCATATAGCCATCTTTCTAATTTCATACTACATGTTTCCTTTGTTCTCCATCCTTCCTGATCAGTTTTTGTTCCTCTCATGCTCTCCAATCTTGATCTATACACTATATTCACCCTCACAACCACTTATTTACTTCTATACAAACATTAAAAGTTAGGATCCACATATGAGAGATAATATATATATATTTTTTTATCATTCTTGGGCTTGGTTACCTCCCTTAGTGTAACTTTTTTCTAAATATATCCATGTTCCTACAAATTTATTTTCTTTCCATGTGAATAATAATCCATTATGTATTTGGAACATATTTTAATTATATAGTCATCCTTTGATGAACATCCAGGTTGATCCTATGCTCTAGATATTGTGAGTATAGTATCAGTTAACATGGATGTGCATGTATCTCTATGGTAAGATATGAAGTCCTTTGGATATAATAAACAGTAGTGATGTGGCAGGGTCATATGGTACTTCAGTTTTTAGCCTGTTGAGAAACCTCCACACTGACTTCTATAGTGGTTATACCAGTTTACTTTCCCACACACAGTGAATAATACTTCTCCCCAGAACTTGCATTTGTTGTCATTAATGTTCTTGATGATGACCATTCTTAGTGGAGTAAGATAAAATCTCAAACTGGTTTTGCTTTGTCTTTTCTTGATGACTGAGGATGTCCAACACCTATTACAATATGCACATTGAGAATTTTAACACAGGAGCACACTGTAGTTTGACCTCAATTCCTTTGCCCTCTTTCCCCCTTCCCCATCTCTATTCCATTGCACACCCTACTCTTTCCAAGTAGTCCTGTTCTGATGCCTCATTCTTTTCTTCTCCTTTGTTCTCTATGTCAAAGTATTGCTGGACCCAGAATTGTGCAGGTCTTGGATGGGAGTGACAGCCACTATACCAGTCAGTTTATGTCCAGGTAACAGTCCCCCAGAGTTCTCCTCCCTACCATATGTTTCTTACATTCATTTTACTTCCTCTTTTGTAACTTTTCCCGGACCTCTGAGAGCTTGGTATAGTTGTCTTATTAAGTGTTGTTCTTCAAAAAGCCCCTTATTTTCAGCTTTGTTGACTTTTAAGTATGCTCAGTGTCTGACGTCATCTCCATAGTGATGCTTCTCAGGCTAGTTAGCATCACATTCTTTCCACCACCACCTCTGCAACATTCTCTGAGCACTGGCAGGTAAAGTAGAGATGATCCTGTTTTAATCACGTGGCTTTCTCCTCTTATCACCTTGCTCTATCTTGGGTCTCCCGAGAGCATTCACCACCATCTTTACAGGAGAGCTTCTATAACCACAATTGAGAATTGTATTAATGAATGAGCTTAAACATACATATTTCTAAGGCAAATTGATGAGCTCAGTGTATCCAAGTAGCCAAAGAACAGTGGAAGCTTCCCCTTGGGGCTAATGCCCTTCTAAACATCAGCTTTTGACTCAGTTTTCAGTCCAGGCATGATATCCTTCTCAGAATAGGCCTCAAGTCCAGTCAGAAAGCTGCGCATAACTCTGTTACTTGTGTGGCATTATTGGGCCTCTGAGCACCACTTGCTTGGCAGGTAGACTGTGTAGCATAAAGGACCCAGTGCTTATAAAGAATGTTGATAATTTTTCTCTTCCAGCCGCTAGAGTGCAGAGAAGAGGCTCCTAGCAATATTCCAGCATTCCAGCTTGATTTCTCAATGTGCTGTGACCACAGCATGGGGGGTCTTTAGCAATAGGATCTTATCCTTTAGTTCAGGTGGACAGTTTTACAAACAGTAATCTGTATTGTTTTGGGATCTTATTGGGACTCCCTAGCTAACAGCTCACCAAGGGAGAGAGCAATCCTTATCACTGGAATTTGCCTGCAACAACCTAAGGCTCAGAGTGGGGACTTCTCCAGCCAAATAGTTTACTTTTTTCAATCTAACTTTTCTCTCTCTCTCTCTCCTACACACACATTATATTTTTAATTAACTAAAAGAAGTAGAATTCTATATGATTTATTTGTACTGTCATTATGTTGTATATCCCTAAGTTCCTATCCTAATCTCCTACGCCTCCACTTAGATCCATTTAGATCATTTCATCCCTGTATTTTGTTCTTCTGCTTACCTACTTTCCTCCTTATACCCTCCCCACTTCACCCACCCTCCACGCCTGGAGTTATCTTCCAGACTTCTATATGAATCTTTTTCCAACTTGCCAAACAATCTAAACGTTAGAAGCTAAGATCTATATATGAAAGAAAACTCACTGTGTTTGTCTTTTTGAGCCTGAGTTACTTCACTTAGTACATATTTTCCAGATACATCCATTTTCCTACAAACTTCATAGACAATTAGAACTATACAGTGTTTATGTGTTGCAACTTTATAATCCATTCATCAGCTAATGACATATGGGCTGATTCCATTTTTACCTACTGTAAGTAGAATAGTGAAGTGGAGAAAATATTTACCAAACAGTACATCATTTCAGTTAAACAGGAGGAATGATGGCAGGTGTTTGAGATGGGAATTCCAGTGAGGTCTACAGGCTTTTTTGGTTTAATGGGTATGACATTTGGTTAATGAAGAACAAGCATCCTTTCAGAGATTTCTCTCTTGCTATAATATTCCCTTCAGGGCATAAGTATATTGTCTTCTCTTGTACTTTGTTTTATTTGGTTACTTCATCCACTGATCCTCCTGGCTCCATAGACTCTATTTTTTTAAGCTGTATAGCACTAAAGAACAATCCAAGAGAATCTGTCCTTAGTGAAGGCTCTTACTTCTTAGCCTGCCTCTACTGTTCTCTACTTTGTGAATATCCTTGTGTTTTCTACATGCATATTTTATAGGTTATTTCTAAATTGTATTTTAGGAGAATAATGGAAACATTGCATGACTCCTTCATCCTGGAAGTAGAATTTTATTTTTTCAACTACTATTGACACTCTTAAAAAATATTTGCTTCTAAAAAATAATTGACTTACTAGAACAATTCTCTTTTCAGTTTCTCATCTTCACCACCACATTGAGCTATTGAGGTAAACAAAAACAACAACAAAAAGACAATGAAGTAGGAAAGAAGGGATTCAGAGGAGTGGGGATAGAAGACAGGAAAAAGAGAAAGTGTGGGAGGAGATTATGATCATGGTATTGTCTATATGCATGGAGATTTTTAGAAATAATTATTTTTCCTAACAAGATGAAAATGTTGTAATTAATAATGGAAGATAATTGAGAGAGTTTTATTATCAATCATAAATATGTGTGCCCATGCATTCAAGAATGCAAAGAGTTAAAATAGTAATTTTCAAGTCTTTGAAAATTCTGGAGCACAATGTATTTACAAAAACTTATAGGATGTTATTTTGATATGTAAGTTTTAGGATTTTGTGTTGCTGACCAGACATTCAGTAATTTATCATGAGCATGAATTTATTTACGTATGTTTCTGGAGGCTGGTAAGTCCAAGACCATGGCATGCATATCTGGTATCAGCTTCCCTACTTTGCTACAATGTTGTATAAGGGCAAAGAAGCAAACAGAAAGCAAAGGGTAGAGAAAGAAGGAGGGAAAGAAAGTGGTAGCTCTTGAGACACTAGTATGCATTATCAAGATATTTATGAGGTAATGCTTTTTCTTAAGAAATTAAAATTCAGTAAAAATAAAAGAGTTGAGCATAAAGATAATTTTCACATTAAATTAAGAATGTTAAGACCAACAAATGTGCTTTACAAAATGTGGTTAATAGCCAGGTGTGGTGGTGCACACCTTTAATACCAGCACTTTGGAGTCAAAGGTAGGATGATTACCATGAGGCTACCCTGAGACTACATAGTGAATTCCAGGTCAGCCTGACCTAGATTGAAGCCCTACCTCAAAAACAACAACAACAAAAATTCCCATTTGGGGCTGGAGATATGGCTTAGTGGTTGAGAGACTTGCCAGCAAAGCCAAGGGACCCAAGTTCAATTCCCTAGTACTCACATAAAACCAGCCATACAAGGTGACCCATGTGTCAAACTCATTTGTAATCCCTAGAGGCCCTGGTGCACCATTCTCTCTCTCTAAAAAAAAAAAAGAAAGAAAGAAAGAAGAAAAAAATGTGGTTATGGTTAAATATGGAGGTCAGTAGTTTCTTTTCATTTGAAAAGGAGTGAACCTCATATTTTCATTATTCCTTTTATGATAATCTGTGTGTGGCTTTTAATAGGACATGCTTTTAATTAATAAGATATACATACATACATTCCTAAAGAATATACATTAGAATAAAAATTTGGGGGGAGGATATATAAGAAGTGTGATTTGCTTGGAGAAGATGAATTCCTCAAATTCCTGTGTGCATCATATGATTCAAAGATATGAATTGTGTTTAATGCTGTTAGAAAAATTTCAGAAATACTTGAAAGTGGTGTGAGTTTTTAAAGTTGAGAGAACTTTTGTTTCTTTTGTGGTTTTGTTGTTCTTTTGTGCTCTATGGAAGTAATACTATGATATAAAACTTACTATGCATTTTTTTTCTCTCTGAAAGTAGGAACTCATAAATTCTCACATCATTACTTAGAAGCTTAATAAAGTTCCCATCTGTTTTCTAAAGCCTCATTAAACTTCTCAGGACTTTACTAGTTGAACAGAGGAATGGTTTCCAGCAGAAACCACGAGCAATATTGTATTTTTTGACAACTTACAAAAAACTCATTTTATTGCCACTGAGAATTCAGAGTGTTCCATATATATGATGTTTTCATATGATAGTCATACAAACACAACATATGTAGAGTTATTAGCTGTGCATAAGTAAATTGTCTAGGCATACATATTTTTAATTAATTATTTATTTGACAGAGAAAGAGGGAGAGAGAGAAAGAGAATGGGTATACCAGGGCCTCCAGCCACTGCAAATGAACTCCAGATGTGTGCGCCCCCTTGTGCATCTGGCTAATGTTGGTCCTCGGGAATCAAACCAGCATCCTTTGGCTTTGCAGGCAAATGCCTTAACCGCTAAGCCATCCCTCCAGCACTAAGCATAAACATTTTCATGTGGCAGTTCTAATATCTTCATATGTATGCATCTTGCTTTAAAATGTTTTGATATATCATGGCCACAGTCCTGATTTTGAAACTGGCAGCATTCTAAAAGTATTTATATGATTTTATTAATGGAAATTTGTTAAAATCACCACCACAGAAATGCTGATAAAATGTTTTCTAGGCTACCATACAGAATACCAATCTTGAATTATGAGCCCAGGAGTCCAGGATTGGCCTTTTGAGTGGTACAAAACAAGAAAATAAAACTAGATTCACCTTTCTATTTACCACAATACTACAGAGTTTGAAAACATTTAAAAATCAAATTTGTCACTGGAGGCTTCTCTGCAAACTTGCTTCTGTTTCCAAGGCTCTGATTCTACAAGAGGCTTTTCAAATGTATTAAGTATTAGCAAAACTCAAGGCAGAAACTAAAGATTGACTTCTAGAAATGCAGTTTTCCAGCTAATATCTACATATCTTCATTTTTTTATTGTAAATTATAGAAAGGTACTTACCATAAAGATTGGCTCTAGAAGAAGTAGTTCTGTGCTTCAAATATAAGTATTGAATATATACCATCAGGGACAGGAATTTTTTGTATAATTAGACTCATTAATGTGTAGCAAGATCCTCACTGAAAATTTACGTATGCTGAAGTTTGTATCTTGGAAATAGAGTTGTTAGTAAGTAAATAAATCTAGTTTGTCCTCCTGGTCTTACACATGAAGCAGTCTAGTAGTCACAGGTGTAGGCCACTTAGAATTCAGTGTCTTTCTGCCATTGGTCCATCCTGCGCTTCATAATTTTGTACTCTTTTTAAAACAAAGCTTGTCTGGAGATACTTATGATCTTAATGCCAATTCAAATCCCCAGCAGTTTATGCTATTCAAGAAGGAAGGGCAATGACTTCTTCTTATTGGTATATGTCATAATACATCTGCTCTTGGTAGGTAGTGCTTCCTACTGCAGAATAAAATGAAGCCAGTGGAAATAAATTAGGACCAAAACATAGATATCACTCTTGTGAGTGAGTGTGTGTGTGTGTGTGTGTGTGTGTGTGTGTGTAGCTTGCATACTCAACTAATTAAATAAGTATTATAGAATTATACTGAACCTTTGCTTCATTACATAATACATTAACATTTACCTCAGGCTTCCCATTGCTCAAATGGTCTTTTTTTCTTTTTTATAAATTAATTTATTTTTGATTAACAACTTCTATGATTATAAACAATATCCCATGGTAATACCCTCCCTCACCCCACTTTCCCCTTTGAAACCACACTCTCCATCATAACCCCTCCCTCTCTAAATCAGTCTCTCTGTTATTTTAATGTCATGATCTTCTCCTCCTATTATGATGGTCTTGTGTAGGTAGTGTCAGGCACTGTGAGGTCATGGATATCCAGGTCATTTTGTGTCTGGAAAAGCACGTTGTAAGGAGTCCTACCCTTCCTTTGGCTCTTACATTCTTTCCACCACCTCTCCTGCAAAGGATCTTGAGACTTGGCATGTGTGATAGAGATAGTGCAGTGCTGAGCACTCCTCTGTCACTTCTTCTCGGCACCATGATGCATTCTGAGCCATCCCAAGGTCACTGCCATCTGAAAAGAGAAGGTTCTCTAGCCAAAAGTGAGAGTAGTGTTAATATATAGGTATGAACATTCAGAGAAGTGCTTACTGGGCAGTTTGATGAGCATAGTATATACATTTAGCCAGACAGCAGCAGATGTTACACCCTAGGGCTCATGACTAACCCTGTTGTACATTTTCAGTATCAGGAATGTATTCCCTCCCATGGAGTGGGCCTCAAGTCAAATTAGAGGGCAGTTGGTTTCCCCCATAACAGATGTGCCACTGTTGCACCTTTTGGCTCATTTGGCCTGGCTGTCAAATCTAAGGTTTCCAGTGTCCACTGTTGAGTATCTCCACTGGTGATTTTTCTCTTTCCCACTGAACTCCATGCAGTGTGGCTTTTCCCAGATTTCTGATAGCTGGTGTACATGGTGGAGATTTTCAGGTCAGTTCCAGCAGGATTTCTCAATAACCTTGTAGCCCAAGTATGTACAGTCTTCAGCAATAGGGTCTTACCATCTATTATTGGTGGGAAACCAGGGGCCTTGGCAATGGCCTGTAATGTTTTGGGGGCATCAGGGACCTCCCTGGCCAAAATCTAACTGGAAGTTATCCTATTCTTTTCTTAACTTTATCAGTAATGGCTCTTTCAGAGTCATGGCCCCAGATGGCAAGACATTGGCTGACATACTGTGTGCATTAATAATAAAAATACTGGTGTGTGATATTAATGCAGACAGAATGTCAGCCAGTGTCTTGCCATCTGGGGCCGATATTAACAAACAATAATTTGTAATTACATTATTAACAAAGTAATGCAGGACGACATTATAAAACATTTTAATTACATCAATGTTCTAAAAGTACCAAAAGACTTGGAAAACAAATAAATAACAAACTGATAACCAGAACCAGAATCAGAGAGGTACAGACCATTTTCCTCAGGAGCCTATATTATAAAGAAGCAAAGGGAAGGATTAACAGAGTAGTCTGGGATATGGCCTATATCCACAACCACTGGAATTTGAATTCATTGATATTTGTTCACATATATACATTGCAAATCATTGTACCTTAAGTCTTAAAAAAATCAAAGTAAATGTGGGTTAGACTCCTGGAATGGGGCTACAACGGCTTTTGAATTTATTATTTCTCTCGAAAGCAGTAAGAAAATATTCAAAGTTAACAGTTTTTTTCAGATTTCTGGAATTTAATTGAATATTTAAAATAACTATAGATCATTTATTTTAAATAATGTAAACAAAAAGTGAATTTTTATAAGAAAACAATATGTGAAAATAAAATCCTAATATGAGTTATTTAGTTATTTATCATTAAAACAAGATTTTATTTTCACATATCGTTTTCTTATAAAAAATTCTGTTTATAACTCCACTGTGGTATTAAATTACCGATCCCAGAAAAAGGACAGTAATTCAGCAATAGCATAGCACACAACTCAGTGAAGAGTGTAAACTGTGTTCAGAGGTCCTTGAGCCTTGTACCAGAAGAATCACAACTGTTTGACTTATCTGGATGCTTCCTGGAAACATCCCTGTAATGGACTTGAATCAGACCCATTAGAAAAATCATAACCCTAGGTATTTTCTCAAAGCAATCATCAGCAGTTGATTCAAGTATAGCTCCCCAATTCTCAGTGCCAGTGATGATAAGTGGGAGGTGAGTAGATGCAGGGGTATGTGGCAAAGAAGGATGATATAAGTCTCTCAGGACCAGACCATCAAAAGACCCAGGGAAAGAAAGGAACAAGAATCTATGCCAAATCATCAGTCAGAGCACCAAAAATGTGAGAATTATTAGAAGACATTGCTGCAAATAATGACAGAAATACATTTCTGATCTTTAGCTTAACATCAAGTTAAAAAGACAGAGACAACCAACCACTCTGATTTGTGCAAATAATCTAGGAAGGCACGACAATGAAAAATAAGAACAATATATGGAAATCAAATGGAAATAGCAGTTGACTCAGAGGGATGAGGATCTCATTTCCAGAACATTGTTTGAACTGCCAGTTTTAGACAAATTTTACATTCATATCATTCAAAAAATCAGAACAAAGAAAATTCAGCAAATTTCATAAGAAAATGAACTCTTCATAGGAACTTCCCTGAAGAAACTAACTGGTAAACTTAACATTGAATTTCATTTTACAAATACATTTTAATGTCTGCAGGATGCCAGACCCAAAGAATTACGATTCCTTAGTAAAAAAGACTATTATTGGAGATATAAAAATAAATTTTAGAAGTCTGTAGTAGGGTAGATTAAAGGGCAGAAATGGTCAAATTACTATATGTTTATATATCATAGTGTTCAACAAAACAAAAAGAGAAAACAAAAAAAATTAAAGTTCTATATTTAAAAGAGTACTGCCATTTTTTAATCCTATGATAAACCAATAATGGATTTCTAAAGGACAACTAAGATTATTACACCTAAAAATTAAGTTAAAAAGAAATATACAAATAATATCTCAGAAAATTTTCTGGTAGGATCAAACATGCTGTCCTACACAAAATAGGAATTCCAAGAGAATAGAGAGTGGGTGACAAAATTACTACTTAAAATTTAATAGCACAAAACTTCTCAATTTGCAGCCAAACTTTAACCTATCCCATCAAAGACCTCAGTGAACTCCATATTGTTTAAGTACACACAATTAAGGACAGTTTGGCTAAACCATCAATATTCCCAAAGATAAACTTGAAAGCATCTAGGAAAATGAACCATCTAGGGATTATTAACAAGAGTAGCAGTTCACATCTCATCTCACAAAAGACCATGGAACTCCGAAGGCAATAGAATAACCAAAGAAAACATTATCAAATAAGAGTTATATGTTCAGTTCAATGGACCTTTAAAAATGAATATGGCCAGGCATGGTGGTGCATGCCTTTAATCCCAGCACTTGGGAGGCAGAGGTAGGCAGAGCGCTGTGAGTTCGAGGCCGCCCTGAGACTACATAGTGAATTCCAGGTCAGCCTGGGTTAGAGTGAGACCCTACCTTGAAAAAACAAAACAAAACAAAAAAAAATATGAAGTTAAACCACAACTTTATTAGAAAACTAAGAGAATTTGTCCTAGAAAGCATGCACTAAAATAAAGATGTTTAAGAATGAAATGAAAAGACACAGATGAAGGTAACTGTATAATTATATATACTAATGTATTTTTTATATATTAAAGTCATAATTTCAAAAATACATGTATGAATTAATAACTATAATACTATCAGAGCTTGTAATAAACTCTACTAAATACCACAATGATAACACAAAGGAAAGAATCATAAGGTACAAGGTATATTAGAGAAAGTTTTTTTATTGAAATTAGGTTGCTGATATGATGAATAAATCTTTTATATTTTTATTTATTTATATATTTGAAAGAGAGGCAGAAAGACAGAGAGAGAGAAAACCAGCACACAAGGGCCTCAAGCCACTCCAGATGCATGTACTACCTTGTTTGTCTAGCTTAAGTGGGTCCTGGGGAATCTAACTTGGGTCCTTGGGGTTTGCAGGCAAATTCCTAGACCATTAAGCCATCTCTTCAGCCTATTTTTTAAAAATTAAATATTTTATTTATTTATTTGAGAGATGAGCAGATAAAGAGAGGGAGGAATTACCAATAATTTCAAATAAATAAATAAATGTCTACTAGAATAACTTATTAAAAATAAATAATATATACCAAAAGAAAAAAAACATTAAGAATTTTAATAAAAGCACATAAAATAGTACATATACACAAAATTGAAACAGGTTAATGGAGGAAAAAAGGTATAGAAAGAACTCATGTGCAGTAAAGTAGGTATGATGGCATCCTTGTACTTCTTGGGAGGTTGAAACAAGAGAGTCACAAGTTCAAGGAAGGTGGGAGCTATATCATGTGATATAGCTAAAACATTAAACATGTGATATGTCTAAAACATTACAAGTGATATATATATAACATTTAGCTTATCTATACAAATACTATGTGCACATTCAGATTAAAAGACAGAGATTATCAAAATAAATTATTTTTTAAAATGCTACAACTCCTTGGTGTCCTCAAGTAAAAGATGGCAGACTTTTAACTTGGGTTTTGTATAATATAATTGTAGATTTTCATGAAGTTGTAAAAATTAACATAGAGAGTTGTTGATGTCCTTACCCACCTTTTAGCAATGGTCATATCTTAAAAACATTTTACTACTAGATTGGACTTAATTTAGTTTCATTTTCATTCAGTTCAATATGCTGTTTTAAGACTTATTTTGAGCATTTCTTCTTTGTAATACAGTATTTGGAAGACTGTTATTTCATTCTCAAATATTATGAAATTTGATTGTTTCTGTGATTGAGTCTGCTGTAATCAGATAATATAGTCCCCATGAGCTTACTCATTTTAAATTGTTGATTTTTGTGTTATAGAAAATATGACATTGTCTGTTGTGGTATAGTCCCATATAAACTTACACATAACCTGACTCTACTTTTGTTGGCCAAAGTTCTATAAATGTGAACCAGATCTTGTTAGTTGCTATTGTTTCAGATTACTCAATACACTTACTGGTTTCCTACCTACTATCAATTAAAGTTTTAGGAATTTGTATCAGTTTTTTTTTTTTTTTTTTTTTTACTGTAAACACAATATCATATATTTGAGGTTCTTGTAAACAACATATATTTACTTCATGTTGTTAAGCTTATGCATAGGTTTATATTCGTCAAAGTACTTAGACAATTTATAGTTTATGTTATTACTAGTATACTTTACTTCTATTTTCATTTTTGACTACTTATATTTTATCTCTTTTGCTTTCTTTCTACTTTATTTTTTTGTCTTTAGTACATTTTCTTATAAGAGACAAACAGTGAGAGAGAGAAAGGGAGAGAGAGAGATAATTAGTGCAGCAAGGCCTCCAGCCACTGCAATCAAATTGCAGATGGGTTCACCACCTTGTGCACATGCGTCACCTTATGCATCTGCCTTATGTTGGTTCTGGGGACTCAAACCTGGGTTCTTAGGATTTGCAGGCAAGTGCCTTGAACATTAAACCATTTTGCCAGCTAGCATTTTGTATTTTTAAAGAAATAAATTTGTTTTACCTACAGTGAATATAAATATAGCATTGTAAAAATTGTTTGTATAGAGGTTGTATTTTCTATATTTAAATGTATAAAACACACAGGATCATTATATATATATATATATATATATATATATATATATATATATATATGCTATGTATACTTTTATGATTTTATATACAAAATTTAAAAATATGTTCCCTACTTACAATAAGAACCACCCCATACAATTTTATAATTTTGTTTTTATATTGGGTTTTTTGAAGTACAGTCTTACTTTAGCCCAGGTTGACCTAGAATTTATTATAGAGTCTCAGGGTGGTCTTGAACTCACAGCAATCCTCCTACCTCTTCCTACCGAGTACTAGGATTAAAGGTGTGTGCCACCACACCTGGCTACAATTTTATAAGTGTGCCACCATGCCCAGCTGGACTCTGTTTTTCTATAGGTTAGTTTTTATTACTATCTTTGAAGAAATTTTCCTGTCTTCATTCTGCAGATGCATGATTCTCATGTGGCCAAACAGTTTTCTTTTCTTTTTAAATTTTATCCTTATATTTTTTGTATTCTTTAATTTTTTTATATAAACAGAGAGAAGAGAGAGGGAGAGAGAAGGAGAGAGAGAATAAGAATGCCAGGGTCTATTGCCACTGCAAACACACTCCAAGTGCATGTGCCCCTTTGTGCATCTGACTTTATGTGAGTACTGGGAAATCAGATCTGGCCTGTATGGCTTTGCAAGCAAGCATCTTCAACCACTATGCAATCTCTCAAGGCCTATCCTTATGTTTTATATAGAAAATCACTGCTGAAAACATTACTTTTCTGCTAATTTCAACAAAATCTTACTAATACCATTTAATACTTTCCTGTTCTTCCATTTTGTTCCTCATTTTTGAACTCTGAGGTCATGAATGTAAAGTATTTTTTATAACCTCATAGAACACTGTGGGCCATTTTTTCAATAGCTGTATATCTTTTAACCTTCATGGTTAGAATTCATTGTTTTCTCATCCAGTTCACTGTTTACATTTTTTGTTTTCTCTTTTTTTTTATTAATTAGTTTTATACTCAGCAAATACAGTCAGTTTGGTACCATTATTAGGCTCACCCGTGACCTACCCCTTCCCCATGGCCCCTCCTTGTTGAGGTATATGGGTCATGCATTGTGGAGTTAGCCCACAGATATGGGTAAAATAAATGTCTCTGCATATCATGACCCAACATGTGGCTCTGACATTCTTTCTGCCCCCTCTTCAGCAACCTAGGTACACCCTTAAGTGCTCCTAAATTCCCTCTGTCTACATTGCCAACTCTTGTTAAAATAGCACCAATAGGTGGGGACCAAGCATTTGAAATGTAAGCCTTTTGGGGTAATTTCATATTTTACCTATAACAGAAGCATAACAATCATAAAAGTAATTGATTATAACAATAGAGCCGATAGATAGATGATAGACAGACAGATAGGTATACATATATATACACACATACATATGTGTGTATGTGCATGTGTGTGTGTGTGTACTGATGAACTTGATAATAAAAATACAACTGAATAATTTAAGTTCTATCCATTTGTCTAAAATAAATAGAACAATTGGAAAGAAGACTAAAAGGCGTGCAAAACACAGCCATCATGATTAACCATCCAGATGATCACATGTACCAACTAAATATAAACATGTTGTTCTCATGTACATTCAATATAAGCACATTATGAGAGATAGAAATATGTAGCTTTGATCATAAAGTAATCTTCAGTAATTTAAACTATTTGAAATCATAAAAAATACATGTTAAACTGCCTTACAAATATGGTTCAGTAAGTAGAGTAAAAAGAGAGATAAAATTTTGAAATCATAAATTCAAAGCAGTAAAATATCACTGAAGTTAGAAAATAAAGCTGAAAAATTTATAGAATCACTATAGTTATTTCAATAATTTATAAAATTTTAATAAAAATATGTTACTTTTTTTTGTTTGTTTGTTTTTGTTTTTTGAGGTAAGGTCTCACTCTAGCCCAGGCTGACCTGGAATTCATTATGGAGTCTCAGGGTGGCCTCAAACTCACGGCGATCCTCCTACCTCTGCCTCCCGAGTGCTGGGATTAAAGGTGTGCGCCACCACGCCCGGCTTAATTTCTAGAATATATAAAACAATGAATGTAACCCGAAAACAGATTACTTGAATAAAATTAAATAACAAAAATATGTAAACAGAATTTGTAGAACACTACCTACAAAGAACATGTCAGAGCCAGATGACATGTCTTATAGAATTGGCTAAATAACTCAAAATGAATTATTTTCAACAAAATTCCTAAGAAGAAATATTATTTAGCTTATTACTTGAAAGAATAAATATCCAATACCAAAACCAAAGAAATCCAGAAGAAAGGGAACCTGCAGAACAACAGACCTTATGAGTGTCACTGATACTGCCCTTAATAAAATGCTACCAAGCCATATCCAGCAACAACAGAAATCATCATGGCCCATTGCCACTTGGGATATAACCAAATAATACATGAAAGACATTTATCAAAAAGCAGTCAGGGGCTGGAGAGATGGCTTAGCCGTTAGGCGCTTGCCTGTGGAGCCTAAGGATCCTGGTTCGAGGCTCAATTCCCCAGGACCCACGTTAGCCAGATGCACAAGGGGTCGCACGCATCTGGAGTTCGTATGCACTGGCTGGAGACCTTGGCGCGCCCATTCTCTCTGTCACTCTCAAATAAAGAAATAAAAAATGAACAAAAAATATTTAAAAAAAAAGCAGTCAGGGGCTGGAGAGATGGCTTAGCGGTTAAGCGCTTGCCAGTGAAGCCTAAGGACCCCGGTTTGAGGCTCGGTTCCCCAGGTCCCACGTTAGCCAGATGCACAAGAGGGCGCACGCGTCTGGAGTTCGTTTGCAGAGGCTGGAAGCCCTGGCGCGCCCATTCTCTCTCTCTCCCTCTATCTGTCTTTCTCTCTGTGTCTGTCACTCTCAAATAAATAAATAAATAATTTTAAAAAAAAGCAGTCAGTACAATATGCCATATTAAGTGATTAGAAGAGAAAAATACACAATTATTGTAAAAGGCACAAATGTATGCAGAAATCTACCACTTTTTCATAGCTATAGAAAATATTAAGAAATACAGAGTGGATACTCTTGTATCTGTAATCAGGATGAAAAAATAAATGACATATTCTTCTCACTGCTGCCAATACTGTATTGAAAGTTCTAGCTATGGAGAGGAGACATGGACTGAAACGCAGAAAATCCTTCTGTACCTGCTAAAAGTATGTTCTAACCAATGAACTCTGCAGGGCTAGCAATGTTGGGAGACTAATTCACAGTGCTTCTTCTGTACCATGAACATGAACAGCTGAGGTTGAAATTCAGGAAGTAACTGCAAAGATAATAGATATAAAAATACAGTTATTAGAAATTTCTTGAACAAAATGAATGCAAGGTTACTCACTGGTAACTGTCTTGAAAGGAAAGAAATTAGACTAATAAATATAGCCATATCTCATGTGCACTAATGAAATATCAGTTATTTTAGCCTAACAGTGACCCCCAAATAAATATGAAGGTTCAGTCCTATCTTTATCAAAATACTTCCTGTATTCTTAGAAGAATATCCATTTGATTTTAAATGTCCAGTGCTCTAAAAATTTATAGAAATGTAAAGAAATAAAAATATAAAAGTCAATCTTAAAGAGGGAATTAAAGTTGGGGCTTCTGTTTTTTTTTTAATTATTTATTTATTTGAGAGCGACAGACACAGAGAGAAGGACAGATAGAGGGAGAGAGAGAGAATGGGTGCGCCAGGGCTTCCAGCCTCTGCAAACGAACTCCAGACGCGTGCACACCCTTGTGCATCTGGCTAATGTGGGACCTGGGGAACCGAGCCTCGAACCGGGGTCCTTAGGCTTCACCGCTAAGCCATCTCTCCAGCCCTGGGGCTTCTGTTTTTGAACATTACAAAACAGAGAAGTGCTGGCAGAAGGAGAGACAAGGCAGACAGACACTGGAATAGAAACAATGCTCATCTATGATTAATCTTAGGTATACTTTTCAACACAGTGGAATATGATTTAATCTTTTTCTTAACATCATTCAAAAGTTACCCAAACATAAATTACAGAATTATATGTAAGAGCCGGAAAACATATGAGTAAACTATAGTTTTCTACACAGAGCATGGCAATGGCCTGATGGTCTGAGTTATAACACCAGAAACACACAAGACAAACATGAAACCCTGAATGTCATTAAAATTAAAAAAAATGAACATTTGTGTTATTGTACAATAAAGAAAGTAGAGATATAGTACATAGAATAAAAGAAAAATGTACCCATCGTTTAAAAATGCTCATGTGTATAATATTTAAGGAGTCTTTACTAGTAAAATAGAAAATAACCTAAAATGAACCTAACATGGCTCAGGGAAATTTTCAGAAGAGGGGGCAGCAAGAATGTCAGAGCCACACATTGCTTCATGATACACAGAGACATTTCCTCCTACCCGTAACTGATGGCTATCCCCACAATGCATGACCCATATTCCCCAACCAGGAGGATACCTGTGGAGGGAGAGGACAGGGAGGAGACTACAATAGTACCAACTTAACTGTATGCACTGATTACAATACTAATTTAAAAGAAAAAAAATGGAATATGAAAATAGAGCTGAAGATTTGTCTAAGTTGGTAAAGTGCTTGCCTTACATGAATTAAGCTTTGGGTTCCATCCCCATTACAATATTAAAAACAAGGGATATGGTGGCAAAAGGTTATAATCGAGTCCTCAAGTGATAGAGAAAGGATGATTAGAAGTTCAAAGTAAACCGCAAGTTTAAGACCACCTGGGCTACATAAAACCTTGCGAGTGCTAGAGAGATGGCTTAGTAGGTAAGGCACTTACCTGCAAAGTACAAGTAATCATGTTTGACTCTCCAAACCCAACTCAGCTGCATAAAGATGAGCCAAGTGCAAGGTTGCACATGGCACTAGGTGTGCACAAGTCTCAGAAGTTCTATTTTAATAGTTAAGGTCCTGGCATGCCAATTCTCTCTCTCTCTCTCTTTCTCTCTCTCTCTCTCTCTGTCTGTCTAAAAATAAAAATAAAAACCTTGTTACTCCATTTCAAATAATCCATTTCAAATAGACCTGAGTCGACATTTTTCAGAAAATTCATTCAAATGGTACAAAAACATTTTTTAAATTAGTAGTGATGGAAATGCAATTCAAAACTATAAAAAACTTATTTTCACTCAGTAGGAAGCTATCATAACTTCAAAGCAATAACAATGATTGTTAAGGATGTAGAAAAGCTGGTTCCTTTACAGTTTGCTAGTGGCAGCAAAGTGTTTTATCTCCTACAAAAACAGTTGATATTTCACAAAATATGCAACGTAGAACTGTCATATTACCCAGAAACTTCACTCTTAACTGTATACCAAACAAGATGAAAACCACCTTCCTAGAAAATTGTACACAGATGTGCACAATAGTATTACGTACAATAACCAAATAATGGAAGTAAACCAGATGGTCAACAATGGAATTAGACAATGAATTATGGCCACTTAATTGGATATTATTCGTGAAGAAAGAGAATGAATGTACAAATACATTGTACAGCATGGAGAAAGCTTAAAATTATTATGTCAGTTGAATTCAAACATCACAGTACTCATCTGTATGAAGTTAGTTATATAAAACGCTCAAAATAGAACATTCAATATGAGGATAAAGAGATCAGGATTGGCAGGAGAAATGAAAATTGACTTATTTGGATGTGAAATTTATTTCTGAAGTGGTGCAAATGTTATAAAACTTGATATTGATAATAATTATGCAACTATAAAGTGGCTTAGGCATATCTGACTGCACCTAGTGGTATATGGAAGAAGCATTCTATTAATAGTAAGAGCGGTTTCTTTCCCTATCTGTTGACTGTGAGGTCATGAAGAATATTGGAGCTAACATGGGCCTCAAGAAAAAAATGAGAATCATAATGGCTGACAAGAAGGAGCTTGTTACAAAAAGCAGAACATTCCAGAAAATGTACTTTTTCCTAATGGCTTTCAATAGATTTGTTGTAACACTCTAGAAGATCCCTTTATTCATGCTTTAATGACCTGAGGTTTATATCATTATGGTGTTGCTATGAGAAGAAGGTATGAAAATTTATATGGGGACTGAACTATTGATTGATATCAGTTAGACATGCAGTAGATTCAGGAGATCAACAGAAATTTTAAAGGAAACACAGACTGGAAGAAGGTAAGTTCCATATGTTAATATCCAGAAATCATTTAGTGCACTTTCCAATTTTTCAAGACTTTCTGCCTTGCCCTCTACCATCCAATGACATTTTGTTTCCCATTTCAAACAGAAGTAAGCAAAGCTACATATCAAAATGCTACATGTAAAAATCCATCCCACTTGGACCCATGTACTCTGCCTCATCTGTGCTTTGAACACCCTCTCTATGCCTCTCTTTGTATTCACTGTCATTGATTTTGTGCTGGATACTGCAGTGTTCTTTTTTATTATTTTCTATTTTTTAGACAATTAGTTCCATATTTGTCCACATATTTTAGTTCTCTAAAATTTATACAAGCAACCTAATAATATTCTACTATCACACTTAATTATGCTTTCATGTTCTATGTTTGCAGTACCCATAACTAATAATGAGCTGAAAGTAATAGATGGCAAACTTCAGAAATCATGAAAAGCATTAATTCTTACATTGCATACCATACTGAGTATCATAGTCAGATTGTGTGCCTATTTTCTCCTCCCTTCTTCCTGTAGCATGAGTTATCCCTTTAACGTGAGCACCCACCTATTAGTTGCTTTTGAAATAGTTTAAGAGAAAAGAGGGAGGAGATGTGGCTCAGTCGTCAAAGAAAGTTACTTGCAAAGCCTGACAGCCTTGGTTCTATTCCCCAGTACCCATGTAAGGCCAGGTACACAAAGTGGTACATGTCTGGAATTCATATGCAGTGACACGAAGTTCTGGCTTACCTGTAGTCACTCTCTGTGTCTGTCTGTCTCTCTTTCTCAAACAATAAAAAATGTTTTAAAAACTAAAGAGGAAAGGACTATATTCATATAATTTTTTATTATATTATACTTTATACTTCTACAATTACTAATTTTATTACCTGATCTGATTAATTTATGAATTAAGCTGTTTCATATGTGTGAATAAATACAAAATACAATATTTATAGGTACACCCTGACTCAGGATTGATTTATGCTTTTAATCATATGCTTATTATGAAACAATCTCAGCAGATATTAAAAAACATCTGCTTTTTGATGGTTACATTTTATGCATTTGTTTTTATAAATGGTACATCATGGTATTAAGTGCACTTTTCTCTTAAAATATTTTTTTTATTTGCTAATGGTTTTGATCATTTTGGAGCAATTGAGGAATATCTATAGAATGGCTAGTTCTTACTATGGGTTCAAGCACTCATTAGGGAGTCTATAAAAACAGAACAACTGCTGTATGCACATTTCTGAAATGTTACAAATACAGTATTAATATGTCCTATTGGACTTTGCTTTATTTAGGAAGGAAAGATAATTTTCAGCTTTCTTGTTTATTTTGACTTAATCTTCTATGTTTGAGAGACATTTCCAGGAATATTTTGTTGTCATTATGGTACAAATATCCTTTTTCAAAGTATAAAAATGATTACCATATTGTCAAGCCCATTGGCAAATATGAGTTTGAATTTTATAGAGGCCTCTGATTTTTCTCTCCCACTTTACAATTGCTGTTGTCCTTTGTTGGTTCTCCACAAACTCCCTACATTTCTGTACCATACTATCCATGGGATGAGGAAACTTTCTTTCCCCTACATTCTACACATCCCTTTATCATCTCACCTAGAAATAAGGTGACCTATCTTTTGCAGGCTGACAGAATCACAGTTTTTCAATTCCAAACCTGATATACCTTAATACCCTCAATAGCACTGTGATGTTCCAATTACCACCCCTTATGTATCTGTTCTTCTCTCAGACATACAAAACAAAAATTTTGATCTTTTTGTGTCAAAACTGTTCTTACGTCAGTTTCAACCTTGCAACCTTTCTATCCATGACAACTCCAAGTAGTTCCTCGACTTCTCTTTCAAAGGCTTTTGTCATTGAAAACCACAACGTGGTCTTTCTCCTCTCATTCTCATTAGTTTGGCCAGGATAATCATTTTAATAAGTTTCTAATTCTTAGATTAATTGCTCATGGTAAAACACATGCAGGTAATATTGCTCAGCATATTCTGCTCCTTTGTTTCTTTGACTTGATTTTCTAATGATAACTGAATTCACTCTGTGCTGCACAAATGGGCCCTTACTTTCATCAAAATCCTAGAGTGCCTTTTCTAAAGGTATTTGAAATTATACTTCTGCTACATGGAATATTTTCCAACAAACACCATAACTGTTTATTCTTGGGTATCTCAAAATTAAATCCACATGGCACTGTGTTCTTGCTCTCCATGGCTTCTCAAACACTCTTTCCTACTGTGTTGTCCTTTACTGAGCATGTGCTGATAGGGGGTTACTTCCTGTATTCATGTTCCTAGGGTGCCATGACTTGTCTTTTGTCAGGTTGATTTGTTGCTTTTTATCGAAAAAAATAAATAAATAAAAAGGAAAGGTAATATAGAATATTCTAAGTAAGTTAATACTTAAATTTTAAAGATAGCTTTTACTTAAGATTTTTTTAAGTATTCTTTTTTTCTTTCCATTGTCCATGGGTTGCTCTCCCTGTCTGTTTCTTTCTATTGAAAAAATATGTTTTATTTTTATTTATTTATTTGAGAGATGGACAGGGAGAGAGGGAAACAGAGACAGAGAGAGAATGGATGCACCAGAGCATCCAGCTACTCCAAATGAACTCCAGACACACGCACCACCGAGTGCTTCTGGCTTATGTGGGTTCTGGGGAATTGCATGTGGAGCCTTTGATTTTGCAGACACACACATGCCTTAACCACCAAACCATCTCTCCAACCTACTTAATGAGCTGTATTAAGCTAATAAGAATCATGAATCCTTTGTTTCAAGGGAACAGTGTACAGTTTCAGGGAAGCTATTTGTGTTGATTAAGTGAATGGAAATACAAATCTAGAAAGCATTAATAATTGTTAAAAGGGTAGCAGTTCACCTTGATGTGTTTACACAGGAGTGATGATGGATAAATGTGATTTCTTGAACTGGCTGCATAGTGGTGGACTGAGAGTGAGTTCATCTTTCTCTTGCTGTGTGATCTCATCAACAGTTCCTGCCCTTCTTTCTCTATCTCCCCTCCCCTAATAAAATCTCAATCATTATCATATCATTAACAAATAACTTACAGGCTATGTAGAAATAAGTGAAAGCCTAAATCTTCCTTAAAAGACCTGTATAATTGAGGAATTTGTGGGATTTGATGATCTAATTTTGATAGCCATTCTTTAAAATATGTACTAGTAACATTTTTAAAAAAAATGTTATAGTATTTCCCCCATGAAAACATCCAAACCTATTCTTTCCTTATAAAGAAAAAATGAATGTTTATTGTTGTTTAATAACAAACAGGACAATCTTACACTGTCCAAAATTTTAAAATCACTTTCACATCAAGTATTATTTCTATTGTCACATGCTATAAATTAAAAGCATTAAAAGTAATGTTTAAATCAGTTGTAATTCTACAACTTTCATTAGAGTAAAAAAGGAATGACCTTATTGATACTTTCAGTATTTACTCCATGAGAGTTATGCTAATTGTGGTTATGACAGTCTATATATTAACTTCATTGAGGACATACATGTATCAGACATGTTGCAATCCTCTTAGAATTAAAATGTGTTCATGAGAGCCCTGTTGATATTTCATAAAAATACTTAAGACATCATACTTTTAAAATCTATCCTGAGGGCTGGAGAGATGGCTTAGCAGTTAAGCGCTTGCCTGTGAAGCCTAAGGACCCTGGTTCGAGGCTCAGTTCCCCAGGTCCCACGTTAGCCAGATGCACAAGGGGGCACACACGTCTGGAGTTCGTTTGCAGAGGCTGGAAACCCTGGCACGCCCATTCTGTCTCTCTCCCTCTATCTGTCTTTCTCTCCGTGTCTGTCGCTCTCAAATAAATAAATAAATAATATTTTAAAATCTATCCTGAGTATTTCCCTAGGATTTTATGGCTACTCTATCATAATTTGTGGTTAGAAATAAGTTTATGTTTCCATTTTCATTACAAGATATATGATTTTGTTGCTAATGATATGTGAGTTACAAATTTGCATAGGTTTGTAAATAGAACACATCTTGCCAAAAATTCTAAAATGAGCTAATGAAATCTACTTAATTACTGTTTCCTATTTGTTTTAATTTTGTAAATTTGCTGCATGCACCATTGTACAACTAACTACAATAATTGCTGCATGGATTACTTTTGTGCTGCACCATGTGTCTCCTAGTGTTGTATAAACCGTATTCCCTCACAAACCTCATGCAGTTTCCTGTGGAAAAAAATTAACTCACTTTACAGAATGTTGAAGAATATATTTGAGCTATTCTAATCCATATTAGTTATTTGAAGCATGCATAAAGATATCAATACACTTTAAGGTACTTTTAGGATTAGCCTAATTTATATAGCATCAAGAATAAAAAATAAACTTTGAAAAATATACTTCTATGCAGTATTTATCCTGCATGCTAGAGAGATGGCCCAGTTGTTAAGGGCATTTTACCTGTGCAAACATAAGGGCCTAAAGAGGCCCTACATATTACTAAATTTCCAACTTCAGGCACACATAAACAGCTGGGTATGGCCACGTTCATCTGCAACCCTAGCACAGACCCAAGAATTGCTGGAACTCACAAAAACATCAGCAAGCTCTATCATCAGTAAGAGAGTCTGTCTTCAGTAAGAACCAGTAAAGGACAATGGGATACCTGATGTTCAGCTCCAGTCACCACAGGAAGGAAGCTCACTCAGCTACAGGAAAGTTCATGGGATGCCCCATCGGCCCATACACGTGTATACAGCACATGCATATGCACATGCACATGCATATGTGAACACAAACGCACACACACACACACACACACACACAAGCAAAAATAAGAAGAGGAATACTACACCCCTATCTCCTAGCTGCCATTTATAGAAATCAATTTACAATGCATAAATACATGACCGAAGATTTGCTTCCATGGAGATACTAAATCCTGTCAAGTTGACAACCAGAGATTAATCATCACACTTATTAGCCAATAAGTCTTAATTAGAAATCAGCCTTTATGCATTAGATATTATTGATACTAGATAAGTTAAAAATGACTAGCTACTGCCAATTTTACTAAAAAAATTATGTTATCTGACCTATTTGTTTTTCCTTTTAGGAATTGGAATTTTCAAATTTATTTGCTGTTCTTCACTGCATTCATTCATTTTTTGCGGCCAAAGTAGCATGTCTGGACCCTCTATTTTTAGGTAATCAGGCTTCTGCCTCTGCTGCTGGCACCTCTGCAACAACAAGCAAAGCAAAGTATACAAACTGACGTACTGAGCAGTTTTTGACATTTACCATGACTAGTTAAACCCATGAAGACCCCAAAGAAACCACTGTATCTCCACATTGATAAAATCAGACTTAAATTTTAGGGAAAAGGTCATGAGACGTCTCAGACATAATTGTCTTCTGGAAGGCACCTGGACATAATCCCAAATGAACTCCCTCACTTGATTTGTATCAGTGTTTGCTTTCACCAAGCATGAAGACAAAAAAAAAAAAAATGGATGGTGTAATATATGTAAATAATATAAAAACTGTAAGGTACTTATAAATAAAATGAGAATTAAATGGTTATTTCTGTATTTTAGAATATTTTGTATGAGAAACATGTATTGGGCCAGATCATGAACTAATGTCTGTCATTGTATTATGAATGAAAGAGGTTCAAAAATGACAGCAAGGAGCATGCAAAAGAATAATTTCATCAAAGAATGGAACAGTTTAATTTGCCATCTTAAGTTTCTCCTTATAGTCTCATCCCACTACATTGGCATTCCAATTCTGTACAACTAATTTTAAATTGTTCTTTAGAATGACAGAAAGATAATTACATTGACCTATGATAGACACACTGTGAAATGTACTATTACTCCTTGGGGTCACTGTTATTAAAATGTTTTATTAACTGCCAATGTCAACCAAATATGCCAAAAATGTATTAATCATGATTGATGGCAAGATTCATGAATCTTCTTTTTCTTCCTTTGTTTTAAAGACTTCTATTTTGCATAATAAGATGTCTTATCAAATTAAAGATTTATAAATCTTTGGTGACTTTCTAAAAACATTTTCAGAGAAAATAATATCATCAAATATGGCATAAGAAACTATTACTTGTAACTCTCACTACCATTTCTTCATGAACTGGAGCACTCCTACAAAACAGTCTCAAACCTATTATTTATGGTTTTTGTTTGAGTAATACATTATGAGTATCTGGCTGAGATTTGAAACTAAAAGTTAAAATGTACATCTTGGTCTGTCTTGGAGAGTGATTAAGTAACAGCAAATGATGTAGGCTATTTTAATTATCTTACCTTAGCAGATAAATATGAAGAGCTAGAAATTTGTAAAACAAAAATGTATGCATCCACAAATTCAAGGCCAGGTACTATGTGGTTGTAAAAAGTAAAAAAACCTCTGTCCTTCACTATAGGTTTACTGGTGTCAACTTTTAGACAACTATGTGCGTATTGCAAAGAATTTAATTGGCATACTTTCCTAAGTAAATAGACTTAATAAGGTTTCCTTGTTAAAAAAAGAACATGTGTTTAATAAGCAGTTCAGTATTCTTTTCTTAAATAAAAGAAAATGTCATTCAAGACTCAAGAAGGAAGGAAGTTGTTTATTTCAAGGATGTATATTCATTAAATAAAAAAAATAGAAAGTTTATTTGGTAACAGATTCCTTAAAAATAGTAAATTGGAAAAAAAAGCTGAGAACATGTGATTCAACCTAAGAAGTGTTAAGTTAGACCTAAGATGTTTCATCAAATAACTGGAAAATTGGATGACAAAGTTCTAGTATATTTTATTTTGATAATCAAATTGAATACACACCATGATTAGGATATCACATTGAAATGATTGCTTGATATATTAATCACATACATGGCAAAACATTAAGTCCACCAAAAATCTGACTTCTGTAGATTATTTCCAGATTTGCAACTGGAGAAAGAGTAATGAGAGATCTCCACCCTTGTAATCAAAAAGGTGGCTCATTGCTACTAAACTGCAGCTCAGTGTATCCCGTGTTGGGTGATGCCTGTGTGTTCACAGTGTAATGATCTGGTCTGTCTGCAAGCTACAGGAAATGAATCCTTCATCCAAAAGTAAAATAAATAAAAACAAAGGTTTAAAGTTTTACCTAGGTCTTATAGAATCATTTAAAAATTAGTGACAGAGTTTATAAAGTTCAATTTAAAAGTACAAAGAACACCAAGTAAGTTTCCTTTCTGTTATAAAACTTTTGACTGTAATCATGTTCATGATGACATCAAAGGTGAATTCTGGGATCCTTGTGAATATAGGGTTTGTGTCTAAGTATTCACAGACACACATGTACAAATGTACAGTTATAAATATAGGACATTGACCTTAAAACTAAGAGTATATTTCATATATATATATGTACACAATATTCTTTAAGTTATACTATAAATGTTGCTTGAATTACAACTTATTACAACATCCTTCTTGTTATTTTTTTACTAATGAGAAAATACCACAATGCCTAAATTGTTGTTTAACATGATGAATAATGAAGGAAATACTTTTAAGATTTCATCAGTTAAACAATTAGTATTAATTTTTCTTTATAGTGTGATTAGCCATTATCATTTTTATGGCCAGGACTATTGGAATGAAAAGTTTAGAAATGAAAAAATATAAATCTCTATTTCCCATATAAACAAGATTAGATATATGAGACTGATTTACCAAGCTCTAGTTTAAACATTGAGCACACTTAAAAAAAAAAAAGTTAAAGTACATGTGAACCGCTCCAGTGCCTTGATGTATGTTAAGGTGTATATGTACATGTGTGCATGTGTGTGACTGAGAGTAGGTGAAATCATCAAAGAGTTCATTACAATGGACATAGTTCAAACTTAAAGTGGACTACCACTCACAGAAAAGAGTCTGTAACTATTTCAAAAATGCTAAGTAAGATAATGTCTATTGCCTAATAATCAAATATGTCATTTAAGATGAAGTATAAAAAAGCAAGGGCATTTTAATTTTGTTATAGTGCAAGAATAACTTATTTCAAAAGTATTTTAATAAATGCTATAAATAAAATGTTTACCCCAACACTTACCACCCAGTCTGATTTTTCAAGGGAGAATACACTCATTTATTTCTTGCCCATATTTCAAACCTAAACCAACTTACAGCTTTCAAGCCTGCACTTGTAAAACTGCCATTCAAAAAAAAAAAAAAGAAAAGCAATTACTTGGAAATAAATGCCAAGTCAATATCAACCACCAGAGAAAGCATTTTTACAGAGGTGACAAAATCCTCCTCTGGGTGTGTTAGTTTATGGGTCCTTATTCCCCTCATTTACAATGACAAAGCTTCTCCATAAACTTAGTCCATGTTGAATATTGGCTATAAGTGAAGCTTGACTTATAACTGAAGAACAGTAATAACTTTACCAATAACTTAAATTTAATGTTTGAAATTAGCAGTGTGGAAAAGCTTGAAAGCACAGAGACAACCTTGTATTTTACTTGGTAAGGTATGTGTAGATTCTCCAATATGACAACATTTCTAGAATCAATCCTACCATGCCATTAGGTCTCCTGAAGGAATTGCTTGACTTATACCGATAAAATTGTTTATTTCATTCTTATTACTTAATATTTTAAAGCCAAGTCATCTCATTGCACTTTCTAATTTACTTTGGAAGATAAGCAAACTATTATAAATGTCTTATATTTTATACATATCAAAATGCAATGAACTATCAGAAATATGAAATGTAAATATATTTATTTCATTTTTAATTTTTGATGGATGTTTATAAAATGTAAATTAAGAACATGACAATGACTTGTCACTTCATTCTTTCAGTTAATTAATGTATTACTAATGAAAGTATACCTTTTTTAAAAATGAAGTATACTGGAAAATAAAAACAACTGTTTTTTACTACATTTGTTCTGAATTTCTTTGGCTTTGATTTGTTGCATGTGTAGTTTTACCATGGTCCTGAGTCACTAAACTTCAATGAAAACAGGAAAATATGACGGGTCTATCATGGACAGAAAATTATTTGTAATATAATGTGAATCATCAATATTCATGAAGAATTAATATTTGGACTCTCAAAGACACAAAAGCATGAAGAAACATGCTATTTGCCATATGACTTTCACAATCAGAATCACAGCTTTTAAACATGACAACTTTGATATCTTTATAATGGCTCATTATGGGTATAATCCACGTTGAGATGCCTGCGCTGTCATTAGTAATAGAGAAACAGTTCATCATATTGCATCCTACAGGACCACAGTTGTCTTTTTGGTAATAGCAATGCCATCAAAATGAGTATTCACAGGGCTGGAGAGATGGCTTAGGGTTAAGCGCTTGCCTGTGAAGCCTAAGGACCCCAGTTCAAGGCTCAGTTCCCCAGGTCCCACGTTAGCCAGATGCACAAGGAGGCGCACGCGTCTGGAGTTCGTTTGCAGTGGCTGGAAGCCCTGGCGCGCCCATTCTCTCTCTCTCCCTCTATCTGTCTTTCTCTCTATGTCTGTCGCTCTCAAATAAATAAATAAATAATGAACAAAAAAAAAAACAACACGAAAAACAAAAACAAAAAAAATTTAAAAAAAAAGAGTATTCACAGAAATCATTTAGAACAGTTCCAAGTTTGATATTATCCTGGTCACTAAATGAAATTTTAAAACAGTGTCTCACCATTCATTTTGAGAAACAAAGGAAAAATAAATTTTTATTGAGAAATTAAGGTTTTTTTTTCCAAATATTTTATTTAGTTATTTGAAAGGGGAAGAGGAGAGAAGAAAAATGGACATGCCAGGGTCTCTAGCCAGACACATGTGCTACCTTGTGCATCTGGTTTATGTGGATACTAAGAAATTGAACATTGTTTACTACCACCAAGATTAATATTTAAAACAGATCAAGTCTCCAAAAGATATCTTAATGTCACTTTATCAGTGTCATTTTTAGCCCAGCCCCTCTCCACATTGCTCTGTTCTCTGGCTTTGTGCTATTCCATTTTTAAATCTAATGTATGTGGATCATCTTTGTAAGCCCGTGGCTTTCTTAGAGGGGGCCTCTGAGTCCCATTAATGCTGTCAATGTTTTGTCTATTTTACCGTGGAAAATATGCTCCTGTATGGAAGCACTTACCTTCTCTCCATATGAATGCCACTTGGTTTATTCCCAGTTTTGGGTAACTACAATAAAAAGATCATATAAATGCATACGTTATTTTATGCAGAGATTTTTATTTTACAATGCTCTTGGAATAAGATTACTATATCCTATGGTAAGCTAAATTTTTGGTATGTGCACAGTATGTGTGGTGTGTGTAGTATATCTACATGTATATGCTGATGTTCTGACCCATGTGCTCACCTGTGGAGTCCTAGAGGATAACATGAGGTATCCCCTCCATCATCAACTCCCTGTCTTTCCTTTCAATGTAATCTCTTCCAGACTCTGAAACTTGTCATGCATTAACCCAATAATGTTCTTACCTCTTCTCACCACAGACCTGGGGTTCAGATGTGTGTTACTACACCCAGCTGTTTACAAAGGTTGTGGAGATTCAATTAGGGATGTCTCACACCCACTCAGGTCCTGAGGATTCCGCAAAACAAATGCACTTACCTACTGAGTGATGTCCAGCCTGAAGAAAGTAAAATTTTAATCAAAATGCTTGCCCATAAGCAGAAACATGATTGATTTGGACTCAATGGCACCCAAAAAGGACCAATATCTGATTGGTTTATGGACTCAGGGAGCTGACCTAGGGCCAAACTGAAGAAGAAACAGGAAGTTCCTGCTAAGCTTGTCCCTAGCACCCATCTTGGACAGATATGATCAGATCCAAGTTTCAGTTCTGTCAAGATGAACATAATGTATCTCCTTGCTCCCTCTTTGGGTTTCTGTTCCTTACTTACCTTCTGGAGAAGTTAGATTTCTTTTATCTCCTTCATTACCAATACTCCAGAAAGTGAGGTGGGCAGATCCATTTGGGAACAGCCTTGCTTTCATTGAGAGACCAAACAAAGACAGAACACACACTCTTTTATTACTGACTAAAAAGGAAGAATGAGAGGGAGAGCAAGAGGACAGGTTGACGAGAGGTAGCTGAGACAATGCCTTTTTAAATGTGAAGGTTTTATTGAGAAAATTGAAAGCATTATGCCAGGTACCATAGTGAGGTCTGTAGCCAGAGAGTGAAAGAGAGGTTCTAGAAATCCAAAGAATAAAGTCAGGTGTTGTCTTTTTATGAGTTTCTAAGGGAAAGGGCTAGGAGACAGGAATGGGAGACAAAGAAGGCCTCTATACTTTCAAATTCTTTAAGGAGGAACGGCCATTCTGTTTCCGCTCTGTTCTTTGATAAGATTTCCTACAGGGGCACACTCTCCTGTCCATCTGATGTTGCCCAGGAGGTGAAGTCCACCCTCCACTCATGCCATCATTTTCTCCTACCATCATGGAACTTCCCCTAGAGTCTATCACCAATGCTGTGTTCGTTTTGATTTTATTGAGCACTCTGGCTGATCCAAACCAGTATCCTTTTTCTTTTTTTTTTTCTTTTAATTTTTTTTGTCATTTTTATTTCATTATTTGAGAGTAACAGAGAGAGAGAGAGAGGGAGAGAAAGAGACAGATAGAGAGGGAATGGGCGCGCCAGGGCCTCCAGCCACTGCAAACAAACTCCAGATGCTTGTGCCCCCTTGTACATCTGGCTAACGTGGGTCCTGGGGAATCGAGCCTCGAACCAGGGTCCTTTAGGCTTCACAGGCAAGCACTTAACCGCTAAGCCATCTCTCCAGCCCCAGTAACCTTTTTCAAGTTATGAGCTCAGAGGGGACTCTTAGTTCATGGGTGATGCCAACATGTGCATTGCCATTGCGATTTCCCTTCTCATGATCCTGATATGTGTGATGGCTACCTATGGTGCATACAAGCAACATGCTGCCTGAATCATCACGTTCTTCTGTTACCAGATCTTCAATTTTGCCCTGAATACCTTGGTGGCGATCACTGTGCTTATTTACCCAAACTCCACCCAGGAGTATGTACAGCGGCTGCCTCCTGACTTTCCCTGCAGAGATGCTATCATGTCAGTGAACCCTACCTGCTTGGTCCTTATTATCCTTCTGTTTATCAGCATTATCTTGACATTCAAGGGCTACTTGATGAGCTGTGTTTGGAACTGCTACCAATACATCATCAATGGCAGGAACTCCTCCGATGTCCTGGTTTACGTTACTGGCAATGATACCATGGTGCTGTTGCCTCTGTATGACGATGGCACTGCAGTGAGTGGTACCACCAAGGAGCCGCCACCACCGTAGGTGTCTGCCTGAGTGTCAGCGCGGTGGAGCGGGAGCAGCGGTGGGATGCCAGCCACCCAGCAAGAGCTCTGTGCTTCCACCTCCACGATGAGCTCTTTAAGCCCATTTGTTGTCAAATACCACGTTTTATGATTTCAATATTAAGTTGGATTCCTCTTGTTGTAGTCATATGCTTTAGCTGGTTCACTGGGATAATGTAGTTATAGGATTCTTTCCTGATGGGTGTGGGCATAATAAAGTCCCTTAGTCTTTTCCCCCAAATTTAGGTGGCTCTTAAGTTCCCCATATTCACTTTATCTCTCTTCCCTATCTCTTTTGAAAAGGTAAAATTAAATCAAAATTAGGTAATACTTTTCTTAAACCATTCCAGTATATAGAACAATCCCTTATGAAAACAAGAATACTAATTGCTGTAGGTAAATAAGAGCCCTTATGTATAAGAATTTCCTTCATGTCCCTAAATTCAGAAGCATTTGGAATTTGCTGGTTAGATTTTCTCCATTTGCTATACTGAGATGACCTGATACCAGGAGACAGTGAGCTAGGGGAGGGGGTCCCTGTTACAGGAAAACTGATTTGCTTGTGTGGCATCCTCTTTTACTGTGTCCTGCCCTAGCTCAATCTCCTTATCAAGTAGAATTGCCCATACTCGTTTGCCTAAAAATATGGGGAAAGGTTTTTATTTGCTGTCCATAAGGTACTTCCAACTCTTGAATTTCTAAGAATGGCTAATCATCCTTTAAAATGTCTAGAAAGATGAGGTGGGTGGTTTCCCTGTGCAATGCTCTTGAACACAAAGGACAATTATGTATTTGCATGTTCAGAAGCCAGCAGCCCTCCTGCTTGCTCATTGCTGAATGTGATGTAAATGATGGCTTTCAATTAAAGTGAGATGTGTCCACATCCTGAAAATGAAAAAAAAAAAAAAAAAAAGAAAGAAAGAAAGAAAATAGTCTTACAGGGCTCAAAGAACATTTCAAAAGAGGAGACAGAAAGAATGTAAGAGCCTTGAGGTGATCAGGAGTATTTTGGAGCACTGTCCTCTGGACTTAAACTGACTAATGCGTTCATAAACCCACAGTGGTGATACATAGGCCCCAATATCTCTGTGTTCAGAATCTATCAAGATCTTAACATGGAGCACTGAGGAAAACAAAAGCATTGATATAACAGAGCAAAAATATTTTGATGTTATCTACAGAATGGAAATCTACACAGTAGTAAGGAAAAATGAAGCAATGAAATTTGATGAGACAATGGACAAAATTGGAACAGATCATTCTCAGCGAACTCACACAATCACAGAAAGACAATTGTTGTATGGTCTCACTCACTGTGGGTCTTAAACTCAATCTTCCCAATATCTGACATACCTAATGGACATCTCAAGGAACAGACAATAGGGCGCATGAGGATGGAGGGGAGGGTAAAGGGCGAGGGGCACAAAACTGGCCCCAAAGGGAAATGTTACCATAAAATCCTATATTGTGAAAGACAGACTTAAATGGTGAATCTTCATCAGGCCCTTAGAGGGAACACCTGAGTCAAAGGATCCTGGAGAGGGTACAATGAAGGCTAAACTCAATCTCCTGTTTCTTTCCCTCTCTCTCTCTCTCTCTCTCTCTCTCTCTCTCTCTCTCTCTCTCTTCTTTCTCTCTTTTTTTAAAATTATTTATTTATTTATTTGACAGCGACAGACACAGAGAGAAAGACAGATAGAGGGAGAGAGAGAGAACGGGCGTGCCAGGGCTTCCAGCCTCTGCAAACAAACTCCAGACACGTGCACCCCCTTGTGCATCTGGCTAATGTGGGACCTGGGGAACAAAGCCTCGAACCGGGGTCATTAGGCTTCACAGGCAAGTGCTTAACCGCTAAGCTGTCTCTCCAGCCCTCTTCTTTCTCTTTTATGTTACCTATCCTTTTCTTCCTTCTTTTCCCTTGGCACTGGCCTGTAACTCCCAGTGCCAGGATGAGTTTAACATCCACAATGAACTGTGGACCAGAGAGACATACAAGTTTTTCTAAAAGAAGACAGATTTCTGTCAGAGCATTTGGTGACCCACCAAAGGTTAATAGTAAGACCTTACTGCTGAAGATACCATATGCTGTTGGTACAGAAAATAGAGAGACCTGGCTGGAAACTGGGAGAGAGTCAGTCTCCAGAGAGTTAGCTTGTCTAGTGCATGAATGTGTTACATGCACAACTGGGGGAAAATGACCAACATCTGTACAAGCAACTCATAGTCTAAGCTATTCAGCAGCAAACAACCTGATGTGATGCTCATCCAAGTGCAATAGTGACACACAGTCATTGTGGGTAACCAACTGCTCTTGGATTAGCTAACAGGTCCACACAGTGAAATGTAACCCATAACTGGAACTGGGAAGAAAGTCAGAACCATATCCAAAAATCTAGTCTGCTCTCCAATATCAAGCTTCCACCAATATTGGGCTACAAGAGGACCTACACCTATTAAATTCCTTCTAAAATAATAATTTTTATCCCATTTATCCAGTGCTGATTTCACTATCCATTGGAGATTCTGCTTCTTTGTTTCAGATGGACTCAGAACCTGAGGAGAAATTCATCCCATTGCACCTCACCAGGGCCTCAGCTGAAACCATAGAGTAATTGTGGAAATGTGGTACCAGCACAAGGGTGAAGGAGATAGACACAGAGGCACTCAACTCCTATCAAACTAGATATCCAGACACATAGAGGTTCTCACGTCCTCATCACTGAAGTATACCTAAAATGAACCTAACATGGCTCAGGGAAATTCATGGAAGAGGGGAAAAAAGATTGTTAGAGCCAAAAGTTGGGACATTATGCACAGAGATATTGCCTCTTACCCATAACTGATGGATATCCCCACAATGCACGACCCACATTTCCCCAATAAGGAGGGTCCGTCTGGATGGGAGAGGACAGGAAGGAGGCTAATGATGGTACCAACATGGCTGTTTACACACTGAGTATGTACATAAATTAAAAAAAGAAAATGAAAATGAAAAAAAAAAAATCTATCTTGAAAGAGGAGGGTCCTTAGGTGGGGGAAGAGGTTACTAAAGAGGATAATAGAAGTGGAAGATTATTTAATTACTGTATGTTCATAAATTATAGTTCTCATTTAAAAAAAAAAACAACTGTTATTTTTCTTTATTTGAGAGAATGAGAAATAGGCAGGGGAGGGGTGGGCATAGGGAATAGCCACACCAGGGCCTCCAGCTGCTGCACACAAACTCCAGATGCATGTGCCCCATTGTGCGTCTTGCTTACATGGATCCTGTGGAATTGATCCTGGGTCCTTTGGATTTTTAGGCAAGTGCCTTAACCACTAATCCATTTCTCCAGTCCCTAAATTGCTCAATTTTAAAAATTGAAAAGAGTAAATTGCTAAAATTAATCAGTCGTTTTAGTTTGTTCAGCCTGACATACTTTTCATTACTTATTCTAAATCTAAGACCTCCTTTGATCTCTGTATCAAGTAAGTAAACACTTTGAGCTGCCTCAAAGACTATTATAAGGAACTTTAAAACCTGAACACTAATAGCTCCAAATTGGTCAATTTCTTAAACTCCTTCATGTTATAAAAAACTCTCAACTGTGCAAGGTATTTCAAATTTTGCTGAATATATTCCTAAGTGAAGTGTCATATGTAAATATTATATCAGACACAGAAAAATATATCCCAGATCATAATTATAATAGCTAAATAGATTAATGTTATCCATAAGTTTCTTTTAGAATAACTTGTAGACTAAATGATACTTCTTTCATGAAGAGTCACCTTCCTATCTATTCAGCCTAATATGGCAGGCCCTAGAAGAAAACCTCCTAGTCATGTGAGGCATATATACTTGACCACAGGGAACCAAAAAACAGGCTCCTAGGAGCCACACCTGTGTTACTAGAACTTCAATAACCAACTACAACAATGTATGAAGATAAATGATGTTTCATATAAGTGTGTAGTGGTTTCACATTACTGTTTTACTTCAAAATTTTCTGTGTGTTAAAGAGATTTTGATATGTGTTTGAGCTAAAGAAAATGAAATAATGAAACACAGTGAGTCTACAAATAATTTCATAACAGTAAGGATAGTAAACAATTATGCATAACTGCATTGGATGAAAATTTATACCACATATGCAGCTTATACATCAGGAGACATATGGATGGAACTCACTCATATCCTTGTGATGGAATAAAAAATTTAAAAGGAATATTGCCTACATCTTGTGAAAATAACATATACTAGAATAAGAAACACAGGAAAGGGTAGTCTTTTCCCACTCCTATATTATGGAAACTGCCTCCAGTTTTTTCTTCCAGTAGTTGAAAAAGTTCAGGTTTTATACTGAGATCTTTCATCAATTTGGGCTTGATTTGTGTGCATGGAAAGATGAGTGGGTCTAGTTTCATTTTTTTTTCTACATATAGTCATCCAATTTATCCAATACCATATATTGAAGATGCTGTCTTTTTGACAATTTACATTATTGGCTCCTTTGTCAAAGATCAAGCAGCTGTAGTTGCTTGACCTGAGATCTGAGCCTTCAATTCTGTTCCATCGGTCTATGATTCTGTTCTTATGCCAGTACTATGCTGTGTTGTTACTATGGCTTTAAAATATAACCTTAGATCAGGTATGGTGATACCCCCAGAGGCATTTTATTTTGTTTGTTTGTTTGCTTGTTTCATTCTGAGGATATGTTTGGATATCTGAGGCTGCTGTCATTCTTTATGAATTTTGATATATTATTTTAATTTCTGTAATGAATGATGCTGGTATTTTTAATGGTATTGCTTTAAATCTGTATATTGTTTTTGGTAGAACTGCCATTTTTGCAATACTAATTCTACCTACCCAGGAGCATGAAAGGTTTTTCCATCTTCTCAAGTCCTGCTCAGTTACTTTCATTTTTTAATGTTTTCATTATATAGGTCTTTCATATTCTTGGTTAGTGTTATTCCAAGATATTTATATTTTTGTTGTTGTTGTTGTTGCCACTATTGAAAATGGGACAGCTTAGCCGGGTGTGGTGGTGCACACCTTTAATTGCAGCACTCAGGAGGCAGAGGTGGGAGGATCACCATGAGTTCAAGGCCACTCTGAGACTACATAGTGAATTCCAGCTCAGCCTGGGCTAGAGTGAGACCCTACCTCAAAAAAACAAAACAAACAAAAAACAAAACAAAACAAAAAAAAAGAAAGAAAGAAAGAAAGAAAATGGGAGAACCTCACTGATTTCTTAATCTGTATATTTGTACTTTGTATATAGAAAGGCTACTGATTCTTGTGTATTGATTTTGTATCCTACAATTTTACTGAAAGAATTAGTCACCTTTAGAAGTTTTGAGATGGAGACTATCACACCACTTATATATAAGATCATGTCATCTACAAATAGGGATAACTTCACATTTTCCTTTCCAATTTGAATCCCTTTTAGTTCTTTCTCCTGCTTTATTGCTTGTACTAGTACTTCTAGCACTATATTGAAGAGCTCTGGTAAGAGTAGATATCCCTATCTTGTCCCTGATCTCAATGGAAACACCTTGAGTCTTATTTGGTCTTTGGGTGCTTTATATATAACCTTTATTGTGTTGACATATAAACTCTCCATGCCTATTCTTCCCAGTGTTTTGATCATGAAATGGTGCTTTCAAAGTGATGTTTTGTCAAAGGTCTTCTCTGCATTAATTGAGGTGATCATGTGGTTATTATGGTTAAGTTTATTTATGTGGTATATTATGTGACCAGTTTCTGTATGCTGAACAATCCTTGCATCTCTGCTATGAACTCTATTTGATGAAGTTGGAAAATGCTTTTCATGTGTTATTGAATTTGGTTTTCAGGGATTTTGTTCAGGATCTTTGCATCTAAGTTCATCAAGGATATAGGGCCATAGTTTTCTTTTCTTGTTGTATCTATGTCTGGTTTTGATACTAAGGTGATGCTAGCTTCATAAAAGGAGTTGAAGAAGATTCCCTGGTCCCTATGTGAAATAATTCAAGAGAAATGGGTTTCTGCTCATCAATGAATGTTTGGTAACCTTTGGCTGAGAAGCCATTCAGTCCTGTACTTTTCTTTTTGGGGAGGTAAGAGGTTGGGTTGGAATCCATAGCTTTTTAGACCTTGACGTGTTACATTGCAGGCCCTTCTTGCTTTCAGCATGTCCATTGAGAATTCTGAGGTAGTTCTGATGGAAATGCCTTTGTATGAAGTTAGTTGTTTCTCTTGTTTCTCTCTTTCTGCTTTTAGCACTTTCTCTTTAATTTCATTAGTGAATGTTTTAACTATGTTGTTCCTTGGAAAGTTTGGTCCTGTCTGGTGTTCTATCGGATTCTTGTATCTGTTTTGAGAGATTTGGAAATTTTTCTGCAATAATTTTGTTGAGTATGTTCTCTGTGCCTCTGGCCTGGATTCCCTCTCCTTCTGGCATACCTGTGATCTGTATGCTTGGTTCTTTTAGGGTATCCCACAGCTGCCTTGTGTTCTGTTCACCTTATGTTTTGAACTTAGCAAGGTTTTGGCCTCACAATTAATTTCTTCTGACTTGTGTTCCAGTCAGAGTTTCTGTCTTCCACATGAGTAACTGCTATGGAGGGGTTCTAGAGAGGTTTTTTATAAGGTCTATTTGATTTTTAGTTTTGATTGTGCTATTTTGCATCATGTCCATATCTTTTTTGTGTATGATTTCAGTTCCAGTTCTGATTTTCTTGATCATTCTTACATTTGATCAAGACTTCATTAAGCTTAATTAATCAGTTATTGAGGTCTTCTACTTCTTGGCTCACCTTCAGTTCATTCATATCTGTTTGGAGGATCATAACCTTTACTTCAATAAAGTTAGGGCTACTATCAACAGTGGCATACTCTAAGAGATGATTCTGTTCAATTTTATTAATGCATTTGTTGGTTTTTTGATGGCTTACTTCCAGTTCTACAATTCTTTCCATCAGGGTCTCATTGGTTCTTGTGTTTTCATTTTGGGAATGAATTTCTGTTGTCTTCTCTATGATTTCATTGGAAGCTTCCATTGTGGGACTAGATATCATTGGTGGAGCTCTCTCAGTTTTCTGACTTTCATTGACCTTTTGCATTGTGGTCTACCCGTTCTTTCGAGGAAGAAGCAAGTTTTTGGTTTTTGGTAGAATCTCCAGAGGGTGTTCTGTCTTAAATGTGAACCAAATTGGTATACTGGTATATGATAGTGTTATAATTACAGATGTGCAGATTATGGAGATTGCAGGTACCTGGGGAACTGGAAGCTCTGACCTACTCACTCCACTTGCATGTATCCTTCCGCACATGGGGATGATGGTTTGGAGAACCAGAGGCAAGAGATCCCCTCCTAAAGTGGTCCATGCAACCTCTGATTCAGGGGAATTGGGATGTTGGCATCCAGGGTCCTGTCTGGACACCAGAGCAAAAGGCCTGCTTCTACAACCCCCACACAGAGACCAGGTCTCCCCAAGCCAGGTGCAGGGGTACCTAAAGGGACAAGAAAACTGGGTAGAACTCTGGGGAACAGGGATCTGGCCTACTTGCTCCATGACAGCATGCACCCTCCTGCACAAGGCATCTGGGAATGGGGACCCCGGGGCACTTAGATCAGGAAGGTGGAGCAAGGGGCCTGCTTCTGTGGTGGACATAGGCAGGGCCCTAGGTTAAAGCAAACCTAACCTGTCTGATATGAAGGTCCAAGGCTATGGAGAGGTCACAGCAGCTTGAACCACCACTGGTCATATCTTGGGGACCAGACCGATAGGGGAGTTCCTCCCCCCATTCTCAGGGATCACAATGAGCCTGCACCCCCAGACAAAACCTCAGACCCTGAGATTGGCAAGAAGTAAGGCCACTCCCTCTCCAAGCATGGGATACCTGGACATTCATAGAAGACTTAGGCTTTGCCCATAACCCTATGGCCTTTGGCCAGTTGCCTAGGAAATCACCATTGAAAGCCTATCCTATACCTTCCTTCTGCCATTCTTTATATGCTGGAATGAATGTCTCCATATGCCAATTAGGCATTAGCAATCCTTGTCTATCCAGTCCCCTTAGGATCCTCTTCCCACCCTCAACTGCTTATAGACCCATTTCCCCTACAATAAACTTAGAGTTGTTCACAGAAACTGTCTCCTGACAGTCTTTACTTTTGCACACTCACCACCCCAGTTGCCTGGGCACCTTCACTGGGACCAGGACAGGCCCCAGAGGGAGGACCCAGGAACCCACGCCTGAACAGGGACTCTATCAGACAGGACATGATAGGTGAGTGCTATCTAAGAGGAACTGGAAGACATAGGCTCATGTGGCATTGCTTCCTCATTTTTAGACTGACATGTTTCTCTTTTTCCTTCTTATTTTTGATTCATACCATTGTGAGGGATAAGACATGATGAACTGGCAATTGAAATATCTTGGATGAGGCCACTCTTCGGTATTGACTGAAGGCCAGCCATACTCTTCCTGGATCCCATCAGCCCATTTGGTGTTGGCAAAAATCTTCTATCTATTTCTCTCCTACACAAAAAGCCAGTAACACATCAACCTCTTAAAAGCCTGTAGGGCATTTCACCAATCCACTCTTTTTTCTATCATGAATAATATTGTCTCCCACCAAAAGAAAGAAAAATGCATAGATTATGGGTTCTCTTGAAAGTTAAGGGAATTAATATCTCCCAGAGGGAGGCTAGCTCCTTTTAAGAAGTCCTCCAGGTTGCCACCTGGCTTACTTCTGGGCATCCTTGAGGCCCAGACATGTGGACCCACATAGCTTATCTGGCTAGGAAATGAAAAGTTCAGGAAGGACACTTCCTCTCACTCCATTTTAATCTCCTTTCAAGTTCTCCACTATGGCATCAGTGAAACTGCAAGCTGGCTTTGCAAGCACTCCAATGTGGCCCGGATCAGGCAGTGAGCTCATGTGTGCCCAGACAATGGCACCTTGGCTAGTGCAGGTGCCATGCTTCTGCCTCCTTCTCCAGCAGCACCCCCCCCCAGCAGTCTCAGGGCTCTGTCTTTTCCTAGTGGCCACCAGGGTACCCCTCCCTTCTTTCCCCTTGGGGTAGGCATACTTGGGCTGGCAGTCATCTCGGCCATTACCTACACATGTACCAGACGAGAACTTAGGTAAGTACTCACCTACTCAGGTGAGCAGGGTGGAGCTGATCTGAAGACGTATGCAAGCCCCACCCAGTTGCCACAGCCCCTGCACTAAGAAGTGGCAAGAACAAAAAGAAAAAAAAAAAAGGTCATATTTAACTAAAGCCTATGGTGAACTGAAGTTTTGCATAAACAATGCAATACTTTGTTACATGATATCATAAATACAATTACTGAGTTTATGTTCTAGGTCAACTTCAACTTACATAGTGGATTATTGAAGACACCAGAATTCTCTCTGAGGTGGTGACTTATAATTTTTCAGGTATTTCAAAATAAAATAAAATTGTAATGTCCTATTATTTAAAAGGAGGAGGCAACTGACCTGACTTCTAGGCCAGCCTGCCTCAAGATAGAAACAAAATTTGCCTTAGTTACTCCTAATATAGTCATTTCCAAGTGTGCTAGAGGTATTGATGTAAAGTTTTCTTTAGATTACTAGCTTGTCATGATTAATAGGACTAATCCATCTGGTGTAGTTTTTCTTAATAGTCTTATAAAAAATGATGGTTAATTATGGGTGAGATGACTTGGTAGAAGGAACTAGAAAGAAATTCTTCAATGTTGGACATAGAATGATCATCAAAAATGATTTTTGAGTGGTATTTAGATCAGAATGTTAAAGTATGTGGATAAAGATGTGCATGTGTAAGAAAGAATTTTCAGGCCAAACTTAACCACCATGCCTAAAGTTAGACATTTTTCAATAGTTTACAAGTTCTTAATGAACAAAAACACTAACTTTCAGACTAAAAAATGTTGGGATAGCTTGCTTAAACTTTCCTAAATTGAATTTAAGGGTTATATTAGAATTTAGTTGGCTGTATTGGCTCAAAAAAGACCAGATTCTGCTCTGTTGTATGAAAAGTAACTGTCTCAGTTTTGGCATCTCAAGTATGGTGCTTATGACAAAATTAACTCTTAAGACATATTCCCTACCTTAGGATACAACTTCATGTTCAAACAATGGTCCCCATCTGAGAAAAATAATTTCAAGATCCGTGGTTCTGTTTCCAATGTTCTCTGCGTAATCAGTACCTACACAGATATCTGAACTAATCCAAGATGTTTTCAAACACAGCTGCTAAGAATTTATGCTGTTTCATTTGTCCTTTCCTGGCAATTTCTAGGTTAAATTATTTGGTTCATTTGTTTGTAACTTAATTGGTATTGTTTTCAAGATTGATTACAGGTTCTACCTGTATTTATAGCTATTAGATAGTTGAAGTGTAAGATGTGCCTACTTCCTATACCTTAGAAATGGCTTATGCTGCCACAGTATAACAAAATTGTAAAGGTTGGACAAGATAATTTTAGAAGCTCTTGCGCCATGCTTTAACTAAATCTATTTCAGTAATCAAATGTGTTCTATATGTACATATATCCAGGCTGGAGTAACTTCCTTTCTAAGTATGTTAATTACCTATGTAGAAGCCAAAGCCAATTGGAATCATTGGAACAAAAAACACCAATATTTTGGCCTATTCTCCCAGGTCATGAGGCCATAGGAGATGATGGGACAACTCTACACTGGCCCCCTGGTAAGTCACCTGTCTGTCTGAACAGGGAGAATATGGAGACCAAAACAAAACTGGTGCACAGTCTCAAGCAGGAGAGTCACAATTGATGAGCAATCAGTCCTCCTCATTTCCCAAAGAGTGGAAAACTACTTGCCCAGCATGGCCCTGACTCATCCTAACAGACAAAAAACACCATTAAACTATAGGGCTACTCATGGGTCCCCAAAGTCTCTTTGGAGAGCCATTAGTGACCTCCAAAATTAATCCTCAGTTAAATTTTGCCTATCTGCATGACAGAAATGTATAACCAAAGATTAAAAATATCTTAAATATATAAATGGTGTATTAGTAATACAACAAGAACTTTCCAATAGGGGAAACAAACAAGACCTTAAGACATTTTCCCCATTTCTAGTAGTTCTAATTCAATAATAATAACAACAATAATAATAATAAGCAACTATAAATGTCAAAAGGCTTATTTTCAAATCTAAGAATACATAAGTAAGTTCTGAGACCAAAAATATATATTTCTATAACCGGGACTACTTATGTTAAGACACCTGCTATCCTATGGTGTGAAGGGTTAACCACCACATGCATAAATATTTCCTCACCCAGTATTGTTCCCCAGTCTTGGTTTTTCCCCAGGTGTATCTCTATGAGAAAAAGGAAGCAGCCTTTCAGCTGGGCCTGGTAGGCCTTAGCCTGATGCTGTCCCTAGGTGCCTCCAGGGTGGCAGGAGCCACTCTTCTCCAGACCAGCCACCTCATGGGAGACTTCCAAGACAAGCTTTACCAGGCCATGATATCCACCACTGATAGCCTCGGATCTCTCCAGAGACAATTGATCTCTCTCACAGGTGTGGTGCTTCAAAACTGTCTAGCCTTAGACCTTATAACTGCTGAATATGGTGGACATGTGTGGTCTTGGGAGAACAATGTTGTTTTTTGTTAATGAATGAAATGTTGTTGAACAAGATGTTAAGATTCTCAACAAACTCCACAACGAGCTGTATGACAACTATAAACCCAAGGACCCCATCAACCTGTTTTTTTAACCCTTTAGTCACTTGGCTTCTGCCCTTCCTTAGCTCCCTGCTTGCTATAGGAATGCTATTACTAATAGTCCCCTGCCTCATCAAATTTCTGAGACACTAAATAACTAGTATTGCTAAGGTTGCTACTAATCAGGTTCTCGTGCACCACCTAGCCATATTTGAGCCTATGATATACTATAAAGATTTCACTCATTATGATGACACCTTCCCATTATAAAAACAAATGGGGAGCTGTTAGACATAGGCAGGGTCCTAGGTTAAAACAAACCTAAGCTGTCTGACATGAAGGCCTCAGGCTATGGAGAGGTCACAGCAGTCTGAATCGCCCCTGATCATATCTCAGGGGCCAGACTGACAGGGGAGCGCCTCCCCCCATTCTCAGGGTTGCAGTGAGTCCATATCCACCCCCCCATGCTATAGGGGTTGCAGTGAGCCTGGACCCCCAGACAAAATCTCAGACCCTAAGGTCAGCAGGAAGTAAGACCACTCTCTCTCCAAGCATGGGATACCTGCACATTCAGATAAGACTTAGGCTTTGCCCATAACCCTATGGCCTTTGGCCAGTTGCCTAAGAAACTCCTTATATGGCATCAGCCAGCACCTTTGCAAAACCTATCCCCCTGTACACTATACGTTTCCTGTGCCATTGCCTATGTGCTGAAATTATTATCCCCACATTCTAATTAGGCATCAGCAATATCCTTGTACATCCAATACCCTTAGGACCCTCTTCCCATCCTCAATTGCTAATAAACCCATTTCACCAACAATAAACCGAGAGCTATTCATGGAAACTGTCTCCTGAAGGCCTTTACCTTTGCACGTTCACCACCCCAGTTGCCTGGGCACCTTTGGGAAAACTATGGCCAGCCCCAGAGGGAAGAACCAGGATCACACAGTTTGGCAGCAGTGTGGCAGGGTCCTAGCATCCCTAAGCAAGCCACCAGGACCTACTGGGACTAGGCAACTGGGAGAAGCCTGGTGAATCAGAGATCTGGTCTACTCACTCTGTGGCAGCCACAAACACCCTCTGATGAAGGGTGTCCTGGAATGGGGGCCTCACAACATTTATTTTTAATTCATTTTCAACAGTGGAGAGTGCAAATGGGTATGTCAGAATCTCTTTCCACTCCCAATGAATGCCAAATGCATGCACTCCTTTGTGCATCTGGCACTACTTGGGTACTGGGGAATCAAATGCAGGGCCATTACACTTTGCAAATATGTGATTTTAATTTCTGAGTCATCTCTTCTGACCTATTTTTTAAAAAAATATTTTGATACTTAACAATTTGAAAAGAATCAGTGTAAAGAATTGCCATTTACTCTTCCCCCAAATAGTCCAGGTCATCTTGCATACCAAAATGTATTACATAACAATAACAAATATGAAAAAGAAGAACGAGGACTGGAGTGATGGATTACCCATTGACACACTTGCCTGCAAGGCCTACAAACCCAGTATCAATTCTCCATTTCCCACTTGAGCCAGATACACATGATGTCTTATGCATTTGGAGATTTTGCAATGGCTAGAGGCCCTCGTGTGCTAGCTCTTCCTTCCTTCCTTCCCTCCTTCCCTTCTTCCCTCCTTCCTTCCTTCCTTCCTTCCTTCCTTCCTTCCTTCCTTCCTTCCTCTCTTCCTTCCCTCCTTCCTTCCTTTCTCTCTTTCTCTCTCTCTCCTTCTCTCTCTCAAGTTAATTAATAAAAGTAAATAATATTTTAAAGAAATCTTTAAAATAAACAATATATGGGCATGATTCTATTATTAAAGTATTAAGTATTTTTGAACTATACACTTCATATAGTGATATTAACTAAATCACACATTTTACACATTTTCTATGATGTTATAAGCTAAACATGGACATCTTATTTAGTTTTCACCCAAATATTTATGAATAGATTTCTGTGAAAACCTTTTCTATTTAAAGATTTCATGTAGCCAGCGCCATAGCAAGGTTACAGAATATCTCATCATAAGACAATTCCCTTGAGCTCCCATCATTTTTAGAAACATACTTTTACTCCTGGTCACCCCTGAAAAGCACTGACATAATATATTTAAAGTTTGCCAGAGTGACATTTACATATATGCAATCATATAGTATATTGCATGTTTTGGATTTTTTTACTCAGCCTTGTACTTTTGATATCTTTCCATGCTATTATGTGCCATGATTTTTCTTCCCTTTTATTGGAAAGAAGTAACTTTGAGGAAGAGTTACCCTGCAGGTTATATTTCACCATTGTAAGATAGTTGATATATTTCTAGTTTTTGCTGATTACAAATAAAGGTTACACAAATGTATATGAACATAGGTTGGTAGGATAATTAGCAAGTAGTTGACTCTAAAAACTTAGTTGATGTTAGCCAATTTACTTATCACATTACTATAGACATATTATTTAGGAAGCAGGTGGAGTGTACAAATACATTTGCACATTTTACTTGCTGTTCTTGTTATAGTTCTCCAAAACCTAGGTGTTAAAGAAGCTGAAGCTTTGGTGACTATTTACCAAACAGTGGATCTGGGTCAGTTTAAGCAGATAGGAAATTGACCAGTTCTATCAAAGAACTTCTCACAAGCTCAGTTACTATATCCTCTGAGGAGATACTTCTTATATAGAAAGGGGAGGAGTAGAGGTCATTACTTTTACTATATTGCAACATTTTTGAGGATGGAGGTCTGTTCAGTATTATCTGCTTCCTGCTTGGGGGAGGGAGAGAGGGCAGTAGATCTCTCAGGGTATCCCACGCAGTCCTGTGGAAGTTAGATGTTTGGGTGCTGATATTTAGCAGCCATGAAGAATTTAGTAACTTGCTGTGAAGTGAAGGCATGTATTCTGTCTAGTAGGAATTAAGTGAGGCATTGAAAATTAAGACTAATTTTGATACTTCCTTCTGTATTTCTGTCACAAGGCCTGTAACAGACAGGATAAAGTCTGATGTGATGGCCACCTGTCCAGTAAGATTAAATTGTCATAACAATTTTAGGGCAAGCTCCTGACAATTTGTTGGGAAGGGGTTAGGGAGAGTAATAAGGTAAGGATCCATCCAATAAAACAGATTCCAGAGAATTTGGGAGGAGGGCTTTATAGGTTGTTTGGTTGCAGAGGAAGAGCCATCTCTTAGGTAAATGTTTAATAGAAGGCAAAGAAATATTCCTTTCAATGGAACAATTAGGAGGTAATCTATGAGAGGTTAGGAGGAGGGAACAGTTGATATATAAGCAGTGTAGTTGGATAGTCAGAAGAATTGGGAGTGCTGGCTCAGAATGGAGCAAAGGATAGTTTTGTGCTGTAATTTTGTCCCCAGTAACATTAACATATTCATTATATCTGATGGACAGGTCCATGTGATTATTAGTTAACAGTTGATGAGTTTCCCTCCTGTAGGCAAAAAGAATATTTGTTCACTGTGTTAACAGCCACTTGCATCCAGAAATTCTGCATATTCTGGGACCTTAGAGGACTTATTGGGATACTTACACTCAAGGTAGCCTTTGAATACTCTGTATCTGTGGGGAATACTTTCTTAAGTTTGATACAAGAATATAATACTGAGTCTTGAGGGCTAGCAGGAGTTTTATAGATATTGTAGTTTATGTTATCTCTTTTAGATTGATCTGTGAGGTTTTTCCAGGGTCCAAGTGTGACACTTTGGCAAAATATTTTTTGATCATCTGTATACCATCTAATAGGACCAATTATGATGTCAGGACACATAAAGGTACAGTTTAGCATTAAGGGAGACCCTGCAGTGGCAGATCATATTAGAGATACAGAAGGGACACATGTGTCAGGTAAGGTGTCAGCAGAAGTTATCTTTGGAAGGAGTTGGAGATGGGTAGAGTATGGTACAAAGAGTAAGGCAAATAGAACTTTGGGTGGCATTTCATAATTAGAATGATAATGAAATATGACCTTGATAGGAGGGAGAGAATTATCTTTTCAGAGTGGGACCAGATAAAGGGTATGTGTGTGATTAGTCCAATGTTAAGGATTGTAGCTGTGATGAGAGCAAGGACAAGGGGAAGGATGGGGCAGAGCATAAGCAGTCCTTATGAAGTACAAAGTAAATGGAGAGAATAAAGAGTTCAATCTGATTGGGGGTGAAATGACATAAAAGTGTACTGTAACCAAAGGATTTAAGTAGCCTTGAGTAGCTCATCAAAGGTCTGGATGGACTGTGGCATTAACCATATATCCTCTAGCAGATCAGTCAGGAAAAGGTGAAACTGATGAAGGCTCAGGGTCATTCAGTGGATCTAGAAATGGAAGAATAAGATTCATAGAGGTCTCAGTTGTCTCTTTAGGAATTGATGGGAGATGGAAGTTTCAAGTTTGGTGGGATTTAAGAGGGTGGAGGTGCAGGAGGGTGGTGTTTTCTTGAGACATGGAAGATGAAATCAAGGAGCAAGATTTTGGAATTTGATGGCTGTGGGGATAAGGAGTATGACCTTATGAGGTCCTTGCCATTTAGGTTGTTAGGAGAAGTGGGTGTTAGAAATATAAACCTGATCCCCATCTTGAAGAGAGGGAAGAGGAACATTAGGGATAGCCTTGAGTAGGTTTGAATCAACAGTCTTCCACAGTCATACTCTGAGAAAGTAAGAAAGATCTTGAGCAAGAGTGGGGAGCAAGTTAGAACTCGTAGGGTGGAATCCAGAGGGGTGGTGATGGGTCTGCCATACATTAATTCAAGGGCTGATGTTAATTTACAGGGGAGGGCACAGAGATGAAGAAGAGCTAAGGGTAGGAATTTGATCATCTAAATTTTGTTCCACAGTTAGTTTAGTTAAAATTCCTTCAATACAGCAATTGGCCCTTTTGACTTTCCTAGAAGATTGAGGGAGGTAGGGAATATGAAAATTTCCAAGATATGTGAAGGGCTGTGGGTACATGTTGGGTGACAGCAGAAATAAATTCTGATCCATTATCAGATTGCAGGGAGGATGGTAAACCAAATCATGAAATCATTTCAGTTAGGAGTGTAGCAACTGTTGAGGCCCTCTTGTTAGCTGTAGGGAAAGCATCTATCCACCCTAAAAAGGAATCAACAAAGACCAAAAGATATTGATAGAATTTGACAGAGGGCATGTGAGGAAGGTCTGTCTGCCAGACCACGGCAGGAGAGCTTCCCCTCATTTGACGAATTGGATATCGAGGAGAACGTATGTTAGAGTTAAGAATAGTGGGCTGGAGAGATGGTTTAGCGGTTAAGCGCTTGCCTGTGAAGCCTAAGGACTCCGGTTTGAGGCTCGGTTCCCCAGGTCCCACATTAGCCAGATGCACAAGGGGGTGCATGCGTCTGGAGTTCGTTTGCAGAGGCTGGAAGCCCTGGCGCGCCCATTCTCTCTCCCTCCCTCTATCTGTCTTTCTCTCTGTGTCTATCGCTCTCAAATAAATAAATAAAAATTTAAAAAAAAAAAAAAGAATAGTTTTCTGGCAGATAGAACAGGAAGCAGTTAAATTTTGGAGAAAGTGTTTGTCTTCAGAAGTGACATTGTATGAGCCCAGAAGAAAGGAAAGCAAAGTGCTCTCAGCTGGATGGAACAGAGAATGTAGGTAGTGGTGGGCTAGGACTATTATGAGTGGTACTAAGCACTAGAAATAAAGATGTAGGTCTGGGAGAAAGGAGAAAATTGTTAGTCTTTTAAAGAGGGTTGTGGGTAAACAGAAGCCATTTGGTGGGCAAAAGGGTCTGCCAGATTATTGAGAATAGAAACATACTGTTTTGTCTCATTGGTGTCCTTTGCAGTGAATGATAGCAGCTTGGGGAGGGGGGCCATAATAGAGCTGAGTCTAAGAGTTCTTGGATAAGAGATGAATTGATGATGGGGAACTTTTCTGTGTAAGGAAGCCTGCCCCTCTCTCTCTCTCTCTCTCTCTCTCTCTCTCTCTCTCTCTCTCTCTCTCTCTAGATTACAATATTTGAATGTATGATATTATATGCATCTTTGGAATCTGTATAGATGTTCACATTGAGAGCAATTGCCCTGGTGAGAGCAATAAGTTTGGACTATTGTGATGTAGTATGTAGAGGAAGAGACCTGGTCTCTATGATTTGTGGGTTTGGGGTATATTGAGGATCACCCTGAAGGATAGTATAGCCTCCTGTAAAGAGTTATACTTTAAAGGCACTGCCATCAATAAACCAGTCAGTGGCATCAGGTAAGGGGGAGTCATGAATGTGCATGAATAGGCTGAGAGAGAAATCTAGAATATCTGTGTAGACATGAATGGGGCTATCAGACGGTGTAGAGGAATGTGTGGCAGGTAAGAGAGTAGCAGTCTTCAGAGGGGATGATTGTTCAAAAAGGAGATTGGGATCAAGAAGGCAAGCATGGAGAATCTGGAAAAGGGAGAGCGGAAGAGACATAAAGGCTCAGTGATTCTGTAGGTCCTTTAGAGAGTGAGAGGTGAGAATATGAAGAAGGCTATAGAGGGATACTACATTAGCCTCAGGGACAAGGAGGGCAACTGTTGCAAGTGTTTGGAAGCAAGAGGCCCACACCCTTGATACCATATGTAATTGTTTGGAAAAGCAGGCTAAGGGGTGAAAAGTGTCACCTCCCTTTTGTCAGAGAATAGCTCAGGCGTGTCCTCAGCTGACATGTAAGAAAAGGAAAAAAAAAAAAATGCTTGTTAGTGACAGGTAGGGAAAGAGTGGTAACTGTGGATAAAGAAGACTTGAGAGAGCCTGAAGGGGCAGAAGGATAGGAATGGCTCATCTAGGGACCCCTTGGAGACCCCATAAAGAGGATGAGTTATGAGACAGAAATTTGGAAACAAACCAAATAATGTAAGAAGTTCACATTTAGTATGAGGTACTTAATTTTGGAGGCAGGAATGGTTTTTCCTTCCTGTGAAAGTGAAAGGCCACAATAGAGAACAGAAGTTTTACAGATTTTAGCCTTATCTTTAGAGGCCCTATATCCTCAAGAAGCCAAGGAGTTAAGAAGCATGGTAGTGTGTGTTGAGATCCCTGGAAGGGCTGCACAATAGGAAGTCATCTACATATTGAAGGAGAAGGCTAAGTCTGAGGTCTAAAGTGGCCAGGTCTCATTGTAAGGCCTGGGGACTGTCTCTAAAACCCTAGGGCAGGACTGTCCAGGTTAATTGTTGTTGGGTTTGCTGGGTGTCAGGGTATTCCAAGGTGAAGGCAAAGAGTGGTCTTGATTTAGGGTGTAGGAGGATAGTAAAGAAGTCATCCTTGATATCAAAAACACAAACATATTTTGAAGAGGGTGGAATGGAAGAGAGTAGGGTGCAGAGGTTACAACATCTGGAAAGGTTGGGGTGATAGCACAATTTATTTTTTGGAGGTCCTGTAGTAAATTATAAGAGCCATTTAATTTCCTTACATCCAGGAAGGAAGGGGCTGTTATGGGGTGAATACATGAGGGTCAGAAGAGAGGATGAGAGTAAACATTGAATTATGGGCTTTAGTCCTCAACGAACAGCAGGGGTAGGGGTTATTGTTCTTGAGAGATGTAAATAGAAGGGTTTTTAAGATTTGTGAGGAAAGCTGGGAGGTGAGAGGCTACAGCAGGATGGGAAGTGTCCCATACTAAAGGATTGACTGAGGGTAATAGAGAGAGAGAGGTAGCAGTTTGAGAGCAGACTTTAGGTGGACTTGAATCCATGTGTAGGGGAAAACGGATAGTTGTCTTTAGAGGGGAAACCGTGTTTGTCCACACCCAGAAGTAAGAGAGAATAGGAGGCCCCACTATCTAAGAGAAAGAGATTTTTTCATCAGCCAGTGTATCTTTTTCCCTGAGTTCCAGTGAGCCGGGTGTTAATTTGGCCAGGAACCAGGGACTTGGGCCCCATCATTGGAGAAGGGGATGAGAGGGGGATTTGTCATGGTTGCCAAAGGAGCCACTAGCCATTTTCCAGTGTTCACATTTCCCACAGACAGGACATGCCCTGGAAGGGGGCCGAGGGTTGCCCAGAGCCCAAACTGGCCACAGCAGAAACAGGATCGGGGTCTGACCCTGCCTCCCAGAGATAGAGGGTGAAGGCTGACTGGCACTGTTTCCTAATCTATTTCCAATCTCCTTCTGTCTTTTCTTTCCTCCTCCTTTGTACCATTAAAGACTTTGAAAGACAGGTTAAGCAATTCATTTTGGGGGCAAGTCATAGGTCCCTTTTCATGTCTTTGGAGTTTGTCTTTGATGTCAAGGGCAGACTATGCTAGAAAATGAATGTGAAGAAGCAAAGTGCCTTCACAGGCGTTTACATCTACATTACTGAACTTGGTTACAGCCTCAGATAAGCAGTTGAGAAAAAGGGCTGAGTTTCCAGTGGGGCCCTGGTTAATTTCTTTCAGTGTGTTAAAATTAATCCTGCCACCAGGCATTTTGTGCATCCCTTCAGCTTGGCAGGTTACCATATTATGGAGACACTTTCAGCCTGCACCTGTTGTCCGGTAGTCCCAATGTGGCTCTTGTAAGGGGACAGCCTCAGCCTGGGGGTGAGGGGGGAGGATTAGGGATCCTGTTGAGTCAGTCTATCAGCATGGGTCTGGGCTGCCTTCAGAATATGTTCCCTTTCATCAACAATAAGGGTTGAATTTAAAATGTGAATAACATCTCTCCAAGTGAGAGAGTAGATTTGGGTGAATCTAGTGAAGCGAATTCTATAATGGAGAGGATTTTCTGAGAAAGATCCTAATTTTTGTTCATTTCATTGATAGTGGAAGGGACCTGGCCACAAGTGGGTACATCTGTCCCCACTGCCTCACTTAAAGGAAATATCCCAAAGCACCCTTTTGGTTCTTTCCATGACCTACAGTGGAGTGGAGAGGGGAGAAGAAAGAGGGAATGAGGAGAGGAGTCCATGGTATTAATAGAATCATCCTTTGGGGGAGTTTTAGGGGTCTGGGGTGACAGGACTGAAGGAGCAGGTGCAGAAAGGGAGCTGGGTGGGGGTTGAGGGGGTCAAGGGGGGGTTCAGGAGGTTGATGTAGAACAGCAGGAGGAGCAGAAGGGGGTTGGGAGAATGGAATGGAGGGGGTTTATTATCTGAGTCAAAAGAAGCTGATGCTTGTGAGGAATTTAGTTTGGAGAGGATTTAGAGGGTTTTTGTTGACAGAGGAGAATTTGGTAGGTAGAACAAGAAATACAAAGAGAAGGATGGGAATGGAGGCCAAAGAAGTCCTGAAGGTAGGAAACCTCCAACCACTTTCCATGTCTTCTGAGGATCTTATCAAGATCAATAAGAATATTAAAGTCAAAAGTACCAAACTCAGGCCGTGGTGACCATTATCGAAGGAATTTTGTGTCCAGATTTGAGTATAGTCAGAGTAAATTGGCAGGCAGGTGCTCAGGAAGTTTGAGCGCCTTTAAATTAGCCTTGAGGCATTTCAATGAATTGTCTTTTGGAACAGATAATTTAGGACCTATGTTTGGAGGACAAGGACTAGAGTGGACAATCCTACCACCAGAGATGTCTCCCAGGCTTAGGGAGGGCAAACAAAACCCAATAATTAGAAGGTTGTATCCCCATGTTCTTAATGTGGTGGAATGACATGTGGGATGATATTTCTGGAGTCTCCATTCATCAGTGGACTTTGGTATGAGAAACTCCAAGAGTTTTTGAGGTCTGGGGTGGGGGTCCTCCACCACAGGCCAGGGCAATACCTTGTCCTCATGTAATTTGATGAGGGTGTGGATGCAGTGGATCACACAGCAGGAGGCCTCTAGTGTGGAGTTCAAAATTCTGGGGGGAAAAGATAGGGAGGAGAGAGCTATATGACCTGGTAGGTGGAGAATTAGAGAGAAATATAACCTGGTAGATTACCCAAAGGGCTGTTGGAGACTCAGCTGAGCTCAGAGAGGGATTATGGACATTCACCAGGGCATAGCTCTGGCCAAAATTCCTGTTTCCACAAATAAGCCACAAAGATCAAGCAATCCAAGGGCTAGAGTGAAAGGGAGAAGAGAAGGAGAAAGCTACCAGGTTTACACAGAGCTGGATTTGCACACAGCACCAATAAAGCTCTCTGAGCTGTGAGGCCAAATGGAACTTCCACCACCATGTAGACAAAAGCCACAGAAGGCCAGACATCTCAGGTCAGATTGGTGATCCTCAGAAGACATGGAAAGTGGTTGGAGGTTTCCTACCTTCAGGACTTCTTTGGCCTCCATTCCCATCCTTCTCTTTGTATTTCTTGTTCTACCTACCAAATTCTCCTCTGTCAACAAAAACCCTCTAAATCCTCTCCAAACTAAATTCCTCACAAGCATCAGCTTCTTTTGACTCAGATTGGTTTAGTCCAAATAATGAGTTCAGTGAGTGCCTGTGCTACTGAGGGAATGATACACTGGCAGGGAGGTGGAGAGATGGAGAGAGGAAGGGGGTGGAGCATGCAGCCCAAAAGCCCTGCAGAGGTATCCAAGTCACAGTACCAAAAATGTAAGGAAAGAGTAAGAAAAGTAAAAGAGAACACTGGATTTGATCTATACAGACAGACTGCTAATTTAGAGAAAACAGCAAGGATCAGCATCTTTCCCGTAGGATAAAGGCTGAAGCACTGAGCCAGCCTAAGGTATGTTTATAAGGAGGATCCTAAAAAAAACAGACTGTACCAGGTGCAGTTGATAAGAACATTGTAGCTGTTTGTGTCCTTGTTCAGAATAGGCTTCTTCAGTCAGGAATGTCTAAGGGAGGATATTCAGATGGTCTCTGACCCTTCAAGGCCATCTAGGCTAAGGAGGAGTACATCAATCATGGAAGTATGCCAAACTTAAATAGGCCAAATGCTTCTTTGCCTTCGTTATTTCCCACAAGCTTTAGGGATAGTTATAAACCCTTTAGTTCCCTTAGTTTTCAGGGAAGGCTACTAACTCTTCAATAATGCCATTGAAATAAGTTTCTAAGCTGACAATTTTTTTCCCAGTGCTTGAATAAATGTCTTGATATTCTCTTTGGCCACATTGGTTTCTGAAATAAAATCCTAGGTCATTATCACTGATTTTTGTTCTTCTACAAGAGTCCTTTATTTTTGACTGCATTTGAGTTTACTTTGTCTCTCACTGGAGACTGGTTTAACTTGGACATTGTTAATATTGTGTTTTATCATGGATTTTTTTGGTTTTATCCCACTTGGATTTTACAGAGAAATTTAAATCTATAGATATGTGTGTTTGGATATGAGGACCCTTTTAGCAATTTTGTCTTCCATTATGTCTGTACTGAGAATGGAACTTTGGGTTTTACATACATGACAGAAACACTCTGAGTAAACTATACTTCCATCCCTCTTGTTACAAATACTTTTGGATACCTACCTTTTGGTTCTTTGTTTTTAGAGTTTATATGAAACAAATGCCATATATTTGTATCTAAAGCTCAGAGACTTTTGCTGGCTTTTATTTTTTCCAGTTTTATTTTGCTTCTCTTGCTCAGCTTTAATTTTAATTTCTTCTCTTTTTATCTTCACATCATTACTTCCTTATGCTCTGTGTGTATTCTCTGCCTTGCTAGTTTGGTCCTTCCTCAGTCACATAGATGAAGAGAACATATTCTCCTTGGGAGTTTTACTTTTTCTTAGTGATGTTTTGTGCTGAAAATTTTCCCATGACCAAGTCTGAGGTATCTGAGAGAACAATAAATTTCAGTTAATTTGCTGCTGCTCTGTTTCTCAGCTCCTAGGTTTTCCTATGGGTGTGCATTGTTTTATAGACCCAAGAATCTTACATTCTCACCCAGTATATTATATTTGCTTGTGCTTAACCTTGAGCAAAATCATGCATGGTTTTTCTTGGTTTTGTTCTATAAAGAGAAAAAAGAAGAAGAAGAAAGGAGAATAGAAAATGTAATTCAGATGCTGGTGAAGATGAAAGGGGAAAATGTCAGTTTTCTTAAAAAAAAAAAAAAACACCTAGAATTTGAAATGAAATATGTAGAGTGAGCAAAGTTTTCTGTGGAGATTATTGGGTCAGTTACTGGATAGAAACCACCTTGAGTTTGAAGGTTCTGAGCAGAAAGGAGCAATGGCAAATGGAAGCCAAAGAAGAGGTGAGGGATGAAACCATGGGCACAGGCATGTGCACATAAATGGGAAGAGGGCCACAGGGATGAAACACCTATCGTGGAGGGGCCTGCTCTCTTGGTACCTGACACTGAAGGGCCCTTTTACTTAATTATAATAATAAGGCAACTCTAGATGTCATAGCTCCCCACTGGTAAAGAGCATGTATCTTCCTTGACAATGTAATTCCAATGTGAGTCACTGGAAGGAATCCAGCGAATCAGAGGCAATCTTCTGCTACCCCAGTGCAGATCATATGGCCTGATCTCAGTGGTTTTAATCTTTTAAACAATTGCAGCTGAGTGGGTAATAGTTTTGGCCCAAAGATTTTATTTCTTTCTGTGCTACATTAATCTGCTCACACCAGTTCATTTCTATGTAATGTAACACTCAATAAGTTCTCAGCACATGAGCAGCTAGCCTATTACACAAGCTTCTTCTTGGTCAGCCACAACAAAATTCTTTCTCAGAATCTTAAGCTAAATCTAACAGTCCATAGCTCTAATTGCATCCAGGTCTTTCAACTCTGACCAGAATGGTCCTTCAACACTCAAGGCATCTCTGAGGCCAAGGTTTCAAATCCTCTCACATCTTTCCCCAAATTAGTTCTAAAAGGCCTACAGCTACACAGTCAAGTTTCTAGAAATATCAATCCTACTTCTCAGTACCAATTTACTGTTGCAGTTACCTTCTTGTTGTGGACACAAAACACCCAAACAATGCAGCTTGTGGGAGGAAAGGGTAAATTTTGGCTTATAGACTTAAGCAGAAGCTGCGCGATAGCAGGCGAAAATGTAACGTGAGAAAAGGGTAAAAATAGCAGCAGTAGCATAGACCAAACACTCAAAAGACAAAGCTTGAAATAATACCAATGAGACCCTGTCAACAACACAGCTCCTACAACAAGATTGCAAGGCTACATTGCCAATAGCTGGAGACCTAGCATTCAGAACACATGAGTTGATGAGGGACAGCAGATTCAAACCATTACAACCCATCTTTGGAGCCTAGGAGAAGGTTGATAATGATTTCATTTGGTGCTGAACACTCAAGAGTCACCTATTCTTAGTACTTTGACAAGTTTTAAGTCTCCCCACTACTCACCACCAACTATGAAGCTTCCCTTACCAAAGGTTACAGGCTCACTAATTTATGAGCATAAATAATCTTTAGAGGCAATTTGATGGGTACAACATGGTCATTTAGTCAAACAGAAATAGCTTCCTTCCTGGTGTTTATGACCTTCCTAGCCAAAGGATTTTGACTAGATTCTCAGTACCAAGCAAGAATTTCTTCACATGGAGTAGTTCTCAATTCCAGTCAGAGAGCAGTTGGTTACCCCTATAACAATCAGCCACTATTTCACTAATAAGTCCATAATGTCTGGATGATCTGTTTTATAGGTCACAGACCCACTGTGATGTAAGAGTGTTAATTATCTTTTGCCCCCTGCAGACTGCATAGCACTTTCCAGCACTATGAAAGTTAGCTGGCAAACACTCTGCTCCTCTCCTTTTCCTTACTACCATTCTACATATCATCATACACTGGAGAGAATGGAACACAAATATCTAAGGTTTGCTAATTTCCTTTAGCCAGTTTTCTTTCTGTTCCTCAAGCTACATAAACTTAATTTAACTATCAGTAATTCATAGACTTCATTAGCCAGATAAAAAAATCTACTGATAAGGGAGCTGGAGAGATAGCTCAGCAGTCATCGTTCTTGTCTGCAGAGCTAATGACCTGGGTTTGATTTCCCAATGCCCATTAAAAGTCAAATGCATGAAGTGTCATGAGTAACAGAATTTCATTTACAGCAGCTAGAGGCTTTAGAGTGCCCATTTCTCTCTCTCTCTCTCTTATCTGTCTCTGCTTGCAAATATATATTTATATATTTATATATATAATATATATTTATATATTATATATTAGTAGATATATCTATATCTATATCTATCTATATCTATATCTCTATCTATCTATCTATCTATCTATCTATCTATCTATATATATATATATATATATCTACTAATGATCTCCTCTAGTGATTTTTAAAGATTTCACTTGTAGCACTTTCTTTTTTTGGCATGTGTTTGTGAATATGTGCAGTAAGTATGGATGAAGTGTTGTCTGTGTGACGTGTGGTACATGAAAATGTGTGTGTGTATGTGGAGATATGTGTGAATTTTGTGCATGTCTGCACATGATAGAGGAGAATGTCAGCCATTCTTCTCTTGTCACTCACTGTATATTTCATTGAGATGAGGAAATCTCCTTCAACCTGGTTTTCCTGTCCATCAGTGAGCCCTCTTGTCTGGGCTATATACATGTGTGGCCATGTCCAGATTTTTACCTGGTTTCTGAGGTGTCAAATTTTGTGGTTGCTAACCTTAGAGCCCCATCATACTTAAGCAGCAAGAACTCTCAAACACTGAGCCATTGTCCCAGCTAAATTGTAGTAGTTGTTGAATTTCAGATTCCAGGATTTTTGAAAGTTTTTGATAAATTTTAAGAGTCCTGATTCAGTTGATTGTGAATTTTTTTTATTATTTTTTTGCCAGTGTTCTGATTACATTTGTGAAAGAACAACTCTCTAGGTGTGCTTACCTGGTCATCTCTACTGTGATTATTTTCCACCAAGATATCTCATAAATATGCTCAAAACTGAATGTGAACAAAATTTTAATCTCATTTTTAAAGGGAGTGGCATTTTAACATAATATATGTATAACTAATCAACAACAAATTGTTATAAAATGAATATAATTATTAACAATTCTTGTGCTTTTAATAAATTAAAATGAAAAGTAAAAGTTACATATGTGGGCAACCAAAATAGCATAAGTTTACCTGATAAATGCATAATTATATTATGGTCTTATTAATTACATTCAACACTTACAAGGGTTTTACCATAAGTAGCATCTGAACTTCTTAAACTAGTTATTTATGAAATGGCTTATCTTAATTTCACAAAGAAAAAAATTAAAGGCCCCCTTGAAAGAGCCTTCTATTATGCAACTAAGAGTACATAATTATATATAAATTTAATACCCAGCACTCAGGAGGCAGAGGTAGGAGGAGCACCATGAGCTCGAGGCTAGCCTGAGACTACATAATGAATTCCAGGTCACCTGAGCTAAACTGTAACCCTGCCTTGAAAAACCAAATAGTAATAATAATAATAATAATAATTTAAAATGAAAAAAATATACAAAATATTTATATTAACATACATGTATTTCAAATAAATGTTTTTTCCATAAATGTTTCTTCTATACTGCATGCTAAATTGATAAGATTCATAGATTCTGTCTTGATCCTGCAACTAAATAGTAGGAATCAAAACTAAGGTAGTCATTAAAAGCAAGTTGATGTGCCCAGCTAGCTCACTTGGTAGAACATGAGACTTCTAAAGTAAAGTAAGATGTGTGGGAGCTGGGGTAATAGCTCAGTTGGTAAAGTGCTTTCCCCCAGGCATAAGGATCTGTGTTCTGAATCCTAGAACCAGTGTAGAAAGCCAGTTATATACCTGTAATCCTGTGCTATGAATGTAGAACTAGTAGTATACCCAGGGTTTCCTGGACAAGTACACTAGACAAGTTAGTGAGTTCCTGGTCTTCAGTAATAGATGCTATCTCAAAAAGTCAGGTGGACATTAAGTGAGATCATCTGATGGCCTTCACATGCATATGCACACACATGCATGTATAATACACACAAAAACACACTCACCATACAAACATGCTAACAATAAAAATAAATAGTACAATCAAAATAGAAAATAGGAATGTTTTGTAATTACCCAATTGACAGGATCTAGAGTCAACCATGAAACTAGACTGTGGGTGTATGTGTATGGAATTATCTTGGTTAGGGAATTTGAGGTGGAACAATCCACTTTAGCTATGGACCCCATGAGTTGGGATTTTAGATTGAATAAAAAGTAGAAAAGTAGGGCTGGAGAGATTGCTTAGTGGTTAAGCACTTGCCTGTGAAACCTAAGGACCCCAGTTCGAGGCTCTACTCCCTAAGACCCATGTTAGCCAGATGCACAAGGGGGCGCACGCGTCTGGAGTTCGTTCGCAGGGGCTGAAGGCCCTGATGCGCCCATTCTCTCCCTCTTTCTCTATCTGCCTGTTTCTCTTTCTCTCTGATGCTCTCAAATAACTAAATAAAAATAAACAACAACAAAAAAAAGTAGAAAAGTAAATGAGCCCTAACATTCATTCCTCTCTGATTTCTCACTGTGAACTGAAGGTGACCAGCTGTCTTGAGCTACTGCTGCCATGCCTTTTCCACTATGATGGACTCTAAGTCCAAATGTTGCCTGAAATAAACCCTTCCTCCTCCATTAAACTGACTCTGCCTTAGCAATGATAAAAACAATAACAGAGAGCAAACAAATGCAATGGTGGGTACAAATACCAAAATGTATGACACACATTCCCCAATGAAGAGGGTCCTGGCAGAGGGGGAGGACAGGGAGGAGGCTACCCATAGTACCAACATGGCTGTGTACACGCTTTATACATAATTAATAAAAATATCTTGATTACAAACTGTGATAAAAATTTTACATAAATGTGCCTGGTCCACTTTGCTCAGGTAGTTGGTCAACATTCTGTGTCTCTGTGAAGGTATCTTAGATGAAATGAAAATTCTGATTAGCAAACATTGAGTAGAGTAGATTTTCTTCAATAATGTGGATGCCTCATCCAAATCAGTTGAAAACACACACACGTGCCCACACGCACACACATTTTATGTGGCTTTTCTGGCCATGTGTAAAATAAATATCTGCCTAAATTTGGAATGCACCAGCAACCTAAAGAATGACTCAAACAATTTCATTTTTATTAGTAAAACGATTTAAAAAATATTTATGGAGTGATAGACAACTGTGAACACCTGTGCTTTCCTGAAGTCAGCAGTACTCCCTAACACTGATACCCTCTCATTTTAAATTGCTCTAGTTTAAAAGACTCCTAGCTTTCATGGAAGAATTAGTGCAAAGTTGAGTTTAGAGTGCAACTTAATGTGACAGCAACAGAGATAATGCTAGACTCAGACAGCTTAATACATAAAGTATGGGAATATTTTGTTTATATGTATACTGTGTCTTTGTCCTTCTACTGGTATCAGCAAATGTTGACAAATCATGGGAATATGGCTTATTGTGCTCTAAGCTGGCATGTAGAACAGCTAATTGGTGACTTGCTGCAAGAAGAAGTAACAATTCTGGCTTGTATTCCAAGGACTCCTGCCACTACAGTGTATAATATTCTTCACATACACACAACCATACATTCTCTTGGGTCTACTTTTATGGAGAATCCACAATGATATACATGCTTTACTTCAAAACACCTAGATTAGGGAAAGAAAATTCTTCACATCTTCAGCAGTGTGGGAAGCTTAAGTATTTCCATTTCAATAAACTAGACAAAAGCAAACAAATAGACAAAGAAAAAGATTCTCAATATGTTGAGGTATTAACTGAATGAATCAATGAATAAATGAAGTTATGAGTTCACTGCACTTCTATGGTGACCATAATATGTAAGGGGCAATGACTGAGTCATGCTGTTGAAGGAACATCTTTTGTACAGGCTTGAAAACAGTTTTGATGAGTGAGTCTGATCAAATCTTACACTTAGTGAAATATTTCTGTATTTTTCTTAAATGCTGATATTGAGAAATTCAGATGTCATTCAAGAGAGACTTCTGAAATATTTAAACAATTATCACTGTGTCATGACTGTCTCTAACCATCTGAATGCATAATATTTTACTCATGACTAAACTCTTAAGTATGTATGGGAAAAATGTACCTTTGCTATGGTTTCATTACATGAGTTGGTTGTGATTAAGGAATAAGTAATTTATTTTAGTTGTATTTCTACTGTACTTTACATTTACTTGTTTCAATTTTCTAAAGTAGTACAAAAGAATCTCAGCTAATTTCAGTATAGTATCTGGTTGGTACATTATGCTGCCTTAGAAAGCTCTGTTTTGAATAAATATTATTATTTTTATTAAATTTGTTGTTATTTATTATGACTTTCAAGTAGTAAAATAGTTCATGTAGTATTTATATAACATGCTACAATTTAATGTAAATGATTTTAATTTACAGTCATTTTGTATAATATTTATTATATGTTAAGGACTAGACTACACGATTTTGTTTTGTTTTGTTTTGTTTTTGTTTTTTGAGGTAAGGCTTCACTCTAAGTCAGGCTGACCTGAAATTTACTATGTAGTCTCAGGGTTACCTCAAACTCATGATGATCCTCCTACCTCTGCTTCCCAAGTGCTGGGACTAAAGGCATGCACCACCAAGCCTGACTCTATGTGATTAAAAAAATAACACAATACTATTTACCATCCAATTTTAGACTTCTATTTTAGAAATTACTTTTCAAATGTGTCAAGGGAATAGACGTTAGACAAGGGGACATAAGGTTTTCTGACTAAATTTTCTGACCAGAATTGGATTTCAGCATACAGTACAGCATACAAAAGAACTACTTCCACACTTCACTATTGACATACATGATCAATAACAAAGAATTCTCTCAAGTTTTTAAAATCAGTAGCATGTCTTTATGCAATCATGAGTATCATGGAATCATGAAATATTTGAAAATAATTCTTTCCACATGAACATATAATTATATATAAATTTATATGATTTTAACATTCACTTTTGTTGATTTTTGTCCTGAATGCTTACAAGTATGATTATGAGTTCATGAGTTACAAATTGTAGTCAGTTTCTTTAAATAACTCACAGTAAATATTTAATAAGTCAGCCCTTATTCATCCACTTCTCATTCACAGGGACATGAAATGAGTCATGCCATGTATCTTATATGAGCCTTATCACCTCCCTCATAGGGAAATGGAAACTGTATTTTCCTCTTGAGAGAGTCATTTTTTATTATGGATATACAACCAGTCTTGAAACTATATTTTTCCTGAGTTTCAGCCTTTTGGTCTAGGAATCCCACAAATACCTGGGTTTAACTTTTGCAAACTACACTTCTATTTTGGTCAGTGCAGGCCAGAAACTTCAATCTACATAAAATAAGAAAGTTTTAGGGAGATAAGAGCTGATGCAAAACAACATGCTTATTTTCTTATTTACTTTCTCATTCTTAACTGTTATAATGATTACTCTGTTCAAAGTAAGAATGTTTATGGCCTTGGAGTGATTACATGCCAGGAAAACGAGTGAAGAATGTGTAATGATATGTGTTTGAGAAATAACAAAGGTGTTTTTGAAAGTAAGCTTAGTTGTAAATGAAAACTCTTCAAATAGGTTTTGTGAAGGGATTTTTTGATATACTAAGAGGAAAAACAAATGAATTGTTTAATCATAACCAGGGAGTAAATTGAAGACAGAATTGAAAAAAAAAAAAAGAAACAAAGCATAAGTACTGTAGCAGACAGCTTCAGGTTCACTGAGATGAACTTCCAGACCAGGTACAGTTATGGAGGAAGGGATATTTATTGAAGCCTACATATCCAGGGGAAGTTCCATAAATGGCAGAAGAAGCTGGCCTGCTTTCACAGGACCAAGCAGAGAGAAGTACAAGCCTAAAGGTCAAATGCCATAGCACACTCTTCAGGAACTCCAGCTAGGCACACTTTGCAAATCTTTAGATTGAAATTTGAAACCTACCATCACACCTTAAGATACACCCAGTGACACTGCCGCTAGCCAGGCAGCTGAATATGCAAACAAATAAACAACTGAATATATTGGGGGGCCATCAATTCTATTCAAACCCCCACAAGTACACAAATAGGAAAATTATAAGGCTATGCAAATATTGTAGGTAATCCAGAAAGAAAGAAAAAGTGTCAGGGCCATTGATTTTGGTAGCAAATTCTATAAAATATATAAGAAGGAATACAGATTGTCTAATATCTCTTCAATTTAGAAATAGACGAACTATTTTTAACTCTAGCAGCTATCATTATTCTAATAACCCAAATCAGATAAGGGATTATTAAAAGGGAAAGTATAAAACTAATGTAATAAAACATATATCCTTAATAAAAATTCTATCAAGTCACACCCAATAATATAAGAAAATTGTACAACCAATTTAGATTTATTCCAGATGTGCACAGATAGTTCAAAATTCTTAAATGATGTAAGCCAGAAGATGCTAGCATAGAGAAAATCAGTAAATTAAATAGCTGCGGAACTAGTATTTGAAAAAAAATCTCCATGAATTTGGATTAGAAGGGAATATTTTAAACTTAATGAAGCATGAATATCTGTAATTAATGTAGAGGTGATAATGAAAAATAGACTGTTTCCCACCTGTTATCAGGAGCAAGACCATGTTGTCAACTCACATTTTGCCTGTTCGCACAATGCTGAAGAAGACAAGGCATAGGCTTCAGTTGTGGGTGCTGAGAAATAAAGCTAGAACTGAGCTGGAAGGAACTTACTTGCTCACTAGTTGTCGTAGTTCTTGAAAGTGCAATGCATTCTACTAGAGGAGTAACATCTCAATGATCACAATCAGCAGTGGACCCTTCAAACTGCAAAGTAATATGAACAGTAGTCTAATAGTATCATGCCTGCTATGGGGGTAACAAATGGTCTCTAATTGATTTGAGCCCCCCCACCGCCACCTACATGAAAGAATTCCTGACTGATACTGAAAACGTAGTTAAAAGTCTATGACATGGAGGGTCACAAACTCTTGATAGGGAGGTTATTACTCTTTGACTATGCCACCTAATTGTCTTCTAATTACTCATATTTATGCACATGTATTAGTGCTGATGTTACTTTTGGTTAGAAAAGTCTCTATGCAGATGGTAGTGACTGCTGAGGGGATTCAAAACTTACCAAAATGCTGAGAATAAGCCACAGTTGAGTGTTCAGCCCCTAATGAAACTTTTCTATCATGTCCTCCAATGCTCAAGGAGTGTAGCAGAAAATGTAGCAGAAAGAATGTAAGAGTCAAAAGATGGGGAAGATTGCTTTGGAGTGCTGTTTCCCATACATAAAGTTGTCATTGTATTTATGACCTCACAACAACTGTTGTTAACTGAAAACACACACACACATACATAATATTAGGCCCATCAATGAGATGTCATGGATGATTTTGGAAGGCAAATAACTAATAATAATATTAGTGACAACAATATAAAAGAAGAAATAGTAAGAAAATAATTTAAATTCAATGAAAGGGAATGGGAAAAGGGGAACCAATGGAAGGTATGGTAAGGGGCTTTGTAATTTTTTTGATAGATTTTTTTTCTTTTGTATTTGAAAATATAAAGCAAAAGAAATTGTCAAAAATAAGAAGACAAATGTAAATTGATTGGTGAAGAAGATAAAAAGTATTTTTTCTCACAAACAGCATGATCTTAATGAACTGGCAAAATTCCTCTGGAATGATAAAGCATTATATCAAGGTTGTAGGAGGCTAAGTTAATATTGGAAATAATTTTTAGACATTGGCAAACAATTATATTTTGATTTAAAAATGCAATACCATATATATCACTAAAATAATTTAAATGATTTGGTATAAATCTAACAGAAGAACATTCCAGCTATGTGTGAAAAAATATTGAATGTAATGAAAAAGATCTAGATAAATGAGTATTTTTTGCTCAAAAATGTAATCACTAATATGGCTATTTTTTTTTTTTATGAGATACAGAGAGTAAGAAAGAGCAAGAAAGAGGGAGAGAATTGGCGTATCAGGGCCTCCAACCACTGCAATCAAACTTGAGACGTGTACCACTTTGTGTGCAAGGGCTCTCTTGTGTCCCCTTGTGAGTCTGGCATATGTGGAACTTGGAGTATTGAGCAGGTTTCCTTAGGCCTTGTAGGAAAGTGACTTAACTGCTAAGCCATTTCTCCAGCCCTAAAATTTTAATTTATTAAAATTAAACAATAGAATCTCAACAGTCCCAGTCAAAACCTCAGCAAACTATTATATACATACCTACAACATAATACTATAGTGTTTAAGGCAAATACTCAAAATAATTACAAATTACTGATCAATGCTGAAGAATAATAATGTTGGATGTTTGACATTTCTTAAGTTTGAGACACATATAAAGTCACAATAATTAATATATTCTGTTCTTGGTAAGGAAGACTCCAAATCCAGGGGAAGTTCCATCAGCGATGGAAGAAGCCAACTCCCTTTTGCAGATACAAACAGAGAGAAACCACCAGCAGCAAGAACATATGAAGATAAGCAAACACACACCTACAGCAAGTAGGAAGCCAAGACTTCAGACTACTCTCTGTACCTTTGGGCTGAAAGTCAGATCTTCCCCCACTGATATGCCCCTTCAGCAGACTACTCAGCCTTAAGCAGGAAGTTCAATCTTAATTAAAAAAAAATACCTGAAGCAATAAAGGGCATATATTCAAACTACCATGACATAATATCAGTGAATTAGAATGCAGAGACCAGAGATAGGCACATGCAAATATAGTCAAATATTATGTATCTACAGAAAAAATCAAACTCAGTTATGAGAAAAACTGAGCCATAAGATACACCCACACACACCCCCACTAACAAAACACACATACACTTGCACACACGTAGCAAGTCTTCCATGCTTCCAAAACTTAACTCCTTTTTTATTGACAATTTCCATAATTGTAAACAATATCCCATGGTACTTTGCTCCTTCCCCCACTTTTCCCTTTGAAACTCCACTGTCCATTATATCTCCTCCCCCTCTCAATCCGTCTCTCTTTTATTTTGATGTCATGATCTTTTCTTACTATTATGATGGCCTTGTGTAGGTAGTGTCAGGCACTGTGAGGTCATGAATATCCAGGCCATTTTGTGTTTGGAGGAGCACATTGTAAGGCATCCTATCCTTCCTTTAGCTCTTACATTCTTTCCACCACGTCTTCTGCAATGGACCCTGAGCCATGGAAGGTGTGACTGAGATATTTAAGTGTTGAGAACTCCTCTGTCACTTTTTCTCAGCACCATGATGCCTTCATAGTCATACCATGGTCACTGCCATCTGAAAAGAGAAGCTTCTCTAACCCAAAGTGAGAGTAGCATTAATATATGGGTATGAACATTAAGAAAAGTGCTTACTGGGCAGTTTTGTGAGCATAGTATATATATTTAGCCAGACAGCAGCCGACATTGCACCCCTAGGCCTCATGACTACCACTGTTGTAGGTTTTCAGTATCAGGGATGTATTCTTTCCAATGGAGTAGACCTCCAGTCATATTAGAGGGCAGTTGGTTTCCCCCATAACAGATGTGCCACTATTGTACCCATTAGCTTCTTTGGCCTGGCTGGCCAAATATAAGAATTGCAGTGTCCCCTGTTGGGTATCTTCACTGGTGATCCCTCTCTCTCCCATTGATCTGTATGCAGCATGGCTTTTACCAGCTTTCTGTCAGCTGGTCTACATGGAGGAGGTTTCCAGCAGGAATTCTTAGAGAACTTGCTGCCCAAGTATGTGGAGTGTTCATCAATATGACCTTACCATCTATTCCTGGTGGGAAACCAAGGTCCTTGGCAATAGCTTGTAATGTTTTTGGGGTATCATGGACTTCCCTGGCCAACAATTCACTGAACAGTATCCCATCCCTGGCACTGAAATTTTTCTAGTAACAATCTATGGCTTCTGTGCTCAAAAAAGTAGGTTTCTGTATGACTTATTTATATCCTCTTATATTTTGATTATCCTAGATACCAATGTACAAGGCAAATCTATGTATATTCCAAAGAAAATATAAGGCTGGAAAGATGGCTTAGTAGTGAAGGTGCTTGCCTGCAAAGCCTAAGGACCCATGTCCAACTGGACTCTCCAGATCCCAGGTAAGCCAAACAAACATACAAAGGTGAGGCAAACACAAGATAGCACAAGCCCTCTAGGTGGCACAAAGGTCTGGAGTTTGATTGCAGAGGCTAAGGCACTGGCATGCCAGTTCTCTTTCTCTTGCACTCACTCACTCTAAAATGAAAACAAAAATGATAGAAAGGAAAGAAAATAAAGAAAAAAATGGAAGAATGAAGGAAAGGAAAGGAAAAAAGAAAGAAAAAATGAAGGAAGGAGGGAAGAAAGAGAGAGAAAAAAATTATAAGAGCTGGAGAAATGCCTTAGTGGTTAAGGTTCTTGATAGTGAAGCCTGAGGACCCATCTGTGATTCTCTGGGACCCACGTAAGCCAGATACACAAGATGGCCCATGCATCTGGAGTTTGATTGCAGTGGCTGGAGGCTCTGGTGCATCCATTCTCTCTCTCTCTCTCTCTCTCTCTCTCTCTCTCTCTCTCTCTCTCTCTCCCTCTCTCTCTATCTATCTAACTCTATCTGTTTCAGTCAGGTTCACATTGCTGGTAGAAATAACCCAACCATGAGAAGCTTCTGGGAAAAAGAAGTTTATTTTGGATTACAGACTTGAGAGGAAGCTCCACAATGGGAGGGGAAAAGGATGGCATGAGCAGAGGGTAGACAGCAGCCCCTGACCAACATAAGGTGGACAATAGCAACAGGAGAGTGTGCCAAACACTGAAATGGGAAAGCTGGCTATTAAACCCATAAGCTCACCCCCAACAATAACACTGCCTCCTGAAGGTGTTAATTCCATCAGTTGGGAACCTAGAATTCAGAACACCTAAGTTTATGGGGGACACCTGAATCAAACCACCACACTATCTGTCTGTCTATCTATCTATCTATCTATCTATCTATCTATCTATCTATCTATCTATCTATCATGTATCATCTATCTCTATCTATGTATCTATCTGCCTCTTTCTATCTCACTTATATCAATTAATTAATTAATTAAAATAAATTTTAATAGAAAAAGTAATTGACTTAATGTTTGGCAATGTTTTTCCTAGTAAAGCTAACAAAAGCTTGATCTTTGAAAGAAAAAAAAATTCATAGAAATTTCTGTTATGTGAGAAAATTTAAGAGCAAAAATAAAAGGGAAGGCCATTTTGAAGAAATTTTTTGCAAAATTTTTATAACTCAACCAATAAATAATACAATTTTGACATATCAATTTGAACCAATAGCTTCAGAATAACAAAAGTATATACATATGATAAATCAGCCTATGAGGAGATGTTCAATGTTAAATGCTCACCTGTAAGGAACTGAAAATTTAAATATTCAGATAAAACTAACAGCCACTGAGATAGACACAGACATAATTACTGACAAACCATAAATGATTCCAGTGATGCAATAAGAACATATTCACTCATTGCTCATGGGAAAATAAAGTGTAGAGTTATGTTGGAGAAGAGTTTTATAGTTTCTTACAAACTTCTTCAAGATAATCTCCCAATACAAATTTTCCACCCCACCAGTGATACGAAAACTTATATCACATAAAAACACTGATGCAAATATTTCAGTTTTATACATGGTTATCAAAAATAGTAACAAAATGGCATTAATTAAATAAATCATTTTGATACTCTGTTATATCTATAGAGTGGTAAATTATTTAGTACTAAAAAGAAATGAGCTATCCAGCTCCACAATGACATGGGGGAACTTGGATATGGAAAGCCAAGTAGAAGAAGTCAGTGTGAAGGACTATCTGACCTCTATTCCAACTATCTTCACATTATTGGGGCAAAACACCTAACCAAAAGCATTTATGGGAGGAAACTTTTAAATTTGGCCTATAGTCTCCAAAGGATTCTTCATAATGACAGAGGAAAGTATGACATGAGCTGGACATCACAATTGTCACAGCATGTAGCAAACAGAAGCAGGATGGCGAGCTGAACACTAATAAGGGGGAGCTGACAATGATACCTCTAATCCTGCTTATAGAGAAACACCTCCTCCAGCAAGGCTCCACCTCACAAGCTGTCACCAGCTGGGAACAAAGCATTCAGAGCACATGAGTTTATGGGGGATATCTGATTTTAACTACCACATTTCACCCCTGAGCCCCATCATTTATGATGTAAAATACAATGCATTCTGTCCTACTATAAAAATCCCCATAGAATTTTATCAATCCTAACATTGTTCAAATATTACAATAGTCCAAGTTCTCTGAACTGTGATATATAAAACAAAAATGCATAATAGCTTGGAGTAAGCATTCACACTGAAAAAGATGGCATTTGGGTCTGCAGAAATGGCTTAGCGGTTAAAGTGCATGTCTGTGAAGCCTAAGGACCCAGGTTCGATTCTCCAGGTCCTATGTAAGCCTGATGCGCTTGTCAGCACATGCATCAGGAGTTCATTTGCAGTGGCTAGAGGCCCTGGCACCCCCATTTCCATTCTGTCTCTTTCTTTCTCAATCCCTCTGTCTAATAAATAAATAAATCTTTTAAAAATGGAAGATCTAAATCAAACAGGGCCAACCTCAAATCAGGTTGATCCATGTCTGACATCTCTAGCCAGTGACAAAATTTCTGGGGTTCCAATGAAGCGCTCCACCTCGGTTGCCCATAGTTACTTGTAACTTCAATCTGGAGCCAGCAGCTCCCTGTGCCGCTGTGCCACAGTCCTGGTATCGCCGCAATCTTGGGGTTTCCAGAAAAGCCTATGGTTGAATCTCGGCCTTCTAGCAGGTAAAGTGAGCATGGCATGTGATCTTATTCTGAAGACATGGAAGGTGAGCAAGCCAGACTTTCTGTGTGTGCTGACAAAACACTCCCATTAGCATGAGAATGGCATTTTAGATGTGAGGCTTCAGAGCCAAAGCACATGGTAGCCTGGCACTGGGCTGGCAGAACAAGGTCGGAATGTATTGGAGAGGAACGTAGTTCAATGTTATAGTTGGTTACCTCTCACCTAGAACACTTAACTTTTTATTTTTACCTGTTCCAAAACTCTCCCATGCTCTGGCTACAATAATCTTCCAGAAACAAAGATCTGATTTTGTCACCTTGTTGGGAGCCATAGAGCAAAATCTCTCCAATTTGCCTGGGCCTGTTCGTAAGCTGACTCATTACTCAGAAAGCTGGTCCATCCAGCTTTCTGTTAGGTACTTCTGGAATGTCAGTCAGCAGACTGCTTATAGAAGCTTATCTTTTGCAAAAGACCAGTTTATGGTCAGGCTGTGAAGCCTGGTGCAGTCAGGAAGTTGAGCCACTGAGGCAAGATTAGATAAATACCTGATTACATCCCCTCTAGGTTTCCTGACAATTCCAAGGCCCTAAATCACATCAGCCAGCTTATTTCCCACTTTTTCTTCCCCTATATAACCATTGTATAAAAAATAAAGTTTCAGAGACCTTGATCGGAATATAAACTTGGTCTCCTTCTTTGTGTCTCTTGTCTCTCATCCAGGTTAATGTCCCCTCGGGTCCTGTTTAACTGCCCGCTGGCTGGGGCAGTCATCTATTCTTTGAAAACATTCAGAAATTTCCCAGTTCAATTACTATATACTTCAATCACTAAATGTGGCAGAGAGAAATTTGTATGGCTTGGTTTTTAATCCTTTCCTCTTACTAAGTCCCACTTATCAGTCATGTGTTCATCATATTAATTTATTGGTGGTGATTTATACATCATAACTTATTTCACACTGAGCTTTCACATAAATCTCCATACCAGAAATGCCCTCATGTGGTTGTTTGAATGGATGTCCCCCAATAGATTGAAGAGTTTAGTCGATCTTGTAACTTGGTGTCACTGTGTGTGTAGATCCCAGGGTCAAGACCTAAGGTGTGGCATAGATATGGAATTCCAGTCTAAGCTACTCAGAGAGCTTCAGTTCTGCTTGGGGTTCCTGGAGTGTGTTTGTTTTCTGTGGTCATTGCTTTACTCTCTATATGGATCTGTGAAAGGGGCCAGTTTCTTCTGCCAAACTTCTTCTTAATCTATAAGTATCAAGTAAATTCTCATCCTCCTATCTGTGCCTGGTTTGGAAGTTCATCCCAACTACATGAAGCTGACTGTTATACCTCATTATACCAATATCACTTTTCCTGGTCCTTATCCTTACTACTGAATCTCTATTAATTGACCTTATACAACTTTTCATCAGCTTCTTTTTGCTGCTGCTGTTGTCGTTTTTGTTTTGTTTTGTTTCTTCAACAGCTTCTTTATGTGTTTCTTTTCTTTCTTTTTTTTTTTTTTTTTTTTTGGCTTTTCAAGGTAAGGTCTCACTCTAGCCCAGGCTGACCTGTAATTCACTGTGGAGTGTCTCAGGGTGGCCTCAAACTCATGGCAATCCTCCTACCTCTGCCTCCCAAGTACTGGGATTAAAGGTGTGCACCACCACGCCGGGCGTGTATTTCTATTTCTATGATAATTTATTTGGAGGCAATCAGAGACATGTATAATATACATTTAATTATTCAGTAATCAATTTCTGGAAAGATAAGAGCTTTGTGAATTCTAGAGTCTCTTCCTTTTCATCTGTGTATACTCTACATAGAAACAATGTTTGGCATACCACAGTCACATCATAAGAACTCTGTGTTAACTGTATGTTGAATATAATATACTAGCATAAGAATCAAAATTAATTTTAGAAGTATTCATGTCACTTGTCAAATATATCTCTTTCCAAATGGTACTTATTCCCCTCTTTACATAATTTGTTTATTAGTAAGCTTAAACTTGCTAATTCTTGCATCATAACTTATATTAAAGTGTTAGAATTTATAAATTATTTCTTGATGTCCTTGACACTAGATATATTATTAAACTCCTTCAAGTATAATTCAATTTCTAAATATATAAGCTATGAATAAAGAATTCTTGGAAACATTTAAAAAATATGTCAAGCTTGATAAATGCCTGCTCCAGGCAACTTATCAAATCTTATCAAGGAAAACAAACATTTAATGAGACAGCAGCACCTCAAGCAAGTGTGAACATGCTCTGAGAAGGCTTTGATTGAACAAAGTATTTAAATTAGATTTCACACTCCTGTTCTCAAATTCATCAGACCCAAAAGAAGCAGAGCTGAGTAAGTCATTGGCAGCACTCTAGACAAAATGATTCATATTTACAAGAGAACAGGTAAGATCTTTAAAAGTTCACAGAGATATGGGACCTCTTACAATCCATTTAAGTAACAAGTTTGCTCTGGTTTATTAATTTTATAGATGATGATTTGTTTCCACAAAAAGCAACTCATGAGGTATATCTTGATGGTCTTTATAAACAGAGTATTGTGTATTTGAATATTCTTGGAAAATAGCCAGAGAAGCCAATTATTGTGTGATATCTGTAAACCATCTAGAATGGATTCCAATTATATATTTCTCTATGGAAAGGAGCATCTTCCAGAGAAAACAGTTGCATGAAAATGACTGCTGCATTCTAATATTCACTCTAAACAAAAGAAAGTTTAAAAAGTCCTAGCTATCATCTTTGATCTTCAGTCTCACTCTATTTTTTTTCGTTTCTTAGATCTCATGGAAATTGTAGCCACTGTAAAAAGTGTCATACTCACTGCTTCTACTTCCTACTCTCCTGCTCTCTGTGAGCTCAATGCAGTCAGGGTTTTCTTTTAATCACTTCACTGAAACTACTGTTGTTTACTTATGCCTTCCATGGTACCAAATTTAGTAACTGTTTGTAACACCAGCCTTCACTTCAGCTTATCACATCTTCCTCTTTGAAACTCTTAACTTGAAACCCAGAATACATACTTTTTGTGTTTGTCTCTTCTGATTATTTCCTTTATAGCTTTCTCCACTTTCTGACTGGTTGTTGCAGCACTTTAATGTGTGTGTGCTGAGTACTGAGTACTCCCCTATCTTGAGTACTGAGTACTCCCCTTGATTTCTTTCTTGAATATCAGTCCTTGCATTTCCATGTAGGTTTTTTTTTTTTTTTTTTTTTTAAGGCATGACCTAAACTTAGTTTAAAAAATAACACTGCTGCCTCTATATTTTCACTTCTCCAAATACACATACCAGTCCTTCTAAAGTCACCAATCCAGGGCTGGAGAGATAGCTTTATGGTTAAGGTGTTTTCCTGCAAAGCCAAAGGACCTTGGTTCAATTCCCCAGGACCCACTTTAGCCAGATGCACAAGGTGGCACATTTGCAGTGGCTGGAGGCCTGGCAAGCCCATTCTCTCTCTCTCTCTTTCTTTTTCTCTCTTGATTTCTTAAATAAATAAATAAAAGTTAAAGTCACCAATCCATTGTTTGACCTGAATCTAATGATCTGTCTCAGACAATACGAGGCTTTTCCAGTTTTCTGACCTTAGTGGCTCATTGAGCAATTTCTGAAAGTTGGACAAAAATTGCAATATTCAGGCAAACGAGGTTCTTGTCTGTCATGAGCACACTCTTCAGAAGAAAGGAGACAATTAGTTTTCTTTTCTTTCAATAACAGAAGATGAATATGTTTTTGTTAGTGTTTTCTAGCTGTAATTTACAAAGTAAGAAACTTTAGTAAAATACGGAGCAATTGCATTGTTAAAATAATTTTTGAGACAGAAGACAGATGGCTTAGTGGTTAAAGGTGTTTTCTTGCAAAGCCTAATAGTCTGGCTTTGATTCACCAGCACCCATGCATTCCAGATGCACAAAGTGGCACATATGTCTGGAGTTTGTTTGCAATGGTAGGAGGTCCTGGTGGGCCCACCTCACTCTCTCTGTATCTGTCCTCTTTCTTTCTGTCTACATCTTTCCCTCAAATAAGTAAATATAATATTTATCCCAACACTCAGGAGACAGAAGTAGAAGTATTATTGTGATTTGTAGGCCAGCCTGAGGCAACATACTAAATCCCAAGTCAGCCTGGCTAGAGTGAGATCTACTTTGAAACACTAAAATAAAAAATAAAAAATAAAGTTATCCTGGTATCTATAAATGTGATTAAAGTCAATTCTTTTCTATATGCCACAGTTCCAAAGTGGGTTGTTTATAAAAAAAAGCGAATCAGAAATTCTAGTAATTTTAGTAATTGGCAATATAGATAAGGGTCACTAAGCCACGAGTTAGACAAATCTTAGTTGGTTTTGAACCATTTGTGATTTTAAAATCATCTAATTATAATAAAATTTTATCTATGCTATTCCTGTGTTTGTTGGTAATGATGCTGGTTTGACAAAAAGCTTGGGAACCAGAGACTTTGGTTAGAATCTGTTCTGTTTTAGGCTGCATGAGCTTCAAAAAGCTGCCTCATCATTTACATGAAGTTAACACTTTTGGGAGCAACATAAGGATAGAATCTTCTGAAGGAGGGAGGGAGATCGTGAGAGCATCAGGAACAAATGGGATTTCCCAGGCCCTCCATCCTCCCTAGACATGCAGATTCAACAAAAACCTGCTGATTAGATCTCTTACAGCCTCTGAGAATCCAGTTAGTGATTCTTGCCACCCAGCCTCACCAAAGGAATGTCTGTGGTATTTCCTGCCAGAATCTCCAACTCCAGCTCAGTGGAGATTACTGGCTGGAAACTGTGAGAGGGGAAGAGAAAACGCAGCATATGAACACTTGTTGTGCCTCTCAAAGGACTGGGTTTTGTCTTGACTAGATCAAAACACTGATGGGCAATCTTTAAGACTATAGAGAACAAAGGAAAGGTGAGTTATTTTGGGTCAGTGACTACCGACCACAATTGCCCCAGTATTGAGTGAATGAGAGAAAATTCTAAACTCTCAGGTTCTTCCTGGGGACTTGTATGTCTCAAAGAGCTGATTGGAATGTTCTAAATATTCTAAATGCCTTGGGGACAAGAGAGCTGAGTCACAAGCTTCTCTGGAGGGCTCATATTCCTGAAGATGGAGACAGAGTTTCAAAAAGTGATAAAAATAAAAAATGCATAAAACAGAGTCCAGCACAGATGTGGAGGCTGAAGAATACAATAAATGAATTTAAGTTCCTTGGAGTGGTTCCAAAAGAGACTTCATCAAATAAAAAAAAGTATAAGTGAACTTAATGATAGATAATTTGAAATTATTCAACCAGAAGAGTAATCCCAGTACACACACACACACACACACACACACACACACACACACAGCCAAAGTAAAAGAAAAAAGAAAACTCATACTGGCATAGAATCAGAAAAGAATTCACCAACCTCCATCATCTTTGAAGAAATAAATGTCAGTTATTTGTAAGCAGCCCTAAGTTAAGGCCACAAGCGTCTATTTAAGAACCTAGAGAAAAACACTGAAACAAATAAGGAAAATACTACATAGAAAGGATTGCTGCAGTAATTGTATCTGAAATGTCTGCAGATGGCTAAGAATATAGAAGAAAGATGGGAAAGTCAGCATGAGCCTCATGATGGATCCCACAAGCAGACACTTTGGCCTAGTCTACAGAGGATCTCAGCCACTTTTGCACACAGATTTCATGCAACCATCACAGTGGGGTATCTTTTAATTTTCCTCAACCAACACCCCGCAGACTGCTCTGAAGTATCTAGAAGCAGATCTAAATCATGACTATTGTTGACATTCCCCACATGGAGGATTTGGCATCATTTGAGCTCTGTGTTGATTCTGCACCCTAGAGCCATTGCTGCTACTTAGATCTGTAGCTCAGACCAAGCTCAAAGTCCACATTTCATCTGTCCAAACTTATCAACTGGGTGTTGATACAGCAGCCACTGCAATGCTGAGAGCAAGCCAGTACCATGAGTGCTATGGTCACTGTTACTCCACATATGCCCATGTTCTGTATCTCATTGCATGAATTTTGTACAAGTTCCTGTACCATAAACCCTGAGACACATTTGCAGCAGGTGCATCCCTCCCCAACACCCCGAGTTATGCCTGTGAATTGGAACTGGGCTCCCAAGTTCACTCCATGGCTGCAGGTACCTAGAATTCTAACATGGTGGGACCACATGTGCTCTGGACCCTGTAGTATCTCTATTCCTAAACCTGAATCCCCACTTACACCACTCAAATATTTGCCATTCAGTGAGGTGAAAATTTATTTCAGCAAATATGGAAATGTGTGCTTTCAAAAGAAAATGAGTGAAAAAAATGTGTGGAATAGTGAGTAAAACAAAACCAATCAGTGGTCTCAGCTAGCGACAGGCTACAACTAGACCCAACTGAAAATAGAGTAGGAGAGGAGAGCATATTTAATGATTTACTAGTCTAAAGTAAGTGTTCTGACTATGGTAAACCCATCGTCCAGCAAGTAAAAGATGCAGCTTGGTGGAAGAATGCTTACCTAGCATTCCTAAGATCCTGGGAATCAAGAAGAGCATAGGAATATCTAGTAGATGCTGCACCCAAAGTGAGGCTCACAGCTGCCTTTTCTTTGGCCACACTGGGTGCTGAGTAACAGATTTTCACACTCAGTATCCTTTCTTTTAGGAGAGAAATATATACAGCTTACTGTTGAGATATAATTCTCCACCCATGGGATAAGCTTAGTCTTTCTCATTTAAACTAATCCATAATTAATACCTTCATTAAAGTTTTGGCCATATTTTAAATTTCTACACTGACTCACATGCTATAAATTGGCTATCAGTTATTTCCTTAGAAACTCAAGCTTGACATAAGTCTTGCTATTTTTAATGTTGAGTGACCTAGTTAAGCCTTGTCTGCTCTTTTTTTTTTTTTTTTTTTTTTTTTTTACTCCATCTCTTTTTTATTGCTTTAGCACTTTACAAAGTTATTTACCTTCTGGTGTAAGTCATTCAGGTCAACTGGAACCTTTCCTACTATGTAAAGAGCATGTCTCACCATAGCATTCAACAAAGCTGTGAAAGCCTCATATGTCCTGAGGTCCCCATTGAATCAGCCTCTGTCTTAACTCACCCATGAACACAATCCTGCCCATCAAGTGAACTGGGAACGTAATGCAGCTCCTCTCATGCAGAGTTGCCTATGTAATGCCTGTTCTTGCTCTATTGTCCTGATTGATCCCCTTACACTAAAGGGTACACAGCTATTGGAAACTAAGTGTCTCAACTAGCTTGTATGAAACAGTCCAGTCCATCAGGGACTGGTTTCACTGACATTTCCTTCAGCCTTTATCTTAAGAAACTATATTACTTGATTTCTTTGCTTTCATATTACCCAGACTGATCCTTTCTGTCCCCGTGTCCCACAGCCTCAGGATATGAAAGGACTTTTATTTATTTATTTTTTATTATTAATTAGAAACTTTGTTGTATGTACAAATTATGTGTTGGTTCTATTCCCATCCCACCCACACCCATTCCACTGAGAGGCCTACACAGTGAGGTTACTGGTATTGACCACGTGGTTATTAGTTATGAATGCAGCTGTCCAACATTGTTGGTGGGGGGAGTGATGCCTCTTTATACTGCTTCCCACCTTGTGGCTTTTACAATCCTTCTACCCCTGCTTCTGCAAAGTTTGTTGAACCTTGACTGGTATGTTATAAGTCTGCTTTAGTGTGACGCTCTCAGCAACTTCTGGATTTCTGCTTTGATACATTTTGAGTATCCTTTGTGTCTATTCCCGTCTCTCTGACACGTTTTCAGGCTTGCAGTGACAGTATCACTCATGCTTAACTCACCATTTCCTCTGTGGTTTCTCCTGGATCTTGACTAATGGGCCTAACTTATTTAAAAGTCTTTCCCAAGTCAACACTTCAAACAAAGAATATTTCTAACTACCATGGTTCCTTACAATGGGCCAATATTAAGGCCAAGCTCTTCATTTGTACCAAGTATTTTTCCCTTTCTCTCTATCACTCTTCATCATCCAATTTCACCCATAAGTTCCAAATTTTGAAATTCTAGAAAAGTCTATTTAGCACAAATCTAATATGTTCTCTTTCTTTGATGTCCCCTTACCCCAACCATAAGAAATGTGAAGTCAGCACTTGTACCTAGTTTTCATCTTTCCATTTCCTGCTAATTTCAGAGGCTAATACACAGGATAGCATCTGCATGTCTTGTTGTCTTTGTAATTCCTCCCCTTGAAATAGTAATTTCTTTCTGGACAGGCAGCACAGTCTCAGGTGCAGGTCTTATTACTCAGTGGAAGGACCATGCAACCGACGCCAGAGACTTTCCCTCTTGTGCTACTTTCATAAATTGTGATATATTCTCTAGTCCATCAGCTGTTTTGAGAAGACATCACATTCTCATGTTGTTGTGCAATTCATGAAGGAGGCATGTCACTCCCTACCATGTAGAAGATGAGCACCCTGGGATTTCCCCCACAGACATTAAACTTCAGATGCAGCATTCTTCTTTGCATTTCTTCCCATCTATTTCCAGGATAATGTAACATCTAATGCAATAAGGAGGCATGGTAATCTGTATTATATGGGGAAGGACAACCATGTCATTTGCCTCTACATATCAAAACTTCTCCATCAGACACCTTAGTTTTACCTACCTGTCTCATCACCCTCAACAGAGACATGCAAGTACTGTTTTCAAACTGATCTTTGTTTCTGTCATACTCCATGTTCAGGCACCAAGTGTGCTGTGAACATTTTTCTGAAGAGATGTAAGCAAATATCTACTCATTCCAGGTAAGGCACCAATGGAAGAAACAGAGAAACAATTCCACTCAAGCCTACTGTGCTGAAGTAATGAGTTCAATTGAGGTTTCTTATAGGAATATGGGTGAGGAATTACTTACAGAAGTAAGAGAAACTTCTGGGTGGCTGCACCACTGACAAAAATATGTCTGTCACCCCAAGAACCTGCTAAGTATTTACATCTCCTCAAGGACAAACGGGGGTCATGAGCTCCTCCCTTTAGAAGCTTATAACTGTTACACCCCATGATGCCCTCCGTTTTCTATTACGGAATGTTAACATGGCCATACTTGCGCAGGTCTCCTGCCGTGAATCAGAGCTGTTGACAGATTCAGAGGATAACGAACATGTCATGCCCAGAGGACACTTTTTCCATAACAATATTATCCACAAATATTTTTATGTTTGCTTAATGAATAGTTATTTGTTTTTTCATGAAATAATATTTATCAAAACTACTTGTGGGCTGGAGAGATTGCTTAGTGGTTAAGGAACTTTCCAGCAAAGCCAATGGATCTGGGTTTGATTCCCCCACATGTAAAATAAGATGCACAGAGTGGTTCATGCATCTGGAATTCACTTTCACTGGCTAGAGGTTCTCCCATGCCCATTCTCTCTCTCTTTCTGTCTTGCTCTACCTCTGTCTCTTTTTTTAATATAAATTCTTTTTTTATTTTTTTAAAATTTATTTATTTGAGAGCGACAGACACAGAGAGAAAGACAGATAGAGGGAGAGAAAGAGAATGGGTGCGCCAGGGCTTCCAGCCTCTGCAAACGAACTCCAGATGCGTGCGCCCCCTTGTGCATCTGGCTAACGTGGGACCTCGGGAACCGAGCCTTGAACTGGGGTCCTTAGGCTTCACAGGCAAGCGCTTAACTGCTAAGCCATCTCTCCAGCCCTACCTCTGTCTCTTAAATAAATAAATAAGTTATATAAATAAGAAAATAAATAAATAAAATATTTTAAAATCTACTTGTATAACTTATGCTTTTAGTTATAAATAATTATAATTAATTTCATGTATCTATCTATTTGCATACTTTTATCTATCATCGATCTATCTATATTTATCATCTAAGAGATTGGGACTGATTATCATGAAATGCATGACATTGAGGTAGTTATTCTTAATGGGAAACATACCCAGATGTTCCTCTTTCATTTCTGAATGGGCTACCTCTCCTTAGGTATCATTTTGCCATCCCTGTCATATATTGATTTTTATGTTTTGTTGTGGAGTTCTGTACATGTACTTCAAATTTTTTGCTCTATTTGAATAATATAATTGTATGAAATTTTAATAGGTTTTACTATCTACTAGGTCAATTGTCTATTTTATTTCCATATTTTAACAGAATCTATGCACACTTCTTTCCCTTTCACAAACGTAATTTCAAAGCTTCATTTATTGCTTGCTGAGATAGCGATAGCTATAAGAGCACTGGGTATTTGAGTCCTAGTCCACACAAAGTGATAGGGTGAGGATCAAGGACTTCCTGCAAATGCAGGGTATATGCTGTGGGAGTTGTGTGCTACCCTGAGACCAGGAAAGTCATACTGTATAAGAAAATCTGGACTCCAGGTTCTTTTCTTCAGTACCCTATAACATAGGAAAGCCTGTTCTGAGGAAGGCAGGGAAAAATCTCCATATAATCCTTAGATTACTCAGCAAAGGTTACAGGTAGTTTCAAATAAAGCAAATGAGAGCTTGAACTATGTTTGCTTCCCAAGCCATCTGTAAATATCAAAAGCCAGGTTTGATCATGTGGCATATATTGAGACCTGATTAAACCATACATTTGGCAAGAGCAATTTAATACTTTTGGTCTCAGATGCTTCACCTCTAAAATTTTAATGGAAGTGTGTGTGTGTGTGTGTGTGTGTGTGTGTGTGTGTGTGTGTGTCTTTTATATTCCTGGAACATAGAAAGCACTCTAATACTAAAGAGAATTTTAAAGGAACACCCAGAAGTCACTGTTATGATTTTATATATTTATAAATTGAGCCTACTGAGTGATATAACTGTGCTGGTATACAAAGCACTCAGAACTTACACCAAAGTTTATGTTTAAATAATACCATTTTTCTGACCAACTTCCAAATAAGGGTGAATATAAGATAAAACAAAAATATAGCAGGTAGTAGGGAAGGGTAAAATAAAACCAGAAAGCAATGGGGTAAATTACTTTTCTTTACCAATAGAAGCACTTTCATATAATGTAAAATTATGAAGAACCTTAGTACTTAAACTTGTTTCAATAGTTACCTTAACAAATAGTCATATGATTTACCTCTGTTTTGCAAATCAAAGATGTCTAAATTTGTTTAAAAAGTTAAATAATAACACAATATCTTGATAAATTAATCCAAAATAATTCTAATTAACAAAATGACTTGTTTGATCACTAATAATCTTAATATAAGATCTTGAAAAGGTATGGATGCAAACTTAAGGAATTACACCTTCAACCAAACCTTGATCATCCAGAGGTAATAATCTCTGTTGTCATGGCCCTCAAGCTTCAGTGTCCATTGATTTCCTATGTGAACAGCCTGAAAGCCAACAGACACACACTACCCCATGAGAGGCACAAGATTGCATTAATATAATTTTATGAGCTGTGCAAAAACACTTAACAGTTATATTCAGTGGTATTACTTACTTTTATTTTGCCATAAACTGAACACAGCATTTTCATACATTTTTCATCATCTCTGCCTATTTTATATGGCAGTTCTAACTCTCAACTAGCTCATATAAGAATGCTAGCATTGTAGTGCCCAGCAACACTTAGTGTTTTTAATAAAAATCTTCAATATTTTTTTAAATTGTGCAGGTTCATATTAGTTATATAATTGTTACCTTGTTATAAACATTTATATTCTTTTAAATATAATTAAGATCTTTGTTTCAAAATAAAACGACTGAGGTATATTTAAGATATGAAACTTACTTGGAGAGATACAGTAGCTTTTAGTATTCAAAGTTGTGCAACCACCACCATCATCAAAATCTAGAACACTGGTCACCATAGAGAAAAATGCATCCAAATTGGTAGTCACTGCAGGTTTAGGTAATTCTCTGTACTTCACAATCACTAGATTATCATGTGTCACTACAGATTTGACCATACAGGATATTTTAAATAAACAGGTCATTAGAAAAGTAGAGTCTCTGTAACTTGCTTCCTTTAATTAAAATTCTCCCACTATTATCATATGGCATGCAGGAGCAAGTCATATTGTTTTTCTCTTGTCATGCATGATGCCATTGAAATTACTTAAAATGTTTTATTTATTTATTAATTTATGACAATTTTAGTTGTTTCAACTTCTGGGCTACTATAAATAGTAGTACTGTAAGTATTTATGTACAAAAGTTTGTGTGGACATACAAATCTAATTCTCTTGTGTAGATATCTAGGCATTTTGGAATTGCTAGAATACAGAGTGACTCTATATTAAACTAATAAAATTTTTAAAAGCTACTTATTTACATTTTAACTTAGAATTGGGCATTTTTTAAGAAAAGAGAAACATGGGAGAATAGGGCTGAGGTGATAGCTCAGTGCTCAAAAGTCTTGATATATGTGCATTATGGCTTGAGACCACCTGAGTTGGATTTCCTAGTACCCACATAAAAAGCTAGGCATGACCACATGTCTGTAACCTCATTCCTTCATTGAGCAAAGACCCCATGCAATAACAACATACATATTTTCACAAATTCCAATAACTATATTATCAATGGTAGAATGGGTATAACAGTAATGATCATATAACCCATATGCATAAAGAAATAGATCAAAAACAAATATATATAACTATTGGGTAATCATGCACACCTAACTTTACAATTGCAGTCATGTGTAACATTATTGTAGACAGCCTCCATCATAAGATGAACATTCAGAGTCTGTCATGGATGCTGAGACAGTTTAAGTGTGAACAAGGACCCCCGAATTAGATTGCTTGCTCTTGCATATACACAGAAATTATTATTATCTTTGGGCCTATTGTGGAATAATCTAGCTTAAAAAACCTATCCAGCAAGGAGTTAATGAGTGCTTATTTTCTTATCTCTTCCTTTCCTGGGAGAGGAAGCAATGGAAAGGAATTAGCTCTATCCCAGGAAACTTACTCCTGACACCTGATGTCAGGACTGGATTGACTTGTCCAGCCTCCTATGAGGAGGTTCATATGACATCCCCAAACTAGATCATAAGGTGAGTTTCCCCATTTCCTGAATCCTCCATCTTTACTCCCTGGGCAACAGCTCTACCTACCTTCGTTTTATTAAATTCTGGCCTCTAAATAAAATGTTTCTAAATCTTTTGCTATGAAGAGGAATCACTGGCTCAGTGAGAGCTTTGGGTGGTTATTGAGTATTCCAGTGCACGTAGCTCCATAATTATAACCCACACAAGGCTCTGATTCTCTCAGAGACACCCCAACATTTCCAGAGTGTATACTGGTGCATTGACAAGGAAAGTCAGAAGGCAAGAACACTGATAGGTACCACTGTTTTCCCAGTTTTCTTCCTGCCTTCTTCTACTTGAAGGAAACATGATTTGTTCTATTTCTTAAGTCTCCTCCTAATTCTCCACTTTCTCTAGATAACTCTTTCCTGTTATGTTCTATCATGGTTGCATCCTATCTGGATTAAAAATTTAAAAACAAATTGTTGTTTATTCTTATTTATTTGAGTGCAACAGAGAGAGAAAGAGGCAGAGAGAGAGAGAGATTGGAGAGAGAGAATGGACACGCCAGGGCCTCCAGCCACTGCAAATGAACTCCAGATGCATGCACCCCCTTGTGCATCTGGCTAACGTGGGTCCTGGGGAACCGAGCCTCGAACTAGGGTCCTTAGGCTTCATAAGCAAGCGCTTAACAGCTAAGCCATCTCTCCAGCCCTGGATTAAAAATTAAAGGAGTCAAAATGTCTTAGTGACAAGAAGCGGTGGTGAACGCCTTTAATCCAAGCACTTGGGAGGCAGAGGTAGAAGGATTGCCATGAGTACAGGGCCACTCAGAGATTACATAGTGAATTCCAGGTCAGCCTGTGCTAGAGTGAGACACTACCTCTAAAAATTAAAAAAAAATAATTTTTTTTCTTAAGTGAATATTAGAAACTCAACCCACATGGGTGTTGAGACCTACCCTGCCTCATGTAGCTTCCTTTACATAACCATCCCAATATTTTTCCAGATTTTATTTTGTTTTACTTTATTTTGTTATGTTTTTTTGCCAATAGTGGCTTAGTGGCTGAGATGCACTTACAGGCTAAATGTGTGAATATGTAGCTGAGGAAAGCTCAGTCATGGATCCTACACAGACAGACTATCATAAACCAAGCAAAAAGCAGGTTAAAAGTCATCAAGATTGTGAATATTAATATGGAGTTACATGGTCAGGGAGCTGCTAAATCCATAGACTCTGCTTCCTCTAATGCTCACCTGTGAAGAGGTTCAAAATTCAATTTGCATTGGTAAGAAGCAACTAATTTAAGCAAATATGACTCTCTCTCTCCTTGTGACTGCTCACAAAGAGAGTCAATGTCTATAGAGGATGCTGTAGAGAAATAAAAGTGATTTGGGAGATATTGTAGTATATCATCTTTTATGTAATAGATGGCTAGTCAACTGTCTTATCCATAGACTTCCTAGACTGTATCTAAATATGATCTAGAAAGTGCCTTATGTGCAGACTTCCTTTCTCCAAGATACAGAAAATGTTATGCATCCTCAGCATTCTTGGCTGCCAAGGGATCACATGTGTTAACCTTTGGCTGATAGAATGGCTCTGAGACTCTCAGGGACTTGCTTTTCTAACTAAATAAAAATGCCACACAAAGCTGTTGAGACCTTAAGTCAGTAAGAACATACTGAGATTTTTAAGTCACTTTTTCTCTTCCTTTTTCTATCTCACTATCAAGCAATTTTCTACTTCACTGTAATGCATATAAATTGTACTAATAAACTGTGATATTTTGTTTAAACTCATGGGAAGCTGGAACCTGAGAAAGGTTGACATCATCCTGATTCTGGATCCAAAACAGATTTGGCCTATATGTCCCCCCAGAATATTCTCAAGAGACAGCTTGACAATCTGGCTCAATGACAAGGGAAAGGATGACAAGCATCACATAGAAATCTATAGCTCTATTTTTTTTCCCCCTCTGGCCTTTGTTTACTTAAAAGGCGACTGTTGGTCAGGTCAATAAAGTTCTTATATTTCTTGCTATAATGGCTTTCTATAAATGAGTGCATTTAAATGAGTACCATTTAAAACAACAAATACATTTACAAGTGTTGGAGCAAGCTAGAACCTTATAATTTAGCAATGAACAGGTAATCATAATATGTTACATGGTATCATCAGTATAATTCAGTTTGAAGCCTTCAGTGGAACTCTAGATATGTTGATATTATTATGTCTCATGCCAAGGTTAAAATTCAATTTATTAATTTTGGTTTGCTCATGATGGCAACTGTAAAAATTGGCTTTAAAATGTTTACTCAAGGGCTAGAGAAATGGCCTCATGGTTTAGATGCTTACCTGCAAAGCCAAAGGGCCCAGGTTTGATTCCCCATTTATGCCAGATATAGAAGATGGTACATGCATCTTGAGTTCGTTTGCAATGGCTGGACACCCTGGAATGCCCATTCTCATTCTCTCTTTCTTTATCTCTCAAATAAGTAAATGAAAATAAAATATTAAAAAAGTTTAATCAAGTAATCTATGTTTCTTTGTTAAGCTTTTAATTACCTAAGAAACTGCCTTAATAAAATCAAGATTTGTTTTATTCTTAGTTACTAATTTTTCTTTTATAAAAGCATATTTAGCCAGCTGTGGTGGAACATGCCTTTAATCCTAGCACTTGGGAGGCAGAGGTAGGAGGGTTTCCATGAGTTCATGGCCATTCTGAGACTCCACAGTGAATTCTAGGTCAGCCAGGACTAAAGCAAGACCCTACCTCAAAAAACCAAAAGAAAAGAAAAGAAAAGTCTATTTAAATATTATATCTAAAAATTCTCATCATGCTAAATGATTGTGACTGGGTTTATCATTTAACTTTTTCAAAAGAAATCATTCAGCCTCATTTATTTTGACGTTTATTCTCCAGGAGACATGGAATACTGCCCCACATTCCAATAACCTGTGCACTCTCTCAAATTTTTTAAAATTATTTTTTACTTATTTATTAAAGATAAAGAGAGGGTGAGTGAGTGAGTGAGAGGGACAGAAAGAGAGAATGAGAGCAAATGGGCATGCCAAGGCCTCTAGCCACTGCAAACGGACCCCAGACACATGCACCAGCATGTGCATCTGGCTTATGTGGGACCTGGAGAATAAAATGTGAGCTCTTAGGATTCACAGGCAAGTGCCTTAACTACTATGCCATCTCTCCAGCCCTGTTCCCTCAATGTTTGTGGGGCTTTATTTCAAGTTCCTGAGTCAAAGTGAGTTAATCCCAAGTTGTAACACTAGAAGTTTATATTAGCGAACAATGTGATTTAAACGTAAACTGTTGGACATGTGTTCTAGGAACCATCTGTTTGAATTGTCGTGTGTAATAGGAAGGATGATACCTAGGCTTGTTCATGCTACTTAAAGTAACCCTAGATGATGTTCACAGTAATTGCTATAGCTTTCTATTTCAGAATTAATTTTGTATCTGGTCCACTTAGACAAAAAAGGAAGTTTAAAGTCACTAAAAATGTATTTAGGTACATAGATGTATTTTTAAGGTGATTTTAAATTAAATTATTAGAAGCAGCCTTCTAAATTTTTAGCTTTTAAACAAAAAGTTCTTGATCATACTTATTACAATGGTAAACATATGTTCTTACTATCTAAAATGATAAATTTTAACTTTGCATTTTAAGATTTATTTATTTATTTGAGAGAGAAAGAGGGAGAATGGGCACGCCAGGGCCTCTAGCCACTGCAAATGAATTCCAGATGCATGCACCACTATGTGCATGTGCATCTGGCTTATGTGGGACCTGAAAATTGAACCTTGGTCCTTAGACTTCACAGGCAAGTGCTGTAACTGCTAAGCCATCTCTCCAGCCCTAATTCTGCATTTTAAAATGCCTTACAGATTCAAATTAAAGATCTAATATTTAGATGGTTTTTAAATGCTTACTATAATAACTTAAGCCTTTGACAAATTGCTTGATTTGAGTTTGTTGGTTGAACACAAGTCTGTTAAAACGTTTTACATATGGTTCCAACTATTAGATGTCTACTATATAATGTAAATGATTTATATGCCCCAAAGTAAGACCATTATAAATGAGGGAATAAAAATGAGAATTGATGCAAAGACTGAAGCTTTGTCTAATGGCAAAAGCCATAGTTGCTTGTCCCATGCTCAGGTATGACAACTCCAACATGTGAATGACATCCTTCTCTGTGCCCAAACAGAAGTTTCTCAAGAGAGTCATTTCTAAATTTCATGACAAATGAATTTTTCCTCCATTTTTTAGAGAAATACTTTTTATTTGTTTTCAAGGAGAGAGAGAGAGAAAGAGAGAGAATGGGTCCACCTTCTTATTTTACTTGGACATATGTTCCTTCCCTACCCTTTTAAGAAAGACCCATAGGTTACATAAATCACCATGAGTCAATTGTCTTTATATTTCATAGCCATCATTTGAGATTACAATTTGAGCATTATAGGGGACCTTCTACTCCCTGCATGAAATGAGAGCACCTTCCTGTTTTACTTACCACATACCACAGACTTTCTAGCAGATAAGGAAACCTAGCTCCTTGTGGGGATAATAACATCCTTCAGGTAGGTCCATTTAGCAGCTGGATAAAGAAATAGACTGAGGTCTCTTATGCACAATAATTTTTATCCCTCTGAGATAATTCAGAGTTGGTCTAAAGCTGTAGGTTAGACCCTAAGGCTTCTCAATTTCCCGACTAATAGAGATTCTAAAGCTGTAAGATCCAGAGCTCTTCTATGCCAAGACAATATAAAGTATTTGAGATCAGTTTTGTCAGGCTAGACTGGGCAATTAAGCAAGAAACATAAGAGGCCCATTATCTCCTGCTCACTCCCTGGAACCTTCATGCAATATAGGAAATTCTTAAAAATCATGAGGTTTTGTTGATTGTGGCAGAATACTCTGGTAAATATTTGCTCAAGAGGTTGAAAAATCAGGAGCTAAAGGCCAGCCTGTCTCTGGTCACTAACAACAATGGCCACTTTTAATGCATGAGCCTATGAAGTTAATATGGCTAATGTCCTATGTGTATACCTCCATGATATGTCAGGCCTGTTGTATTTCAAGAAAAATCTCTTGCTAAAGGACAATTATCTCTTGAGATAATAGGTTCTGAGGTGAAAGATTTATTTTCATTATTTAAGCATAATTATATATGAGAAGTCATTTACTTTTGCTGTTTTACACGATTATATTCTCTGCCTTTGACTTTTAGCCATTTGTTATTTTCAGATGCCTGTAGGAGGAAGTACCCTTGAGTTCACCCTAATTCAAGTTTATCGGTCTTATGGAATGTAATTTTAAGTTTAGTTTTGTGCAATAGGAGCCATTATTTCCTCAATTACCTATTCTGTCTCTGTCATACCCTCTTGATGCTCTCACTAATGGACTCAAGCATGTATTCCAAGTCTCTGAGTTTCTGTTTATTTGCCCTCTTCTTTCCTATTTTTCTGACTGGAAAAAAAAAAAAATCTCAATTTTCCTCTTTTAGAGTTCATTGACTCTTTCTTATAAAAGTGCAGCAATGATGTTAAGTGTTCCAAGAATCATTTTATAAAATTTCACTTACTATTCCTTTTAAAATTAAATGTCTATTTCATACCTAGACAAGTTAGACATAATTTAGTATAATTTTATGTGCTGTCTTGAAGTCATGGTCGCTTCACTTAGCAGCTGGGTTTCCTTAGGAATGTTCTACTTTGTACTTTTTGTCCTGTTACACGTGCCATTTTGTTGTTGTTGTTGTTTATCAGTGGACCTTTTCAGTCTGACAATTTTGCATCTCTGCAAATGAGATACTCTTCCTTCCAAGTATTTGGCTCTTTGACTTTTCTTATTGTTACCATTGCTACTTGCTTGTCTGTAACTTCTCTGTACAGTACTGTAGAATCAGCATTCTTTGTTATGAATAGATGCTGGAGTCTGAGCTCGGATGACTTACTGACCTGCAAATGGTTGGAAAAGCTGCATAAGACCTTGGATCAATGGATATCTGATAATTTGTTGAGGGCTTCTGAGTGTCTTCATTTTTCTAGAATGTACATCTCTGCTTTATATTTCATTTCCTGCTTGCACAGTCTCAAGTTCAGAATAGAGATATTAGTGACCTTTCCAATATTTCATGGTCATGTATATGGCCATAAACATTCAGCTTGGTTTTCAAATTTCAAGCACTCTTCTGAAGTTTAAATGCTTCCTACGCATAACTTATCCTCTAGATTGTTCCTCTCAAGTTTTGGGGTCACTCTCCTGTCTGTCTCAGTTAGCATCATCAGGTCCTCATGCTGTTACAATGCTAAAAATTACCATTGATTATATGTAACTCCACAGAATTAGGGCTATTCCAAAGTTGTGAGCCTTGATAAGAGAAATATAGTACAAAATTTAATAGTGACCTGGTAGGTAGGCAAAGTGCTCAAAGATCTCTAGGGACATTTTCCCAATTTAAGTATTTGCTATGATAATTAAAAGGCTATTCATCCACATGTCTACTGTAATGGAAGAGTGGAAGTAATCAGATTATTAGTCTGTCTTCACAGAGTGCTACCCCTTTTTTCTCAAAGCACTTTGTGCTTTAGTCAGATTTGAATAGTTTCCACTGTTCTATGAAGATATTTTGATAATTTTGACAATGTTTTATTTACTTTTTGAAGGATTGAAAGGTCACGAGTCAGTATTCTGATGTTCTAAAAGTCCTTATTTCATCTTAAGTTATATCCTCCTAGGGAAAGGAAAAAAAAGAAGAAATGAGAGGCAAAGATTATTGAAAAGAAAGAGGATTACTAAGAGATCAAGGAATGTATTTTATTCACTTTAATTTCCTCATTGTCATGATAATATTACTTCTTACTGTCTTTCAGGCTTTGAGAAAATATATAACCATGCACAATAAAAAAGAAATAATTTATGTAAAGTTGTTTTGCAGGGTTGTTTTAAAAAGAATTAAGTGCATCCATCTCTTCTTTTTTTTAAAATTTTTTATTTATTTATTTGAAAGCGACAGACACAGAGAGAAAGACAGATAGAGGGAGAGAGAGAATGGGCACGCCAGGGCTTCCAGCCTCTGCAAACGAACTCCAGACGCGTGTGCCCCCTTGTGCATCTGGCTAACGTGGGACCTGGGGAACCGAGCCTCGAACCAGGGTCCTTAGGCTTCACAGGCAAGCGCTTAACTGCTAAGCCATCTCTCCAGCCCCATTTCTTCTTTTTAAGAGCAAAAAGATTTCTGTTTTTCCACTAACGATAACTCTGAGTTGGAGGTTTTGTGTCATGTCAGAAGACATGGAGACAATCTGGTAGAATCTCCAAGGAATAAACTGATGAATGCAAGATAGCAGCTATTTCTAGAAGTGAGTAGTGTCTAAAGCATCTACTTTAAAAGCAAAGTAAAATAAGAATTATTAGCAATTAGGAAAAGTCCATCCTGGAGTGACTGGCATGTTTGGAGAACACCTGTTTCTAGTGACAGTGACAAGAGCCACACTTAAGACAGAGAGCTTCAGTATATATATCAGCATTGTACTCTCAGAAAAAGAAATTCTAAAAAGAGATAAGAAGGGATATGAACATTGTACATGCAGAAGCAGAGGGATCTCCCAAAGCCACTTCTCTTAGTATGCCACTGGGCCTGCAATGAATGTCATTTTTAAAAAGACCTCTACTGTTTCTAAAATAGCCTGGCAGCTCCAGACTCCATGTGAATTACACTCAGGAAACTCAGACCAAGCTTCACAAGACTACAGTGAAACATGTCCAGAAGAATATCTGCAGACCTATAGGAAAAGTCTGAATTAGAACTGCTCAATATTCAGCACGTTGAAAAAAAAGAGCAGAGCCAGTCTTCAAGGGAACATAGACAGAGGCTGCAAGCAGCACACACAACATTGGGAAAAACTTCCAGGGTAGAGCCAGCATTTACAACTAGACTCCTGAAAGCTTCCCAGAGTTGTAGACACCATCGATGACTCATCCACGAAGGACAATCCACTGATGACCAGTGTCTGTGATTTGGCCTCACAATGGTGTGTTCAGTGGTAAAAGCATTTATGACCTTACCCCTAAAGAATAACCCATGGTTTAACCAGCTTGCATGATCAAACCTGCGCAGAACTGCATACTGAGCATCTGTTCTTCAACCTCACAAAGGATCCTGCAGAGATATGACCAGTATCTGGGAGGCTGGAAGGAACACTGAAAGTGTCAAAATTTAAAACCAAAAGAAAGCAATATTCTACGTTCAGAGGAGCAATGAGGATTTAGTTCCCCAACACAAGCCTAATAGAAATAAATAAGATCTCAACCCTACTACAACCCAGGGTCCTCTTGAATATTCTAAACATGTCTACTAAAAACATTACAGTATTTTTTTTTAAATCTAACCTAATACCAGATATGCAAGACCTGGTGCAAACACACATGAAATATGAAAAACTAAGGTACGAGGACTCATTTAGAAATTAGTGATGGGACTGACTTAGATAAAATACTAGAGAAAAAAAATTATAAAAAAATTATCATGTGTTCTAAAAATAAAAGAGACTACAGATGCCTAAATGAATTCCAAGCAAACAGAAACAGCTGAATGACATAAAGAATTCAATGCAGGATGTGAAAGTAGACTTTAGTAAAGAAATATAGCTATGGCAAAAATAAATAAAATAAGAAAATGAAAAACTCACTGTCAAATAAAATGTACCATGTAAAGACTCACCTATAGAATGGATTAAATAGAGGACGGGGGGCTGACGAGATGGCTTAGTGGTTGAGGGGTTTGCCTGTGAAGCCTGGATCCTGGTTCTACTCTCCTAGAAATACGTAAGCACAGAGGTGTGCATGCATCTGGAGTTCATTTGCAGTTACTGGAGGCCCTGGTGTGCCCATTCTCTCTCTCTCTCTCTCTCTCTCTCTCTCTCTCTCTCTCTCTCTTTCTCTCTCCAATAAATAAATAAAATATATTTTAAAAAGAAGAGGTCAGAATATCATGACTTCAAGATAAAGTAGAATAATTAAAATATTCAAACAATGACAAAATAAGCAAATAAGAATGTACATACAGAATATTTGAGATTTATGAGACTTTTAAAATATTTTTATATATTTATTTTCAAGGAAAGGGAAAGAAAAAGAGAGAGAGAGAGAGAGAGAGAGTGCATGCCAGGCCTCTAACTTCTGCAAATGAACTCTAGATGCATGTGCCACTTTGGGCATCTGGCTTTACATACATATTGAAGAATCAAACCCAGGTCATTAGATTTTGTAGGCAAGTGCTTTAACTGATGAACCATCTATCCAACACCTTACAGGACTTTTAAAATGGAGAAATTTATGAATCATAATAATAGAATAATAATTTCATGTAAACCTATAGAAAATATTTTTTCATTAAATCATAACAGAAGAATTCTTAAGTCAAATAAAAGCATTGCCCATCATATGAGGCAGAGGACGGTAAACACACAAAACCAGAAGAGAACCACTACATGTCATATTAGGGTTTAAATATTAAATGTATAGAATACGGTATAGTATTAAAAGCTGCAAGATTGAAACATAAATTCATATGTAAATCCCAGTAGAGTAATAGAAGATTTCTCAAAATAAACTTTAAATAATATGAGGACATCAAATAACATGTTTAAAGTTCTGAAAGCCAACTGCCAAAAGTGATTACTATTCCAGCAAAACTATCTATAACATTGAAACAGAAAGAAAAACGCATTTCACAATAAAATAGAATAAAGGAATTCTTGAACACCAAGCTCTACAGAAGATACTTAGAGGAAGTCTTTGGACTGAAAAAAAAAAAAAAAGAAAAGAAAAGATGAACTCACCAATGCTGATAAAGGAAGCACAGTAGGTCAGTAGTTAAGCAAATGAAGAAAAGAAAAACATCAAATACTTCAAAAATCAGCAAAATGACTGTAATTTATATATGATTTCAATAATACTTATGAATATAAATGTTCTTAATTCCCCATTCAAAAACACAGAGACGCAGAAGAGATTTTTAAAAATATGATCCCTCTATTTTTTGCCTCCAGGAAATGCACCTTGTCATCAAAGACAAACACAAACTTCATGCGAAAGGATGGGGAAATACATTCCAATCAAATGGAACTAGGGAACAAGCATGCACCACCGTTCTAATATCTGACAAAATAGAAGTTAAGCCCAAACAGGTCAGAATATGCAAAGAAGTTCACTTCATACATGTTGAAGGAATAATTCATCAAGAAGAAATGTAAGTGTAAATACTGTCATGCAAAGCATTCTCCCTGAGGTGATGGGAAGACAGCTCTATTCAACCAAGATGGATGCAGACAACCAAACAAAGCATAGTTTTACCAAAACCAGCTTTCAGGAGCCAAGAGTTTATTGGGGTTACTTATAGAGCAGGACAAGGGATTGCTTATGGAGCAATCAGTGACTTAAAGACATCACCAAATAGCCCACCCAAGCATAAAACATGACATAAAAGCTTTATCGTTGGAGTACACTGTACAACTTGCACACAGCTGGGCTAGTTGAAAAATCTCCTAAACATATGTTTTCCACTTACATATCTTTAAGTGTTATCTTGGAACCTTTGTCCCAGACATGTTTACTTCCTAAGTCTCCTGAGCATCCTTCCCATTCCCAGGAGGAAAAGCTTCAATTCAGAGGAAATTGCAGTATAACAAATATAGTGTACCCAATTTCATAAAATAAATATGCAGTATGTGAAGCCACATATTAACCTCAACACAATGACCAATGGGTGACTTCAACAACCAAGTGTAAACAATAAACAGGTCATCCTGATAAAAAAAAATAAACAAACATTTGAGTTAGATGACATCACTGCTCAAATGGATCCAGTCCTCATGTAGCTGTGCAATGCATTCAAAAACTACGGAATATATTCTTCTCAGCAGTCCATGGAGCTGTCTTTAAATAAAATATATAGTGGAACATAAATAAACCTAAAAAAATTGAAATAATGTCTTGTATTCTATGAGAACACAAGGAAGGAAAATAGAAATCAATAGCAAGAGAAACTACAGAACATATACAAGATTATGGAGATTAAAAGATATTATTGTGTGCTACAAGAGGGCCTATACCTATCAAATTTTCTCTAAAAATAATGGTTATCCCATTTATCTGGTGCTAACTTTACTCTCCACTGGAGAATCTGCTTCTCTTTTTCAGATAGATACAGATCCTAAGGAAAGAACAACCCCTATCATACCTCAAAAGGGCCCCCACTAAAACAAAGACTGATTGGCAAAACAAGCAAGGGTGCTGTTTTTTTGGTGACCTGGTACCAACACAAGGGTGATGGAGATGGACACAGAGAACAATCAACTCCTACCAAATAAGATATCCAGAGACACAGAGTCTCTAAAGACCTCATCACTGAAGCAGACTGAAAATTTGAGCCCAAATTTGCAGAAAAGAATATGGAAAGAACGTCAGAGCCACATGTTGGGTCATGATGCACAGAGACATTTCCTCCTCCCCATAACTGAGGGCTAATGCCGCAATGCATGGCCCATAGACCTCAACAAGAAGAGTCCAAGGGGAAGGGGAAGAACAGGGAGGAGGCTAACAATGGTACCAATTTGACTGTATTCACTGAGTACAAAACTAATTTTTTTAAAAAAGAATGACATCAGATATCATCTGAAACAGAGATTCCATTTTGTTGTAACTTGAAACCTAATGCTATCACAGTTTTATTTGAAAACTGTCATAACTTTATTTGTTTTGTGACTATAAAAGTTTGTGTAACCACTTTCATGTTTGAACATGTTAGTTGAAGCAATATGAATCCATAGACCCTTGCCATAGTCACTATATTTAACTCAGAATAAATTATCTCATTCCCCTTGAAAAAGAGAAAGACATTATCTAATGATGAATGAGTCATCAAATGAATCAAGAAATTAAAAAAAAATTCTATAATTAAATGAGTTCATTTGCAGTTACTGGAGGCCCTGGTGTGCCCATTCTCTCTCTCCCTCCCTCTCTCTCTCTCTCTCTCTCTCTCTCTCTCTCTCTCTCTCTCTCTCTCTCTCTCTCCAATAAATAAATAAAATATATTTTAAAAAGAAGAGGTCAGAATATCATGACTTCAAGATAAAGTAGAATAATTAAAATATTCAAACAATGACAAAATAAGCAAATAAGAATGTACATACAGAATATTTGAGATTTATGAGGCTTTTAAAATATTTTTATATATTTATTTTCAAGGAAAGGGAAAGAAAAAGAGAGAGAGAGAGAGAGAGAGTGCATGCCAGGCCTCTAACTTCTGCAAATGAACTCTAGATGCATGTGCCACTTTGGGCATCTGGCTTTACATACATACAAAACTTATGAGGTCCAATTTAAGTATATAATTTATGAATTATAAACTTCCTAAGACAGGGCTGGAGAGATGGCACAGCCGTTGACACTTGCTTGCAAACCTAATGAACAGGGTTTGCTTCTCCAGTACCAATATAAAACCAGACTGGACTTTGCAGCAGCTAGAGGCCCTAAGTCCCATTATCTTCCTCTCTCTCTCTTTCCCTCCCTCCCTCCCTCCCTCCCTCCCTCCCTCCCTCCCTCCCTCCTTCATTCTCTCCCTCTCTCTCTGTCTCCCATTTCTCTGTCTCTCTCTGCTTGCAAATAAAATACATTTTTAAAAAGTTCCTAACACAAAAACCTATAGGTACAAGTGCTTACGTTTAAAAAATTGTATCTTAAATAACACCTTAAGACTGAGGAAAAACAAGAACAAGCCAAAAAATATATCAGAGGACAGAAATAAAAAGATCATGGCAAAAAAATAATGAAAAATGCACAAACAGAAGAAGGAAACAAATCATCAGGGGAACAAATAATTGGTTGTTGGGAAGAATAAAGAAAATCAATAAATAATCAGCCAAATTAAAAATTAGAGGTAATGATAGGAACATTAATGAAATTCAGAAAATTAATGTTACATATTGAATATTTACATTCCACAAAACTGGAAATTCTAAAAGAAATGGTAATTTTTCTAGACTCATATGACATTCCAAATTAAACTGTGGCAAGATAAACAATTTAAAGAAATCTATAATAAAAAAGATTGAAGCCATAATAAAAATAAAAATGTATCTCAGGCTGAGAAATGGCTTAGCTGATAGCTTGCCTGCAAAGCCAAAGGACTCAGGTTCAATTCATCAGGACCCACATAATCCAAACACACAAGGAGGCACTTGAGTCTGGAATTTGTTTGCAGTGGTTGGAGGCCCTGACATGCCAATTCTCTGTTTCTTTCTATCTTTATTCCTCTTCCTTTCACTCTCTCTCTCTCAAATAAATAAATAAAAATAAAATATTTTAAAAAATCTCTCAAATAGGGCTGGAGAGATGGCTTAGCGGTTAAGCGCTTGCCTGTGAAGCCTAAGGACCCAGGTTCAAGGCTCGGTTCCCCAGGTCCCACGTTAGCCAGATGCACAAGGGGGCGCACGCTTCTGGAGTTCGTTTGCAGAGGCTGGAAGCCCTGGCGCGCCCATTCTCTCTCTCTCCCTCTATCTGTCTTTCTCTCTGTGTCTGTCGCTCTCAAATAAATAATTTAAAAAGAAAAAATCTCTCAAATAAAATTGATCCAGATAAATATTGATTACCTTCTAATTTCTACCAGAATTTGAAATGATTTATTTAAACATTTTCATTGAAAACCATAAATATAAGCAATATATCAAGACCATAATTCCCTACCTTTTACCTCTCTCCAAAATTAAATACCTACCTTCCAATTAGTCTCTCTTATACTTGTTGTTATCATTTCTTCTCCTTTTTTTCCTGTATGCAAGTTATCAAAATTCCAAGTAAAATTTAGCACTAAGGCTTCTTGATTATTCCATAATCTAGAAAAGGAAGGAATGCTACCAAATACATTTTATAAAATCAATATTAATCCGATGCAAACAGTAGATAAATATACAAATAAAAGAAAATTATAGGCCATATGCCTCATAAACATGCATACAAAAATGATTTATTACAATACTTGCAAACCAAATTAAACAAAATATCAAAAAACATCACCATGATCACATTGACTTCATTCCAAAGATGTAAGGGGTGGTTCAATAATAAAAAATAAATAAAATCTAATACATTATGTAAGTTGATTCTTGGATAAAATTTACATGTTTGTCTTGATAGATAGAAAAAATACTTTTGATAAAGTCCCTTCATAATAAGTTCTCCTATGAGACTAGGAATAAAGATAATATTTCAACACAACAAAGGGTATATGTGGTAACATATAGCTATTTATTATATTGAATATGGAAAAGTTTGAAGCATTCCATTCAAATAATAATGGAAACAGTCTTATTTCATGTGTCACAATAGAAAAGAACACTACCAAGAGCATTAAGAGTGGAGAAGTAAATAAAAGTGATAAAAATAAGAAAATAACGGGCAGGAAGGATGGGTTAGCGGATAAGGTGTTTACATGCAAAGCCAAAGGACCCAGGTTTGATTACCCAATGACCCACATTAGCCAGATGCACAAGGGGTACACACATCTGGAGTTCATTTGCAGTGGCTGGAAGCCCTGGTGCACCCATTCTCTTTCTCTGCCTCTTTCTCTGTCAAATAACTAAATAAAATTTTTTAAAAATAAGAAAATAAGGAAAAGTATTATTGCTACATTCAAGAGACCCTGAAGCCTGTACCAGAAACTTAAATCTATTTTTTTTTAATTAAGAAAAATAGTAGGATACAACATGGGCATACAAAAATCTATAGCCATCCTATATGCCAGTAGTGATTATGTTGAAAAAGAAATCAGGGAAACAAATCCATTCACAATAGCCTCAAAAGAAATAAAATACCTTACAGTAAACATAATTAAGGAAGTGAAAGATATCTCCAATATGAATGTTAAAACACTGAAAAATAACATTTGAAAAAAAAAGAATAGAAAATAGAAAGACCTTCTATGTAAATAGATTGAAAGAAATAATATAAAATGGCTATACTAACAAAAGTACAAACTTAATGCAATTCACATCAAAATTCCAATGTCATTCTTCACAGAAATAAAATGATGCTGAAATTTATGTGGATGCAGAGAAGAACTAGTCAAAGTCATTGTTGTAGTAACCTGCTCTTGATGGCACAAAGCACCTGACCAAAACCATCTTGTGGGAGAAAAGGGTTTACAGAGTCTATAAAGGCAGGGGAAAATGTGGCATGAACAGAGACTGGACATCACCTCCTAGCCAACATCAAATGGAAAAGAGAAGCAGGAGAGTGAGCCAAACTAACACTGGCAAGCTTGACAGACCTTCTCCAGCAAAACTCCACCTCCGAAATGACTCTCAGCTGAGGATCAAGTATCCAGACACCTAATTCAAACCCTTACAGTCATCCTGAGTAAAATGCTGGAAGTTTCAAAACACCTGATTTCAAATTATGGTACAAAACTGTTGCAGTCAGGTCTACATTACTGGCAGAAAACACCTGACCAAAAGCTGCTTGAGAGGGGGAAAAAAAAAAAAAAAAAAAAAGTTCATTTTGGCTTACACACTGGAATGGAAGCTCCATGATTACAGGGGAAAACAATGGCACCAGCAGAGAGTGCATACCTCTTCCTGCCCAACAGCAGATGGACAACAGCAACAAGGGAGCATGCCAAACACCAGAAAGGAGAAACTGGCTACAATACCCATAAGGTCTCCCAACAACAGTACACTGCTTCTAGGAGGCATTAATTCACAAATTTCCATCAGCTGGAAACCTAGCATTCAGAACACCTAAATCAAACCAGCAGATTCCACCCTGGCCCCCATAAACTGATAACCACACATAACATAAAATACAATTAATTCAGTCCATAGTCCCATAGTTTTAACAATACCACTGTTATTCAAACATCCCTGTAATCAAAGATCTTTTAGCTGAGCTATAGCACCAAAAAATTCCCCCAAAAAACCACAGTGGCACAGAATAAACACCCTGAAGAAAATAGCACTGGCATAGCAAACAAATATTCAACCAATACAAGCTTTAGACAGGGCAAACATCAAACTGTCTGTGCTCACAGCTCCACTGGGTCTCCATGAAGGTAATCCCTTTGCAGACCTGCTTCACACTGTCCACCGCCAAAACACAAGAGCATGTTGAAAATTCAATGATCCTTGCTTTCCTGCATTTTTAATGCTTTATAATGTCAGGTAAGGTGCCAGTTTATTAATCCAGGGGGGAATAAAGCCAACTTTTAAGAAGAATGAGAGGGATACTTCTTCAGCATTCAGGCCCCTTACTTCAAAAAACTTTGCATTCATTTTCTTGCTCTTTAGAAGGTCACCAGTCCCAACCTCAATAGTTGTGACCCATCATATAATTTCAGCTGAACAGGTAGCAGTTTCAGCCCAAAGATTTCTTTTTTTTTTTTTTTTTTTCCTGTTTCACAACCCTTTACTCATACAAGTTAATTGCTATGCAATGCAAACCTACACAAGTTCTCAAGACACAGGCATAACAGCAAGCCTCTCACACAAACTGCTTGTAGCCCAATCCAGGCAAAAGTCTTTCTCACCCTCATAAGCCAAACCTAATACTCCTTAATTCTTACTGCATTCATGTCTTTCAACTCTGACCAGAACAGTCAATCAAGCTGTACTTGCAGAACCGCAAGGCTTCTCTTAGGTCAAAATTTCAAATCCTTCCACATTCCTCTCAAATATCAGCTCCAAAAGGCCAAAAGACACAGAATCACGTGTCTAGCAGCAATGACACCATTCCTGGGTACCAACTTTATTGTTGCAGTCAGGTTCACATTACTAGTAGAAAATACCCAACCGATAGCTGCTTGGCAGTGGCGGGAAAAGGGGTTTTATTTTGGCTGACAGACTCAAGGAGAAACTCCGTGATGGCAGAGAGAAATGACAGCATGAGCAGAGGGTGGACATCACGTCATGCCCAACTGCAGATGGGCAACAACAGAAACGTATGCCAAACGCTGGCAAGAGGAAGCTGGTTATAACACCCATAAGCCCACTGCTAAAAATACATTGCCTCCAGGAGGTGTTAACTCCTAGATATCTATCAGCTGGGAAACTAACATTCAGAAAACCTAAGTTTATGGGGGACACCTGAATCAAACCACCACTATACCCCAAAGTTTGCAACCCACAGGAACCATAGTAACAAAACCAGAATAGTACTATCAATAAAACAGGTGCATAGATCAATGGGACAGAACATCCATATACAAAATCACAGTATTACAGTTACCTGATTTGACAAATATATTAATACTATATGTTGGACAAAGTGTAGTCTCTTCAACAAAAAGTGTGCTGAGAAAATTGGCTATCATAAGAAGAATGAAACTAGACCTTTACCTTTAACCCTATATAAAAATCAACTCTTAATGAATGAAAATCACAATTTAATGTTAAAAAATCTCTGAAACTGTTAAAAGAAAAAGTTGGAAAAAAAAACACTGCAAAATATAGGCATAGAGAAAAACTTCTAATATTTAAGCTGATGGACAGCTAGGCTGATTTCATTTCCTAGCTATGGTGAATAGAGTAGTAATGAACACAAATGTACAAGTATCTCCATGGTGTAATATTGTGTACTTGGAATATAAGTCTAAACGTTGTATAGGTGGATCATATTCATATTCAATTTATGGATTAAATATGATTCACATAGTAGACATAATAGTTTACAGTGCTACCAATGGTAAATTAGGATTCATCTTTCCAAACATCTTTATCAGCATCTGTTGTCATTTATTTTCTTGATGATAAATATTCTGATTGGGATAAGATAGAATCTTAAAATGGTTATAATTTGCATTCCCCTAATGGATAAAAATATTGAATATTTTTATAGAATATCTGTTTAATAATTGTTACAGTTCTCCTTTTTGAGAACTATGAGTTTATATCACTAATGCATTTATTGACTGTTAATTTTGTTTGTGCTTAATTTTTATAATTCATCATATATTCTTAATACCTCTGCCTGAGATAGATATATATATATTTATATATATATATTTAAGGTGGCTCTTACTCCCTTGGATGGCTTTTGTACTTTGTGAAAAATTAATCAGCTTTGTGAGAAATCAGTGCCTATAGTATGACATGGTAACTATGAATTTCTGATTTTTAAAATTGTTTTTTATTTTATTTTATTTGAGAATGAAAGACAGAGAGAAAATGGATGTGCCAGCGCCTCTAGCCACTGCAAATAAATTCTGAGATACATGTGCCACCTTGAGCATCTGGCTTACGTGGGTCCAAGGGAATTGAGCCTTGAACCAGGGTCCTCATGCTTCACAGACAAGAGCTTAACTACTAAGCCATCTCTCCAGCTCTGAAGTTTTGATTTTGATATCTAAATCATAGGTCATGAGCACACTTGTGAACATGATGTAGCCAGAAGCAAGTACCTCTGGGTTAGAAATCTGCTACCTTAGAGCAGGCACAACTGAGCAAAGTATCTGCTAATGCACACAGTGTGTAAGTTCATAGAAAACCATCCAGTATCGCTGTCTTACATTGATGGTACAGAGAAAATTTACAATAACAACTTAATAGCATTGATGAAATATGAAACCTTTCTCCACACAGCTCCTGGAAGACTATATCCTAATCTTCTAATGGTTTCAGCTAAAGACAGTTGACCTCTTTCTCACAATAATGCATGATACATACATTAAGATTTTAGTTCAGAGTTTATGTAATTATCCATGGTGAAAACTAGGTTTATGAAATTATATAATGCAAAATAACATTGTTCTTTAAGTTTTGTATAATTTCATAAGTTGTGAGGATGAAACTGTGTCTCAGTGGTCGAGTGTTTTCGTAGCTTATATGAGGTCTTGATATCCATTTCTAGTGCTTCAGGGACAAAAACATATTATAACTTAAGTTGGATCAAAACACAAGATAGTTTTTCCACTGGGAGTAAGTGGGTACAAGGGGGACTTCCAGTTAGAATCTCATGTAGAGAAAATTTTGATAAGACTTGCATTCAGCTGGTGTACATATTTTAGAAAAGATAACATCTTTCCTATTAAATGTATAAATATGAACTCTAATTTTATTGAAGTATACTTTGATTGCTTTGTTACATTCTGCAGATATGACTAGAAATCTTGATCACTTTGTTGAACTATTTTTATATTATATTTATTACATTTTAAACAATTTCCTATCATCTTTTATTAAGTGTCACCTTTCATGTGATTACTGGAAGCATGTAGAAGTACTGTCAACTTGGTTTCTGAGGCAGGGTCTCGCTCTAACCCAGGCCAACCTGGAATTCACTATGTAGCATCAGGGTGGTCTCAGACTCACAGAGGTTCTCCTACCTCTGCTCCTGACTGCTGGGATTAAAGGTGCATGCTGCCACACCCATCTACTATCAACTTTTTAAGCTGAACTTCTAATATCTCTCATTATTTAATTCACTGATTATAGGGTGGTGACAATTTTTGGAAATTCTTTGGAATTGTCTGCATACTCTATTTCATTTTGGAAGTGGAGTCAGGTAGTACATTCTTACAGTATTGATTTCTGAACTAAAATATTAATTTTTGAAGCCTTTGGATGGCATATGAGCACTTTGGTTATCTTGAAAAATGCCTTTTTTAATTAATTTTTTTATTAATTAGTTTTGTACTCAGTGAATACAGTCAAATTGGTACCATTGTTAGGCTCATCCATGTCCTACCCCTTCCCCCTGGCCCCTCCTTGTTGAGGTATATGGGTCATGCATTGTAGAGTTAGCCCACAGTCATGGGTAGGAGAAATTTCTCTGCATATCATGACCCAACATGTGGCTTTAACATTCTTTCTTCCCCTCTTCTGCCATGTTGGGTTCATTTTTGGTCTGATTCAGTGATGAGGTGTTGGGGGCCTCTGTGTCTCTGGATATCTAATTTGGTAGGAGTTGATTGTTCTCTGAGTCTATCTCCTTCACCCTTGTGCTTGTACCTGGTTCACCAAGAAAACAGCACCCTTGCTTGTCTCACCAATTATTCTTAGCTTCATCTGGGGCCCTTTAGGAGCCCAGATGTGGTAGTTCTCTCCTTAGGATCTGTGTCTATCTGAAAAAGAGAAGCAGAATCTCCAACGAAGAGTAAGTTAGCACCACACAAATGGGATAACTCTTATATTTTTTATAGAGAATTTAATAGGTCTAAGCCCTCTTGTAGCCCACAATTGGTGGTAGCTTGAAAATGGAGAGCGAGTTCATGTATGGATATGGTTCTGACTTGTTTCCTAATTCCTGCTATGGGTCCCATTCCACTGAGGGGATCTGTTAGCCAAATCAAGAGCAGTTGGTTTCCCACCATGGCTGTGTGCCATTATTGCACTTGAGTGAGCATCAGGACATGGCATTTGCCACTAAGTAGGTTAGACCATGAGTTGCTTGGACAGATATTGATCATTTTCCCCACAGTCGCCCATGTAGCACCTTCTGGCACTAGACGCACTGACTGTCTGGGGACTGACTCTCTTCCAGCTTCCAGCCATGTCATTCCATTTTATGCATCAACCGCATATGGTGTCTTCAGCAGTAGGGTCTTACCACTAACCTTTGGTGGATCATCAAGTACTCTGACAGAAATCTTTCTTTTAGGAAAACTTGTAGGTCTCTCTGATCAAAAGCTTATTGTGGATGATAGCCACATGCTGGTACTGGGAGTTACAGGCCAGTGCCCACTAAGAGAAGGAGGAAAAAGATAACTAATATAAAAGAGTTAAATAGAAGAGAGAGAAAGAGAGAGAGGCTGTAGAAGATTAAGGTCAGTCTTCTTCACACCCTCTCCAGTGTCTTGTAGCTCAGGTGTTCCCTCTAAGGGCCTGGTGAAGGTTCAACCATTTGGTCTGCCTTTTAGGATATAGAATTTTATGGTACCATTGCCATTTAGGTCTAGATTTGTGTCTCCTACCCACTCCCTTCCCCTGTCCTCCCTCCCCACCCACCCTATTGTCTAGTCCTCAAGGTGCTTGCTGGGTATGTCAGCATCTTGCATAGATTCAGGTTTGGTGCTGTAGATGAGTGAGACTATGCAGCGATTATCTTTCTGTGATTGGGTAAGTTCACTGAAAATGATCTGTTCCAGGTTCAACCATTTATCCTCAAATTTCATTGTGTCACTTTTTCTTGCTGCTGTGTACAATTCCATTGTGTAGATATACCACCTTTAAGTTATGGATTTTCACAGTTCTGCATATCTGAGTAGGTGTGGTGGTTTGATTCAGGTGTCCCCCATATACTTAGGTGTTCTGAATGCTAGGTTCCCAGATGGTGGAAATTTGGGAATTAGCGCCTCCTGCAGGTAGTGTAGTGTTGGCGGCAGGCTTATGGATGATATAGCCAGTTTCCCCATGCCAATGTTTGGCACACTCTGCTGTTGCTATGGATAACCTCATGTTGGCCACGGGGAGGTGTCCACCCTCTGCTCATGCCATTGTTTTCCCCTGCCATCATAGAACTTTCCCTCAAATCTGTAAGCCAAAATAAACCTCTTTTCCCCACAAGCTGCTCTTAGTTGGGTGATTTCTACCAGCAATGTGAACCTGACTGCAACAGTAGGTAACATGGAAGGGCCCTGAAATAATATGAAAAGACAGATATGACTAGCAGCCTCCACTGAGCTGACCCTGCTGTTCTATGACAAGTGAATGGCTCTCTGAGCCCTCTCTCAAGACTGATTCTCACAAAGTGTAAGCATTAATTAATTAACTTATTTTATCTTTCTCAAAGTAGTAAATTTTGCCAAGTAGCTTCATAGGCATCATATGTAGCTCTATAGCCAATTTTGTATAGGGCAGAGTGTAAATATTTGTCACTGTTTTGTGATCAAATATTAAGTGAGATGTTAGATTCAGATTACTTGAATCATTATTCATTGGATTTGGTATGCATGCTGGGCACATTCATACACACAGATACACACATTCAATGTGTGTGTATGTGTGTGTGTGTGTATAGCTAACTAAAATGGGAAGAACAAACCTCTACTACCAAAACAATTTAGGCAGAAAACTCTATAGTCCATCAAAAAAAGAAATTATTCTTGAGTTCTGTGAGCACAAATTCAACTATGCTGAATTAAAAAGAAATTCAGAACCTGCATAAATGGAGAGAATGTGCTCAGAGAGCCACAGTAGTAGTACTGAACTGGAGCAATATTAATTTGTATAACAGCAGGAGGCATAGCCAGTAACTGATGAAACAGATGCTTAGCAATTTACAATGACCATGTTATATGAGAAGCAAGAGCCCTTACAGGTGCTGAGAGAGATGAGTGATGGTAGCCAAGAAGCGTTTTTGGAAACCTGAAGGCAAAGAATGTGAGAGAATAAGCTACCCAACTGAAAAGCAATGGTTCTTGTAAAATGATGAATTACTAGATTTAAAGAGAAGACATAAAAATATATTTAAAATGTGTTCCCTCTATTATAAAAGAAAAGTGTATCTGTTGTAAAGGAAGGGAGACTGAAAAAAGAGACAAAGAAAAAAAGGAAAAATTACAGTTATTATAGAAAAATCATTTGGAATTAATAACAACATCATACATTAATAACCAAAATGCTCAGGAAATGAGAATAGATAGAAACTTCTTGAACTTGCTAAGAAACTATCCACACAAAGCACCCCAGTTAATAGCAAGGTACTAAAGGCTTGTGCCATGAAATTGGAAACAAGGGAAAGATACCAACTCTCCCCTCTGCTATTCAAAACAGTTCTGCAAGTTGCAGCCAGGACAATAAGCCCATAAAATGAAATGAAAGGCAAACAGATATTATTAGGAGAATCACAACTCTGTAGAGCACTTAATTAATTGTTCATGTAAAAATTAACATAGTTTTTTTATAATACTAATAGTTATTTCAATGATATCATACAAATGTCAATGTACATATAAGGAATGGCAGTTTATTAAACAAGTTCAGATGCAACGAAACAAGAGAAAAAGAATTTTCACACTTTATTTAAAATGTAAATCAATGAACACCCTGGGAGCTAAGCTCAGTGCTGGGGCATGTGCTTAGTATGAATTAGAGCATGGGCCCTGAATATAACGACAACAAGAGGGATTTTAACCACAAATGCAAATTTAAGCAAATTTTCATATGTCAAATAAAAATCCATTAATTTTTTAGTTGAAAATATTCAGAAAAATCTCTAGGACTTATGACTAGTGGTGAGGGCGAACACTTAAAAGCTTTTCATTGAGGGCGGGAGAGATGCTTAGTGGTTAAGGCATTTGTCTGCAAAGCCAAAGGATCCTGGTTTGACTGTCCAGGGCCCACGTAAGCCAGATGCACAAAGGGGTGCATGCATCTGGAGTTCATCTGCTGTGGCTGGAGGCCCTGGCATGCCAATTCTCTCTCTCTCCCTCCCTCTCTCTCTCTCTCTCTCTAATAAATAAATACGATATATTTTTTTAGAAAGGCTTTCTTTGAGCTCCACAAATGTGGTGGCAAGTGCATGCCCACACTCAGACAAAGGAACACATACACATGCATCAATATGACACACCTCAAAAGAAGTGTTTGAAGTGTCAGTGTGCTTGTCACCTCCATCCAGAACACTTTAAGTGGCAAAACTATTTCTAGCATCTCAAGTTCAACACCCACTAAATAACTATATTCTAAATAGAATGTTTATATTCTCTCATAATATCTAAGTTAAAAGTAGAATGATGTTTTATTAGAAGCAAGAAACATTTCCCTGTATAAAAATTATTTGTCTCACTAAATGAAATAATTTCAGCAGCTTCCACACACTGCTGTCAGTTTGCCTACTCATAGTCACTGTTTCACAGCTCTAGAGCTATGCCCTGGAGTCACACTGAGGAATACATTCAAATTATTAAAGAGAAAAAAGACATGGTTTCCTCTCCAAAGTCACCATAAGAGCATGAGAAATGATACTCTGAAGACTTGTCCCTTCTAAGACCTAACTAAAATTAAGTTTTATGCATTAAAGATTTGCTATATAAGTGATTTTTTTTACTGTAAAAAAGTAAGCAATATAGAAATAATACTTCAGAGAAGAAATCTTAAAGCACAAAGTCTGGCATTCCTCATTTCCTTCACAGAAGGATTAATGGCTGAGGAGATGGTTCAGTCAGTAAACTCCTTGTAGTGTAAACATGAGGATCTGTGTCTAATCCCCTGAACCCATATAAGACTGCTGGGTGTGATGATTTATGCTTGCAATTCCTGCACTGGAGAAGTGGAGATGGGTATATATCTCTGGGGTTCACTGGGCTGCCAGTCTAGCCTAATTGTGAGCTCTAGGTCAATGATGAACTGTCTCAAAACAAAGGTAAAAGACGGAGGAGATGATTCAGTGGTTAAAGGCACTTGCACTTCAAATCTGTCAACTGGAGTTCAGATCTACAGTTCCAATGTAAATACGGGTGCTTTTTAAAAGTATTTTCATATTTGCTTATTTATTTAGCAGAGAAAAAGGGAGACACAGAGAGAGAAAGATTGGAAGAATGGGCGCACCAGGGCTTCTAGCCACTTCAAACAAACTCCAGACGCCTGTGCTCCATTGTGCATCTGGATAACATATGTCCTGGGGAGTTGAGCCTGGGTCTTTTAGCTTTGCTGGCAAATGCCTTAACTGCTAAGCCATCCCTCCAGGTCCAGGCACTTTTTGAACGTGGCACTTCTACCTATGATCCCAATGCACCTATGACAATGGGAGGTGGAGTCAGGAGAATCTCAGAGCTTACAGGCCAGCTAGCCTGGTGTTCCCAGCAGTAAAATAACAAGAGATACCTTAAAAGTAGAAATTTCATCTCAAAAATAAGGTGGAAGGAGAGTCCAAACACCACAAGTTTGTGATCTGACTTGCACACATGGGATGTGACACACATACACGCACCACACCCCCTGACACACACACACAAACTGCAGAAAAGAAAACATAACAGGTATACAGATTTCCTGAGAAATGACAACTGAGGTTATACTTTCACATTCAGGAAGGGCAGGAAAGAGAATTGCACTGCAAGGAAAAGAAGTTTGAGTAACCATAACTAAAGGTGTAGCAAGCCTATATTATGAAGGGGAATTATTTTCTTGGAATGGATTTTAGGTTTCACTGGAATGACTGAAGAACCTTCCTCAGGACTCTAAAATGACTGGAAGAAAAGCTAAGGAGACCACTCCAAGAGGTGGGCGTTGGGAAAGACTTTCTCAATAAGACTCTGCTATCCCAGGGAATAAGAAACACACTTAACCACAGGTATCTCATTAAAGGAAAATTACTGCACAAGCAAGCAAGCAAGCTATCAAGAGAGTCAATAGGCAATATACAGAATGGGAGGAAAATCTTTGCCAACAATACATCTGAAAGAGGTCTAATACCTAGAATTTATAAATAACATAAAAGCAATACACCAAAACATGAGGAAGGGAATTGAACAGAGTTCTCAAAGGAAGAAATTCAAATGTCCAATGAATACTAAAAGAGTTGTTCAACATCTTCAGACATCAGAGAAATACAAATGAAAATTTGTTGATAATACACTTTACTCTAGTTATAATGGCAATCATCAAATATCAAACGAAAATTAGTGCTGGTGGGAAAAGAACCATCATCCACTGCTGATGGGAGTGAAAATTAGCACAATCACTATATAAGCCATTATGGAGCTTCCTCAAAAATCTTAAAATACATCTACCATTTGATCCTGCTATAGCACTCCTGGGAATATACTCTAAAGCTTCTACTCTTTACTTGAGCTATTTGCTAAGCCCTGGTTGTCATTGGTCTATTTACAAGAGCTAGGAACTTGAATCAGGCCAGATGCTCATTAGCGGATGAATGGTTAATGAAGATATGGTACGTATGCACAATGGACTTCTACTCAGGGGTAAGGAAAAATGAAATAATGATTTTTTTTTTTTTTTAGGAAAAGGGATTGACATGTAAAAAATGATACTAACTGTGGTCACACAAGCTTGGAAAGACAAACCCTGTGTTTTATCTCTCATATGTGGTTCCTAACTTGCAACACCTTGAATTTTGTACAAGTGGTAGTAAATATCAAGAGTATTGGCATAGAACTATAATGGAACTAGGAGAAACTGGAAATAGGGAAGGAGGAGAGGACATAGTAATTGACAGTCAAGGTAAGAACAGAATACAGGGATGGAAGTGTCTTGGGAGAATAGGGATAAGGAAGTATGGGGCCACACACAAAACTAATGACAGCGTGATCCAGTGTCATATAAACCTTCCTCCCACATAGCAAACTAAAAGATATAACCCATAATAATGGGGTGAAAGGAGATTACCTAGGCAGAAGGACCTTAGAGAGGATAGAGAAAGCTTAATGCTAAAACCATTGGCACTGGCTGTTAACTCCCAGTGCCAGAGCTGATTACGCCCCAAGGTGAACTGCTGGTCAGGGAGACCCATGAGGTTCCCAAAACAGCTCAGGCCATTGTCAATGTACTTGTTTACCTACCAGACCCTACTGATGAAAACACTACAGGCTATGAACACAGAATATTGAGGTATCATGCTCAAACTTAAAAGGAAACCAGGTCCCTGCTATTTAATGCTCATAGTGCTGAAAGTGCTGTACAAGCTACATTGTGATAATTGCCACCAACACCATGAATAAGCAGGGGATCCTGCAAGCTATGAAATCAACTAGCTAGATAAAATATATAGACCTGTGCAATAATGACACACAACCTGTGAGGGTAAACAACAGTCTCTGGTTAGATATAAGGCCAGCAGGGGCTGGAGGGATGGCTTGGCAGTTAAGTTGTTTGCCTGAAAAGCCGAAAGACCCAGGTTCAATTCCCTAGGACCCATGTTAGCCAAATGCACAAGGGGTTGCATGCGTCTGGAGTTTGTTTGCAGTGGCTGAAAGCCCTGGTACATGCATTCTCTCTCCCTCTTTCTCTCTCCCTCTCTCCCTCCCTCTTTCTCTGTCAATAAATAAATGAATAAAAATAGATATAAGGCCCTCAAATGACACAGAGCGATTCATATCTTATACTGAGATCCAAGTCTGAATCCTATGGATAGAAGTAATCTGCTTTTCAGGGTCAAGGCTATCCCTCCCTGGATTAAAAAACTTGTTAGCCCAACTGGTAATATGGAGTATAACAAATGCCAGAAAGAAAAGGTCATTGTATGTACAACATAGTTTTGTGAGGGTTTTGTTGCTGTCTTTTGTTTGCTTGTTTTAGTTTTGTGTTGTTGTTGTTTTTCTTAAATGGTCCCTGGGCATAGTAAAACAGGGTAGAGACCTAGTAATGTCATTGTATGTAGCTATAAAGATGAACTGTGGTTTGCAGTGTAGGCCTAATTTTTGTTTTGAATGTATCAGGACTGTGGAATGGTTGCCATGAAGAGCTGCTGGCCCAAGACTGAGTGTCATTCTTTGCTGTTCTGCCCAGATGGAGGAGTGGAATTGAAAATACAAAGACTCGGGTTATGGATGATGGACTTGAACTGCAGATGTCTACCTGCTTGTTTATTGATTTTGCATCTGTCCAGTTTCTCTTTGTATGCCGTTTTGCAATGGAAATGCTCTCTCTGTGCCATCACATATTGGAAATATGCAACTTGTGTTTTGATCTTACAGGGCTCATAGTTATGAGACAGTCTTGAACCTCAGATGAGACTTTGGACTTTTGAACAATGTTGAAATTATAAAGACTATGGAGACCTTTGAAATTGGACTCAGGGTAATTTGCATTGTGAGATGGTTATGAGTCTTGGAGGGAGGGGCAGAGGTAGAATGCAGTGATTTGAGTGAATGGCTCCAAAGACTTGGGCATTTTTAATTTTTTCTTTATTATTTAGTTATGACAGAAAAACAGGGAGAAAGAGTGAGAGAATGGGGGCCAGGGTCTCCAGCCACTGCAAACGAGCTTCAGACACTTGCGCCCCCTTTGTGCATCTGGCTAACATGTGTCCTGGGAAATCGAACCTGGTTCCTTTGGCCTTGCAGGCAAATGTTTTAATGGGTAAGCCACCCCTTCAGCCCGATCTAGGTATTTATGATTAAGATTAAGTATCCTATTTAAGTCTCCAGGAGTCTGCTATAGGAGGTGTCACTGGGGTGGATCTTTTAGTCCATCATGAAGGTGTGTAAAGAGTCAATTTTAGATATGGATATTTGTGCTTTCTGGATCTTGGCTAGGATTTAAAGAAGTGAGCCTACTTCCCCTGCCATAGATGATTTTGTCCTGGACTCTACAAGCCTGAAACAAATGTTTCCCTCCTGTAAGCTGATTCTGGTTACATGTTTTTCCCAACAATGTAAAAGGTAACTGCAACACCTTCTTTAGTACAAATTATTTCTTTTTAAATTATTGTAGCATCAGTAGCAGAACAATATTTAGGAAAATCTCATTATCATAAACACAGAATTATGTGTTATATATCAAACAAATATAGGCTTTATCCAATATGAAACATAAGCTTAAAATTTGGATATAATTTAATCATAGTTTTTAAAGATATTTTATTTACTTATTTGCAAGAAGAGAGATACAGACAGACAGAGAGAGAAAGAGAGTGAGTATGGGTATTCTAGGACCTGTAGACACTGCAAAGGACTCCAGAGGCATGTGTCAACTTGTGTATCTAGCTTACGTGGGTACTGGGAAGTTTAACACAGGTCATTAGGCCTTACAGGCAAGCACCTTAATCACTACAGTCCTAATCTTAGGTTTTAATTATGTGATTTAGTAAAAGAAAATCTTAGAATTTCCTGTCTGTAAGTCATTTTGTTAACATTATTAAGAAAGAATTGTATTTTAAAAAACTTTTTGATTGACAGCCTATTAAATGGGAGGAAATCTTTGCCAGATATATATCTGACAAAAAATTAATATCTAGGATATACAGATAAATCAAAATACTACATAATAAGAAATAAAATACAAATGGGTGAAAGAACTATAGAGTTCTCAAAAAATACAAATAACTAATAGATATCTCAAAAGTGTTTTATATCTTTATACATCAAGCAAAGGGAAATTAAAAGTACTTTGAGATTCCATCTCAGTCTTGTAAGAATGGATATCATCAAAAAAGCAAATTAAAGTAAGTGTTAGAGTGTGAGGAAAGATGAACCTTTCTATGATGGGAATGTAAACTAGTATTGTCATTATGGAAATCATTGTGCAGGTTACTGAGAGAGCTAAACTTGGATTTACCATAGGACACAGTTATATCACTTCTTGGCATATACCCTAAGCATTCTACACATTAATGCAGAGATACTTGCTCATGCATATTTATTGTTGTTCTATTCATAATACCTAGGAAATTGAATCAGCCTAGATGTCCATCAAATGATGAATAGATAATGATGATTTAATCCATTTATAAAATGGATTTTTATTGTGTTGTACATAGGCATAAAATTATGAAATTTGCAGGATAATGGATGGATCTGGAATATATTATAATAATTGAGAAAACCTAGGTTTAGAAAGCCAAATGCTATATGTTCTCTCTGATATATGGATCCTAGCCTCAATTATTTAGATTTGTATGTGAGTTGGAGTAAAATTAAGTAGAAGAGGCAGGTTTGCTTACTCATACTTATCACATAAAACTTACATTTCTTGGCATAATTGCTTTATGATGTAAACTTGTAAAGCCCTTTCCAGTTCTCACTGGGCTTTGAGCAGTGGGCTTAGATGTCAGAGAAAAATCAATGGCCATTAATGCTACATTAGAGTCTGTGATTCTAGAGCCCATGCTACGTGCTGAAGACGAATTTTTCATGTGAGTATAATCCTTTAAAGTAATCTTTTACTTGAATAACATCTGTACTGGTTTGATTCTGGTGTCCATAAACTTAGGTGTTCTGAATTCTAGGTTCCCATCTGATGGAGATTTGGGAATTAATGGAGACACTGTATTGTTGGGGGCAGGCTTATGTGTATTATAGCAGGTTTCCCCTGACCAGTTTTTGGCTAACTCTTTTGTTCCTGTTGTCTACCTGATGTTAGCAAGGAGATGATGAGCACCCTTTGCTCATGTCACTGTTTTCCCCTGCCATCACGGAGCTTTCCCTTGAGCCTGTAAGCCAAAATAAACCTCTTTTATTCCCACAATCTGTCTTTAGGTGAGTAGGTTCTGCCAGTAATGCAAACCTGACTGCAGCAGTAATGTTGGTACCAAGGAGTGGTATCATTTGATGCCAGACACCTGACTGTGTGGCTTTGGCCTTTTGCAGCTAATTTTCAAGAGGAATGTGGATGAATTTGAAACTTTAGCCTAAGAGACACCTTACAGTGCTGTAAGTACAGCTTGGTGGACTATTTTGGTCAGAGGTGCAAGACTTGAATGCAATAGGGAGTATGGAATGTGAGGTTTGGCTTATGAGGGAGAAAAGGGGCTTTGTCTGGACTGAGCTAGAAGCAGCGTGTGTGAGTGCCTTGCCGTTATGCCTGTGTCCTGAGACCTTCTGCGGGTTTGCAGGATGTAGAAACAGATTGGTGTGTGTAGAGGGCTATGGCACAGAAATAAATCTTTGGGCCAAACTGCTGCCCTTTCAGCTGCAATTATATTTGAGATTGCACCATTGAGATTGGGCCAACTGACCTGCACTGGGGAAACAGGAAGAATGTAAACTCTTTTAAAAGGGCCTGAATGCTCAAAGAATGTACTGTTCTTCAATGCCTACTTTGTTCCCACCTGGACTAACTAATTGGCATCCCACCATATTATAGAGTATAAATGCAGGAAAGAGAGGGTCAATGAGTTTGCAAAATTGTCTTGTGTTTTGGAAACAGCCATGGGCAGTGTGAAGCAGGTTTGCTGGATGCCTGCATAGAGACCCAATGGAGCCATGAGGATGGACAGTGGTTTGCAGTGGAAATCCAGTAAAGATGCCTGGACCATGAGATACCTGCTGAGGAGAGCTGTCAGCCCTGGATGAAGTTTTCCAGGACTGTTAGTAGCTTATCTGGAGGGTGGAATTGGAATGCCAGAAACTTGTTGTTGGTTAGAATTATTGGATTTGGAGACTCATCAGTGGCAAGAGTTTTTGGAGCTACAGACTTTGGTGTTTGCCTTGTTTAAATCTTGTATTGGTTGAATATTTCTTTGCTATGCACAATGCCATCTTTTGCAAAGTGTGTGTATATATTCTGTGCTATTATGGGTTTTGGGGGGACTTTTTTGTTATTATGGCCCAGTTAAAAGATCTCGGACTATGGGAATGTTTGGTATCATCAAGATTGATAAAAACTGTGTGGACTTTTAAAGATGAACTGAATACATTACATTTTACATCATGGATGGTTATCAGTTTATGTGGTCCTGGGGCAGAATGTGGTGATATGATTCAGGTGTCCCCCATAAACTTTTTGTTTATTTTTATTTATTTATTTATTTGAGATCAACAGACACAGAGAGAGAAAGAGACATACAGAGAGAGAGAGGATGGGCACTCCAGGACTTCTAACCACCGCAAACAAACTCCAGACACGTGCACCCCCCCCTTGTTCATCTGGAGTTCATTTGCAGTGGCTAGCCTATTCTCTCTATCTCTCTCCTTTTCTCTCAGTCTCTCTAATAAATAAATGAAAATAATTAAAAGAACTTTATAAAAAGTGAAAAAAATATGAGTCAATAAAAAATTGAAAATGAAGTCGGGCTTGGCAGTGCATGCCTTTAATCCCAGCACTAGGGAGGCAGAGGTAGAGGATTGCTGTTAGTTCAAGGTCACCTTGAGACTATAGAGTGCATTCCAGGTCAGCCTGAGCTAGAGTGAGACCCTACCTCCAAAAAAAGTTGAAAATTAAAAGAAAGGATTGTCCACTAGATATACGTTTCTCTTAAGGTGTTTAGGTTTTCTTTGCGAGAATGCTGAAATTGAAATGTCAAAATGTTAATTCAACTGTTAATAAATAATGTTTCCTAATGCTTCTAATTGTCATAGAAAGAAAGAAGATATTCTAAAGGCATAATTGCATTCTTCCATTTTGCTCTCATATTAAAGCAATGGACCCCTAAGAAACTGGAATTTCCCTAAGAATCTCCTTTTTTCTTTATTAGTTATGCACATACTCAGTGTGTAAGCAGCCATGTTGGTACCATTGTTACCCTCCACCCTGTCCTTCCCCTCTGAAGGAACCCTTCTCATTGGAGATTGTGGGTCATGCATCAGTTATATGGAAGAGGCAATGTTTCTGTGCATAATGAACCATCTTGTGGCTCTAACAGTCTTTTGGCCCTCTCTTCCACAAGTTTCCCTGAGCCATGTTGGGTTCATTTTTAGTTCTACTTTAGTGGTGAGGTCTTGGGAACCTCTGTGCCTTTGGATATCTGATTTGGTAGGAGTTTAATGTTCTCTGTGTCTATCTCCTTCACCCTTGTGCTGGTACCAGCTAAAGACAGATACCATACAGAGGAGGAAACTGTCTTTGATCCTAAAACTCTGGAAGCATAGTTATTTACAAGGAACTCTTTGCTCATGCTTTACTGAAACATTAAAAGACATTTCATAATTGTTTTCTGAAAACATTCTTTTATTTTATTTTTTTGTTGTTGTTGTTGTTTTTTTGAGGTAGGGTCTCACTGTAGCCCAGTAGCCCAGGCTGACCTGGAATTCACTAAGGAGTCTCAGGGTGCCTCAAACTCACAGCGATCCTCCTACCTCTGCCTCCCAAGTGCTGGGATTAAAGGCGTGTGCCACCACAGCTGGCTTTGAAAGCATTCTTGATCTTAACAAAATTCTCAAAAAGTTTCAACTTCTGGAGTGGCTGACATATTAAGACAAAGTAGATCAAAATAATTTTGGCCTTCTACCACATAAAATGCACATGCCCTGAGTTTCTAATAGAATAATGAGATAATTTTGGAAAGTACAGATCTGTGGTTGAAGCATCAAAGTGTAGTAGAATTAGAGCAGTCCCAGCTTTCATTACAGTACAGAAGCTGTAGCAGGATATTCCTTGTCCTCACTGCTGTCCTCACTGCACAGATGTAGGCAATGTCTCCAGTCACCAGGGTACAGTTATTTTGAAGACATTGCCTTCTTGATGGACCCAGCCACAGCTTGCTGGGGTGCAGCTGTGGTGTCTGCCAGGTGACCCTCAAGCACTCACAAGAGAATAGTTATATTTACTTTACATCAAATACATGCTCACATCTCTCCCTGAAGTGCCCCCTCCCCCATGCCTTGAAACATGTCTTTCATTTTCTTGATTGCAGATCTATGGTAAACAGAAGGAATGGCAGCTGTGTGTTCAGTTTCTGGATGATCCTACTTTTGTCAAGTAGAATGTCACTTTCTCTGTGAGATAATAAATGACAGACCAAAGAGCAGATAACTTCTTCAAAGCTAGAGAACCATACCCAAACACAAGCCCACTCTACAATATCAAGCTACCATCAATCACGGGGTATAAGAGGGCCTACACTTATCAAACTGTCTATCAAAAAAGTAAGTGTTATCTCAATTTTCCGGGTGCTAACTTACTCTCCGTTGGAGAATCCTTTCTTCATCACGGCATTTCTCCTACCAGTTATCACTCACCTCTCTCAAAGACACCATTTCTTTTGAAATTATTTTGTCTACTCTCAGGCTCAAGATGATAAGCAATATTAAATCTTATACAAGCATGTATATGGAAGTTGTTGAAAGACATTGATTTTCTTCTTTTCCTTTCAAAACTGTTTGAAGTATCCCCTGATGTCTGCTATGAAAAAGGGAAACAGCAATAAATAAATTCCATTGTCCATCAGTTTGAGGGTGTCAGGAGATAGTGACATGAAAGAGGAAGCCACCCTTTCAATTAGAAGCATTAGGAAACATTATTTATTAACAGTTGAATTAACATTTTGACATTTCAATGAGGTGAGAATAGCGAACCAGTTTTCAGGTCACACAATATTGGCTTGGTGCAAGAGTGGTATATTTCACTGGCTTTAATTGTTGTGGTTCAGTGGTATGTGTCTATGTAAATGTTAGAAAGAGTAAAGTCAAGTATAAAATGCACGTTGATAATTATACCAGAAATCTGAAATTTAGGCAGATTCTGGGTAAAGTAATGCTGGTTTCCTGAGGCTTTGCTACAATCTCAGCTGTCTACCCAAGTCTCTGGAAGATATCTATGTGCCTTGAAGTTATATTCACATCTTATACATCACATATCTTAGAAGTTCCTATCTGGTCTGATTTTAGTTCAAAGATTTCTAAATTATTCTTTTTGTGAAGCTGAGATTGATTTAAAAACAGGATTTCTGAAGCATGGAAAATGATTTGCCTCTGATAGAAAGTTCAAAGGATATTTTTGTTCAATTATGAATTCCAAGTAGAAAACAGTAAAAAGGGTTTGTGTCTTAATAAACAATAAAAAGAAACCTTCAATGCTTAGGAAGACATGTAGAAGCACCTGGTCAGACTGCATCCTTCACCCGTTATACCTTCCTCAGCACAGCTATATTCAGTCAGGTGAGAAACACTGGGAAATGCTTCTGAATCACTGGACACAACTTCTGGAGTCATTTAAGGCTCAAAAATAATATCACAATACAGTCTGAACCTGAAATGAAATTAAGGCCTTTTTATACTTAAGTAGAAATTTTGTATGGGCGCATCATATGTTAGTACCATCATTTCCCTCCTCCCTGCCCCCACTTCTTTCCAACCCCTCTTCCACCAATTTCCCTGAACCTCAGTGGGGATGCTTTAATTCTACTTAGTGTTGATTTTCAGTGTTAAACTAGCTATTACCTGGTGATGTGTGTCTTCAGTTCCAGCTTCCTGCACCCAGGTAGGAGGTAAGTCTTGTCTTCATGCTGCCATTGGCAGCCCCTGTGTCACTGCTGAGCACAACAAAGTAGTCATCAGGGAAATAGCAACAAATCATAGGGGGATAAATACATAGCTAGGATGTATTTACTTCTGGAGTAACAAAAGAACAAAAATAAAAGCAAAAACTCTACACTGTAATAATCAGGTTATGACCATTTCAAGTCAGACCTCTTGTAAACCAAAATGTTTTACACAGACACTAGGAATCTAACCTTTAATGAAACATTAAAATGATGGATAATCTGCAATAAATATAAGAAAAAAGGGGAGGAAGAAGGAAATAAGAGATTAAAGAGAGAGAAAAAAAAAATTCCTCAGCAAATTTCCTCAGCAGTTTAATGAGATATCTACATGACCAGCCATACAGTCTCCAATGACAAATTCATGTACCTCCGTTTCAACTGCTCTAAAAGAAAGTCCTCTCCTGTCAGCAGTGTGATCGCTCCTGTAGGTGCTCATAGGATGCTTCCATGAAATGCAGTTTTCTTTGATCAAGTTTTCATGACTTTGAGGTTGTATAGTTTATCCATCATATGTTTCTGTCTCTATTTTTCTTTTACTGTAATAAAGTGAATTGATTTCAGTGGACCACCTGACTACTCTGTCCACAACAGCGTCTGCTCTCATTCATTTTATTTTCTTTAATGTAAAGTTCCTTTACTTGAATCTTCAAATTTAAAAGAATATATTATTATAATGACATTTAAAGTAACATCTTAGAACAAAAACAATAAATATTTTAATTATATTATGAAAACTTCAAATGTTTGACCAGGTAAAACAGGAGAAAATAAGAGTATTCTAAATAAAGAACAATTTTCACTGAGACTAAGAAGAGGAGCACAGTGAAACTATAGTACAAAAGATGGAATGAACTTAGTAAAAACATAAAATTTTTGGCTGATAATGAATGTAGGAAATTTAGAAAGTTAAATTGTAGTAACTTTATGTCATTATTATTGAACAGGAATACTTGTTATGTTATGTTCTATGTCTGCATAGAAATAAATAAGATCATGCTGTTTGGGTTATTTTTTGATAATTTGGTTATATATTGTGTCAAGTACAATAATCATATATTAATAATATTTGAGTATAGGAAGTCATTAGTATATTAATGTAAGATCACTTTTGTGAGCTTATGACACTTGAAGAAAAGTTTCTCCATAGATTCATGTAACTACCTAGCAAAAATATAATGAAACTTCATTTATGAATAAAGCTCAAGTGAACACTGAAAATTATTACATTGCTGTAGTTGGAGAAAATGATATATATAATCACAAATATTTGGAAGGAAATGAGAAGAATATGATGGTCAGTGGTAAAGATTTATCACAGAAAATATTTAGCTATGATATTTTCATGTTAGAAACTTGTCCCATATGTATTTCTGTTGTGTATGATAAGATCACAGAAAAATATACCATAATCATTAAAAGTGTATTTGAAAACATATATATGTATATATATATATATATGATATATATCATTTATAAAAATATACATAAATGATTATATATTACATAGGTAATATGTAAAATGGCAAGTCAAATTAGTACAGTGCATAAATTTTCATTATTATAATGATGATATTAGGCGTTACTATATAAGCTGGGTGTGGTGGCACACGCCTTTAATCTTAGCACTCAGGAGGCAGAGGTAGGAGAATCATCATAAGTTAAGGCCACTCTGAGAATACAGAATGAATTCCAGGTCTAGAATGAGACCCTACCTTGATAAAAATAAAAACAACAAAAAAAGAGTTACTACATAAAATCTAAAACCATAACTAAAGTTACTGGTGGATAAAGCTGGAAGCTCAGGCACACTGGCTTCCTGTTTGAATAAGCCCTCAGAAAATCATTCATGTCCTATCTTCCTTGAAAACACAGCATGGACATGTAGGGCATGGGAAACATCCTTTTCACCTATAAATCCCATTACATGTGCAGTGAAATATCATAGTTATTGTAGTTGCATTTTTTAAATAATAATAAGTGAATAGAAAAATATGCTTCTTAATTCTCAATGGTCTTCAAGATTAATGAAAAACTATACTCAATCCATAAGTCCAGGCCCTTTTATTACAGTTAAATGAATGAAACTTAGTTCACAAACAAAACTCTTTGTATTCTTTCCTCTTAAAATGACACAAATTCTAAAATCTTGATTTCAAATATAATCTGTGCTAATATTATATTCAAATTTAATTATTTTATTATGAACTATTAGCTTTTAAGCACATTTTATTATTTAACACAGTAGTTTAAAGTTTCAGTAAGAAATAATAAAAATGTATTAAGTATTTATATTCACTTGTAATATTTTGAGCTTATTTTAATTTTTATTCATTTTTTTCTTTGACAATTTCATGCATGTAATTATATTTTAATCATATATATACCCCCATTATCCTCTTCTATTCTGCTCCCAATTCTGCTGAACCTCTTGGTCTACCCACCACTTGCCAGTGGCTATACCACAGAAAGGAATAACCCTCTCACACCCAGCAACCACTAATTATTAATAGTCCCTAGGTAGGGATGGGTATCATGTGTCCCTTCTCATCTGTGATGGAACATTGAGTGGCCCTCTCTTGTGCAGGTCACTATTGCCAATGTGAATTCATAAGTGCAATTTATATGCCCTGTCTAGATGACAGAGTCCTATAGCACTTCTCCTCATTCTCCAGATCTTAGATTCTTTCTTTCTCTTTTCTGTAATAGTCCTGTGGCCTTGGTGGGGCTCTGTAGCTAGATGTCCTGTACAGGGCCAAGTACTCAGCAGTTCCTCATCGTCATCACTTTGACTCTGCACTCACTGGTGCCCACTACAAAAAGAAAAAGAAAACTTCTCTGACCAAAGCTAAGAGATGCACTAACATGTTGATATAAGTATAAATATTTAGGTGGCAGTTTAATGTGATTTCATCAATAAATAGTAGCTCCCTTATGAGACCTATGAGCTCTTTAGCTGTTTCTGACCTGCTTTCCAGTGTCAGAATGAATTTCCCTTATGGAGTGTGTCTCAATCCCAAGCATATAGTTGGTTACACCCATAACAGTTTTGCCATTATTGCTGCCTGGCATGTCAGTACTTTACCATGCAAAGTCCACCACTAGGTGAGATATTAATGACTTTTCTCTTCCAATAGCCTACCTAGAACCATCTGGCAGGATGAGAGCCAGCCACAAGGGAGAGAGCATCTGGTTTGATTTCTGTGCATCTTGCCCTCAAAAGGTTTGGTATCTTCAGCATTTTCTTCTTTCTTTTATTATTAGATATGGGCATATTTTGTATATAAACATCACATGTTGGTACCATCCTTTCCCTCCTCCCTTGACTTTTTCTAAAGAGCTCTTCTGCATTGGGGATGCAGATCAACCCCATGGGGATTATGAGTCATGCATTATATGAACAGCAATCAGTTATGAGTGAAAGGCAATGTCTCTGTGCAAAATGTCCCAACTTGTGGCTCTAACAACCTTTCCACCCCTCTTCCACAAAATTTTATAAGCCATGCTGAGAACATTTTAAGTCTACTTCAGTGATGGGCACTTAGAAGCATCTAGATGTCTGGTGTGGTAGGTGTTGAATGTCCTTGGTATCTTTCTCCATCACTCTTGTGCTGATATCAGCTTAACTGAGAGAGCAGGATTCTTGCTCATTTCCCCAATTCTCCTGTGATTTCAGCTGGGACTTGGGTGGAGTGCATTAGGTTGTTTAATCTCCTCAAGTCCTGTTCCAATCTGAAAAAAGAGAAGCAGATTCTCCAACAGAGAGTGAAGTCAGTGCCAGTTAAATGTGATAACCATTATTAATTTAGAGAGAATTATAAGTGTTTAGATACTTTTATACTCTAAGATTAGTGGAAGCTTGACAATGGAAAGCAGAATCATTATCTGGATATGATTCTGACTTGTTTCCCACTTCCAGATATTGTTTCCTTTACACTGAGCAGATCTGTTAGCCAATCCAAGAGCAGTTGGTTACCCACCATGGCTATGTGCCACTATTATACTTGTGATATACTGGTGTATCAAGTCAGGTTGTTGGCTTCTGAGTCACTTAGACTTTGAGTTGCTTGGACAGATGTTGGCCAATTTTCCCTGGTAGCTCATGTAGCACCTTCCAGAACTAGATGGGCTAATTATCTGAGGACTGGCTCTCCTCTGGATTCCAATCAGTTCTCTCCATGGTTCATGCTGACAGAAACTGGTGTCTTCAACAGTAGGGTCTTAACATTACCCTCTTGTGCATAATCAAAAGTTCTACCCAAAGTCTGTCTTATTTGCTTTGGGAGATCTAGTAGTTTTCTCTGATCAACAGTTGAGCATATTTTCTTGATTCCTACTGAGAATACAGCAAAAGTCTCAAATAAGTTACAAAAGTATTTAAAGAATGTGTTTAATCCTGAGAACCAATGAACTTAGATCAAAAAATTGACTTTATCTATATTAATAAACCTAATTCCAAAGAGAAGAGAAGGCCAAAGATAATTCTAATTAAGTTTCACTGGACTAAGTATAATTTATTCATGCTAGCAACATGTGGTATCCACTGTCAATTTTATATGGTTTTGAGTGACGAGAAAGAAGCTGATGACTAAATATGAAAGTTGACAAATCAAATAATATTCAAGTTTGAATTTGGAGTATCTGACGTACAGTCAATTCTCATTCACGTTGAATAAAAATGAAAACAAACACATGACAAACCACAAAACTATTCTTTGTCCCTTTAACTCATTTTTACTCCATTTGCAAAGTTAACAACTAATTAAAACCTCTCTTGATGTTCCTTTGTACTATAGATACATTATTCAGATGATGGTAGTTTTTAAATAGTATATTTTCAAGAGCATATTGCTTCCATATTTTTGGATTATGCTGCTTTAGAAGGTAAAGATGGGACTGTGCCTCTTAGAAAGCAGGATTTAAGTAACTAAATCTTGGCATGACAGTAATGATATCACTCATACATTGTTATACAAATATGGTTATGGTTCCACTGTGAGGCATGTGTTTTGAATGCTTGTCCCTAGCTAATGGTATTATTACAGCAGTTTTGACATACAAAATTGTTGTTGTTTATCAAAAATTTTACTGATCTTGTACTATTTAATTTTATATAATGATAGTGTACAAACATGGATGTGTAAATTATATACTGAAGTATATTTCTTTCCTTAGTCATTTGAATGTATTCTTTTTACTTACATTACAAGTATATACAATAATTTCAACAAGAAATTTATGCACAAAGTCATAGCATTTTATTTTCGAAGTACTAAATATTTTGTCAAGTGGAGTGATTATGGCTACTGAAAAAGTTACAGAAATTTGGTTATGATAATCCTTGATTTATATTCCTCTTCACAAGACTAGGAAAGTGCTGCTGACCAGATTTTAACAATGCTTTTGCCACTCAGGAGCCTATCTCAATACAATACAGATAAGCACGTGTGTGTGTGCATGAGTGTTATATTTGTGTGGTGTATACACATGTATAAGTTAGGGTGTGTGCACATTATGTGCATGAGTGTTGAGATCAGAGAACTTCAGCTGCCCTTCTCTATTGCACATCTGTGTACTTCCTTGAGATGGAATTTCACCCAAAATCCAGAGCTGTGGTTTTACCATCAATTCCGAGGGTTCTAACTTGGGCAGTCTCAGGCCTTCATGCTTAAGAGGTAATCACTCTATTAATTGGTGATCCATCAACATAGTACCAAATAAACTTCCCTCTTAATTTTCATTTGTTTCTTCTTGGCTTAATATGTACACTATTCAGATGATTAGATCCATAGACACCATTTTCAAACTTTTATTTATTTATTTATTTATTTTTATTTGAGAGCGACAGACAAAGAGAGAAAGACAGATAGAGGGAGAGAGAGAGAATGGGCGCACCAGGGCTTCCAGCCTCTGCAAACGAACTCCAGACGGGGGACGTGGGACCTGGGGAACCGAACCTCGAACCGGGGTCCTCAGGCTTCACAGGCAAGCGCTTAACCATTAAGCCATCTCTCCAGCCCAAACTTTTATACTTACAGATACTATATATCTAGTATATGAAACCTTTTACTCTTACAAAAACCATAGCATCTCATCCAAGAAAACAAGGAAACCCATATGGCATGCAGGATAGAGGCTGACAGTCAAATTATTTCATCCAGGTTTATGCAGAAAGCTATTTCAAGTTCATATTACAAAAACTAATGCCTGGACTGATCATATGTGAGGTGGTAACAGTGTTGTGTACATGCCTGAGGAACATTGGGTGAGAGTTGTTTTCAAAAACCCTCAGGCGCTATAGTCCTTGTGTTGGTGGTTCTGTATTTCTTTTTGTGTTTATAAAGTTGATTCATTGGGTGGCTTTAGCTGTAAATGCATTCTATAATATTAAACCTTTCCATAACATATCCAGCATTTAGAATTTTTCATGACTCAAAGTTTGATAAGCCTCATAAACTGAATGACTTTACTCTACCAAAAGAAATATATTTCCTTATTCTGTCTTAGAACCGAACTGCTGATAACTCTCCCTCTCTCTCTCCCTTAGGCTTTCTTTTTCTTTATTAGTTATATACATACTCGGTGTGTAAACAACCATTTTGGTACCATTGTCAGCCTCCCTCCTCCCCACCCCCGTAGGGTCTTACCATTAATCTTTGGTGGGTAATCAAGTTCTCTGACAGAAATCTATATTCTTTTGAAAATCCTTGTAGGTCTCTCTGATTAACAGCTCACTGTGGAATTTAACTACATCCTGGTATTGGGAATTACAGGCCAACACCAAGGGAAAAGAAGGAAGAAAAGGATAGGTTATATAAAAAAGAAAGAGAGAAGATAGAGAGAGAGAGAAAGGGAGAGAGACAGACAGAAACGTGAGAAGATTAAGGTTAGTCTTCATTCTACCCTCTCCAGGGCCCTTTGATTCAGGTGTTCTCTCTATGGACCCAATGGAGATTCAACTGTTCAGTCTGTCTTTTGGGACATAGGATTTTATGGTACCAGTTTGATTTGGGTCCAGTTTTGTGTCCTCCTCCCCCACTCTTACCCTCACCCCCAATCCCACCCTTCCTATTGTTCAGTACTTGAGATGCATATTAGATATGTCAGCATCTCAGGCAGATTCAGGTTAGGAGCCACAGATAAGTGAGACCATGTGACGATTGTCTTTCTGTGATGGGAGAGTTCACTAAGAATGATCTGTTCCAACTTCAAACATTTTTCTTCCAATTTCATTGTGTCATTTTTCCTTACTGCTATGTAGAATTCCATCATATAGATATACCACATCTTGGTTATCCATTCATTATATGACGGACATCTGGGTTGACTCCACCTTAGCTATTATAAATTGAGCAGCTATAAACATGATTGAGAAAATCTCTCTGAACTGAGGCATGGAGTTTTTAGGATAGATGCCCAGTAAGGTAATAACTGGGTCTGTTGGTAACTCTATTGTCAACCTTATCAGGAGCCTCCCTATTGCCTTCCATAGTGGTTGCACTATCTTACATTCCCACCAACAGTAAATGAGGGTTCCTAGTTCTCCACATTCTTGCCACCATTTGTTTTCATTTGATTTTCTCATGTTTGCTATACTTACTATGGCACGATGGAATCTCATAATTGTATTAATTTGCATTTCCCTAATGATTAGGGATGTTGAACATTTTCTTAAGTGTGTGTTTGTCATTTGTATTCCTTCCTCTGAAAACTCCCTATTAAGTTAGTTCTCTGCCCCATTTTGTGAGTAGGTTGTTTGAATTGTTATTGTTTAGGTTTTTGAGTTCTTTGTAGATTCTAGAAGTTAGCCCCTGCCAGCTGTATAGATGCCAAAAGTATTCTCCCATTCTGTGGGTAATCTACTGACTGTTAATTGTATGTTTGTCTGTGTAAAAACGTTTCAGCTTCATTAGTTGCCAATCGTTGAGTGATGTTTAATTTCCTGATCTAATGGGGTTTTGTTCAGGAAGTCTTTTTCCACTCCTATATCATGGAAAGTTCCTCCTATTTTTATTTCCAGTAGTAGCAGAGGTTCCAGTCTTATATTGAAGTCTTTTATATATTTCTTTCTTGAATGTTTTATGATTTCATTGTATAGGTCTTTTATATCCTTGGTTAATGTTATTCCAAGGTATTGCATTTTAGTTTTTGTTGCTATGGAATGGGACAATGACGCTCATTTTCTTCTCTGTGTCATTGTCCTTTGAATATAGAAAGGTGACTGATTTTTATGCATTGATTTTGTATCCTGCTACTTTGCTGAAGGAATTAATAATCATTAAGAGTTTTGAGATGGAAGTTCTCAGATGACTTGTGTATAGGTTAATTTCATATGCAAATAGGGCTCATTAACTTCTTTTTTTTCCAATTTGTATTTCTTTCTTCTGTCTTATTGCTTGAGCTAGGACTTCCAGTACTATGTTGAAGAGCAAAGGTGAGAGTGGACACTCCTATCTTGTTCCTGATCTCAATGGGTATTCCTTTAGTCTCTCCCCATTAAGTAGTATTTGGGCTTTAGGAGCTTTATGGATAGTGTTTATTATGCTGAGTTATAAACTGTTCATGCCTAGTCTCTCCATTGTCTTGATCATGAAGTGATGTTGTATTTTGTCAAAGGTCTTGTTGATATCTATTAAAATGATCATGTGGGTTTTGTGTTTAAACTTATTTATGTGGTTTATTACATTGACACATTTCCATATGTTGAACCAACCTTGCACTCCTGGGATAAAGCCTACTTTATCAAGGTGGACAATGCTTTTGATGTGTTGTTGAATTCATTTTATGAGGATTTTGTTCAGGATATTTGAGCCTCAGTTCATCAGTGAAGTAGGCCTATCATTTTCTATTATTATGGCTTCTCTACATGGTTTTGGTATTAGGGTGATACAAGCTTTGTAAAAGGAGTTAGGGAGCTTTCCTTGATCTCCAATTATGTGGCACACTTTGAGAAAAAATGATTTCAGTTCTTCCAGGAAGGTTTGATAGAAGTCAGCTGAGAAGCCATCTGGTCCTGGACTATTCTTCATGGGGAGGTTTTTGATTTCTTTTTCATTCTTTTTTTTTAATCTTTTTGGTTTTGTTTTTTTATCTTTATTTATTTGTTTGAGAGTGAGAGTGAGAGAGAGAGAGGAAAAGAGAGAGAATGGGTGTGCCAGGGCTTCCAGCCACTACAAACAAACTCCAGACACATGCACCCCCTTGTGCATCTGGCTAACATGGGTCCTGGGGAATCGAGCCTCGAACCAGGATCCTTAGGCTTCATAGGTGAGCACTTAACCACTAAGCCATCTTTCCAGCCCTTCTTTTTCATTCTCAATGGGTGTGGTAGGTGTGTTTAAGAGAGTTATCTGCTCTAAGTTTAGCTTTGGTAGGTGGTATGTGTCCAGAAATTCATCCATTTCCTCCATATTATCCAGTTTTGTGTAGTAGAGGCTTATGAAATAAGTCCTGATGATTCTACCAATTTCACTTATGTCTGTTGTCATCTCCTCTTCTTCATTTTCAATTTTGTTAATTTGAAGCATCTAGTTTTTTAACTTGATCAAATTGACCAGTGGTTTATTACTCTTGTTTAGTTTTTCAAAAACCAGATCTTTGTTTCATCAATTTTGTTGATTGTTTTCTTAGTTTCCAGTTCATTAATTTCTGCTGTGATCTTAATTCTTAATTATTTCTTTCTATCTGTAGCTTTTGGGGTTGAATTCTTGTTTTTCCAATCCCTTAAGTGGAATGGTTAGGTTATTGATTTGAGATCTCTCTGTATTTGTTCACAAGGCATTTAGTGCTATGATTATTTGCCAAAGTACTGCTTTCATTGTGTCCCATATATTTTGGTATGATGTGTTCCTTGTAATTCAATTCGAGATATTTTATAATTTCATGTTTTATTTCATGCACTACCCATTTACTGTTTTAGAGATTGTTCAGTTTCCAGGAGCTGGTGTATTCCTGGCACATGCTTGTTCTTAATTTCCAGCAATCCAGCATTGTGATCTGATATTATGAAAGAAATTATGTTGATGATCCTAAATATATGGCCCAGTATATGGTCTATTATAGAGAAGGTTCCATGGGCTGTAGAAAAGAATGTGTAATCTGTGGATTTGGGGTAAAATGTTCTGTAGATGTCCATTAGGTATAATTGGTATATGATATTGATGAGCTCTCTTTCTTCCCTGTTAATTTGCTCTTTGGATGGCCTATATATTGTTTATAGTGGACTATTGAAGTCCCCAACTATGATGGTGTTGGTGGTTATTTCTGTTTTATTGTCAAGTAGGTTTTGTTTTATGAATTGTGGTGCACCTGTATTTGGTGCACAGGGATTGATGACTGTGATATCCTTTTATTGGATCACTCCCTTGATAAGAAAGAAGTGGCTTTCTTTGTCTTTTTTGATTACTTTTGGTTTGAAGTCTACTTTAAAAAATTTTTTTTGTTTATTTTTATTTATTTGAGAGTGACAGACAGGCAGAGAAAGAAGGGGGGGGGGGATTGGCACACCAGGGCCTTCAGTCACTGCAAATGAACTCCAGGTGCATGTGCCACCTTGTGCATCTGGCTTACTTGGGTACTGGGGAATCAAGCATCCAACCAGGGTCCTTAGGCTTCACAGGCAAGTACTTAACAACTAAGCCAACTCTCCAGCCCTGAAGTCTACTTTATATAGCCATGCCTGCTTGTTTCTTATTTCTGTTTGCTTAGAATAACATTTTCCACCCTTTCACCCTGAGGTGGCATCTGTCTTTAGTGGTGAGGTAGGTTTTTGAAAACAGAAGATTGAGGGGTCAATTTTTTTGATAAATCCCATTAGTTTATGTCTCTTGATGTGTAAATTAAAGCCATTAATGTTTAGGGTAATAACTATGAGGTTTGATTTAGTCCCTGCTATATTGTGGTGGTTTATATAGTTTAGTATTTTCTTGGACTTTGTAGATTTTTGCACCTTCTCTGAGTTTGGTTATTGTGATCTGCTTCTTGTAGGCACCTGAGCTTGGCCATTTGACTATTCTTTGTGGAGAATTCTCAGAAGTACTCTCTGCAGGTTTGTCTTTGTGCTCATATAGTTGTAAAGCTGACTTTGATCATGGAAAGTTTTTCTTTCACCATCTATTACAAAGGATATTTTTGCTGGGTAGAGTAGTTTGGATTAGAAGCCACAAATTCTTAGACTTTGCAGTGTTCCATTCCAGGCCCTTCTGGCTTTCAGGGTTTCCATTGAGAGGTCTGAAGTAATTCTTTATGTGTAATGTGTTGTTTTCCCCTGGCTGCTTTTAGGACTTTCTGTTTGTTATCAGTGTTATCAACAATATGTCTTGGAGAATTTCTCCTTTTGTCCAGTCTGTTTGGAGTTCTGTTAACTTCTTGTAACATGGTGGGACTTTCTTTTGAGAGAGAAAGTTTCTTCAATAATTTTGTTGAATAAATTCTCCATGCTTTGGTCTGAATTTCTTGCCCTTCTGGTATTCCCATGATCCAAATGTTGGGTCATTTAAGGGTATCCCACAGTTCCCTCATGTTCTGTTCACAGAATTTTTTTTAATTTTATTTATTTATTTGAGAGCGACAGACACAGAGAGAAAGACAGATAGAGGGAGAGAGAGAGAATGGACTCGCCAGGGCTTCCAGCCTCTGCAAACGAACTCCAGACGCGTGTGCCCCCTTATGCATCTGGCTAACGTGGGACCTGGGGAACTGAGCCTCGAACCGGGGTCCTTAGGCTTCACAGGCAAGCACTTAACTGCCAAGCCATCTCTCCAGCCCCTGTTCACAGAAATTTTTGAACTTATTGAAACTTTTGGACTCATGAACTATTTCTTCTGTTTTGTCTTCCAGTTCTGAATTGGTATCATCCACATGGCTGACTATTCTTGAGAGCTTCAATAGAGTTTTGCACTTGTTCAATTTGGTGTGTATCTTCTACTGTCTTTTTATGTATCGTTTCTATCTCTCTATTGAGTTCCCTTTTCACATCATTTTCTGATTTTTTTAGTGCTTCCTGGAATTCATCCTTGCATTCATTTATGTCTTCATTGAGCTTTGCCAGCTGATTATTGACATCCTGTTTTCTTTCACTGTCTTTCTGATCATTTAACTGTCTTTGGAACCCTTTCTGGTTCTTTATATTAGGTCTAATCTAGCAAGGACAGCATTCATACAATTTTTGGGCCTTTGCTGAATTTCTTCAAGTTCTGTTAATTGCTTGGCCAGGGTTGCATAGTTTATAACTTCATTTTAGGATTCTGATCCTATTGTCTCTTCTATGTTTTGATTAGAGGCATGCATTTTGGGACTGGGCATCATTGTGGGATTTACTTGCATTTGATTTTGCAGGTTATTCCTTTTGCATTATGGTCTGTGGTCTGCCCATCACAGTGTATGTAGGGATCTTATTTAATTTAGGAGGAAGATTCAGTTTACCCTTGAAATATCTTCAGTGATTATTCCCTTTTGTGTTTGCTTTGATTAGGCTTCTGATGGTAATGTGGCCTGTCTGTTCAGAGAGAAGGAGCCCACAAGGCTCTGGTAGAGACCCAAAGACCTGATGAAGGGGTTTGTTGATTGGTAGTTTGGGGTATGGGACTGCTTGGTCAGGTGGCCCAGGGGAAGGGGACAAAGCAGATTGGTGTGTTGTGGCTGGGCAGCGAGGGGGGGGGCATGGGGGTGAGGATTAGATTGTGTGGTGGTTCTGCTATGCTGAGAGGTGAATGGAGGGGCAGTGGGTCTGTTGGGACCCTATAGGGGAAGGGGAGGGGGGAGGAAGGGGCAGGGCAGGACTGTGTGTCCTGTGACATGGCAGTGTGGGGATATGGGACTCCTATTAAGTACCCACATCCCTTCCTTTCTCTTCCTTTTCTATCTCTTTTCTAGCTTACTAGCCTCTGCTACTGAGTTTTTTTCCTTCTCACACAGAAGCCTAGTCATCTGTAGCTAGGATCCACATTTGAGAGAGAACATGCAATCCTTATCTTTCTGGGCCTGGGTTACCTCACTTAGTATAATCTTTCCAGATCCATCCATTTCCCTGAAAATTTCATAACTTCATTTTTCTTTACCACTGAGTAGAACTCCATTGTATAAATGTGCCATATCTTCATTATCCATTCATCAGTTGAGGGACATCTTGGCTGGCTCTATTTCCCAGCTATTGAGAATTGAGCAGCAATAAACATGGTAGAGCATGTACTTCTAAGGAAATGAAATGAGTCCTTAGGATATATGCTTAGGAGTGCTATAGTTGAATCATATGGTAGATCAATTGTTAGCTGTTTTAGGAACCTCCACACTGTTTTCCACAATGGCTGGACCAGATTGCATTCCCACCAACAGTGTAGAAGGGTTCCTCTTTTTCCACATCCCCACCAGCATTTATGGTCATTTGTTTTAATTATGGTAGCCAATCTGATAGGAGTGAGATGGAATCTCAATGTTGTTTTAATCTGCATTTCCCACCTCTTCTGCAATGGTCTCTGAGCCTTGGAGCATGTGATAGAGATGTTATAGTTAATACTGAGCACTCCACTGTCACTTCTTAGCATTATGGTAACTTATTTTATAGTAAATTTTTAATCACCCTATTGATTGATCATCATAATTTCTTACAAAAGTTACGAAGTTGACATTTCACAAATAATTGTATGTCAATTTATTTGAAATAGTCATTATTGTATCTATTATATAATTTTCAAAGCATTGAATATAATTTAGTGTAAGACATTTGAGACTAAAATATCTTAAAAAAACAAAATCTATTCTCTAAACAATAGTGGGAGGTGAAATAGCATAGTTTTACAATTGTATAATTATTATGTAGCACATATTAATAAATTCTTATTTAGCATAAATATATAATACATACATATATCATACTCAATATACAATATAAGTATAGAAATATCTTAAATGTAGCAATTCCAAATGTGCAGCATACTGAGTTCTATACTAAACTTACACAAGATTGCTATGACTGATATAGGGCAGCAAAATCTGGCCTCTTGCAGAAGTACTCCTTGATGAAAGAGATGCATTGTAACATCATTTTCAGAAAACTGGAAATGTTCATCAAAAAGTTGTAGTTATATAATGGAAACATGGAATCTCAAACCATGTGATGAGCATTTTGCTGTCCATCACACCAGAACATACAATCCAAGCTTGCTGTTTGAACATATTTCTCTCCCATAAAAATGTGTTTGATTATGCTTTTATCGGTGATAAATCCCGGTCTTGGAGCATGCTATGCAAGCACTCGACTACTAAACTATACCTACCCACATACTTTTTCTTTTTAACTGACAAAGAAGAGCTATAGATATTTATGCATTGTTTCCACATATGTATGAGTTCTATGAGTCTGCTCTCCCATTTTGAATCTCTTTATGGTTTAATCTTTAAAAATCTACTATGAATATAGACAAATAGGTAGAGTATTTGCCTAGAAGGCATGAATTCAACAAAGAGACAAACAATAATAACTTAAAAGTCCATCTTTTATTGTAACATAATGAAGAGTAGAACATTATTATCTTCATTCACTGTGCAGTACAGGATCAGAACTTCCTTCTGCCTTTATCTGTGACATCATGCCAATTCATCAGCCTTTACCCATCCCTTAATGCATCATTTTGTAAACAACATTAAAGTACTTTTCAAATTATTCCCAACTTCATCAAAACTCTTCATATAAAACTCTATAGCTCATGATGCCACACAGTGTTCCATAATTGCAATTCTCAGTAGCACTAGGATTCCAAACTTCACCGCAAACAAAACAAAACATGCCCACAGACAAGTAAGCAATATATAATCAAACAAAACTTCCAGTGGCTTTCTCAAAAGTGAAAAGTGACTTCTTTTTTTTTTTTTTTCTTTGCACCATGCAGCCATTTTGATCTTTTACTTATAAAAGGAAATTAATCCAGGTTAAGAGTCCAATCATCTCCACACTACTTTTCCCTTTAGACAGCAGTGTCCTACTGTGTTTCTCTGCAGAAGCACTGTAAGCACTTCCTTCCCACATCATCTCTGAACATTAAAGATGAGAAAAATACAAAAATTTGAATTTAGTGGAGTAGTTTACACTGAATCATAAAGGTATGTTAAAATGTGGCTGATTTCACTACTCTTCCAATGAGTGTGTGCACTGAGGTTTAAGGCATGTAAGTATCATACTATTTCTGTGTCTTAGTCACCTAAGAGTCCACACCTTATCTACCTTGCCTTTGCCCCATCAGACTGTGGCATAGTGGGGAAGGCAAGTTAGGCTCAATTTTGATCATGAAAATAGTTTTTAATGCAAATTTCCATGCAAAGTGTCAGGGGACATAAGGCTGTATTCTGAGAGCTTTTATTAAAAGGATTGCAATGGACAGAATTTTGAATTCAAGAAGAAAAGAAGCTGGCATAGAAGGATAAATGGTGGTTTTGCAAGCATATACTGATGGCTAACCCCACAATGCATGACCCATATTTCCCAACAAGGAGAATCCCTGCAGAGGGGGAAGGACAGGAAGGAAGCTAATGATAGTACCAACATGACTGTATACACTGTGAACATAAGTAATAAAAAAAAGGGAATGATTTATAAACAAGGTTCCCCAAACCAGCAAGAGGACAAGCTAAGGATAAAGCTCAGAGGTGCAATTCTTGCCCAGCATACAGAAGGCCAAGAATGTGATTACTTCAGTGCCAGTAAACCAAACTGAGTAGGTAGGGGCAGAAGGAAAAGATACTCTCCTGGTCCATAACCTGGGCCACCTGTGTCCTACCATACGCAGTCTAGAATTGTGCTCAATTCTTATATACAATTTTTTTTCTTAAAGATGCCAAAAGTTTATGAGTAAAAAAAATTAAGAAAGATTAGGATAAACGAAAGATAATGAATGATTAAATGTCATAGCAATAGTGTAATTTTCTAGAATTTTCAAAAAAGAAAAGATTTATACCTTATTACTCAGCTCATTTCATAGATGGTAAAGTTAAATGAACTTCTTACTGGAACATCTTGGAGCTTGTATTTCACACCTTTTTCTGTGATTTCTGGAATGAAAAATGTTGTTTTCCCATCATATTATTTCTTGTACCTTGACCTGATCATAACCTAATATGTATATGCATATTTTTATGCTTCTGACATGATAAGACACTCAAAGATAGACAGCTATTGAAACTGTTTCAGAGGTTGAATAACATCAGTTTGGTCTTTTTGGTTTTATTGAGTCTTCCCTTGTGTAAAATGATGGTGACTGCATGCGGGCCCAGAGGTAGTTTACAGATAAGCCCAGTGAGGCTGTGGAAATGTCATTTGCATTTCACTCCAGCCTGGGAGCGAGCATATGGTCTTCTAGCCATAGACCATGGTCAGACACAGAGGGTAGTTTGGAGTAGCAGCATTTAGGTCAACCAACTTGTGTCCTTCCTCATGTCAGTCAGGTTTAAGTCACAGCAACAAAACACCTGAGAGAAACAATTTGACAGTAAGAATGGCTTATGTGCATTTATGGTTTCAGATCTTTCATACATTGGTCACTTGGTCCCATGTCTGTGTGCTTTCAGTGAAGCAAAATATCATGATAGGGAATATGGGATCATGCAAAACTGCCCCCTCATGGTGGCCAGGAGAGGGAGAGAGGGAAAATGAGGAAGAGAAAGACAGAGAAGCCAGGGGCAGAATTTAATCTTCATGATTTGAAGACCATGACCAGGTGAATTATCCCCTCTAAATGGGCTCTGCCCTCCACAGCTCTTCTACTTCCTTTTAGGGCATTGAGTTGTGGATCTATCAGCGAATAAATACACTGAGGAAATCAGTGCTCTCATGACCCAGTTATCCCTTTCTGAAGTCTCACCTTTAAACACTGACATTTGGGACTAAGCTTCAACACATGTGGCTTTAGAGGACACTCAGATCTAAACTATTACATTCTTCAGGCCCACGCCCATTGTCTCAAGGAATATGGTCAGTGTCTAAACTCCACATGAGTACCAAATGATCTAAATGTGTTTCACTTTCATGCCTCCAATCATCTGAGTGACACAGGCTGTCAATCAGCACATGGAATAAGTATTCTCAGGATTAGAATTCAAAAATGCAAAATTCCATTTTATCTAGGACAGTTCAAGAAATTTACCTGGAAAGTTCTAGTGATAAAATTCTCTGTACACTAAGCCTATATCAGCAATTGCTCAGACCTGAACCTAAATGTCACTTACAGATCATGTGCTGAAGGCTTGGTCCCTACTGAAACTTCATAGAACTATTAGGAGGTAGGGCCTAGTAGAACAAAGTTAGGTCTTTGAGTTGTGCTCTTGCAGGGTATAATCAGACCCCACCCCTCCTCCCTTTGTGCTTCCCAACAACAATGAGGTAAGCATCTTTGTTAACCACCTTCTCCCACTCATGATGTTTGAGCTATGTGCAAATTCAGACTTCCACACCTAGGAGAACAGAATCAGGACAGTTACATGGGACATGGGGCTAGAAGACTCACAATCCTTGTTTCTTCATAGTTGCCCACTTGGCATTTATAGGTCCATTAGCTAATTCTTCTGTTTGATGTTTCCAGATAGCTTGGAATCCTATAACTTGTAGTTTAACACAATCTATCTGGAACTCTAGATGGTATAATAGGGGAAAGGATGTGAATAATTCAGGTTTCTGTTTGAATTAAAAGTGTTTGCTGAGAATCTACTGTATACCACATTGGTTGTGTGATTTAAGGAATATTCATAAGAGACTAATATTTATTTTGGTATTGTTGCTTAATATATAAGTAAAACTACACATTGACCATTAAACAAGGCCTAAATATGATTATAGGAGGAACAAAGTTTATGTGAAAGTCAATACAATTAACATATAATAAAAATGTAAGGATTTGGGATAGAGAGATGGCTTAGTGGTTAAGGCACTTGCCTGCAAAGCCGTAGGATCCAGGTTCAATTCTCCAGGACCCATGTAGGCCATATGCACAAGGTTATGCAAGCATCTGCAATTCATTTGTAGTGGCTAGTGGCCCTGGCACACCAATTTTCTCCCACTCTCACTTTCTCTTTCCCTCCATCCCACCCTCCCTTTTTCTTAAATAATTAAATAAATAAAATGTAAGAGATTTTAAGTAAAGTGGCAGAAATGCATATTTACTTAATATCCCCTGTGTAAAATTGTGTCAACAATAGTTTGAGGAAGGACACAATTCTAGGAAGGGCACATGGAGAAGGTTGATGTTGTAGCTGCACATGGATGTGCCTGTGGAGCAGCTTCTCTGGTTAATCATATGCACAAGAGTACCATGGCAGAAAATTATTAGTGGTAAGCAAAGCTCAAGCCATACTATATCAGTATGAACAGAACAAAAATGTTTAATAGGGTTGGAGAGATGGCTTAACTGTTAAGGTGCTGCTTTGGTGCCATTCCCCAGGACCCACGTAAGGCACATGTACAAGGTGGTACATCATCTGGAGTTCATTTGCAGTGGCTGGAGACCCTGGCACACCCATACTCCCTCCCCCCCCCTTGTTCTCTTTCTCCCTTACTAACTAAAAATAAAAATATATTTTTAAAAATTAATAGATCCTAGAGTAGTTAGCTGTGATATATTGATTTATGTGTTCCCCCATATACTTAGGCATTCAGAATGCTAGGTTTGCAGCTGATGGAGATTTGGGAATTAATGCCTTCTGGAGGCAGAGTACTGTTTGGGGTGTGCATGTGGATATTATAGCCAGTTTCCCTTTACCAGTGTTTGGCACACTCTCCTGTTATTATTGTCCACATGATATTGGCCAGGTGGTGATGTCCACCCTCTGCTCATGCCATTATTTTCCCCAGCCATTATGGAGCTTCCCTTGAATCTATAAGCCAAAATAATTTTTTTTTTCCCACAAGCTGCTCTTGGTCAGGTGATTTCTACTAGCAATGTAAACCTGACTGTAACAGTAGCCTTGAGGAATATTTTTTAAAGGAAATGTGATTATTGGCTTTGATTTTATAATCTCATTCTGGGAATAATATATAGAATAGACTGTGAGAATTAATTACAGAAACTATTGCAGTATTTCAGCTGAAGTTAAATTGATTATGGGGAGACAACACTGATTCCTAATTCAAAGCGCCTTGCACAGTTCTCCACAGACACAAAAGTTCATTCAAAGAAGCATCCTGCTACAGCATGGCTAACACCACCTGAAGTGCAGCAGATTTCTATAGGTTACTATGGCTATTTTAAAGAGTAAGTCAATCTTAAAACAATTTCTATAGTCAGTATACAAAATGGTCCCTTGCAGTTGAATTGCATCTCCTCAGGATGGTATGTACAAGTACTAAACACCTAGTGTTTCCAATACGATCTTATTGGAAGGTAGAGACAACAAGGGCATTGACTCAAAGAGGTCATTAGGCTGCATTAGGGTGGCCCTAATAGAATATGATAGGGGTTCTTATTAAATATATTGAGATATACACAGGGAAGATGACATGAGCACACACAGGGAGAACATATGTTTAAACACAATGGTAGAGTTGCATGAATGAGCAAGAATGACAAAGAGTGACAGAAAGCCCACAAGAATTGTGCCAAAGATTTAAAAAAGGAGCTTGCCAACTTGTTGATTGACATCTTTAACCTCTAAACTATAAGACAATAAATTTCTGTTGATTTAAGCCGCCCTCTTAGACAATGTGTCATTAGAGGCCTGGGCGATTAATATTCCCTTTGAGAAAAAGTAAACCAAACTGATCCAAGACATCCTACACCTATGTGTTAGTCAGGGTTCTCTCGAGGAATAGAACAGATAGAATGAATTATTTTAAAAGGGAATTTACTTGATTAGCTTACGGCAATGCAACAATAGAAGTTTGCAGGCCTGGGAGTCAAGGAACCTCATAACTGCCCAGTCCACTAGGCTGGATGACTCAGCAGTCCCAATCTGGCACTGAAGGCCTGGAGGCTTCCTGGAGAGATACTGCTCTTCAGTACACACTAGAAAGCAGCAAGCAACACCAGCAGCCAGGCAGGAAGAGGGGATACTTTCCTTCCCAAAGCTTCCTTAGAGAAAGCCCTTACCCCCATCCAAGAGGACTGCCCACTCTGGGAGAAGGTCTCACCCTGGAGGCAGGATTTCCTCTTTAGTTAATTCTTCCTGGAAGCAACCTCAGAGACCCACTTATGAGAAATATCTGGGGATTCCTAAACAGATCAAGTTGACACAAAACTTAACCAACACAACACACATCGTGTTAGTTGGTGGTCATTGCATTTTACCCACCATGGCTATGTTTATCATCTTTCTCTCTTATAGATTAGAATGAGATAAACTATGCTGGGCTCAGCTAAGCTCACCTGGCCTGTTTCAGATTTGCTCTTCCCTTTCCTCATTAAGAGACAATGTGGAGGAGTAAATGCTCCCTAGAACATACACTTCCTATACCACCTGCAACATATGTAAGCACATCCACCGCTTCCCAGAGACTTCAGAACCCGAGGGTTTCTCATAGTATATCATGTGAAAGATAAGCATATCTTATAAGATTGAGTTGTAAATTCTGCTTACTTCAAAGGGCTGTGAAAGCTGTTGGGTGCCTACTTGGGGCATTGCCCTCAAATTATACAAACTGACTCTCAGACTTGTGTACCCAAGAGTGCCCTAGATGATTCTCAGAGCAGAGCCTGAAAGAAAGAAAACTGACCATTTTTGCCTTTTAAACTAATGGTGAATGCTCTGCTTCTGCTGTCTGTTGCTCTGATTTTCCTATAGCTGTAGCTTCTGCTGACAGGCATCCATTGGTATTTCCAATTATTCTTTTATGAGTGCATGCACGTGAGAGAGTGACAGGAGGAAGAAATGGCACACCATGGCCTGCAGCCACTACAATTAAATTCCCCATGTGTTTGCCACCTTATGCACATGTGTGACCTTGTACATGCATCACTTTGTGTGTCTGGCTTATGAGGGATCTGGGGAATTGATCATGGGTCCTTAGGCTTCACAGACAAGCACCGTAACTAATAAGCCATCACTTCAGCGCTGTTTTAAATTATTGAACATCATAAACAGTCATATGTAAAGACTTATCTTAAGTAGGCAATACCTGAGTGAAAGTCAAGGAACTTTTAAAGAAAAGGATCTTATTGTATGACCTGTTTTAGACTGCTGATTCAGAACTCATTCTTTCTGTCTTTCTTCAGAAAAGCAATCCTACTCAGTATACCTGTTGATTCCAATAGTTCTGTGAGACATTCATTACTTTTAGCAGGCAATGTCTTAAACACAGTATATGTCACTAATGTACACATTGTGCTGGACCAGGAGTGCAAGTGGGTCACTGAGAAAGTAGGACACAGAGCATAGGTTAAAATCAGGTCATCTCAAAGTATTCCTTGTCAATATTTGTCACCTGTGCTATTCAGGCGAAATGAGGCAGAGGAATCCTAGTCACATAATTATAAGCAGGCTGATTACATAGTTGTTAAGATTGATTTTGGGCCTGGAGAGATGGCTTATCCTGCAAATCTTAGCCTGCATGCAAAGTCAAAGGATACTGGTTCAAACATTGAAGCATTGATCTATATTATGTCCACATGCATTTTTCAAAATCTTGTGTCTGTTCATATAAGTGCAAATGCACATGTGTATGCGTGCGTGTGAAAAACAGAAGACAACCTCAGGTGCTGTTCCTCAATAACTCCATCCATCTTCCTGTTTTTGTTCTTCAAGAGTCTCTAATTGGCCTGGAGCTCACCAATAAGTCTAGATGATCTAGCAAGCAAGCCACAGAGTATTCTTATCTCTATTTCCCCAGTGCTAGGATTACTGGTGTGAACCACCATGCCTGGCAATTTTGTGTGGGTTCTGAGGATCCAACTCAGGTCATCAGGTTTGTGAGGCAAGTGCTTTATAAGCTCAGCTATCTGGTCAGTTCCACATTTGGCTCCTAATGATTTAAATAACAAGAACATGTTATCTGCCTGCCACAACCCAGTACAATGGGGGATAGCAAATGCTATCAGCATTCACACTCACAATGGAAGGGCATAAAAAGAAGGGAATGTAGCTCTTGATACATAGCTGCTTAGGACTATCACAGGGAAGGGTTGTAGGGTACAGGTTCTTTGTAGATAGAAATTATCCTCACTTTACTCTTAGAGACTAATGATTCCCAACCCACAGAACCTCCACTAATTTGTTTCCAACTTCAAGATTCTGGCTTTCTGTGGTTATTTTTGGTTAGTTTTGTTTCCATTATCTACCTTAAAGGGTAATGGAGAAGATATCTTAAATTCTCCAATTCTCATCCAGCCTCTTAGAAGCTGAGATCAAAGATGATACTATATCAAACAGTTACCAGTAACAATCACCTCTTTTTAGGAAAGGCTACAGTTTTTGTTTGGTTTGGCTTGGTGCATGCTTTATTATTATTATTATTATTATTATTATCATTATTATTATTAGTGTGTGTGTGATGATGGGCGCCTGGCTTGATTCCAGTTCTTAGCTATTATGAATTGAGCAGCTAGTGATATGGTTGAGCAAATATTTCTGAAATGAGATGTGGAGCTTTTAGAATAAATGCCCAGTAAGGGAATAACAGGCTCTGTTGGTAACTCTATATTCATCCTTTTCAGGAGTCTCCATATTGATTTCCATAGTGGTTCTACCAGCTTACACTCCCACCAACAGTGAATGAGTGTTCCTAGTTCTGAACAACCTCACCAACATTTGTTTTCATTTGATTTTTTAATATTTGCTATCGTTACTGGCATAAGGCAGAATCTCATAGGTGTTTTAATTTGCATTTCCCTAATGGCAAGGGATGTTGAACATTTTATTTTGTGTGTGTTAGGCATTTGTAATTCTTCCTCTGAGAACTCCCTATTCAGTTCTCTGCCCCACTTTTGGAGTGGGTTCTTTGATTTTTTTATTCTTTAGTTTTTTGAGTTCTTTGTAGATTCTAGATATCAGGCTTCTGTCAGTGGTATAGCTGGCAAAGATTATCTCCCATTAAGTGGGTAACCTTTTAGCTCTGCTTATGGTATATTTGTCTGAGCAATAGCTTCTTAGCTTCATGAGATCTCATTGGTTGAGTGCTTATGTGATTTCCTGGGTTAGTGGGGTTTTGTTCAGGAAGCAACTCAGAAGCAAACAACATGAAATGATGCTCATACAAGTGTAGTATTGCCACATAGCCATGGTGGGTAATCAACTGCTCTTGTATTGGCTAACAGAACCACTCAGTGGAAAGGAAACCATATCTGGAAGTGAGAAAAAAAAATGTCAGAATCATATCCAGGTAATGATTTTGCTTTCCAAATCAAGCCCCCAAAATCCTTGTATAAAAGAGGGTCTACACCCTTTAATTCTCTCTAAATTAATAATGGTTATCACATTTATCTGGTAAAGACTTCACTGTCTGTTGGAGATTCTGCTTCTCTTTTTCAGATGGGAGCAGGATCTGAGGAGATAAACAACCAGTGTTCTATACCACAGCTCCAGCTGAAACCAAATGGAATTGGAGAAATGAGAAAGGGTGCTTGCTTTTTTGGTGAATCTAGTATCAGCACAAGGGTGAAGGAGAAAGAAACTGAGGACACTCAACACCTACCAAAGCAGAGATCCAAAGGCTCCTAAGAGACCATCACTTAAGTAGATTCAAAATGTACCCAACATGGCTCAAAGAATTTTGTGGAAGAGGGAGAGGAAAAATACCTAGAGCCACAAGTTGGGGCATTTTGCACAGAGGCATTGCCTCTCCCCCATAACTGACTGCTGTCCCCACAATACATGACCCATAATCCCCATGGGGTTGACCTGCATCCCCAATGAGGAGGGCCTCCTCAAAAAAGGGACAGGGAGGAGGGAAAGGATGGTATAAACATGTGCTGTTTACATCCTAAATATGTCCCTATCAAATAAAAATAACCTAAAAAAACATATATGGTATGTAAAAATGCAGAAATGCAATTTTTTTCTCCCTAATCTGTGATAAATATTACAAAATGTTTAATTTCTTGAGTTACTAAATGTGAGTTAAAGTACTACTTTTTAAGGCATGAGACTATACAGCACTTTTTAAAAGTATAATCCTTATTTCTGTGAAATAACATCTTACATTCAAATTATGTTTGTTTCTCAAGTTTATGTTTAGAGTAAGAAGTAAAATGAGGTAACACTATTGACCACTGCTCAGAAAGGAAGTGACTGAGTCGGCAATCTTGGAAGTATAGTTGACATAACATCATCACATTCACATAACAGTGGCTGTGGAAAGGATGGTGGACAGGTTGTCAAAGAATGACAGACCTGCATTTGTGCATCATAACATGCCTCTGTCTGTGTCTTACATCATCATATACCATGATATGCCATATATATATATGGTGTATTTATTCACATTTATAAGTAATGAAGGTTAATGTTTTAACAAGGACTTTTTTTTCTTAATGTAACTTCTTGTTGTCACCTGGCACGTGTCACTCAGGCATATGTAAACATTTGTGTCTTGTCTGTTATAAACATATCTTGTTGCTTGACAGTAAGAGAAACTCATATCCTGTGAACACTTTCATAAACTATATAAAAAATTATTTGTGAACTGAATCCCCTATCAGAGCATTAAAATAACTGTGTGCTTTTAAAGTTTTTTGTCTATTTTATTTCTTTATTTGAAATAAGTTATTTCTTGGTCAAGTTTTCCAACCAGTTACTATTACCTAAAATTTTAGCTTAGATCTTCAAAATTAGCATAATCATATGATTATTTTACAAAAACTAAAGTAGTAGACATGAGAAATGAACTATTTTTTCTCAATAGCTAGTTACATCTCCCTACTTTCAAAGCTTGTTTATAAACATTTATAATTAATTTACTAATAAATTTAACATTCACTCAACATATCTTAAATTTTTCACTTTCTTTGTACTAGGTTCATTTCTTATTCTTTCAAGAATAAAATATCATGGGCACACATAGACATATAATAGCAAAACAAAACTTTCTGTTTACTAATCCTTTACTAAAGAATTATATGGGTTATATGGACTATCAAAATAGTTCTAATCTTTATCATACACACACACACACACACACACACACACACATATTCACAGTTGTGACCTATGTAATGTAAAACCTTAGAGTCTGATGTGTTTAATAATTATATCTTTTCACCATATACTTTATAAACTGGAAAAACACACAGCATTAAGAGACAATACCAATTTCATATGCCAACCAATATGTCCCTCAATATAAATATGCTTACAAAATAAAAAGTTTCCTTATGGCATTTTCATACATATTTTGTTTTTACTGATTCTCTGAATTGACCCTCCATGCTCCTGTTTAAGCTATGCTATTTTGCTACCTTCCATTTTACCATCTCATGTATTCTATTGTCTTCCCAATGCTGCTCCCATAAAAACTCTTTTATTCAGTCCTATGGGACCCTTTCTAGCTTCCTGGCCTTTACTCATATTTACTTTTACCTAGATACACATATTTAACATTTAGAAGCTAAAACTTCAATATTAGAGAAAACATAATATTTGTCTTTCAGGACCTGATTAGCCTAGGTTAATATAATGTTTTTCATTTCTATCCAATTTCCTAAAACATTTGCAATTTCATTTTGTATAGCTGTATAAAACTTCTTTTTTTGTGAGCTGGACAGACAGCTTAGCAGCTAAGATGCTTGCCTGTGAAGTCTAAGGTCTCATGTTTTTCTGTCCAGTCCCCACATTAGCCACATTAGCCAGATTCACAGTGATGCAAGCATGCAAGGTCATATATGTACACAAGGTTGAGCATGCATCTGGAATTTGCAGTGGCTGGAAGCTCTGTCATGCCAATTCTCACTCTCTCTTTCAGTCTCACTTTCTCACATAAAAAAGAAAAACCTCCATTTTGTGTAAGCACCAAATTTTCATTATCCATTCATTAGTTGGTTTACCTCTTAACTGGCTCCTTTCCCTAGCTATTGTAAATAGAACAGCAATAGATATCGATAAGCAAGAATCTCTGTGATTAAACTGTTTTCTTTAGCAGTTATAAAGCTTCTGATGTTAAATTCAGGTCTTTTCTTCCATTTGAATTAATTCTGATACATGGTGAGAGATGTGCATGTATTTCATTCTGCTGCAGTGGATGTCCATTTTTTGCCAGCAGCATTTATTGAAAAGTTTATCTTTTTTCCAATGCACATCTATTGGCACTTCAAAAATTATGTGTCTGTAGCTATAGGGGTTTATTTCTAAATCTTCTATTATGTTCCATTGGCCTACATGTCTTTTTTTTGTGCCAGTACCATGTTCTTTATTTCACTATGACTCTAGTATAGTTTGAGGTTCGATAATGTGCTTCTTATAGCTATTTTTTTTTCCAGCCAGTTCTATGATGAATGTCATTTGAATTTTGATGAGGATTAGATTGAATATACAGTTTGCTTTGGTAGTATAGCCATTTTAACTAAAATAATTCTGCCAGTCTGGGAATGAGGAAGTTCTTCCTAGTGTTTTCTTTCATTTCTCTTTTCTTATTTTATTCAATTTCTATTTTAGTGTCTTAATATCATTAGTGCATTACTTGAAAACTTATATTCCAACAAATTAGAAAAATCTAGAAACAATAGGTAAATATCTAGATACATATAACCCCACAAAAAAATAAAGGAAGAGATGTGAAACCTAATAATAGATCCATAACAAACAGCAAAATTGAAATAGTAATTAAAATGTTCCTCACAAATAAATCCCAGGGCTGAATGGCTTTTTTGGTCATTTGAATAGATGTACTCCAATAGATTCAGGAGGTTCCTTAAAGCTTCTTGGATTGCCCACTACCTGACTGGAGGAGGTATCACAGTGGGCAGATCCTAGAGTCCAGCTCTAAGGTGTGGGGGTGCATTTGAAATTCGAGTGTAAAGATATGCAAAGTGCTTGAGCTTTGCCTGAAGTTTCTGTAGTGTGCTTGCCTGTGCTGTGGTGGTTGCTTTTGATATTTTCATTTCTCTGTGCTTGGACCTGTGGGGCCAACATCTGCCAATATGGAACTTCTCCTGGATCTATAAACTTCAAATAAATTATCTTCCACCATAACTAGCAGGTTTAGAGGTTCATCCCAGTAATGTGAGGCTGACTACTAGAGCTTTATTGACATAGTCTACCAAACTTTCAAAGAAAATCTAATATCACATTTCAAGGAAGTTTGCATTAAGACTTAAAAAGTTACCCAAAATAGAAGCACTATCAATGTCCTTTCAGGAAGCCAGTATAACATTTATATCAAAGCTAGCTAAAGATACAATAGAGCAAAAAGTACAGACCAATCTCACTATTGAAAATAAATACAGAAATCTTCAACGAAATGCCTGTAAAACAAATTAATACCACATTAAAAGTATCATACATTACTACAAAGTTTGTTTCATCCCAAAGATACAAGACTGGTTCAATATACACAAATATACAAATTTAAAATACTGTATTAATAGACTTAAAGAAGGAAATGATATGCTCATCTTGATAGATGAAGAAAAGGCAACATTTAGCAAGCTGGCTACAGTTTTGTCATATATAGCCTTTATTATGTTAAGGTATATTACATCCATTTCTAGTTTATTTAGGTCTTTTATCACAAAGGCATGCTGAACTTTATCAGAATAAAACAGGGAAACTGAGACCACTTCCTCTAAAATTTGAATTGGCAAAAGAGCCCCCTCTCCACTTTGTCCCCCTCTGGTTCAGTTCAAGTAGTATGAAAATCTTTAGCTAGAACAATAAGACAAGAGGAAAAATATAACAATAATAAACACTATAAAATAAGAAGTGGCACTATTTCTGTTTGCAGATAACATAATTCTGTATGTAAAAGATCCTACGGACTCCCCCCAAACATTTTGTATCTGACAATATTTTCAGTGAAGTTATAGGATACAAAGTCAACATACAAATTTAGTATCATACGTGTGTGTGTGTGTGTGTGTGTGTGAGAGAGAGAGAGAGAGAGAGAGAGAGAGAGAGAGAGAGAGGAAGGGGGAAGGAGCATGGTTGCACCAGAGGATCTTGCCAATACAAATTCCAGATACATGCATCACTTTGTGCATCTGGCTATACGTGGGTATTGGATCAAACCTGGGCCAGCAGGCCTTGCAAACAAGTATCTTTAACCATTGGTCAATCTCCTTAGTCCAATAAATAAATTTGAATAATCATGTAGGGAAAAAATTCTCACATAGCATAAATAGTAACTATTAGTATGCAACATACAAAGCATTTAACAAAGTAGATCTCAGGAACCAGGAAAAAAAATATATTCCTTTTAACGTGTTTTTCTTATATTAAAAATACTGAACAAGTATATCTTTATAATTTGATGAAAACACTAAAATTAATTAAATTTCTTAAAAGGACATTGATGGTCAAAACTCATAAGTTACTGCTAGTCTATTAGCAAATGTACATTAAAATGCAAACATTTTGCAATATAGAAATATCACAATTGAGAAACAGCCAATTATGATAAAACATTTTATTTTATATGAAACAAGATTAAATAATCCAAAATCTATTGTGTTCTAGCAACCATAGAATAAGGAGTAACATCTATTCATAGAAAAGAAAATAATTCTGCTTGTGTGCTATGTAATTCTCTTGAAAAGTCAGAGGTATGTCACAAGAAGTTATTCTGGGACATATAACGTTTTGAAGAAACATTAAAAACAGAAATTTTATTTTGCCATGAAATTTGAGTAATGAGACTACACGAGGAGTAAAACTGATACAGTGAAATCTAATTTAATTTCAGAAACTATACCTTTTCATTCCTGATTATGAAAAAATAGACTGACAGAGCATGGTTATATAATTTTATTCCAAACCAGTACTTGAATTATTCTCAACTGAGTTATACAAAAGGGAATAATTTAAGCATCACTCAGCTTCTTCCTTCACTGTGAAGTGAAAAAAGATAACTATATGAAAACTGATCTAAACTTATTGAGGGATAAAATAAATATTGGGGATAAGTATATTACAAGATATGGCTTTATTGTAAGTAATCATAGATTATACTAAGTAGGAGGGAAGCATGAAAATCAGGCAAATGTTCTGGGTTTGAACATAGAAATGTGAGCTATGCAAATACAAATACTTGCTCAAGCCCCTGAAGCATCTTTACGGGCTGTCACCTCCCCACCTACCTACTCCTACCAGCCACATGCTCACTGTGCATGCTCCTGGATTCTCACTGAACTCCGCGAACTGTAAACTGTCCAACATTTAGTGTCCATGGTGGAATAAATGCAGAATGTGAATCGGACACCAAGGAACAATAGGCATGCGTAAGTGAGTGTCTCTTGTGTACACGTACATGCCCACTGGTTGTGGATTACGAAACACAAACCAAAGAAGTAAGGATCAAGAGCTTTCAGAGGGCAGCAATAGAGGTTAAAACAAACACAAAGCCCTCCTGAGCCTGAAGCTCATGGTTAAACAGGTCACAAGATACAAGGCCCTGTCCTGGCTCAGACATACTTGTGTGTTGAAATTCCAATCTGTTCCTCCTTGTCCTGGCTTAACTAGGGACACTGTCCCCAAGCAGGGAGCCCATTCATGCAGATATTCCTTGTGAATTTCCTTTTTCCCAGGGATTACAGCCTTCTACACTGACTTAACCTAACACCTGGAGAACTTGCTGCTTCTGCCCACCACCTTTTAGCTATATAAGGAAATAAGGTCAGTACCAAAGATTTATTCTAAGGAAAGAGGAGTTGCTTTTATTAAATGTTGTAAAATTTTTAACTTTGTTTTCTATAAAATGTACAACAATAATTAGAATTAAGTTCACACAAATAAACTTTATGGTAGTATACAGGCTGATGAGTTTCATTATTTGCAATTGATATAGTTTACATTTCTGAATTTAGAAAACAAAGTTTGCTGATGTTTTCTTACCCATTTTGGCATTCTTTATCTGTAACTTGTAGTACAGGCTGTGCTCAGACTTCAGTATTATAACAGAATGCCTTGGTTTACATCTTGATAATTGGAAACAAGTACTGCCAAAACAAGTGCACCTAAGGTACAGAAAATTAGAGAAGGATTAATAACCTACAGGAGGTAAGGCCTTACTTCCAAAGCTATGTCTTCTCAAAACAAAGGGAATATGTGGATTTGAGTCAGTGATCCTCTACATATTCATCTAGAGGTAGCCAATTCCTGAGCATGTTCAAATGAAGGCCATAATTTGGGAAGTAAGGATAAAAAGCTTTTTTTCTGGGTTTTTCTGGCTCAGTGCCATGAAGCAAATGTTTAAAAGGTTAGAATGGTGACAAGAATGCTGTTTGTCAAGCCACCTTTGCCTCTAAATGATTAAGCTAAAGCTAAAGGAAAGGACACTTTGCAAATCCAATATAGGAGTCTGCCCCTAAAGGTGCCTGTTTTCTTGAGTGGTTCACAGTACCATAATATAAAAAACAAGATAAAAGTGCCAAAGTAGTCTATTATATACTTATTATAATGGGTAAGTTAAAATCAATGACATTAGCCAGTGTTGGAAAAGAAGTGGAAAAGTCTAATCTCAGATAAACTGCTCATTGAAAAGTAAAATACCCAAGATACTTGCAAATTGTTTAGCCAGCATTGTTTCTTTGCTTTCGTGCATTGACTAGGTATTATCATATTAGAATAACAATGCCACTTCTGGGAATTTATCATCTTCCTGCCACAAAAGAATTCATTGTGCTCCTATCACACAATAAAATATTATATGAATATGCAACATAAATAATATGCAGTCCTAGCTGTCTCATTTATAATAACCTTAAATTTGTAACAGCCCTTTCAAATAGATGCAGATCCTGAGGAAAGAACCATCCCATCATACCTCAAAAGGGCCCTAGCTGAAACTAAGTATAATTGGTGAAACAGGCAAGGGTGTTGTTTTCTTGGTGAACCTGGTACCAGCACAAGGGTGAAGGAGATTGACACAGATAACAATCAACTCCTACCAAATCAGACATCCAGAGACACAGAGGCTCCCAAGACCTCATCACTGAGGCATACCTAAAATGAACCCAATATGGCTCAGGGAAATTTGTGGAAGAGGGGTAGGAAAGAATGTCAGAGCCACACCTTGGATCATGATACATGGAGACATTTCCTCCTACCAACAACTTATGGCTAAGCCCACAATGCATGACTAATATACCCCAACAAGGAGGGGCCAGGGGGAGGGGGGGGACAGGGAGGAGGTTAACAATGGTACCAACTTGACTGTATTCACTAAGTAAAACATTAATAAAAAGAAATTGTAACAGCCAAAGTGTTCTTCATTAGATGAATAACTAATTTGCTTGGTGTTTAAGGACATTATTTGGGTTGTGGAACAACAACAGAATACAAAATCTCTAGAAGCACACATACTGTGTAGAACACCTATATAACATTTTCCAAGCAACAACAATGTACAGCTATATTGATCAGGGTTCCCAGGGGCCAGTGACAGTGGGTCATGTGTGGATGAGGATGATTCTAGAGGGCTAACATGAATAGCTCTTTTTGATGATGGATTAGTTCTGCATATAGATGGTTATACAGTGATAAAATGCCATTGAACTAGACTAGATATGAATCCTGATATTTTTATATTTTTTACATTGCACATAATTATATACAATAATTGCCCAAAGCTCATGTGTAATATGTGTATGATATAATTGGACTTTAGCTTTATGTGATGTAAGCATTAGAGGTATATATATACATGGAGAGAGAGAGAAAGAGAGAGAGAGAGAGAGAGAGAAGACTCAGGATCTCCCTGTGCTACTATGAAAGTTGTTTTTTAATCTATACATTTTCAAAATAAAAACAAAAACTTAAATCATAATTTTCACATTTTGTCATGATAGCTTTGAAATAGTATTTTTAATAAACTTGATATAAATAGAAAAATATAATAGGAAATGATAACCCACTGTTCTAAAAGCCATACATGGCATATTTACAAAACATATTATAGAGTTTTGAAAATTTTTCTGCTCTGCCAAAACAAGTGTGTAAAAGCTTCAGCCCAGAGAGTAGAGTGAATAGAACACATAGAGATGAGCTAGTAAAAGATGTTGGGTGTGCAGGGCCGGAGAGATGGCTTAGCAGTTAAGGCTGTTGCCTGGGAAGTGTAAGGATCCAGATTCATGCTCCAGGTTTTGCATAAACCAGATGCACATGGTGGCACATGTGTCTGGAGTTCATTTGCAATGGCTGGAGGCCCTGCCATGCCCATTCTCTCTCTCTTTCTCTCTCTCTCTCTCTCTCATATAAATAAATAATAATCTTAAAAACATAAAACAAAAGGTGTTGGGGACCAGGCCAGCTGTAAGAGGAGAGGTAAACCAAATAGAGCAGGCAATTACACAGGCTGGATGAGTTGGGGAAGAAACTCCAAAAACCTGGCGAGGCACTCCCTTGGTTTTCTGACATACTACAGATCTGAAGAACCGAACAGAGTGTGAGAAAATTGTCATTTATGGTAGGAGGAGGCATAGCAAGTCTGCTGCTCATACAGGACAATCAGCTGTGTCTTCCCAAATCCACAGAGAAAATATTTCCAAATATAATCCCCATTGACTAAATCCCTCAAAAACACACTGGCCTGGTCAAGGATTTTTTTTTTTTTTTGTTTGTTTGTTTGTTTGTTATTTGTAACATAATGAAGTGCAACTGAATTCTAGAAGCTCAGTAGTATCACAGAATAATGCTTAAACTTACTTCAGAGAAAATAATAAAATCTAGCATCCTACAACATACAATTCAAAGTACTAGACACTCAAGCAGCTAGAACCAGTAAGACAGAAAGAAAAGATGTTATCAATATTCTGTGGTTAAATAAATAATTAAAAGAGGACGTGAAATAAATGAGATGATGAAATTAATTTAAAACAAACATTACAACAATGATTTTAAAAATATATGTTGAAGTGTGAAACAAAAGTACAGCCAAAAGAGAAGTGTTATTGACTGTTCAGCATTTAAAAAGACATCTGTGTCATATCCTGTAATGGCTCAGAAGTGTAATAGAAGAGGTGGCAAAAGTAATGTAAGAGTCAAAGGATGGAGAGCAGTGATTTGGAATACTGTCTTCCAGACATAGAGTGGTCATTGTATTCATGATCTCATAGCAGCTGTCATTATCTGCACAAGACTGTATAATATTGAGTCCACTAACAGGTTGTCATGGAGGACAGAGGCGAGCCAAAAGCAAAACATAAAATAAAATAAAAAGAAGACAGTAATAGAGAAGAGGGAACAAAGTAAGGTTTCAGTAGAGGAAGGATAAAGGAGGGTAGAGGGATGTAACCATGTACATTTTTTACAAAAGTTTTTTTTTTTATTTTAAATATTTTATTTATTTGAGAGAGAGAAAGAGAGAGAGGTAGATAGTGAGATAATGGACATTCTAGGTCCTCTAGCTACTTTAAACAAACTCCAGATGCATGCAACACTTTGTGCATCTGGCTTATGTGGGTACTAGGGAATCAAATCCTTAGTCCTTAGGCTTTCTAGGCAAGTGTCTTAACTCCTAAGCCATTTCTCCAGCCGAGTTTTATATTTTGTAATAAATAAATGACTAAATAAGGGGAAAAAGTATGACTAAAATCTCAGACACAGTACACACATAAAACACTCAGCAGTCTCAAGGTAGTAGTGGAAGCCAAACTGCCTGAAGATCCTGGGAACCAAAGCCTGGCTAGACAGGGCGTCCTGTGAATCTACATGTTTTGTTTTGTTTTGTTTTGTTTTTAAAAATCATTGTTGTCTTGTTGTTTTTCTATAGCCAAAGGTTTGGGCTGAGAAAACACAAGGATTGAAAAACACTACTCTCCTAGGATCAGACAAAATAAACCTGAAAACTGGACCAGAACTCCTGACAAAAGCTTCATTTTGCAGATGGTGGTGGCAACTGGGGAGACCACAGACTTGTTTAGTACTCTTGAGTGCTCAGCACTGGATGAGACATCACCATCACACCTGCCAGGGCTCAGAGAGCATTGTGTTGGAGTGATGCAAAGAATATTAGTGCTGCTCTTACCAATGACCAGAGATGCTGCAGATACTGAGGATACTCAAAATTCATCAAAGTGCTGAAAATATTAGGCTTTTGAGAGTTCAGCTTAGTGCTAAATAGGACATCTTTATTACATCCTCCAAGCCTCATGGAATGTTAAGGAAGAGGGTCCAAAAAAAAAGTGAGAGCTAAAGAGTAAAGAGGAGTATTTTGGGACACTATTCTTTAGTCATGAACAAACTGGAACATTTATTATCTCACAATAGAGGTGACTACTTCCATAAGATGTATACAGTATTAAGCTCCACAACATTTTGATACAGAGGAAAGGGAAATAATGGAATATCAAATTAGAAGAGAGAATGCATGGAATGAAAAAATGAGAGCATTCACTGAAATTGGAGTATGTGAGGGAGGACCAATAAGGGTAATGGAAGAAATTTATATATATGAGCACATACGCACGAACAAACAAAGGTGATTATTATGTTTATATTATCATCTGCCCTTTGTCTCTCTCTCTTTCTCTCTCGCTCTATCATAGACGATATATGACACATAGAAGATTGATAGATAGATAGATAGATAGATAGATAGATAGATAGATAGATAGATAAATGATATGCAGATGGAGGGCTGTACAGTACATTTTCCTACATGATTAAAATGAAAATATCTTTGATTCTATGACATAAGAATAAATTAATTAAGAAAAATTTCTGAAAGCTGGGCCTTATAGGAAAATATGGGAGAAAGATGAGCACAGGCATAGTGAATTATCCCAGGGTGGAGTCACAATCAAGCCATCACAAGTTAGAAGTGCTGAAATGGCCTACTGAGGTAGGAGACAGGAGATTCTGGAGGGAGGCAACACTGATAGGGCTGCCTGTAGGTACAAGGCATTTGTGTGTAAGGGAATTAGTATGACATGGAGAAGCAAAAGTGATTATTATGTTATTATCTGCCCTTTCTCCCTCTTTGTGGCTCTCTGTCTACTTTGTCTAAGCCTCAAAAGCTGAAGATTACAGAAACTTGTTTATGGAGCCTATCACAAGTTCATCTCCAATGGCAGAGAAGAAGGGGAGAATGGTAAGTTAAGTCTGTGTGGTGGGTTGATTCAGGTATACCCCATAAACTTAGGTATTCTGAATGCAAGGTTCCCAGCTGATAGAGATTTAGGAATTAAAGCCTCCTGGAGGCAGTGTATTGTTGGGGGCAGGCTAATGGGTATTATAGCCAGTTTTCACTTGCCAGTGTTTGGTACACACTCCTGTTGCTATTGTCTGCTTGACGTTGGTGAGGAGGTGATGTCCACCCTTTGTTCCTGCCATCATTTTCCACTGGCAACATGGAGCTTCCCTTCAAGTCTATAAGCCAAAATAAACCTTTTTCCCCACAAGCTTCTCTTGGTAGTGTGATTTCTCCCAGGAATGCAAACCTGACTGAAATAATAAAGTTAGCATTGGGAGTGGTGTAATTGCTACTTGAAACTTGACTGTGTGGCTTTGGCATTTGGGGTTCATTTTCAAGAGGAATGTGGATGAATTTGAAATCTTGGCTTATGAGGCACCTTGCAGTACTATAAGTACAGCTTGATGGTTTATTTTGGTCAGTGTTGAAAGACCTGAATGCAATAAGAATGAAGGACTGTGGAGTTTGGCTTATGAGGGTGAGAAGGAACTTTGCCTGGACTGGGCTAGAAGCAGTTTGTGTGAGAGGCTTGCTGCTATGCCTATGACCTGAGAATTTGTGCAGGGTTTCATTATGTAAAAATAGATGTGTGAGTAGAAGGATTAGGCACAGAAATAATGAAATCTTTGGGTGAAACTGCTGCCCATTCAACTACAATTGTGAGTTTATTTATAACCATTGGGAGTGGGCCAGCTGAACTGCATTGGAGTGACAGGAAGAATGCAGAGTCTTTCTGATGGGGTCTGAATGCTCAAGGAGAATCCTGTTCTTCAAAATCTGTTTTAACCACCCCCACCCCTGCCCTTGGGATGAAATAATAGGCACCCCACCTGGTATTGTGGGGTATAAAAAATGCAGGAAAGAGAGGATCATTGAATTTGCAAATCAAATTGTGTTTCCGAAATATCTATGGGTAGTGTGAAGCAGGACTCCCTGCATGGAGGTGTGATGGAACCATGAGGATGGATCGTGGGTTGCAGTGGAGACCCAGTGAGGATGTCCTGACCATGAGATGGCTGCTAAGGGTAGCTGCCAGATTCAGATGAAGTTTTCCATGGCTGTGAGAACTCTAGCTGGAGAGGTGGAATTGCAACTCCATAGACTTGTTGCTGGTTGCAATTACTGTACTTAGAGACTTTTCATTGACCTGAGTGGTTCGATTTGGAGCTAGAGAGTTTGATGTTTGCCCTGTTTTAAATCTTGTATTGGTTGAATATTTCTTTCCTATACTCAATTCCATCTTTTGCAGTGTGGATGTTTACTCTATGCTATTATGGAATTTTTGGTTTATTTTTGGTATTATGGCTCAGTTAAAAGACTTTGGACAATGGGGTTATTTGACCATCATTGAAAATGATAACAATTATGGGAATTTTTAAAGTTGGATGAATGTACTGAATCTGCATAATGTATGGTTATCAGTTTGTGGGATCCAGGGATAGGAATGTGGTAGTTTGATTCAGGTGTTCCCCATAATTCTGAATGCTAGGTGCCTAGCTGATACAGATTTGGGAATTAATGCCTCTTGGAGACAGTGCATTTCTGGGGGTGGGCTTATTGTTATTATAGCCAGTTTCCCCTTGCCAGTGTTTAGCACATTCTCTTGTTGCTGCTGTCCACCTGATGTTGGCAAGGAGGTAATGTCCACCCTCTGCTCATGCCATTGTTTTCCCCTGCCAGCATGGAACTTCCCCTCGAGTCTGAAGGCCAGCATAAACCTTTTACCCACAAGTAGTACTTGGTTGGTAATTTCAGCCAGTAATGTGAATCTAACTAAAATAGTCTGGAAGGGCAAAATGAATGTGCATAACACTCTGTGTTCCTTAAAAGGTATGAAAGTGATCATTAAAGCAAATCCACAAACTAAGAGATTTTCTATCTATAAGTAGACAATATTCAGATGTCCAAAACATGTAGGCTACAATAAGAATCCTCTGGCAAATGTCGGAAATAACAATTGAATATATATTTTTATATATTTTGTTTATTTATTTGTGAGAGAGAAAGAGTCATGGAGATAGAGAAAGAATGAACACACCAGGATCTCAGACCACTGAAAATGAACTCCAGACACATGCACCACATTGTGCATCTGGCTTTACGTGGGTACTTGGGGACTGAACCTGGGTCCTTTGGGTTTGCTGGAAAGCACCTTAACCACTAAGCAATCTTTTCAGCCAACACTGGAATATTATGTAATAGAATTGTGTTTCATATACATAAATGATTACTAATAATTACATGAAAACTTTATGCTCAGTGAGTAATTGAGGGATGATTTAATCCTTAATGCAGGGTGATTTAATCCTTAATGCAGCAGTATTATAGACACATCAGAATGTAGTGTGAGTGTGTATGTGAGAGAGAGAGAGAGAATGTGTGTTGAAAGATTGATAATAGAATGTGTGGATGAAGATGCAGGAGTTAAAGTGCTCACACAGTGTGCTGCAATGAATCTCTCATTATTGGAACAAAACACTCAACCAGAAGCAGCTAATTGGAAGAAAGGGTTTATTTCTAACTTTCAGTCTTGAGAGGAAGTTTCATCATGGCAGGAAAAAAGAATGGTATGAGCAAGAAGCTGTCCAATATCACAATCAATTTAGTCTAAGTTTTGGATGGTGTAATTACATTTGAGTTTCTGGAACAAAACATTTGACCAAAAACAGCTGATAGGAGGAAAGGTTTCATTGGGCATACAGTCTCGATGTGTAGCCTCATGATGACAGGAGAAACCATGGTACAGAAGAATCCGGACATCTCTTTAAACTGCACGTGAGTTTATGGAGGGAGGGCATGTGATTCAAATCACTACATCCCACTCCTGGTCCCCATCTTATGATGAAAACTGTATTCACTCCCCCTTTCAAAGTCTCATAGTCATTCAGGCATGGGGGCACATATCTTTAATCCCAGCATTTGGGAGGCAGAGATTTGAAGATCACTGTGAGTCTGAGGTAGGCTGGGGACAACAGAGTGAGTGTCAGGTCAGCCTGAGCTAGCATAAGACCCTACCTTGAAAAAAAAACGAAGAAAAGTGACAGTTCTAACTCTGTTCAAACATTCCCATAATCCCATGATTTTAACTGTGAGCCAGTAAAATAAAAACATAGGATGTATATACATTGTGGCAGAATAAACACTATTTATCCAAAATAAGTTTATAAGAAGAAACAACTGAGCCAATGCAAGATCTAAAATAAGTAGGGCAAATAATAAATGCTACAGCTCCATGTCTTTTGTGTGAGACCCATGACAAAGTTCTTTGGGATCCAAATTCCAACCTCCACTTGAGCTACTTGCAGTTTTTGGAAATAATCCAGCAGCAATCCTTGGTGGTCATTCTGTATCCTGGCATCTACCAATTAGGAATACTCACTGTGACCCAGGCTGCCGTGCCATAGACCCCCCTGCCATGACCTCTGTTCACAGACTATGACTCTGTTCCACATCACCCAGGGCAACCTTGAAATAACTGTGTTGCAAATCCAATGATTCCCTTTTCACCACATTTGTTATGATAGCAGGTGGACTACAAATTTGTTAATCCAGGGGAGATGAAAGGCAGCTTTGAAGAGTAGGAAACTCCTTTAGCATTCTTCTTACTCTCCCAATGCAGAACAGTTGGCTCAATAAAGTGGCAGCAATCACTGAAACCATTACAGGTGAAGCATTCTACGATCTCTGGCCAAATCTTTCATGTCTTTCTGTAATCTATCATTCTTCCCACACCACTCTTTGTTTTCAAAGCTTAACCTTACTCAAATTCTTAGAACATTGGCAGAACACAGCCAGTGTCTCATATAAACTACCACTAACCAGATTTGGATAAAGCTCTTTCTTTCCCTTAAAAACCAATATTTCATAGCCCATAGTACTTTATGAATTTAGGACTTTCAACTCTCAGCAAATTGGCTCATCAAGCTCTACCTACAGACTGAAAGGGTTTTTGTAGTCCAAGCTATCAAATCCTTCCATATTCCTCCCACAAATCAGTTCCAAAAGATCAGAAGCCACATGATCAGGTTTCTGGCAACAATACTGTTCCTTTGGTACCAGTACTTTGTATTGCTTAGTCAGAACACCCAACCAAAAACAACTGATGTGAGGAAAGGGGTTTTTTGGACTTATGGTCTTGAGGGGAAGCTTCATGATGACAGGGAAAAGCATAATATCACAGAGGCTAGACATCACTATCTTACCACAATACCTGGATAATAGGAGGAGCTGACTATAACACCTCAAAACCAACCCTCAGAAACAAAATTCCTTCAGTAATGCTAAACCTCCAACCTGCCACAAGCTGGGAATAAGCACTGAGAACTCATGAATTTATTGGGGGCATCTGATTCACAATAATCCTGGAGCTATGTTAATAAACCTCAAGGTACACCCCCAGTGACAAGGCTCCACATCCTAAAGGTTCTACCAGCTTGGGACTGAGGATTAGACTTAACCATAAACACATGAACGAAAGGGGATCACTTGACATTCAAATTACAACATTCTTCCCCTGGCCCCTATAGATTCACAACCATCTCATGATGCAAAATGCTTTCAGTCCAACTTTAAAAGTTCCCATAGCCTTTACCAGTCCTGTTCAAAAGCCCAAAATCTAAATCTTCATCTAAGACAGTCTCTTAATTATAAAACTAAAACCACAAGTTATATACTTTCACCTCATAACATCTCAGAGCAAATATGCTCACTCCAAAAATAAAGCATATCAAGGAAAGATTGGACCAAAGCAAGACAGAAAACTAACAGGGCAAACATCCAATCCTTAAACCCTATGTCCAGAATCTAGAATCTGTGGCAAAATCTCTGAGCTCCACATTCTATCTCTCCACCTTTATTTATTTGCTTTCTGGGATCATCTACTTAATCCAGAGTGAGTAACTTTCGTAGACAGTCATTCCTGCCATCTACAAAATCCAGGGAAACCACTACAACCCATGGTTTACATTTATATCTCCATGCCATGACATCTCAGGGCCTTTATGACAGAACTGCACCCTGCTCCACATCACTGAAGGGCCATCTTAAAAAACAGAAAACACGTTACAAGTCCAGTGACCCCTTCTTTCTTCATTTGTCATACTCCGATGACCAGTATGAGGAAGACTGCTATATTTGTTAACCCAAGGGGAAAGAAAGCCAAGTTTAAAGAGAGGAAATTCCTTCAGGAGCCCCTCCTTTCAAAAAACTCAGCATTCCTCATACTGTCTCAGTGAAGAAAAGTTGGCCCAACCTCAATAATAGTGATCTCTTTCATAATTACAGCTAAAGCAATCTCGATCTGTGATGAGAACATGATCACATTTTACCAACAATTATGACAATCCATTGCTTTTAAATTAAACATTATTCAGGTTTTAAACACATTGGTAGACCATATAGCCTGTCACGCAAACTGCTTCTAGCTCTCAGTTTTGACAGTCTTTTTACCCTCTCATATTCCAAGTCCTGCCTTTTGTGGGTTGTGTGGTATTAATCCTGGATCCCTTAGATGTACAGGCAGGCATCTGAACTGCTAAGCCATCTCTCCAGCCCCCTTTAGTTGATTTTGTCAGGTATTTTTGTCACAGCAATGAGAGAAGTAACTCGCACACATAGTTACTCCAGCCATGTTGTTTAACATTTCCACAGAATCAGGCTCAGGAATTCAACATCTTTAGCAAGCCATCATTCTACCTACCACAAAAATATTTCAAGTTGTCTTAAATGACCACTGTTCTAATTACTTTGGAAAGATAAAATCAAATGAAAATTAATCTTTCTATGGATAAATTATAGCTTGAAAATTTGATAACTTTTATTTTGTTATCTGTTGAAGAATCATGGGTTAGCAAGATAATGATTTTGGAATAGTATTATTTTGGAATTACAATAACAATCACAACCCTCCCTACTTATAAATGAGACCTAAATGTACATTTTATTGGTTATATGATAACTGTAAATAATACCACTTTTTAAGCTGCTTCTTTATTGTGTATGTTCTTGAAAATAGCAGGAATCAATGAAATTCTTTTTTTTTAAATTTTTTATTTATTTATTTGAGAGCGACACACACAGAGAGAAAGACAGATAGAGGGAGAGAGAGAGAATGGGCACGCCAGGGCTTCCAGCCACTGCAAACGAACTCCAGACGCGTGCACCCCCTTGTTCATCTGACTAATGTGGGACCTGGGGAACCGAGCCTCAAACCGGGGTCCTTAGGCTTCACAGGCAAGCGCTTAACCGCTAAGCCGTCTCTCCAGCCCTCAATGAAATTCTTACTTGACACTCTGAGGCAATCAAAAATCTTTAGAACAAGAATATCAACTCTAGGCAACTTGAGAAGTAGTGGAATTTCTTAGAAGGATACAGGATATAGCAAAGAAAGCTAAAGAATTCAAAAGTGTTGGGTAGTAGAATTTGGGCATGTTTATGGACTGGGACAGGAAATATTGAACTGCACCGAGAGATGCTGCTACAGAATGAGAAAAGCAGTGACAGCCAGCCATTTGATGTTCACGTCACTCCTGTTGCTGTCATTCTGATCCATCAATATCTCTTAAACATCAGTATTAAATTAGGAAAAATGAAATCAAACAGACCCTAGCTAGGACACAATTTAAATTATTTATGGTTTAAAAATAGGAAGCATCAGGGCTGAAGAGATGGCTTAGCAATTAAGGTGCTTGCCTACAATGACTAAGGACCCAGGTTAGATTCTCCAGGTCCCATGTAAGCCAGATACACATGGTGTGTCCTATGTCTGGAGTTTGTTTGCAGTGGCTGGAGGCCCTGGTGTACCACTTCTTCTTTCTGTTTCTCTTTCTCCCCCTTTTGTTATCTCTAATGCATAAATACAAAGAAAAAGAAACTGAAAAAAACAATAGGAATCAGCAAATGAGTGGTAGAGACAGTTGTAACTATATCATTTTGGGGAAAGTATGCAGCCATAGCATATATTCCCCAAATCATTTCATTAAGTTATTTTTCCTGAATAAAACATATTGTGCTTTAATAATTACCACAAAATTACATTGCATAAATCAAATAATGAATACATATTGAATATTGAAAAAGTATAGATTTTATATTAAGATACATTCATTCTAATCTTGGTCCAAAGATAAACCCATTTTATGAAGTCCAAAAAGAGCAATTTCATGGAAGTTTTACAAAAAAAAAAAAGTTTTTTTTTCTTTCAATTTTCACTATGTAAATTTGTTCTGAATCCTTTATGTTTAAATAATAAAAACTGACAATGGAAGTTATGGTAGTTATTTTAATTTGACTCTATTTATTACATAAATATTCTAAGTGAATTTCTAGAGCCATAATTTTAAAGAATTTGTAGCAAAATAACACCAAAAAGTGCTTTCTTTTTTCTGATGGGAATAATCACAAACACCACACTTTCATGGATATTTTGATGGGAACATCTTGTATTGAAGAAAATAATAATTAATGTTTATAAGAGTAAAGAGTGTTAAAGTATATATAAATGCTCTTTCTTGCAAAGCACTACATATATAAAGACATTCTTTCTGTATAAACTCTATAAAAGTAGACATTTTAGCTTTAAAAGGTTAATATTTTGCTGAAAATGAGTTTATCAATAAATTCAGTTCTCCTACAGCAAAGTTAAATAATCTAAACACATTAACTGACACTAATTTTGTCTGAAAATAGTGTTTTTGAATTGAAATGAATTTTGAAATCTTTAAAAAATGTTTCCCTTTACATGCTAAATTAGCTCTGAAAAATATTTTTCACATACCTCTGACCTTATATGATAGCTTTCCTACTGCCACATTCATTCATAAATATTAGTAATACTCCACAAAATTATTCATGTTCAGTCTAAAACATTATAGAACAAAAATACAGTTTGAAAAATTTAAGCAGAAATATTTAAGTAAAATTAAATGCAAATTGTATTGTAATATTCTTTTGAAAAATATATTTTAGATGTGTATGTTGGTGCATGCCTTTAATCCCAGCACTTGTGAGGCAGAAGTAGTAGCATCATTGTGAGTTCAAGAACACCCTGAGACTACATAGTGAATTCCAGGGCTAGAGCAAGAGCCTACCTCAAAAAATACACACAAAAGAATTCTCTCTATATATATAGAATTCTTTTGTGTGTATTTTATATGTTTTATATTTATTATATATATATATTTATTATATAAATTAATTATTATATTAATTAATATATTAATTAATTAATATATATTATATATATTTATATTACATATAAAATATATAAATTTAAGAGAAAGACAGATTGAGAAAGAGAGAATGGGCATACCATGTCCTCCAGCCACTACAAATGCACTCCAGACCCATGTGCCTCCCTGTGCATCTGTCTTATGTGGGCACTAGGGAATTAAACCTGAATCCTTAGGCCTCTCAGGCAAGTGCCTTAATTGATAAGCCACCTCCAAAGCCTGTATTGTAATATTCTTAATGGTTATAGGACTCTTCATTTCTGAAATAATGCAGAGGACTAAAACCAGCTAGTGGTAAGAAAGTTTTTGTCTTACAGTCTTTATGGAAGGCTTTATGATAGCAGAGGATAGCATATCATGAGCAGAGGGAGGACATCACCTTGACCACAGCAGGTTGAAAATAGCTGCAGGAGTTTACCTGATTCTTCAAGGGGAATGGCTATAACATATCTATGATGAACATGTGATTCAAACAACCAAATTCTGGCCTTGATCCCCATAAACTGATAATCATCTATGATGTAAAAATACAACATATTCAGTTTTACTTGACGTCTCTAAATTTTGGGGCTGGAGAGATGGCTTAGGAGCTTGACAATGAAGCCTAAGGACCAAGGTTCAATTCCTCACTACCCATATATGCCAGATGTACAAGGTGGTAAATGCATTTGGAGTTCTTTGCAGTGGCTTATGGCCATGGCATGCCCATTCTCACTCACTCTCTTTCTTTCAAATAAATAAATAAAATATTTTATAATTCCCTATAACCTTTATCAATCCCAACACATACCCATAGTCCAAGATCTCCTGTCATCCTGTAAAACTAAAAATGCATAAAGACACAGAGTAAACATTCACACGTCACATGATGGAATTGTAGGGAAAGACTGTACCAAAGCAAGACCTAAAACAAACAGGCAAACATCAAATGCAGTTGCTCCAAGTCCAACATCTGTGAATAGTGATGGAGTCTCTGAGATTCCAAATATGCCCCTCCAGCTGGGTTTTTTACAGCCTGAGGAAGAATTTATCCCAGGCCAGCAGTTCTCCTTGGCAACTATACTCTCTCCAAAATCTTAGGATTTCTACTGCAATCCATCCATGGTGCATCCTCATCTCCACTGGGCCTCAATGCAGTAACTGCAACAACCCTTCTTCAGGTTGCCCAGTGGCCATATCCAAAAATAAAGTGCATTGTAAATGTAATGACTGTTTCTTTCCTGCCTTTGTTATATGTCCACAGTAGCAGATAGGATACAAAATTATTTATTCCTGGGGGCAATGTAGCTTACTTTGAAAAGGAGGAAAACTCCTTCAGCATTTTGGCTTCCTATTTTCAAAAGAATCAGCAGTGTTCCTGCTGTCCCAATGCAGAACAGCTAGCCCAAGCTTAATGGTGATAATCTCTCAAACAATTACAGCCAAAGCAGGCTATACTCCCCAGTCTGAATTTCCATTCCTTTCTCTGTCATATCCTTTTTCTCACATTGGTCCATTTCCTTTAAACTCAACCCTACTCAATTTCTCATGACAAAATCAGAATGCAGCAAGGCTTACATAAACTGCCTCTAGCCCAGTCCAGAGACAATGCTCTTTTTTTCATCATAGTTAATCCTACATAGTTCACAGTTCTTATTGCATTTAGTTCTTTCCACTCTGGCCAGAATGATGCATTAAACTCAGCCTTCAACACTGCAAGACATCTGTTGAACAGTGTCTCAAAAGTTCCAAAAGGCCAAAAGCTGCACTGTAAATTTTCTAACAGCAACAACTCCACTCCTGGTACTAATTTTATGCTACAGATACCTTCTTGATTCCGAGCAAAGCACCAGATCAAAAGCAGGGTTTTTGTTTGTTTGTTTTTGGCTTACAGCCTTGAGGGGAAGCTTCATGATGGGAGGGTAGAGCAAAGGCTGGACATCACCTCAACCACAGCAGGTAGAAAATAATAGCAGCAGAGTGAACTGAACTCTGTGGCAAGGGAGAGTTGTTTACAATTTCCCTAATCCTACCCCCAACTCCCCCTGCTCTAGCAAGGCTTCCCTTCTCAAAATTGCCATCAGTTGAGGAATGAGCATTCAGAACACATGACTTCATGGGGGACATTAAATCAAACTACCAAATTAATGTACTGCTGTCATTATTGTTGTCATTTTAACCCAAAGAGAGAGTTTCCATCCTTAGCCATCAGGGAAATGCAAATTAAAACTACTTTGAGGTTCCATCTCACTCCTGTCAGAATAGCAATTATCAAGAAATCAAATGATAATAAGTAAATGCTAATGAGGATGAGGGGAAAGAAGAACTTTTCTCCATTCCTAGTGGGACTAAATACTGGTATAGCCATTGAGGAAGTGGGTGTGCATGTTCCTGTGACAGCTAAAAATAAATTCACTATATGATTCACTATTTAGCATATTTCCAAAAGACTCTAGTCATTAATATAGAAATATTTGTTCATCTATATTTATTTATGCTCTATTCACAATACCTAGGAATTCATATCTGTCTAGTTGCCTTTCATCTGGTGAACAGATAATGAAGATACAGTCTATTTACACAATGGAGTTTTATTCAGGCTTAAAGAAAAATTAAATTATAAAATTTGCAGGAAAATGGATGCATCTGGAAAAGATTCTACTAAGTGAGGTAACCCAGGCCCAGAATGTCAGACACCATATATTTTCTACCATAAGTAGACCATAGCTCCATTTTTATTTCTATGTAATGAAAACAGTTTATGATGGAATTTGAATATAACAAAGTGTCTCTGGACCAATTTGCATTCCATTTGAATTTTATCAATGTTTAGAAATACTAATTCAAATGTGTTCTGGCTTAAATTGGAGCAGTAATATGAAATGGCTCATAAATTTTGATCCAGTTCTTGACATTTAAATGCATTTCTTTGGTTTCAATGCTTCCTTAAAATTGTCTCTATTTATTGATTTAGATAGAATATTTCTTGGGAAAGGTCAGTGTTAATAGGAGTAGATAAGTGATGATTAGAAAATATTATTTATATATGGAATATTCTGGCAACAATATCTCTAGTTATAATAAAACAAAATGAGGTGCTATAAACCTGATAGTATGACCATCATCCCTGCCATCCTCAACCCTCTGGGAAGGTTGAAAGGACAAATGACATTTAAAAACGAAATTTATAGAGATAATACAAGACTTGATTTTCTTGGAAAATAAACTCATTAAGAAAAATGTATATTGGAACCTTAGTGAAGTTATTTGCAGACCTTGGAGGTCTCTAAAAATAAAAATATCTCTCATTCTTTTAATTACCAAAATGACCCAGTTCAGCCAATGTATATTTTCACCAAACGATAGAAGCCATTTTCCACTTGCCCAAATGATCACTGATCACTGTCAGACCTGTCTTGATCTAGAACACAGAGATAGGTCTTTTTAAAATTTGTGTGTGTATGAGTGTATGGAGGTTGACAATTCAAAATCCCAATTCTCACCTTCCATCTGGGAATGCAGCCTACCTGGTCCCATGACTTTTGGGAATTGTGCAGGCCAGGGTCTAACTCTGGCTTGAAGGAGGGTCCCTGAAGAGAGGGGTGAAAGGGAGCAGTGCAGTGCAATAATGACTTGAAGTCAAGTTCTGGTGCAAGCTGACAGGCTAATGCTGAAGGCAGCTGAGTTCCCCTCTGTCTCTTCACTTCTCTTCTCTTCTCTTCTCTTCTCTTCTCTTCTCTTCTCTTCTCTTCTCTTCTCTTCTCTTCTCTTCTCTTCTCTTCTCTTCTCTCTCTCTCTCTCTCTCTCTCTCTCTCTCTCTCGCCATAGCTTTTAACCTCAGTCTTTTATTTTCTGATCATGTCATACAAGAGCAAACTTCAAGAAAGGTACACTTCCACAGAATTCATAGAAACTTTTTGTTATTTCTTTACATCAAACAATCAAACATAATTATTTACCTCAAGTACAGTCATCAGGCCCCTATAATGATTAACTGTTTTCACACTTTCCCCATGTATGTGTGGTCAAGCACTTATGGTTTCATAAGCTCCTACTTTCAATTACTATTTTAAAGGTGAGGGACAGAACAACCACAAAATGGGGGTTCCCACCATTGATCCAATAAACCCATTTATCCCCTAACCATTTCTTTTGAATTCCCCTTTCTACATCCCTCCAAAACTTATACTTTGGTCCCCCCAATTGAACTCTTTGTGACCTCAGTTGATTTTCCTGCAAGGATTCTTGGTAAAGAGTCATAGCTTGCTGTAATTGCCACCATTCAGAAAAATTAATCGTAGATCAATTTTTACATTGTTCCAGGAGGTTCATTGTTTCCTACTCAGTATACTGTACTCCATACCTGGCCTTTAAGGGAAACAATTATTTCTGGCCCATTTTCTTGTTTTTCCAATTCTATGCCAGAGATTCTTTCAGATACATTGACCAACTCTTTGCTAACATCCATTTTTTGATGGAAAAGTATACTTAGAGATTGGTGCACCAAGTGAAAGACAGGAAAGGCAAACATTACACAGAAAACCATAGATATCTGTAGCACAGAGAGCCAAAGATGTTTCTATGGAGGGGCCACATTAGATTCCAAGGAAGAGACAGCTTGGCTGGAACTGTGTCAAGCAGCTCTTCAGCACTCGATTCCTTGTGATCCTGAAATGGCATGCCTGCAGTCTCTGGCATGTGCCTCCACCTCCCATTTCTCCATAGGATGGCTGAGATTACAGATCTGTGCTAACATGTATAGCTTTACCTAGGTGCTGGGGTTCCTCACTTGGGTAGTCATGTTTGTAGTACAAACTTTTAGCCCCCTAAGCCATCTTTCCAGCCCCTCACATTGGGTATTTGAAGACAACACCATGAAGACTGCCTGTGACCTTAAGAGAGATCACACTAGAATACTATTCACAGTTCAACATAGTTTTGCTGGCTCACATTTTGGCTCTGCGGAGATTCCAGTGACCTCTACAGACTCCTGAACTTTTCACTTGTCACAGATCTGAAGTGAAAACAGAACAATTGGCATTGCTCAGAAGCAGATGACACCCTTCCTATGGACCACTCTCCAAGACCCAGATCTTACCTTGCACCTGACACCATCATAGCTCTACTGCTTTTCCCTCATTACTTTTTCCTGTTCTTACACAGCTTTCATAAGTGAAATGTCACAACTGATAGTTTCCGCAGGAAACTTAACTCAGTATGTCATGATAAACTTAATTCCTTATATGATTTTAGATTTCCTGGAATTTAATCTGTACATAATTTCCAACTGTGTCTACTTGTTGAAATTGCAAACCAGACCCTGTATAAATGAGTAAGCATTTAGAGCAACTTTCTTATACTTCCTTAAATATTAGACTCAATAAAGCCCATACTAAGGGTTCGTGGTGAACTTGTGCTGACAAGTAAATAAAACAAGAGGAAGCTAATGAGACAAGGGACCTCCTTGGATTTTGGGATTAACTCACTTCATTTGGGAATGCTTTCTGGTTCATCCAAAAGAGCTATACATTCGTGACTATATATGTCCATGGGGTATGGCTTATGGGAAAATGGTCTCTGCTAAACAGCCAGCTTCTGGCTCATGTTGCCTTGTATGCTGGCATGCCTGGAGCATATTTACCCACAGAGGGATGGCATATGAGATATTTCAAAGGCTTTAGAGTCAAGTTATCCACAGATTCTATGACTGTGAAACAAAATTGTTCTATAGTTTCCTAAAATTACACTACAGTTATGTAATGTACAGGTCTGAGTCAATTAATAAGCTCCTAAAATTTGTGCTTTTTCTTCATAATGCCTAAATTAATTTCTTACATTTCTGTGTATAATATAGAATGTGATGACTTTTTCTTCCAAAGACTATATATTGTAGGATTTGATACAGATTAATCATAAAGTTAATTTATAGAACAGTAATAATTTGGTAATATTGAAGCTTGTAACAGAGAACCTGGAGAAGTACTTCATCTGTTTAAATTTATTTAGGGAAACTGAAATGGAGAGGCTTTGAACACTGCTATCAGCTCAATTCATATGTCAGAATTTTGAACACTGCCTTTCAAGTTGGTATGTTAATGTTCTAATCTCTGTTATGACTGTATTGGAGAAAGGACATCTAATGAAGTGATTTAAGTGGCATGAAGTCATAAGAGTGAATGTCTATGCTTTGAATATAGTCCCCTAGTGCTGGAATTGCAGGACTAGGGAAGTAGAAACAGGAGGATCAAAGATTCAAAGCAATCCTTAGCTAGATAGAGAGTCAGAGGCCAACTTTGGATACTTGAGACCCTCTATCCAAAAAAAAAAAAAAAAAAACCCTCATAATTCAGTAACATTGGTAAGAAAGAAATACTCTTTCTCTCTTTTTTTATTTCCTTCCTTCCCTACCTTCTTCCCTTATTTTTTGTTTCCCTTGTAATTGCAAGCCCAGAAACAGAGAATCTTAACCAGGAATCCATCTAGCTAGCACCTTGATCTAGAACTATGGCTCTTCAGAAGTATGATTACATGTGTCACTGTTCATTTTAAGACATCCAGTGTACATAATTATTTTATGGTGGTTTAAGCTAACTAACAAAGATTGATATATTTAGTTCTCTTTTGGACAACTTCAAACAGTAACATTTCATGTATCACTAACTATTACAAAATATATACACATTCTGAACTGGGCGTGGTGGCACACGCCTTTAATCCCAGCACTTGGGAGGCAGAGGTAAAATGATTGCCATGAGTTCGAGGCCACCCTGAGACTCCATAGTGAATTCGAGGTCAGCCTGAGCTACAGTGAGACCCTACCTCAAAAAACCAATATATATATATATATATATATATATATATATATATATATATATATTCTTTGTATTAGTTTACCTGATACCTAGATAGTGCATAAATTAAATTTGAAGCATTATTATCCAGACTAATCATATAATTAAACTTCTTGCAAATATTTCCCTCTATTATGTTAGGTAGAACTCAGTATGGTTAGAAGTAATAAGTTAATTCCTATTACATTCCTAACAGGAAAAGTCTTAAATATTTTATTAAATTATGATATTTGTTGAAGATTTCCATATGTCTTTTTTTTCAAGGTAGGGTCTCACACTAGTCCAGGCTGACCTGGAATTCACTATGTAGTCTCAGGGTGGTCTCAATCTCACGGCAATCCTCCTACTTCTGCCTCCTGAGTGCTGGGATTAAAGGCGTGCTCCACCACACCTGGCTCTCATATGTCTTTTTTGTGTAAAATCAACATTTTAAGTATATATTTAATGTGCATACTTTGAACTTTATCAAATTTCCAATATTTGTAGAGAGGAGAAAAGTGGTCTTTTTGCCTCTACTGACAGCTCAAATTTTGACATGCTTTGTATACATGATAGATGACAGATAGATAGCTACAGACACAGATGCATGAATACATATACATTTTATAAAATTGTGTTGTGTGTCTTTTTTTCTAATATAAAATGAATTTTATTTTCTTTCACTTATAATGTCCTAACCAATTTTTATTATCAAGAATAGATTGATCATATTAAAAGCTACTGGAAAAAAATTTAGCTTTTTTTATGTCCTGCAAGTTCTGGGATTAAAGGCATGTGCCATCATGCCTGGCCTAATCTACTTAACTCTTTATTGACTTATGTGACTCTAAACCTTTATTGGTTATATGAGGAAATTTCCTATTGAATCCAACTTTTGAGATAGTTCCATGTTACTTATAACATCATATTATATATACCCTGTTACAATTAATTTTATTATTTAAGAAATATTTACTTATTTATTTATCTGAGAGACAGAGAGAGAAAGAGGCAGATAGAAATAATGGGGTGCCAGAGCCTCTAGCCACTGCAAATCAATGATATTAGTTTTGTGTGCCTCATTTTTTTGACTAGTCTGTAAAGAAAGGCCTATATTTTTCTTATACTTAGTAAAGAGCAAATCTTTAAATTTTGCACAGGGTGAAAATTATTTTTAATTAGTGTAAGCTTAATAAAACAGAACAGGTTTCAATGAAATTCTGTAGGTAATATTACACCTTTAATAGTCTAGCACATGATAAAAATATAATAAGTCAGAATATATAAGCCATTGTTGATCAATGTTTTCAGCCTGAGGCAGTTTGTCTATGAATTTACAGTTTAGATGAGGGAAGCAGAGGAACCTGGTGCTGCAAGTCTATGTAAACTTGTGACACACAGGGTAAAACAACTCAAAATGAAGCAAAATTATGTACAACTAAAATATATTTCTTAAAGTAAAGGATAAATTTCAAAAGCACTTCACTTTCTTATTTCTGAATAATATTTCCATTTCTTTATTGAAGCAAACAACAAAAAGGACAAAATTTCACAAAGGTGAGGTAAGTACAAGGTCACTCATGCCCACTAGGTGACAAAAATATCTGGAGTTCAATATCAGTAGCTGAGGACTTGGCATGCCAATTCTTACTCCCTCTCTGTCTCTCTCTCTCTCACACACACATACAAATAAAAAAGAGAATTAAATATAGCATATGAGAAGGATATACAAAAGCTAAAGTAGAAGTTAAAATAATATAAATTTGAGTAGGAAATGATGCTTTCCACCTTATAGAACTGAAAATATTTAACTACCTTACAGAACTACACTTACTGTGTGTTTGAAATGTAAGACTAAGTTTCCTAATTATCAAAGATAAAAGGACATCAAAATAATCACATAAAGAAATTATTCAAGATGCAATTTGTCTTCTACTAAGTTCAAAAGAACCATATCAAAAAAATTAGTGGAACATATGTAAATTCTATAATTGATATTACATTTATTTTAGTAAGAGTAAAATGGTAATTGCTAACATAATGAGAAATAGAATATTCCTTTTTTCCCTCTCATATAGATAGATATAGACTGAATTTTTCTTCTTTCATAATTAAAAACCAGAAAAGGCTAAAAGAAAATTGCCTAGCAAGCTTTCTAAAAATGTTAATTCTTGGAAATCTTACCCTAATGCACTATAGGGGAAATTTTACAAATCAGTTATAGACACAGTAAAATTTCAACCAGAATTATTCTAACCTATGTATAAAGCATTAGCCAATGGCCTGAAGATGTTCTCTTGAGAATGTAAAAGTAGCTGAATGATTACCTAACTGAACATGTTAGGGCTTACCTAACATATGTAATGAACAAGGTTCTAGCCTCACACAATATATAAACTTTTATATCTACCTATATGGATTAACTCTTCTTCAGCTTAAAATTCTCAACTTTCTCTTCCTGCTATGATAATTCCCAGTAGAATTAATCAAGCTATATTAAATAAAAAGGTATGTTTAAAACAATAATAATGAAAACAAGTCAACTTTCTTATTTAGGATTTATGATTTTAAAATGAAAATCCTAGTATTAGGAGATTCTATGAATTTCTCAAGAGCCTAAAACTCCATGAAGAAGGTAATTAAACATGACAATCAGAAAAAAATAATTCTGTTTTATGACTATGCCTTGCCATAGAACCTTCTCCAACAAGATGGCAGTAAACACCGAGGAGACTCGAAATTCCCCAGGGCAGAAAACAAGAAGCTGGTGAGAACTCACCATTCGACTTCTAACATACCTTGCCTAGCTCAGGGAACACTGCAGAAGAGGAGGTAGAAGGGATGTAAGAAACACTGAGACACAGGGTTGGAAGGCACACTGTGATGCATTGTCTCCACAGGAACCACCTGTGCATTCATGACATCACAGTGATTACTGACACCCCTACTGAGGAATGCCTTCAGTGGAATAGGGCTTGGGGAGAAGGGACAAAAGACAATCCAATAGGAATGTGATAAATTTGCAGTATGTTCATATATTAACATTCCCAATAAATTATACTTGAAAAGAAGAATTTAGAAGAAAAAACTAAAGGCCATAATTTAGACAACAGAAAACATGATGAATAAGGGTGGATATAGAAAAAGTTGGAGTGGGTGTGCACCAAAAAGAGGTGCCATCAAAGATGTGTACTTCCTGATCTGATGGAATATATGAAATAAACCGAATAGTATATTGGGGAACTCCAAGAAAAAGGGTCTTTGTGATATTCCAGAGATTAAAACAATTGAAGGCATCACATAATGACAATTAGCAAGCTTTCAAGTGAATTGTAAAAGGTATATATTTACTTTTTAAAAGATTTTTTTTTTATTTTACTTATTTGAAAGAAAGAAGGAGGGAATGGGAACACAAGGACCACATACTTACATGGATCCTGGGCAATTGAATGTACCAGAATAGTGATGATATAGAGAGATGCCAGCATTGAAATTACATTGGATTTCTTTTGGATGTTACCAATAGATTAAATGTTAGAGGAATAAGATAATATATGACAATATTCTTCTCACAGTGTTTAAAAACATTTTATATTTATTTACTTATTTATTTGACAGAGAGAGAAAGAGAACGGGCACGCTAAAGCCTCCAGTCACTGCAAATGAACTCCAGAAGTATGTGCCCCCTTATGCATATGGCTAACATGGGTCCAGGGGAATCAAACCTGGGTTCTTCGGCTTTGCAGGCAAATACCTTAACAGCTAAGCCATCCCTCCAGCCCCTCTCACAGCATTTTTAAAAGAGGTGAAAGCTATACTGTGCTATAGTAATATATTTTAAATTTTCCTACTCTTTTATCTGCATGCAAAAATAATGTTTTCCAATTAAATTCTTGTTTCAGTTATAGGAAAAAATAACTTTATGTAGATTTAATTTTGCTAAGTATTAAATTTTAAATGTTGGGATTCATTTTGTTAATTTATGTATTTTTGTTTGTTTATTTATTTGAAAGAGAGAATGAGCATGTCAAACGAACTCCAGATATATGCACCACCTTGTGCATCTGGCTTATGTGGATCCTGGGGAATAGAACCTGGGTCCTTTGGCTTTGTAGGCAAGCACCTTAACCTTTTTGAAGTTTGTTTCCTCTCCTTTCTGTTCTGAAGTTAGGATTTATGATTTTAAATTACAAATCCTAAGACTAGGAGATTCTAAGAATCTCCACCCCTGTGGTCCATTTTTATATTAAAAAAAAAAAGAACAACAAACTATATCCAGGACATCAGAAGAATAGCACAAAAACATACATGATGACAGAAACTAAAAAAGAAAGAAAGAAAATACATAGATAAAATTCATAAAATTAAAAGTCTCAATAAATGAAAATCACCTTCTGCACAGAGACTAGAAAATAATAGTTCATGATGCCACTTTTCCCCCAAATTACTAGAAACACAGCATCTGAGAGGAAATCCCAGCAAATAATCTCAAATAAAAACTTCTACTGTTCATGAAGAAAAGTAAAGACAAACTAACCAATACAAAGTCAACATTCTACTTTATTAGCACCCCCTCAAAGTTGAAGGCCTGACGCCGTCCATTTTCAGGATTGACAATAAAGCCACAGTGATGATGACAGTACGCAGATGGCGAGGTAGTCAGTATAGTGATAAACCAACGGAGCCCCGTGGAGAAAGCCATAACACGTCTACCCAAGTATGAGCAACTGACCATTGGCAAAGATGCAAGTGTGGTTAAATGAAGAAAGAAAAATACACTTTAAATAAATTCCACCATGATGCTGGATGTAAGCAAATGTGTCTAGACAGACTCCAAAACTTTCACCCAAAGCAATTCAAACAGTAAATTTGCTATACATACAAAACGCAAAAGCATAGCACAGTTAGAAGGTACAATGAAATGACTATGTCACAACACCCCTGGACAGTCCTATAGCCAAGTGTGATACAGATACTACAGCAGAAAACAACAAAAACCATGATGCAAGCAGGGATACTGTCCCATATACCTTAGTATCTAAGAACATAACCTAAAATTACTACATTGCTTATTAGATCCTTTAATAATAGGGAATCAAATCAGTAATCACAGTGAAAGCACTTGGGATGATGAAGTTTTCTGGGCATCCACCCAAGAAATAACTACATTTTCCAACTGAAAACTATTTCCGCCAATGCAAGCCACTGGTCCTCAAAGGAAAGAATAGAAACTTTAGAGTTAATTGTGAAAATACAACTGGAACTAGGACTGGTTGCCTTAAGATCTGTACACACACGTCAAGGGCTTGCAGCTTCATGATGTTAGCACATAGAGACATGAAAAAACAGGGAACAGGATTTCTGAGACTCAATGCGTTAATTTTCATGTTTAAAAAATTAAGCTAAGGGAATAAATCAAAAATTTATTTTATAAGACAGTCAACTTCAATGAAACCTTCTGAAACAATTCTCCAAAGGATAGTTTATGCCCAGGATATGCTTCTCAAATGTCAATATAACATTTGTTTCTTCAATTATTGCTCTGGCACAAGCTATGCTATGAAAACCATCTAGTTGTCCAAAATTCATAATGTTGATAAAGAAATTTAATTCTAACCAAATATATACCAAAACAAACAACAAGGGTTTTCCTTTTTCCCATGTACACATACCTGCATGCATGAGTGCATGCATGTGTTGGGGTGCATATGTGTAGACATGTTCCTCAGTAGTGGGCATGTGTGTGGAGTACAGGTCCACAAGTGTATGTGTTCATGTAGAGGCCAGAAGTACACACTGGGTTTCTCCCTCAATCATGCCTAGCTGAGTTTCTGAAACAGTGTCTCTAATTGAACCCAGAGTTCACCAATTTGGCTACCCTAGCTAGCCAGCTTGTCCCAGGACCTTCCTGTCTCCACCACCTAAATGCCAGGAGTGCAATTCCACAGGCAGAGATCCAGACTCATGCTTGTGAAGCAACTGGTTTACTGGTTGAGCCATCTTCCCAAGCCAAAAGTAGAAAGTTTTAAACACATAATTTCCAAATATTACATGGTATTATAAGATTAACTTTGGTCTTCTTTTTGATAAATTCTTATTGCATTGAAATATTTCATGATACTTTATTATCATAATTATTATTTATTTGAGAGAGAGAGGGAGTATAGTATGGGCACACCAGGACCTTTAGCCATTCAAAACAAACTGCAGATGCATGCACCACCCTATGCATCTGGTTTACATGGGTACTGGGAAATCAAACCTGAGTTCTTAGGTTTCACAAATAAGTGCCTTAAACTCTAAGCCTTATCTCTAGTCCCTTTCATGATATATTTTTTATCATTTCATTCTGGTATGTAAATTTCTCTATAGAAAGATTTTAGGGGCTGGAAAGAGGTTTAGTGGTTAAGGCACTTACCTGCAAAGCCAAAGGACCTTGGTTTGATTTCCCAGTACCCACGTAAGCCAGATGCATAGGGTGGCACATGCATCTGGAGTTTGTTTGCAGTGGCTGTAAGCCTTGGTGTGCCCATTCTCTCTCTCTCTCTCTCTCTCTCTCTCTCTCTCTCTCTCTCTCTCTCTCTCTCTCTCTCTTTCTCTCTTTCTGCCTTTTCCCACTATCAAGTAAATAAATAAATGAAAACATTTTTAAAAATGATTTTAGCAGTTTATATTTCACAATTAAGAATTCAGAATTTTTGAAAATTAACATTAAATGTCACCATTAAATATTTGCCTGTTTGCTCACTTATAAGTCAAGTAAATATCACATTGAGTTTATTAATAAAATAAGTCTTAATGTTTATTTTTGAGAAGTAAGAAATATGAATTACATGTGCATAGAGGTTTGGAAATGTATTAATAATTAACCCATAAAATTAATATTGAGAAAGTTATCTCTTTCACAAAAGAATGTACTTAATTTTTAAAACTTAGTTTGTCATGGTACCAAAGACTTGTACACCCAGCATTTTGAGGAGCTAATAAAGGAGGATCAGACATTTGAGGCAAGTCTGAGCTACATGGTGAGACCCTGTCTCAAACAAACAAACTAAAAAAACAAAGCAAAAAGTAAAGACATAGACAAACACAAAACAAAGAAGCAAAAAAAAACTAACTTTACAGTCATTTATATATATCTTCTCATCTAGATTTTAAAGGTAATATGTTAAGCATTGTTTTATTGATAATTTTTACTTGCTTAAGATGCAAACTGCTATGGAAAGTGCTCAGTGAAGCAGGAATAAAATATCATTAGAGTTACATTTCTTTTTTAACAAATACATTATTTACTTACTTTCAAAGAGATAGAGAGAGAGAGAGAGAGAGAATGGACACCAAGGCCCCCTGTCACTGCAAATGAACTCCAGATGATGAACCACTTTGTGCATCTGGCTTTAGATGGCTACTGGAGAATCGAACTCCAGTTGTTAGTCTATACAGACAAGTGCCTTATCCACTGATCCATCTCTCCAACCACCCAGTAACTTTTATTTGAAAAAAGATGTGAAGACAAAATGGAAATTTAAGGTCTGAAGAGATGGCTTAGTGATTAACGTACTTGCCCGAAAAGCCAAAGGATCCAGATCTGATTCTCCAAGACCCACATAAGCCAGTTGCACAAGATGGCCCACGTGTTTGGTGCTGGAGGCCCTGAAATGCCCATTCTCTCTTTCTCCCTCTTTCTGTCTGTCAAATAAATAAATAAATTTTAAGATAGAAATTTAAATGTGTATGAGAAAGTGACTGACCATTGCAGGCTTAATGTTCTCTGCCAACTTGCAGTTTTTGAGAAATGTCTTTGGCTAATGATATCAGTCACTAGCCCTCACAACTTGGAAAAACAAGCCTTGAAAATATCAAGCTGACCTGAGGTAACTGCACTCCCTGTAAATAAAACTAGAATATATTTAAAGGAGGCAAACTAATTGCATCTGGCTTTACGTGGGTACTAGGGTATCAAACCCAGGCCATTAGTCTTTGCAGGCAAGTATCTTATAGCTGAGCCATCTCTCTACACCTTTGATCATATACATATACATATACTTACACACACATACACACACACACACACACACACACACACACACACACACACACACACAGAATATATATATATATATATATATATATATATATATATATATATATATATAAATACATATATACATGTCTTTCAACTTAAAATCAAAAATAGTTCCTTGAATTCTCCTAAAGGCCAAAAACTTGATTCAGTGATAAATACATCTTGAGTTAAGTGCAATACAAGTACTTATGTATACTGTACAACCTTAAAAGTTATGACTGCTGGCAAGAAAGTCCTCAACTGATAAATGATTTGCCTTTCCAAGTACTTGGACAGAAAGTCTTCTACATTGAAGTAGGAATTGAAGCCAGCACAAGTAACTCTGGGGTGATGAAAAAGCAAATAAGCAGTGGTGAACTTTCAATGTTATATATATTATGTGAAAACCTCTAGGAATTTAGGTGTGAAGGAACAGCTTTAAAAAATCTAAATGGTACTTAATGAACTGTTTACAAATAATAATTTCATGGAAAGTATTTTAGACATTTAGTTGATGTAGCTAATGAAATATAAAATTTCTTTCTTTCAGGCAATATGCTTTCTTGATAGCTCAATTCAGAAGCAATTCAAAGCCTCACTTCTGAGCATGAGGTGTGCCAAGTCCAGGAATGCTGAGTCATTGTTTTCTGATAGTCTCTGATATCTTTTTGTTTGTTTGTTTAAAGCAGAATCAGACTTAATCAGATCTACTGTTAAGATGGGTCCAGGGCCAAAAATAAACACTGAGCTAGTAAGCTGGGTACAAAGTTTACCTTCTATAAGTTAAGTAAGGGACATTTGCATGCTAATCACTTTTAGTAGCTGAGAGTCTTTTGCTAATTTTAAAATTAAATTTAGCCAAATCTGCTGTTCCATTTTAAGTAACTGCCACACTCTGGTTTCTCCTGTGGTCATATAAATACTTTGCCTTTTCACTGAATGCTGTTTATGCTGCCATCAATATGTGCAGGTTTAGCTCTGCAGAGTAATATTCAGTCATCAAGATGCACATCTTTACTGTGCAGGATACTATCCAAAGGCATCAAAAATAACCCACTGTGGCCAGCAGAGCTACAACGTCGAAATACTACTTAGACATATGTACTCTCCATATTGCTCTTTTGATTAAAAAATACTCTCACAAGTTTTCCATAAAAATCATAGAGACGTTACTTGTAATTAATCAGTAATTAAAAATCAACTTAGGGTCCAGTTTAAGGATAGAAGGCTCTTACTGTCACAGTCACATCTCTCACCAGCCCCGCCCACCCCACGCTCCTGGAACCAGAGTCTCTCTTCTTTCACCCAGCTGGGATCAGAGCGGCACTAGTGAGCTCCCTCCGCAGTGGCTTAGCCTCTCACACTTCCTCCTGTGAGAAAACCTTGCTAAAAACAGATATTTAAGCCTTATTTTAATTGATGTTACCCCTCTTCTTGTATGAGTCAAGAGGGGACTTTCATCACTGACAATCAGCTGTTCAAGGGGAACCATTGTCAAGATCAGCTGCTTCAGCATGGGCCTTGAAAGTTCCTCCTTCAAAGTACGCAGCTAAACCCCTTACATCTCCTGAAATATGGGAAGATTTTCCCATCAACCCCGTTTCCATATAAGCTTCTGCTCAGATAGACTGGGGTTCTGTTTCTGTATTTCCAACTCTGAAGTCAACAATTTGCTGTGGAATGCCACTTCTCTGAGGTATCAGACACATTTGTCCACAGACACTTTTTACAGCTTTGAAAATGTAGCTTCTAAGTCATGATGGACTAAAAACCAGACAGGCCCTTTTCTATTTTTAATTTCCTCTTCATTTTCTTCAGTTAATGGAATTCTTTTATTCTCCATGTATTTTCTTTGTGTTGAATGACTGCTTTTGACTCAAGGAGACCTAAAAGGCTGGTTTAGGAAGCTACATTGTTTTGTTGTTTTGTTTTGTTTTGCTTTGTTTTTTTCTTCTAGGCATTCTCAGGTTACAGCTAATTAATCACAGATTGAACGGCCTTTGCCTATCCTATTTTCCATTTATCAAACATATGTAACAACCCCTTGTGTTTTTTTTTTTGTTTTATACTAATTATCACTTTTCCTTGCTTCCTTAAAATATACACATGTATACATTTTACACACACACACACAGAAATGCTCAGTGAATTTGCTTTTAATTTTTGAGTATATTTGATAATTCAAGATATTTCTTTTTCACACAATTATGTTTATCGAGTTTTGACTACAATATCATATCAGATATCACTTTCTGAGGATACAAGCCACATTTCCCTCTTACGTACTCTCATAGCTTTGTATTCTGATCTGAGTCATACTCTTTTGGGTTAAAAAATTGTGTCTTCTTCCTAATGATCATTATCAAACATCTATAAAGACAATGACAGGAACAATCTAGCAATGTGCAGTCTGCTCTGAGCAAGCTCACAAGTCACATGATGGAAAGCTGCTGTTCTGTGCTAAGGTTTTACCGCAACTTCTTTTTCTCCACATAAACAGTTCTCATGGCAGGTTCTCTGATTTTCCAGACAATTCAATTTTCTTTCACCAAATTGCTGGTTTGTTGAAAATCTCAAAATGAACATTCAAACAAATGGGAAAATTTCGGGGAGAGGTTGCTGAATTGTAAATGTATCTGGTTATTTAAAATATCTGAACACATCAGTCACCTGTGTAGTATGTCAAAAGCCACTTCTAATGAGTGACAGATGCTTGTCCTAGGGTTGTGCTGATTGATGTGTGCTGATTGATGTATGCTTCTTACTGGAAGTGACAACTTGAAAGCAGCGGATCCTGAAACATCTAATTCCTGTGGACAATTATGATGTGGTATGGCTTTGTAAATCTATTCTAAATGAAAACTCCATCTGCTTATCTTTCTTCTTGCTTCTAAAAGACCTATATGAACCTTATTATACTTCAAGAGATACCTACTATGTCTGCAGTGGTATGGCCATGAACACACCTGCTCTCATCTGAAACCTATAACTCTACCCAAGGGAAGCCACAGTGGGTGGTTCTCAGTAAACAAAGCAAAATGGTAAATTGCTCAAGATTGTTCTTCTTTTCAGGTAAAAAAGGCTCTTTTACAGACTGTATATGTGCAACTATTGGTTCAGAAATCTAGGATAGTATACGTAAACCTCACAGTTCAAAACAGAAAACACTCCCTTATTTTCATTGCACAGCCATTATTAAAGCTACAAGGGAAACAGCATATACAATAGGTTACCATTAGATAATTATCAAACAAGGCATATTGTGTTCAATGAAATATGAGCAATTAAAAACTGAAACAAAACCAAGGAAAATGCAAAAATTGGAATTAAGACAAACACTACAATAGTATTTCCTATAGAAATACACTTCTTTAAAATAACATTTAGAGGCACTTTTAGTATCAAGTGGTTGATATGGTTCAAAAAGAAAGGCCATTTGAACTCAAAATTTAAAATCATGGACTTCTTTTAATTTCAATACAAAAATGCACTTTGAGGTGCTAGCCAAGTCAGTATTTTTAAGCATTCAGTCTATGTCCATATAAAAGTAAAAATCAGATAGGATCTTCGAGTACTGCTTTTCTGGGTGAAAAAGTAATTGAAGTTTAACCGAAGCAGAAACAAGCATGAAGCAAACAGCCTGGGCTGGAATTCCACCTACCTCATGCCCAGGTCCTAGGGCTATTGTCACCAAACCAAGCTTCTATTTTCCAAGTGTTTGACTGGGATCTGGCTGGTTATACTCCTATGTGCTTCACTCTAGAAGGAGAAATAACTTTTAGAAGACACATGTTTATTTATTGTTCATGAAATCATCTGTTCTGTGATATCATCAACCATTCTTACTGCATAGCTGCCTCCATTACCTACTGATGTTTGCTACCAATACAACTCATGAGCTTGAAAATGGGAATGCCTCATGGTAAAGGCACATGGAAAGCACTAGACTAACACTTTGCTTCTAGTCAGAAAATTATAACTCACTTAACCATCCAAAAGGGTTAATATAAATTATATGCACAAAGATTACCTTATGTGGAATTTAAAACAAATTGACCACTACATTCGAACTGGAAATTAGCAATAAACAGAACATTATTATAGGGCTTTCCATTTGAGTTACTTCCACATTAATAAAATAATTTCATTTGCATACTGGTACGAACTTGTATTCAGGATGAAAATCTAAATTAGATTACTTCATAAGCCTTTTTTTAATGGTAAGAGATTAGGAAGAAAATCTATGTCTGTGTTACAATAATAGACACGAGAATTCTTGGTAGAATAAATTGCAAACAGTAATATCACTCACCCCTAATATACATGAAAGTGCTTTTACAAACAATGAAGTGTTTGAATACCCATTGCATTATTAAACACAAATTCCATTGAAGTAATGAGAAAAAAGGCTAACATTAGCCGCTGTGCTATACTGAGAAGAGAAACTCAGAAAACAGACTTGCCAGGCAATGCTCTGCTGGTTCTTATGCTAATAGGTAGTTAATTTAGAGGCCTTTGTAGTCATGTCATTTTTATCATTGAGAGGCAACTTATTAAATTAAGAAAAATAGGTCATAAGAAAAATAGATCATAAGTGATAAATGTTCAGTAAGAAAAATTGTCTTAAGAAAGATAATCATATTGATATCTCTTTGTATTAGTGTTATTCATCTCTAATGCCTTATAACTCTCAGTGATTGAAAGTATTGTATAAGCAACATCAATATTCCAAAAATTTGGCTAAGAGAAATCATAGCTAAAGTAAAATTCCCTATTTCAAGCTTTCAGAGTTGTAATCCATGATACATCCATGGTAGGAAAACTCTACTTATAAAACTTGTAAAAAATACAAGTAAACCAAAAACCTTCTCTTTACATATTGTAGCAAGAAGGAAGAAAACTGGTAGAAGCTTATTTTGATTTAGTTTGATTGATAAGCTGAACACAAGAAGACATCAGCTGAGAGACCATGGCAAGACTGGGGGCGGGTAGCCCTGGTGAGGAGCATTTGTACTTGACTTGGTTGTTAATATAGTCCCTGGAATAGCACTAAGGTGACAGAAGTCACAGTGTTTGCAGCACATTGTTTGTGAATCTAACCTGTGGTACTTAAACAGCTCTGGAGTGTGATTGAAACTAGCACAATAAGGTAATTGCCTGGTGATGTATGATAAATCATAGTGAGGAAGGCCACATGGAAGAAAACCTTTGAATCTATGTCTTAGTTCACCAATATAATAAATTTAAAAAGTAGACTTCATAAAATTATCCAGAAAACATCCCCACATATTTAATTTCTCACAAGAAGCTATACCAAATTACAGTCCCTATTCTTCAAGTCATGACATTGTTCCCCAGCAAAACAATCTGAACACTGAGAATCTTTATAGGAAATAATCAAGCTACAACTTCAGTCTTTAACCATTTGAGGACTGTATAGGAAATAACTGAGCTACAACTTCAGTCTTTAACTGTCTGGGGAATGTATTGATTGTATGTTTCTTGAATGCACTGGTAATCAGTGACTTTCAAAATAATTTAATCACTGAGGTGGTTGTCTTCATTGGCAATTCCCATTAATTTTTATTCTGGGATACAGTGGGATAAATTTTAAATTATTTGACATTACTATAGATCTATTTTAAAATATTTTAGGTATAACCGAAGTTGGTTTGATCTTAAGACTATATTTGACTGCCACTTAGGCAAGATATTTCTGAGTGCCCTAAACAATATCCCAGGAAGCATGAGTCCTTCCAGTCTGGCCGAGAATTCATGCAGGGAATGAGACCAGCTTGAAGAAAGTACAGAGTAGATTTTCTCAGACACCAGTTGCAATGCCAAGCAGGGTAGAGAGGTGAGCTCTTTACTCAAGTCACAGTGTGCATCTATAGGGAGTACAAGCACAGGCACACTCCATACTGTGATCTCATCATATACACACACAGGCATACCTTGTACAATGATCTCATTATCATAAGGAGTGCTGAATCATAGCTGCATAATAAGCTTCAGTCATTTTGTATGCTAGATCAGAAGTCAAGACTACCAAAGGTATATGCCCCTACACATACTCTGCAGGCTCACTCTGTAATCATTCTCTTCTATGGTATATGTTCTCTAAACTTATACTGCTGTGATTGCCTTAGAAGTTCAGCTGAAGGTGCCCAACTCAGGAAGTATTATACAGTCTACCACCCCTCTTCCCTGTGTTCATGGTGGGGAAACTTGTATAGTATCCTTGTCTTGAAGATATTTTCTCCATTTATCTTCTCTACCTTGTAACATGTGAATAAATCTAGTTCCTTCTATTATTTTATAACTTTCACTGTTTCATATAAACATCAGGTATTCTTCCTATTATTTTGTGAAATGTATCATATAGGTCTGCTTTTTAATATTTTTGTCAATTTGAACTCTTTCTATTGTTTGCTGTTTTATGTTCTCAAATTTCACACAATACTCTGATTTCTCTTCAGATAGTATAAATCTTTCACTGTTTCACATTTCACACTTTTTTAAAACTTTTAGTTTTATTTATTTGAGAGAGAGACAAAGAGAGAGAGAGAGAAAGGGGCAGAGAAAGGGAAAAACAGAATGGGAGTCCAAGGGCTTCCAGCCACTCCAAAGGAACTCCAGACACATATTACCCCTTGTGCATCTGCCTTAGAGTGGGTTCTGGGGAATGGAACCAAGGTCCTTTGGCTCTGCTGGCAAACACCTTAAGTGCTAAGCCATCTCCCCAGCCCACATTTCACAAGTTTTAATAGGATAATAACCAGGTATACCACAGCAATGCTTGGTAGCAAAAGTAGCTTACGGAAACCATGGCCACTTTCATCAGATGGATCATGGTTGAAATGGTCTTGTTTTTAGGACTCTGATCTGTTTCATACAAATTCCAAGCTTGATATTACTACTGGAACTGAACAGGAAACTTTCCATCCAGGGCACTCAGTTCAGGTCATGTCCATTATGTCCTGGTATCTGGGCAGGTAACAACAGGATAAAGGTTCTGTACACATCAAAAATTTCAAGTGCAACAGCCTAAATGGAACTTAAGTCTCCAATGGAATTTTTATCCTCCATGAAGAGTCCCTTTCTTCCAAATCCAATATTATTTCTGCCTATTCTTATACTAAGCATATACTTAAGTGAGAAAAATAGCAGCTATCTTCTGTTGCATTGAAAATATTACTTCTTCCTGTTGAGAAATTTATTTTATATTTTTTAGCTCCTCAGATCTCTAAAGTCTTCAATAAACATAAGTACATAATGAATTTTTAAAGTTAGTTTTTTAAACTATCAATGCAGAGTGTAATTGAGTCTGTATAGTCTTCTATTTTCACTTAGAAATAGAACTCCTGGTTTTGCTATTTCCTGTTAATGAACACACTAGCCTCTTGAATGTATTCATCTTTCTTCTTGATTCTGTTATGCCTTTATGCAATTTGTCATTGTTTTGTGATTACACCTAGATATTTGGTGAGTCTTCCTTGTCAAATCACCTTCCTATCTGAAAACTTCTGCTTACATTTTCTGTGAGAGCAATTATTCCCATGGCTTAGCTGGCAATCATCAGCAGATGCCACATTGCTCACAGCGGTGCAGCTTGTCATTCCTCCTACACGATTGCTCTGTCTAGATGCCCTAGTGTGTTGTCTTCTGGATAAGTGCCCATGTTGTCTAGTCTATACAGGAGAGAGAAGATATGCAATGCAAACAGTTTCCCCTGCTAATCATTCTCAGTTGCACAAGACCCCTAATTCAACTTACAGCCTCTTGTTCAGAGGTTGCACTTGCTAGGTATCATCCTTGAACTTCCTTAAGCTCTTCAGAATTTTTTTAAATCACACAACTTGGTATAAGATTTTTCTGACAAAGTAAAATTTTATTAAATAGCTAGTCCATTTATGTAAGTAGTACTTTCTCATTTCATCCATTATTATTACCACCAGGGATTTATTCACTTCTTTCAAATAAAATCATATGTTACAACACCATTTGTAGTTTTTGGAGAAAAAAAAATAAGATATTTACATGTGTTTTATCCGTGATGTTAATGTGCTGTCAGAAAATGTACTATATATACTTTAAATAATTATTGCTTAAATTACAAGTGTGTATTATGGTCCATATGTATTCATATACACCTAAGTCCAAGTCTATTTTTACAGAAGAATAAATAACCTATATCTAAGACCATGCCTTTCATCTATAAGCCACACAGACAGACTTTCACTATCAGACCCTGTTACGTAGGTAACTGTTGGCACACATGCACAGAGGAGAGCATCACATCATGTCATAATTTTATTTGTGATACATGATCATTTAAAGCCAAGTTACTGAATAACATGCTTGCTTTTGTAACCCAAATTTATATTGAATTCACAAGTGTTTTGGAAATATGCAACACATTTCTTTTCTTTTGTCTACAAATTTATTAAACAGAATTTCAGAAAAACTTCTTTATCATTTCTCAACTTTTACTTTATTACAGACATTAAATAAATAATGAAAACATATTAACTTTGTAACAGTAAATTTTAAGTCACATTTTCCTTCCATAAATTTAAATATACCAGGTTGGTATCATTCCTATACACATTTATGTAAATTGCTTTCATTATACTTACACATTTTTCATTATCACTCAAGATCTATTGTAAAGTTAACATTTTAATGGTAATATTTTACTGAAACAAAAGTATGCTACTACTGTTAGAAATGAGTTTGGATCACAAAAGGTCACATAATCCAAACTATTTCACCAGTGCAATGTTTACTTCTATAGAAGGGTTCACAGCCTTAAATTTTCAGGCAAGCAAGCACTCACAGTGGGAAGTCTACTAGGATTTTAATTCCCTAACTGAGGATTCCGTGCCTCACTCTGATAAGTCAAAACTCAACCTTACACTTTTAACATGATTGGCTACTTTATATGTAGCTGAAAATGAAATTTTATGAATATTTACCAAATACCTGCATGGGAATTTTAGTTCTGTGAACTGCTGACCCAGGATACACTTTCACAACATGGCCTCTTTTCTCAAAATGGTCTTTCCCTATCTTATTTAACCCATTGGTGTAAAAGGCAATATATGTTTCATATTTCTCAGGACCACTTACACACTGAATACTTATCTCCAAACTTTGTAGTTTTTTAAAGGTAGAGTAAGCATGAATTTGAGTCCTTCTTACAACACATATACACAAAGCTTTTATTATGTCCCAAGCTTGTGATGAACACTGACCTTTACAGTAAAAGAATGCAGGCTATTATTCATTTATGGAATTATGCTATATATCTAGATATACATAATATAGAAAATATGTTATAAGTATTAAAATATGAGGTTTCTCTTAGATAAGAGATGAAGGAAGATTAAAGGGGAAAGGAGCAGCTATAAACATCTGTAAAGCAAGAACTGGAAGTGGGATGCAGTTCATAGGAGCTGAAGATAAATGCAGTGCATTTCAAAATATATGGGGGCTAGGGCCTGAGGAATGGCCAAAATGGACAGCTGGAAAAGACCCAAGTTACCTTAAGAAAAATTGAGATAGGGAACTAAAGATTACTCATGTTTAAAATACAAACAAGTTATCTACATATCTAATCATTAATGCTTAATTAATTCTTAAGGACAAGTGGGGCTTCATGCATTATGCACAATAAAATTTAATGAATTTAGAATCCATTTTCTATGTTCCATTTTGTTTATTTTTATGTTCCTAGCATGTGACACTAAATCTCTTCATTTAGCAAACAATAAATACACAACAGTAACTATAGTGACATTGCTAAGCCAATTATGTTCTCATTACATAAGTTATAATCATTTGCTCCCTTTCCTTGGTAAACATATTTTTATTGCTCTCAATATGACAAGCATTCTGTTAGGTGCTGACAATGAAATGAAGGTGTTCTATTAACTTGTCTTGTGGGGCCAGAAGTTGGTAGAAAAGACAAATACCCACTAGAGTGGCTCAGATCAAAGCAAAGTCGTGTTCTTTCAAAGAATGAACAAGGGGAATCCCAACATGTAATTACGGATAGATTTTGTAATATAAAGAGAAAACTCTAGCATGAAAGGTTAAAGGATGGTTCTGCAAGGATATGATGGAGTTCTCACAAAAGAGAATGATATGGGCAGAGATAGAAAAGTCACAGCAAGTGAGACATAGCTGAGAAGAGACAGAAGGTGTAAAAGAGACTGTGACACAATGCTTAAAGAGTCACAATCATGGCTTCTGTTTTGATGTGATGGAAATATCCAGAAATTAAAAGTTTTAGAAAGTGGTAGCAAGTGGATTCTTGATCAGATGGTTATATTTTAAAAATAGTTTTTATTTCTCTATTTATTTGAGAGAGATGGAGAGAGACAGAGAGTCAGATAAAGAGAGAAAATGGGAGTGCCAGGGCCTCTAGCCACTGCAAATGAACTCTGGATGCATGTGTCCTCTTGTGCAACTAGCTTACATGGGTCCTGGGGAATTGAATCTGGGTCCTTAGGCTTTGCAAGCTAGTGCATTAGCTGCTAAGTGAGCTTTCCAGCTCAAGATGGATACTATTTTTAAAAGATAAAAATTATTTCTCTCTAATCATGAGTAGTAGTTAAAGAATAAGACTTATATGAAGAAGTAAGGTCAGCATACACTGTGTTACAGAAGCCCAAGGCAGAGATGATGATCACCTAGAAGAGGGATGGTGGGCAATGGAGAAAAAGAGGAGGGCTTAGCAAGAATTCAGGATGAAAGATCAAAACAAATAGATATATACATAGGGATATAGTTGATAGATGACTTTTTCAAATCAAATCATTTTGATGATCTCCTATTTGACTACTTTTGCCAGCTTTTACACTTAAATTATTTTATAAGTATGTTCTGTTTCTCTATAATGATATGATATCTTAGGTACTTGTGGATCTAAAGTTGTTTGTGGAAGGTAGAATAAAAATGAGTTAAATTTGAGAGTCTAACTGAGCAAAAAAGACTGGAGCACTGGACAGCCCTCAGAATCAGAAGAGGTTTTAGGAACCCCAGCTTAACTGGATCAGCTTCTGAGCTAAAACAGCAGAGTTACAGAACTACTTTTGGTGGTTACAGGACAGCACTTTGCTGAAATTGAACCTATGTGTTTTATGGGAATGGCTGATGCTCAACTGCTGTGATTGGCTGATACTCTGGCATCTAGTAGAGGAATCTTTCTCCAGAGGTAGGCTTTCTGTGAATCCACATAGTTTATAGGTAGCCATTAATTCTGTGAGTAATCTAATAAAAAGGCATGCACCAGACGAATTGAGCTTAGTTTTACAGGTGATGTATGTTCTGTCCATCTATGAATCTATCATCTATCTATCTACCTATCATTTCTGCTGACTCTAATCTATTGCGGCGCATTTTCTTGTGTCCTTAATCTTTGCAAATGGTATCTTTCTTCTTTCTTCACTTCTTTTTTTAAAAAATTTAATTTATTAGTTTTCTTTTCAGCAAATACAGGCAGTTGGGTACCATTGTTTAGGCTCATCCATGATCTCCCCCCTCCCATTGGACCCTCCTGGTTGATGTACATGGGTCCTGCATTGTGGAGTTAGCCCACAGTTATTGGTACGATAAATGTCTCTGACATTCTTTCCGCTCCTCTTCTGCAAAATTTCCCTGAACCATGTTGGGTTCATTTTTGGTCCGCTTCAGTGCTGAGGTGTTGGGGGCCTCTGAGGCTCTGGCTCTCTGATTTGGTAGGAGCTTAGTTTTCTCTGTGTTGGTCTCCTTCCCCTTTGTGCTGATATCCAGTTCATCAGGAAAACATCACCCTTGCTTGTTTCACCAATTGTCCTTAGTTTCAGTAGGGCCCCTTTTGAGGTGTGTTGGGGCAGCTCTCTCCTTAGGATCTGCATCTATCTGAAAAAGAGAAGCAGATTCTCCAACGGAGAGTAAGTTAGCACCCGGAAAATTGAGATAACAATTACTTTTTTGATAGAGAGTTTGATAGGTGTAGGCCCTCTTGTCCAAGCAACTCATTGTCTAACCCAATTAGCAACAAATAACCTGATGTGATGCCCACACAAGTGCAATAGTGGCACACAGCCATGGTGGGGAACCAACTGCTCTTGATTTGGCTAACTGATCCCCTCAGTGATAGGAGACCCATAGCTGCAGCTGGGAAACAAGTCAGAACCATACTCAAACATAAGCCCACTCTCCAATATCAAGCTACCATCAATCATGGGGTACAAGAGGGCACTTCTTTTTTTTTTTTATTGTGTTGTTGAGTCAGGGTCTCACTCCAGCCCAGGCTGACCTGGAACTCACTGTGTAGATCCAGGCTTGCCTCAAACTCATTACAATCCTCCTACCTCAGCCTCCCAAGTTCCACCATGCCTGGCTTTTTTTGACTGATATTTTGCATGTCCTATGGGCTCAAATGAACTGTGTTTCATATTCTTTCTTATAGAAAGGAGAGTCACCACCAACATTACATCTAGCATCAATATCCTCAGATTCATTTACTCTTCTCATGACATGCATCAAATTCATCCAAAGTGCTCATATTTCACCTCAGTGATATTGCAAAATTTAGTATATGCACCGCAGTTCTCCTATTGATTCCCACCTTCGACACAGTCATTTTGATACTCATATGATGTAACAAGTTTTGACAAAGAAGATTCTGGAAAGACTGAATTTCTAACCCCAATTAAAGACCATACTCTTACTCCAAGTAAAGAGACTCTCAAGACATCACTATCCACTGGGGACTTTTGGTGTATGGGCTAAATTAAAAGCTTCTATAAGTATTTGTAAAATTTGTTATTTTTCAATTTCATTCTTAAAGACAAATCAAAAACCAAAAGTAGTTTACTAGTTTTCTATAGGTGAGTATGCATACAATGTGGAAATTGTTATAGGAAATCGATAGGCCTTTTCATAAGTCTCCTATACATCATCATAGTTACATGAGACATACACACATTTTCAGATGGTAGCATCTGTGTTAGCTTCTCATTGTTGTGAAATCAATTTATGGGAGGAAAAATTGATTTTGTTCATGCTTTCAAAGGGCTTTCTTCAATGGTTGTCCATCATAAGATGACCTAAGGTGTGATAGAACATAGCTGATTATGTCGTGACAGCCAGGAAGGAAGATACAGAGACTTAAGGGACTAAGGACAAAAATATACTTATTAAGGACAGACTTCCAGGAACTTCATTTAATAAGGATACACCTAAAGTTTCCAAGTACGTCCTAATAACACCACCAGCTGGGGAAGTGCCTTTAACACATGAGCCTTTGGAGGGCATTCTGGCTCCAAACTATAGCAGTATCCTCAATAATTTGTTTGTTGGGGAATCAAAAAAGAGAACAAACTCCTGAAAATATCCCAAAAGAACATAAAAAACAGATAAATGAAATAGGGACATCAATACAATATATCAGTAAGGAAATAGAAATACTGATGCAAACCAATCTGAATTACTGAAAATGAAAAGCACAGTAGATTGAATAAAAATCTCCATAGAAACTCTCAATACAATGAATCAAGAGAGCACAGAATAGCTGAGCTACAATACAATATGAAGGATTTCAAGCATTCCAACAAGGAGAAAGATAAATTATTTTTTTAAAAAAAGGTTTAAACAGGGATATCAGAAAATTTTGGACACTAGGAAGAGACCAAACTGATAAATTCTAGTTGTAGAAAAGAGAGAAAAATTTTAATCTAATGGCATAGCACTTTTCAAAAAAAAAAAAAATTATAGAAGAAAATTTCTCCAAATTAGGGAAGGAGATGCTAGTACAGATACAAGAAGAGCTTAGAATACCAAACAGACAAGACCAGTAATGAATCTCTTTGTCATGTTAAAATTAAACTAATAAATGTACAAAATAGGGAAATATATTGAAAGCAATGAGAGAGAAGCATCTGTACACCCACCATAAATATTTCTTGGGTTGGAGAGATGGGTTAGTGGTTAAGCACTTGCCTGTGAAGCTTAAGGACACCAGTTTGAGGCTCAATTTCCCAGATGCACAAGGGGGTGGACACGTCTGGAGTTTGTTTGCAGTGGCTGGAGGCCCTGGCACACCCATTCTCTTTCTATCTGCCTCTTCTCACTCTGTCACTCTCAAATAAATTAATAAAAGTTTTTTAAAGAAAAAGATTTCTTAACAGAAAGTTTAAAAGCTAGAAGAGCTTGGGGTGATATATTCAAGCTTTGAAAAAATAAAATAAAATAAAATAAAATAAAATAAAATAAAATAAAATAAAATAAAATAAAATAGGGGCCAGGAGTGGTGGCGCATGCCTTTAATCTCAGCACTCAGGAGGCAGAGGTAGTAGGATTGCCATGAGTTTGAGGCTACCCTGAGACTACATAGTGAATTCCAGGTCAGCCAGAGATAGAGTGAAATCCTACCTCAAAAGGAAAAAAAAAAAAAAAAAAACAGCTGTCAACCCGGACTATTCTTACCCAGATTCAGCAAAGCTACCTGCCATAATTGAAAGAGAAAGAAAATAATAATCCATGATTAAAGAAGGCTAATGGAATACATGACTATTAAATCAGCTCTATGCAAAATATCTGCAGGAATCATTTGAACAGAAAAGAAAAAAATAATATATGTGAGGCTATCAAAAATAATAAACCATGTTTGAATAATAGTTAATACAAGAGGAATAGAAAAATATGAAGCACTACAAATTAAACAAAAATGAAAGGAATTAACAGACAACTCTCAATAATAATTGTAAATATGCATAGTCTAAATCAAAAGACACTCATTAGCCAAATGGATTAAAAGGGAGGATCTTTGCATGTATTTCTTGCCTCCTAGGAAATCATCTCTTAATAAAAGAAAGGAGGGAAAAATATGGAAAATGATATTTCAACTAAGTGGGCCTAGAAAACAAGCTGGTGTTGCTGACCTAATATCTGATAAGATAGAATTCAAACAAGTATTAGAAGAGATAAAAGACACTTTATTCTGATTAAGGTAATTACCAAACAAGAAGATATTATAATTCTAAACACACATGCAATAAATACATGTAGACCCAATTTTATTAAACAAACACTATTATATGTAAATAAGAGATTAACCCATGTGTAATAGTAATGTATAATTTCATTAATCCAAGCTCACTGATCAAAAGATCATCCATGAACAAACAAACAAAAAAAAAAAAAATCAGAGAAGCATCTGAGTTAAATAATATCATAGAACAATTGGATCTAACAAACATCTACCAAACAGTCCACTTGAATGTTACAGAATACAGCTTCTTTTCAGTAGCACATGAAACTTTCTAAAAATGTATCATATATTAGGAAGCAAAACAAATCTTTAAAAATACAGGAGAAATGAAATTATTCCTTGTATTGTGTTTGATCATAATGTAAGAAGACTAATCAAAAGCAGGAAATACTATTGGACATGCAGAAACACATGGAAACTAAATGATACACTGTGGAACAAGTAATGGTAATTGAAGAAATCAAAAAGGTAATTTAAAAAAATTCTAGAATTTGATGACAAGTAAATACTACATGCCAAAACCTATGGGAAATAAAAAGGCAAACAGGCAAATTTATAACAGAGTTTCTTTACTTTGTGTTGCTTTACCTTAAGAAATTAGAGCTGGGCATGGTGACATACACCTTTAATCCCAGCACTCTGGGAGGCAGAGATAGGGGGATTGTTGTGAGTTCAAGGCCACTCTTGGACTACAGAGGGAATTCCAGGTCAGCCTGAGCTAGACCAGAACTCTACCTCAAAAAATCAAAGAAAATATAAAGAAAGCAGATAAGGATCAAAAGTAAAACTTACTAATACCATAAGGCCTTGAAAAGAACAAGATGAATCAAAAATTAGTAGGCAGAAGCCAGGCGTGGTGGCGCACGCCTTTAATCCCAGCACTCAGGAGGTAGAGGTAGGAGGATTGCCATGAGTTCAAGGCCACCCTGAGACTCCATAGTGAATTCCAGGTCAGCCTGGTCTAGAGTGAGACCCTACCTCGAAAAACCAAAAAAAAAAAAAAAAAAATAGTAGGCAGAAAGAAAAAATGAAGATAAGGGAAAAAATTAATGGAATAGAAATAGGTTGCAACCCACATTGAGCTGTTGATCAGTGAGGTCTATGAAGTCCTTAAAACAAGAAAGGCTTCTGACAAAGCACTTGATTACCCACCTGAAATAAAAGGCTAGACTCTATACTATGTGCAGCCCACAGAGAACATTGAGAGATCCAGATGGAATCTATAAAGAAGACAGTATCCAGATCATTAGTTCATATAGCTCTGGATTATGCTACATGGCCTCCTAGGGGAAAATTGCCAATAATGTTTTAAACAAGCAGGGGATACTGCTATATGAAAGCAATAAGGCTGATAAGAAGTATCCAACTGTGCTATAATAGCACACAGCCTAGCTGGGTAACCAGTGACTCTCTGATTGGCAAAGAAATCTACTCAGTGTAAAGGAAACCATAGCTGGAACTGGGAACCAGGCTATAATTCTATGGAGACCAAGACTATGGACTCCAAGGAGAGAAGCTACCACCAGTCTTTGGCAAAAAGTGAAGCTATACCTATAAAATATTTCTAAGTTAACAATGCTTATCCCCCTTTTTTCTTTTCTTTTTTTATTGGTTAGGTACATACTCAGTGTGTAAACAGCACATGTTGGTACCATCCTTACCCTCCTCCCTGTACTCCCTCCCCCCAAAATGGATCCTCCTGGCTGGGAATGCCAGTTATCCCCATGTGGATTGTGAGTCCTGCATTATTGAGGGTAGCCATCAATTATGGGGAAGAAGTAATGTCTCTGTGCATAATGTCCCAACTGGTGGATCTAACAATCTTTCTGCTGCTTCTTCTGTGAATTTCCCCTAGCTATGTTCCGTTTGTATTAGGTTTACTTCAGTTATGAGCTCTTGGGAGCCTCTGTGTCTCTGGATCTCTGGTTTGGTAGGAGTTGAGAGTTCTCTGTGTCTATCTCCTTCACCCTTGAGCTGATACCAAGTTCACCAAGAAAGCAGCACTCTTGCTCATTCCCCCTTTATCCTATCCTGATCTCACTCACTGTTGGAAGATGTGTTTGTCTTTTTCAAAAGACATCAAGAAACAAGAACAACCAAAATATATCAACAAGACATGAAAAGATAGAGGACTCCCTGACAGGAGATGAACCACCACATCAGCCAGGACCCAGATGAAACCACAAAGGAATTGACAAGATTAGTAAAAGTGATGCTTCCACAGTGAGCCTGAAAGCTTGTGTCAGGCTGATGGAGGCAGACATTGAGGTTACTCAAAGGTGCTAAAGTATAAATCTAGAAGCTGCTAAGAAATCAACACTTATGTTGACTTAAAACACACCCACCACAGCTCAGGAGATTTTGAAGAAGGGGGAGTTGAAAGATTGTAACAACCACAGGGTGGGATGAAATATCCAGAGACCTTATCCTCTCCAACATAAAGACTGACTGCTGCTCTTGCAACTAATAAACTATATATTCATGTTGAGTGTCAGAAATTTCACTATAGAATGATGACAGAGAGCAAGGAAATAATAGTACCATAGAGTAATCTCTCTCATGAACATAGATGCAACACTTCTCAATGAAATACTTACAAACAGAATATAGAAACACATAAAAAATACCATTCACCCTGAACAAGGGTGTATTATTTCATATATACAGGCTTGCTTAAACATATGAAAACCAATAATGGAATATACCATATGAATGGAATGAAGGAAAAAACTCACATGATCATATGACAAGCTACAGAATGATCATTTGACAAAACACAGCATTCCTTCATGATAAAAGTTCTGAAAAAAATGGAAATAGAAGGGACAAGGGAACTTGTGGCATAAAAAAGCCCATACATGACAAACCTACAGCCAACATTATACTAAATGGGGAAGTGCTTGAAGCATTTACACTAAAATCAGAAATAAAAAAGACAAGGGTGTACCCTCTCTCACTCTTCTTAGTTGTAGTACTGGAACTCTTTGTTAGAGCAATAATAAGACAAAAATAAAATGAAAATGGATACAAATGAAAAAAAAAAGTCCATTTGTCTTCATTTTTCTGATGACATGAAGCTATAAATACCAAATCCTAAAGACTCTACCAGAAAATTTTTAGAACTGATAAATACTTTCAGCAAAGTAGCATGATACAAATTTAGCATAGAGAAGTGAGTGGTCTTCATTTATACAAATAACTAACATGCTATAGACAAATTTAGAGAAACAATCCCATTTACAATTGCCTCAAAAATACTTTGGAATAAATGTTACTAAGAAAGTAAAAGACCTCTAAAATGAAAAACTTAAAATACTCATAAAGATGGGATGGAGGGATGGCTTAGCACTTAAGTGCTTGCCTGTGAATCCTAAGGACCCAAGTTCGAGGCTCGATTTCCCAGGACCCAAGTTAGCCAGAAGCACAAGGAGGCACATGTGTTTGAAGTTCGTTTACAGTGCCTGGAAGCCCTGATGCACCCATTCTCTCTTTCTCTCTCTCCCTCTCTCTCTCTCTCTCTCTTTCTCTGTCACTCTCAAATAAATGAATAATAACCAAAAATTTTTTTTAAAAACTATTCAATATAAAAGAAACTGGACTTCTGGTTAAGACAGCAGCATAGGTACCACCTCAAAGCAGCTTGGTGGAGGAGCCAAAAAAAACCAGCAAAATACACACTTTTACTAAAAAGTGAGGCAGGCAAATAGGGAGTTGAAATGGCAGTGGAGAAGTAGGAACGAACCAGAGCATGCAGAGCCCACACAGGCCAGCAGAAGCGGCTCTGGCAGGTCTGTGCATTGACTGTGGCAGTGGTGCCAGCCTGCTGCCAGGCTCAGCTTGAGCCGCAGGAAAACCAGGTGAGGGGATTTTCCACTCAAACCAGTGATCTCTTCAATCTCAAGAAATGTGAGGAAAGAACGATAGTGTATAATGGAGGAGCAGATCACAAGGTAGAAGAACATGTGGAACAGTGAGAGAACTAGACAGCATCAGCTCCCTCCCCCTCCCCGACAGCCAGTGCCCAGCTCCAGTGAACAGAGCAGCAGTCCAGGAACCCAGCCAAGCCTACCTGAAAAACCAGTGGGTCTCAAGCAGGAGCAAATAACTGAGACCAAAATCATCCCAAAAGGTAACTGGGATTATACCAGGTCAGTACCCATCTAATAAACCTGGTATATAGGCCTGAACCAGAAGTGCTAATTGCACCTTACATATAAGGATAAATTATATGTTAAATCTGATGGATGATCAGATTTGCCATTCTTAAATAAGCTGTATTTTGGGCTTGTTATCTGTTGCTTCTTGATTTATAGTGGCTTTGTTTCCTCTTCTGTTATGGACTAGGGAAGGGTCTCACCTGGTCACAAGCTGACTAGGAAACCTCTACAGACCAGAAATCTTTTTTTTTTTTATGGTTTTTACAAATATTGTTTATTTCCATGAAGCTGGTACAGACAGTGTCCATTGAAAACCCATGTCCCAGGCCAAGAAGTACAAATAAAATCAAAAAGAACAGTGTTCTTGTATACACTTCGGCATGAGTAACTTTAGTAGCTGCTAATGAAAATTAGAACTTCTCTGGATCTTCTGACAGGATCTCTTTCATGTTAAAATGCTTTCTTTCTCAGTAAAGCCATCTTTGGAGTTAGTCATGACCTCATTGTGTCTGTCACTTGACTCCAAACTTGATACTCTTCTTTTGGTCCAGACCCTCAGATTTTAAAAGTAGCTTCAAGTTGAGGAAAAGTCATTTTCCCACAGTTCAGTTCTCTGAAAAACTTCCATCTCCCACTGAAAATCATAGTCCAGGAGTGAAGCAATCTCATGCTACAGCTTCAGGGCCAACTGGAAGGTCATTATGAATGTTCAAATTGGTCGATCTACTTATCACCACAAACCTGAAAATGCAGTCCTGAAAAAGGAGCCTCTCTGAGCACACATGGAGTTTTAACAAGGAGAAGGCAACATGAAGGGGGCTGAGGTCTGATCACTAAAAATCAGCTCAATGAAAACAACCAGTGATGAATATTGAACACTAGGATTCAAATCACGGTATGTTCTAAAGAGGTGGAGTGCCCGTATTCAATCTTGTTTTGAACACCACATTACAAAAGAACTAGTTTTTTAAAAATAAAAAAGGATTGAGGGGAAAGAAAAAATAAAAATAACTAAACCCTTGAGTGACCCCCCGTTTGTTCCTGATAAACTTCAATCACATCTTCTTCCTCCATTCCCAGTTCTTTTGGAGTATGATTATCAGCAATCCTCTGACCTTCAAAGAGAAACCTGAGTGAATTCATTGGAACGCCCTGTCTTTGACAGTATGATTCTTTGAGTTTCTTGAGATGTGTTGTCATCTTCACTTTGAAGTGAATCTCACTGCTATCCTGTCCAATAACTTTTAGTTTAATGCATTCTCCTTCCTTCTTATCACCCAAGTCCTCAGTTGAAGGTTTTGCCTCCTGGTCAGACATGGTGACAGCCGCTTCGCCCAGGGGTGTCTCCGCACAGGAGCGGGTCTCGGGCACCGAGAAGCTGGCTCCGGGGTTTACAAAAATCGGTCGCTCTTCCCTACGGCACAACACGGCGGCTGCCCAGACCAGAAATCTTAACCCCCCTGTTGTCAAAATTACAGAAGTGGGTGAGGCACCACACAGCCTAAGGGATAGACAGAGGATCTGATTGTCACAATACCTTCTCTTGGATAAATACTCTGTGTTGTTTTTCATTGAAAGTGTATATTGTTTAGTTAAGTTTTAGAAACTATCTATATTTGTTTCCACTCAGCCTACATGAATACTCTAATAGCAGGCAAACCTAGAGTCACTTTTGTAGATACTCCAAGAGCCCTGAGAGCCACATCTAGCACCTTAAGCTCCTACCTGAAGATACATAACACAAGATTGATGGAAACATCTAATATGTTCAAATATGTTCAAAGAACTCAAAGAAGAAATCAAAGGAAGCAAAAAAGACACAAGACACCAATTTAATGAAATACAGAGGTCAATACTAGACATAAATAAGGAAACAGAAATAATAAAGAAAAATCAGTTACAATTACTAACAATAAAGAACACAGTTAATGAAATAAAAAAACTCTGTAGAAAATCTCACCAGCAGAATGGATGAAGGAGAGGACAGAATGTCTAAGCTAGAAGACCAGGTAGCATATCTAGTACAGTCCAACAAAGAGAAAGACAAACTTATAGAAAAGGATGAATGGGAATTTCAAGATATTTGGGACACTATGAGAAAGTCAAACATAAGAATTCAGGGCATAGTAGAAGGAGAAGAATTTCACTCCAAAGGCATAGTAGTCATTTTCCACAAAATCATAGAAGTAAACTTCCCCCAAATTGGGAAAGAGGTGCCAATGCAGATACAGGAAGCCTGTAGAACCCAAGCCAGACAAAACCTGGAAAAACCTCTCCTTGCCATATTATAATCAAACTACCAAACACACAAACCAAAGAAAAATATTGAAAGCAGTTAGAGAGAAAAATCAAGTTACCTACAAAGGCAATCCTACCAGGATTACAGCAGATTACTCAACACAAACTTTAAAAACCAGAAGGACATGGAGTGATCTATTCCATGTTCTGAAAGATTAAAACCTGTCAACCAACGTTACTTAATCCTGCAAAGCTATTCATTAAAATAGATGGAGAAATAAGGACATTCTACAACAAAAGCAAGCTAAAGGAGTATCTACAGAATATACTTGAAAGAATCCTCCATGCTGAAGAAAAAGAAAAGCACACATCTAAGAAACCAGATAAAAAAACAAAAAAAATACTCAAACACTAGTTAACACAATAGAGCAAAAGTAAAACCAGAAGAACTACAAAAAAATGGCAAAAATTAATATACACCTTTCAATAATATCTCTTAATATCAATGATTTCAATGCACCAACCAAAAGACATAGGTTTGCAGACTGGGTTACAAAGCAGGATCCTTCAATGTGTTGCCTCCAAGAAACCCACGTTTCTAAAAAGTATGGACAGTATCTTAGGGTGAAAGGTTGGAAAATGGCGTTTCAAGCAAATAGACCTAGAAAACAAGCAGGGGTTGCTATCCTAGTATCTGACAAGGTAGACTTCAGTCCAACAATAGTTAGGAAAGATAAAGAAGGCCACTTTATATTGATTAAAGGCATCCTCCAACCAGGAGGACATTACAATCCTAAGCATATATGCACATAACATAGGGGCTCCCAAATTCATCAAACAAATGCTATTAGAACTAAGGTCAGAGATAACACGAAACACAGTGATAGTGGGTGACTTCAACATCTACTCTCCTCAATTGAAAGGTCTTCCTGGGAAAAAATAAACAGAGAGGCATCTGGAATAAATGAAGTCATAGAAGGAATGGACCTAACAGATATCTACAGGACATTTCATCCAAATGCTGCAGAATATACATTCTTTTCAGCAGCACATGGAACATACTCTAAAATAGACCATATATTAGGACACAAAATAAATCTTAACAAATACAGGAAAGTTGAAATAATTGCTTGCATTCTATCTGACTACAACGGAATCAAACCACAAATCAATAGCAAGAAAGGTTATAGAGCATACACAAAATCATGGAAATTAAACAACACAGTACTAAATGATGAATGGGTCAATGAAGAAATCAAGAAGTAAATTAAAAATTTTATAGTGTCAAACAATAATGAGAACACAACATACCAAAATCTCTGGGACACAATGAAGGCAGTTCTAAGAGGTAAGTGTATAGCTTTAAGTGCCTATATTAAGAAATTTGAAAGGTCACAAGTAAATGACCTAATGCCTCACCTTAAAGTCTTGGAAAAAAGAAGAGCAAGGTAAAACAAAAATCAATAGATGGGAAGAAATATTAGAGATTAGGGCAGAAATTAATGAAATAGAAACCAAAAAAAAAAAAAAAAATGATACGAAGAATCTATGAAACAGGGAGTTGGTTCTTTGAAAGGGTAAACAAGATTGACAAACCATTAGCAAGTCTGACCAAAAGAAAGAGAGAAGAGACAAAAATTAATAAAATTAGAGATGAAAATGGTAATATCAGAACAGATGCCAGAGAAATTCAAAAAGTCATAGGGACATACTATAAAAGCATATACTCCACAAAGTATGAAATATGAAAGACATGGATGTTTTTCTTGGTTCATGTGACCTACCTAAATTAAATCAAGATGAGATTAATCACTTAAATAGACCTATAACAAACATGGAGATCTGAAAAGTTATCAATAATCTCCCAACTAAAAAAAGCCCAGGCACAGATGGATTCACTGCTGAATTTTACCAGACCTTTAAGGAAGAGCTAACACCATTGCTTCTTAAGCTTTTCCAGGAAATAGAAAAAGAAGGAATTCTACCAAACTCCTTCTATGAAGCCAGCATCACCCTGATACCAAAACCAGGGAAAGATAGAACAAAAAAAGAAAATTACAGACCAATCTCCCTCATGAACATAGATGTAAAAATTCTCAACAAAATATTGGCAAACAGAATACAAGAATATATCAGAAAGATCATTCATAGTGACCAAGTAGGCTTTATCCCAGAGATGCAAGGATGGTTCAACATACACAAATCAATAAATATAATACATTTCATAAATGGACTGAAGGACAAAAAACACATGATTATCTCATTAGACACATAGAAATCATTTGATAAAATCCAACATCCCTTCATGATAAAAGTCCTACAGAGACTGGGAATAAAAAGAACATATCTCACTATAATAAAGGCTATTTATGAATCCTACAGCCAACATATTACTCAATGGGAAAAACTGGTAGCTTTTCCACTAAAATCAGGAAAAACACAAGGGTGACCACTGTCCCATTTTCATTGAATATAGTACTGGAAGTCTTAGCCATAGCAAAAAGGCAAGAGACACACATAAAAGGGATACAAATTGGAAAGGAAGAGATCATGTTATCATTATTTGCAGATGATATGATTCTATATAATAAGGACACTAAAGACTCTACCAGCAAACTGTTAAAGCTGATAAACACCTACAGCCATGTAGCAGGATAGTAAATAAATACTCAGAAATCAGTAGCCTTCCTATATGCTAGCAACAAACACACAGAGGATGAAATCAAAGAATCACTCCCATTCACAATTGCAACATAGAAAATAGAATACCTTGGAGCAAACCTAACCAAGGAAGTAAAGGATCTCTACAATGACCACTATCACACACTGAAGCCAGAACAACAATGGACACTGCAAGTCTTGTGTTTGGCCAGCCAGGCCAAATAACCAATGAGCCAATGGGTGCAATAGTAGCATGTCAGTCATAGTGGAAACCAACTGCCCTCTATTTGGACTGGAGGCCCGTAACAAGGGAGGGAATACAGTCCTGATACTAAAAACACACAGTAAGGTAGTCATGAGGCCTAAGGGTATAACATCTGCTACTCTTTGCCTAAATGTATATACTTTGCTTATCAAACTACCCAGTAAGCTCTTCTCTTAATTTTCATACCCATGTATTAATGCTACTCTCATTTTTGGTAGAGAAACTTCTCTTTTCAGATAGTAGTTGACCATGGGATGACTCAGAAGGCACCATGGTGCTCGGAAGAAGTGACATAGGAGTGCTCAGCACTGCAATATCTCTATCACACCTTTCAAGGCTCAGGGTCCATTGCAGAAGATGTGGCAGAAAGAATGTAAGAGCCAAAGGAAGGGTATGACTCCTTACAACGTGCTCCTCCTGACACACAATGGCCTGGATATCTATGACCTCATAGTGCCTGACACTACCTACACAAGACCATCATAATAGGAGGTAAAAGGTCTTGACATCAAAATACAAGAAAGACTGATTGAGAGGGGGAGATGATATGATGTAGAATGGAGTTCCAAAGGGGTAAGTGGAGGAGGGAAGGAATTACCATAGAATATTTTTTACAATTATGGAAGTTGTAAATAAAAATTAAATTAATTAAAAAAAATAACTCTCCTCACATGAGAATTGATTCCAACTATATCTAATTCTTATCATTAGATTTGATATTTTGAGGCTGCTAAAGGAAAAAGTAGGTGAAATATTTTAACACATAGGTATAGATAGGCTAGGACTTTCTGAATAGAGCTTTACTCAAGAAATAAGGACAATAACCAACCGATAGGACTTCATGAAATTAAATAGTTCTTGTATGGCAAAGGACACTGTTAATAGAGACAAGAGTGAGTCTATAGGATGTGATAAATTTTTACCAGCTGTACATCTGAAATAGGTTTAATATCTAGGAAATACAAAGAACTACAAAACCCAAATGATACATTATCAAGCAACCAAATCAGAAAATGGGATATGAAACTAGAGTTCTGTAAAGATGAATTTCAAGTGAACTATACTCATTTTTTAAAAGTTCAACATTATTAGCTATCAGGCAAAAGCACATTAAAACTAAGTTTAGATTCCATCTAAGTCTGATCAGAATACTAGAAATCTAATGACAACACATGCAGGTGAAGATATGGGAAAACAGGAAGCATTATCCAATAGTATAAACTTGTACAACCAGTATGGAAATCAGTGTGAAAGTTTTTGAGACAGCTGAAAATAGACCTAGTATATAATACAGATAAATAACTCCTGGGTATATAACACAAAGAGTACACTTTATTACAGAGATGCAAGTCCATCATTATTTATACCTACTCTGTTTACAATGGAAATGAAATCAATTGATGAATTGATAAAGAAGATGTGGTACATTTATATAATGCAGTTCTACTCAGTGGTAAGGAAAAATGAAATTATGGAATTTGTAGGGAAATGGATGGATCTGGAAAAGATTGTACTAAGTGAGGGTCAGAAATTCATGCATCACATGTTCCCTCTTATGTGTGCATCCTAGTTATAAATGTTTAGATATGTATTTGAGCTGAAGTACAAGCCAAGAGTAATAATAATTATGAACTTCTAAAAGTCTCATGCAAGTATTTAGTAAGAGTGCTGTGAGCAATTCCTTTCGCTAGAGCATCTCCAAGTCCCAGGCCCATTTGTCACAGGTACACCAAAATGACAGGCATGCTGTGGAGAGTGATGGCATCCTCAACTCTCATTGAGACTCTGTGACAAATGGATCTTTCCTGCATTGCTGGAAGTGTAAACTGATATCCTTATTGTGGCGAACTGGTTTATTGCGCATGCCTTCACTCTGTGATACTGTACTCCAGGTAGACACAAAGTGGGTACATGCAGATCACACAGATGGATAAATAGATATGCACAACACCAACATAGCTATATAAGTTCATAAAGATAAACAATTATAAATTAGCATAATAACACTTTCCATGATAGCTAAAACTTGATATTAGTCAGTCAATAAAAATATAAGTAGGATGATATCAACATGTGTTTACATATAAAATATCTAATAAAAAATGCCAGAGATCAAGCTAAACAAATAAATCAGTTCACTGATTAGTTTTTGTAGCCAGAAAGTGAAACCTTAAAGAATAAGTAATATGAACAAATACTTGTGGTATGTAGTGACACAAATGGATTTCACACTAAAAATAAACTGAAGAGTGCATATTAGATTATATATATATATATATATATATATATATATATATATATATATATATATATATATGAAATCCTGCAGAGCCTGAGTAACAGAAATATCTGTGAGTGGAAAGTTCAAACCCTAATTTATCAAAGCCAAGACTGTAACTTACTGAGGGAGCTCAAATCAAGGAATTTAAGCATAAAATATGAAATAGTCATAGAACCCTTCTCATATGGAAGGTCACATTGACATAATATTTCATACAGAAACTAACCTTCACTCCCTTATCTGCAGAGACACAAGGGACAATCCAAGGGAACAGAGAAACTATATCAAAATACTAAGAGCTATATAGAGTAAATGTATAACCAACATTGTACTAAAGGGGAAAACTGAGAGAATTTTGTCTAAACTATGGAATGAGACAAGCACGCCTACCCTGGCAATTCTCATTCACTATAGTGTGTGAAGTCTTAGCATTATGAATAAGACAAATAAAAATATAGAAAGGATGAAAATAGAAAAGAAAGAAGTTAAATTAACCCTTTTCAAAGATGATATGATTCTATTCTTAAAAGCTTTCATGGAGCCTACAAGAACAATCTTAGAAATAATAACCATTTTCAGTACAGTTGTAGAGTGCAATGTTAACATACCAAAACTTTATATACCAATAATGAGTTTTCTGAGAGAGAAAATTGAATAAAACCCGCATTTGCAATGTCTCCAAAATTAATAAAGTACCAAGACATAATTTAAGGAAGTAAAAGACCTATACACTAAACTTTAAGCCACTGGAGAAAGGAAGTTGTAGACAATACTAGAATATGGAAAGACATTGCATACTCCTTTATTGATGGAATTAGTGCTGTGAAAATGGCTATATTATTAATATAATTTATAGATTCAGTGCAATCTATACCATAATTTCAAAGACATTCTCACAAAGCTAGAAAACTAACCCTACAGGACTGGGGAGATTTCTCAGTGGTTAAAGGTGCTTTCTTTCAAAGTCTGCCATCCTGGACTCAATTCTCCAGCTACTCATGCAAAGCTGGATGGGCATTAGCTTGCAGTAACAAGAGACCCGGGTTTGTGTATGTACATTCATGTACACACACACAAATACACAGACAAATAAATATATAAACATGTTTTTAAAAATCTATGAGAAAAAGGAAAACAACCCTAAAATTCATTTATAAAGTCAATGTATTATATCTGATGGCCTATTAGTGTAAAGAGCCATAATGTGAAATATAGCATCATATTGACACAGAACAGACATGTGGACCAATAGAGCATAATAGAAAAATCCAGGAAAAAAAAAAAAAAAACTACGGAGGTATGGCTAGATAATTATTGACAATGGTGTTTTGGGTGGTTTAAATTGATTCCCCCATCCCCCACCAGCCTGCAACTGATTCAGGAGTTGATTAAAAGCTTGTAATTTGTGCTGGTATCTGCTTCATCAGGAACCGAATACCAGCACAAAGGGGAAGGAGACCAACACAGAGAAAAGTCAACTCCTACCAAATCAGAGAGCCAGAGCCTCAGAGGCCCCCAACACCTCAGCACTGAAGCAGACCAAAAATGAACCCAACATGGCTCAGGGAAATTTTGCAGAAGAGGGGGCGGAAAGAATGTCAGAGTCACATGTTGGGTCATGATATGCAGAGACATTTATAGTACCAATAAGGGTGGGCTAACTCCACAATGCACAACCCATTTACATCAACAAGGAGGGTCCAATGTGAGGGGGTAGATCATGGATGAGCCTAAACAATGGTACTGAACTGCCTGTATTTGCTGAAAATAAAACTAATAAATTAAATTTAAAAAAAAAAAAAAGCTTGTAATTTGAATCTGGGCGTGGTGGCTAATCCCAGCACTCTGGAGGCAGAGGTAGGAGGATCACCATGAGTTCACCGCCACCCTGAGACTACATAGTTAATTCCAGGTCAGCCTGGACTAGAGTGAGACCTTGCCTTGAAAAACAAAAACAAAACAAAAAAGAAAAGCTTGTAATTTGGATTTTCAACCACCTGTCCAGAGAAGTTGTCACTGGGCAGAATCCAGGATGTGGAGGCAGATTTGAATTCCAGCCTAAAGATATGCAGATTGCTTGATCTTTGCCTGGAGTTCCTGAAGTGTGTTTGCTGGTATCCGTATTGACTTTTCTCTCTCTAGGCATGTATCTGTAGGAGCAAGCCATCTTCTTCTGCCATTATGGAACTTCCCCTCTATCTGTAAACTTCAGTGAACCCCTTAATTCCAATAAACTGTGCCTTTTTTGGAGGTTCTCCCAGCAACACATGGCTGTTGACTACAGTGTCAAAAACATATACTGGAAAATGTCTTTTTAAGAAATGGTGCTTGCAAAACTGGTGAATTAAATCCATATTTCTTACCTTGCACCAAGACCAATTCCAAATGGGTAAAAGACCTTAACTTAAAACCTGAAATAATGTAATTTCCGTAGGAAAATGCTTAAAGATATAACCATGCACAAGAACTTTTCAGCAGGCTGATAATAATATGGAAAGTAGGCTCAAGTGCTGAGAAGTAGGAGTGTATTAAATTGAAAAGCTTCTGCATAGCTAAGTAATCTACCAGTAGGGTGAACATACAGGTTGGACAATGGGAGAAAACCTTTTCCAGCTATACCTCAGATACAGGATTAATATCTGGGCTATACAAAGAACTGCACAAAGTGAAAACTAAGGAAAAATCTCATCTCCACTTCCTCCTGCAGACATGACATGGTGATGATGGCTGTCTGCTCTTGTCTAAGTTTCCCTGCCATTATGTCAAAAAAAAAAAGTAAGCTGAAAATAAACCCTTTCCTTCCTAAAAATAAATAAATAAACAAACAAACAAGTCAACTTTGTACAATATAATTTGTGATTTTGTTACCATTCCTAATACTTTCAGATCCAAAAAAAAAAAAAATCTGTCATTCTCATCCCCTTTCTTTTGACAATTTGTCCCAAAGTATTGCAGTCATCTCTGGTTGCTGGGACAAGCACCCTGCCAGAAGTAGCATATAGGAGGAAAAAGGTTAGTTCAGGCTTTCAGAGTCCAGGGGAAGTTCCATCATGTCAGGGGAAGATGGCTCACTCCAGCATGTTTCACAGCAGAGTGAGAGAAAAGCCAACACCAGTAAACACCAACAGTCAGAGCTCAAAATGGATTTTAACACACTTAGTAAGTCTGGGCTGAAGATCAGCCCTCAGTGACCCACCCCCACACCAGGAATCTGCCTGCTGGGAAACATTTTGCAAACTCAATCTTAATAAAAAATGCCTGAGATGTCGGGCATGGTGGCGCTCACTTTTAATCCCAGCACTCGCAAGGCAGACGTAGGAGGATCTCCATGAGTTCATGGCCACCCTGAGACTACGTAGTGAATTCCAGGTCAGCCAGGGCCAAAATGAGAACCTACCTAAAAAAAAAAAAAAAAAAAAAAAAAAAAAAAATGCCTGAGACTATGGCGTAATACATTCCAACAACCACACAATGGGAGGAACATTTTAGGAGTAGCTTGGAGTATATCTTTGCTCATCTTCATGATTGAAATGCAAAAAGAGGCTCACAAACAGGATTTTTTTTAGTCAATGCTTGTACTGCAATGTTGCCTCTTGAATATTGCTGTTCTCTTCCATTCAAGACACTAACTTCATTAGAATTTATCATTTTTACCTTGTTCATATATTACCAAATAATAGCATAAAATAATAATAAATTATCTCAAATGATGAAAATTAACTCGGGCTGAAGGTAGGAAATGTTACTCTAAGCAAATATCATGTAAAGTAACATTTGAAGCAGTTAGCAATCAGGAAAAAAAATGAGTCAAATTAACCTTTGCAAACAGGCTAAACACATTGACCAAGCCCAGCCAAGGAACATCAGGGTAGTTTAGAGCTTATACTGTCATCAAAGGGAATGAATCAGTGAAGGAGCGAGGTGGGGAGGAGAAATTGTATCTTCAGGCAGACAGGTGGGCACCTTAGCACCAAATCATGGTGGCTCCATTTTCTACATGTTTACATGTTGGGTACTTGGCTTAGCTGGTAAGCATTGACTTCATTTTTCCTTCCAAGTCCTATTCTCCAAATATTTTTACAGGAGATACCCTGTTGTCACGTGTGTGTATAATCCAGAACTCTGTGGTCAGTTATAACCTCTTTCCTGTTTGCATTTGGTAATACTTTCAACAGGGTTAAAATATCATTTTGATTTCAAAATATAAAATATGCAAGTAGATTTATGTGTGGAAGTAGTAATCAACTATGTTTCTATATTGACTTCATCCATCAAGCCATAACCCCATTTGTGATATTAATGAAATATCAAATATTAATGGAAAAATGATAAAAGATTCATATCTTATGGAAATTCAATGCCACGATTAGTGAAATAGCATTGGGAGTAATGTTTCTTCAGTCAATATAGAAACATAGTACTTCAGTATCTAAAAACAGATTACATTAAAAAAAAAAGATTACCACTTCATTACATAAAAAATAGACTATGATTTTAGGGTAAAGCTTTTTTTTTTTTTTTCAGGGTAAACAGAATATTTCTGCCCTACCTGTCTTCTGTCCATTCTGTCTTTCTCTCTTTTTAAGAGTTACATCTTTTAATTAGCTAATAAAGGAGTTGGATTGGGTAGTCCTATTTCATGCCATCTTTAGTTTTGTGCATTCCTCCCCTCCTCTCCTGTCTTTATCCTGTCCTCCATACACTCCCCCTCCCTGTATTCTGCCCCTACACTAGCCTGTCTATGATCCCCTCCCCTGATTCCTCGCCAATTTTCCTCTCTTCAGGACTGAGTCCATCTTCCTAACAAGTGCTATATATGCTTACTATAAATTATAAATAAATCAAGCAATTCCATGTTAAGATCTTCATATAAAAACATGCTGTATTTGTCTTTCTAAGTCTGGGTTACCACACTTTGTATAATTTTTTCCAGGTCCATCCATTTTCTTGCAAGTTTCCTAATTTCATTTTTCCTTACTGTTGACTATCACTCTGCTGTATATGTAAACTACATCCTCATTATCCATTTGTCCCTTGATGGGCATATGGCTACTTCTATTTTCTACCTTTTGTGAACTGAGTAGCAAAAAACATGGCTGAGAAAATATCTTTATAAAGTAAAGTATATCATCTTTATGGTATATACCCAAGAGTGACATAGCTGGGTCATATGATTGATCAATTTTTAGAATTTTTTGAAAGGGATTATGTTATGTCTGCCATTGTCTATTAATATGATGTTTTATATTTATCAATTTCAGTATGTTGAAGCATTCCAGCCTCCCTAGGTTTAAACCTACTTGATGGAGGTAGATAACATTTCTGATGCATACTTTGATTCAATTTGCAATAATTTATTGATAATTTTTATTTTTTATTTATTTATTATTTTTGTGACACATGTCATCAGAAATATTGTTCTATAATTTTCTTTTCTTGTGTCTCTGCATTGTTTTAGTATTTGTGTAGTTCTTGCTTCATAATGTTAATTCAGAACAAAATAGAGTCACCTAGGTACCAACAAGTGGGCAACAGAGACATAAGAAAATAGGTCCTTCACTGTGTATTATAGGTATTGACTTGTGTTTTCATTCTCATTTGGTTCTAGGAAGTTTTTGATCTCATTCCAAATGTTTTCAAAGGGCCATTTAATGCTCAATTTTTTGTCTAAGTTCTTGGAATTTGGGTATTTTCTGTTGTATCTCTTACTGATATTTCATTTTATTGCATTGTGCCATGATATAAGAAGTTATCCCAGTTTTTCTAAATTTGTGAATACTTACTTTGGGTCCCAATATATAATATATTGTGTATTCTGCAGAGCTTGGATGTATCCAAATATATGACATAATGTGTATTATGTCCTAATTTATGATATAATATGCATTCTGTAGAACTCTGGTAGTATGTTCTGTAGATGTCTGGTAAGTCCATTTGATCTATGATGTCATTTAGTATTATTGCTTCTCTATTTTCTGTTTAGATGGTATGTCTATTGATAATAGTAGGGTATTATTATCTAGTTGGGGTTCATGTATGATTAAATGTCTAGTGGATTTTTCCCTATAAAATTTAATGTGTCTGTATTTGGTGCATATGGGTTCAGGATTGTAATATCCACTTGGCAAATTGTTCCCTTGATTTGTACAACATGTCCTTCTTTATCTCTTTCAATTATGTTTGGATAAATGCTTACTTTTTAAGATATTAGTATAGTCACACCTGCTTGCTTCCTACTACCACTTGCTTGGAATATCCTCTTATATCCTTTCACCCTAACAGTATATGTCTTTAATGACAAGGTGAGTGTCTTGAAGATAGCAAATGGGGAGATCCTATTTTCTGATCCAGCCTGTTAATTTGTCTTTTGATTAGGAAGTTGAGTCCATTGATATTAAGGGTTATAGTTGAATGATGTGTTAATTCCCATCACATAAAAAATTGTGGACTTTGATGTTTTCTTGATTATCATTTGCTTTTATAATAACTGGAAGACACATATGTGATGCCAATTTGTTTTACTTGGTTATTATAGATATAAGTGTAAATCTCAAAACTATGAATAGAGGTCAGTAGCAGAAAATTTTCTCAGCACTAGAGAAAGAAAGAAAGTGACAGAGATGAGGAGACAGAGACCAAATATGTGGGCCCTGCAGTTCAGCCATTTTGGTTCATGATATTAACTCACATCTATACTTTGCTCTCCATAAATGTGCCTTGTGGCCCTTTCAGATGTGATTACCCTGAAGTCCTGTTGGTGTCATAGTAAGGTTGCAGGAAAGCAGACGTCTGGAATAGTCCCAATTTTCTCTCTGTTTAATAGGGCCTGTATCCGAACTCTACTTGTGTTTCTACAAGAAAACACATTCTATTTTCTCCATTTCTGGGTTTCACTGCCTACAGCATGTCCAGAGCATGTCATTGCATTATGAATTCCTGTAGCAATGGGTTCTCTTCCAAAATAACAAATAAAGCTGGAGATGGAAGGAGAGTAGGTAACTCCATAGTTTCCCTTTTAAGCTTCACTATTGTTTTCTGGCCTCTTTGCCTCCTGTGTGCTGGCTATGTCATGGAGACAACTTGATGATTGCTTTTGACTTTTTCTCAGAGCAAGGAGGAAACCCTCATAATGAATTTGATGGGTTCACATAGATAAAGCCCTTAAACCTACGTCTTTTCTAAATCCTTAAGACTATTAGTTCCTTAACCTTACATTCAGACTCCAGTCCAGCTACTCCTAAAAATAACCCACATCTCACCATCAGTGCTGGCCTCTTATGGTTGTGCTCCAACTAAATTCACTTCTCTGCCCACAATGGCAGTGGGAGAGTACCATGATCATTTAGGGTGTTAAATCAGCATTTTAGTGCTTTCTGAAATCTCTGGCATCATTCTTTATAATTACAGACCGTTTTGCAGGAGTCGAGAATGCATCAGCAGTTTCTGGCTCTTTCTATGAAGGGAACTATGTGAAGGATGAAAATCCAATCATTTGAAGGACCTTTTTCCATCAGTATGTGGACACACATTTTGCTGAAATATTAAATAAGTTGAAACATTAGCCTTATTAAAACAGCTCAGTTCTATATAGTGTTATCTCTTATAAATGTCTCTGAACCAGTTTCCTCTTCAAATTGGGTTGTCTATCACTTCTATAAACAATTTCACACATTTGAATAATATTCTTAGAAATTCATAAGTTAAGATCATTTTTCTCACTTCCAAAACATGTATTTTCATAAAACTCATCCTCAAATTTGAAATGCAAACAGAATATTTTCCTAATATTTGCTTGCTTCTTGGCAAATGGCTTCAGAAATACTATGTTATGCAAATTCAGTAAAAGCAACAGAATAGGTGTTAGCTATTTAATAAGCAGCTTTATTGAGGATAAATAGAAAATTCATATGTTCCCACATTATAAATTGAATGAAGCACTTATGCAATTGTATATGATACATCTGATGCAGAATTCATTCTGGAGAAGTCAGCCTATAGCACCCATCCTTCCTTTAGCAAATGTCATGTCACATGGCAGACCAAAATGAGAACAGGCAGAAACAATGTTCAACATCATCTTTAATTTTGTTGCTTCTCAGCCTATGGGCTAAGATCAAGCATGGAGATTATTTGGAATTTTACTTTGATAGGCACATCTATTCCTTTGTAATGTGAAGACATTTGATAGCATTTTGATTCACTTATTGCAATAGCCTACAATAATTAAATCTCAAAAGAAAATATAATTACTTATTCAAACTAAATTTATTAGTTCCCCTACAATACTAAATGCAATAAAGTTTAAAATCTTTATATTGTATTTCAGGGTTGTTTAAATATTCCAGAATATAATAAGATTTAACTTTTCTCTAAGAAGGGTATAATTATAAAAAGTGCAAAATATAGTCTAGTGGTATTGGCTCTAGGAATTAAAGGTTAGTCATAATTAAGAAAGTTAAGAAATATGTTGGTATGTTTGTCTGTCCTTGTCACTCTCAAAACACTGTTCCTACAGTCACATAGCAGGCACTTGAAAAATAGCACTATTAAATGTTCTCCAAAGACTCACATGTTTAAACTCTTTTTATATTAATTTTATTTTATATTTGTTATAACAGGTTATTCTCTATTATTCCCTCACCCCAGCTCCCATTACCATGTACACTCTCCTCAGTAGGGTTATGATATTCACTGAAAAGTCATGAAGGCCTCAATCAGTCCCTTTGGGGCAGCTGGGGACTGTGCTTCAGGATATTTCTACCCACTCTGTGGCTCTTACAACCTTTTGGCCCCTTCTTTCACAATGTTCCCTGAGCCAGAGCAGACTTACTGGCAGTCTAATTTAGTGTTCAGTACTCTGTACCCTCTGCATTTCTGTTTTGATTGATCACTATGTTTGTCACCATCAATCTGGGGCTGGTTGTCAGGTCAGCAGTATGAGCAGTGTTCATGTCTTCATTTCCCCTGCATCATGGCAGATATGGTAAAGGTGCCCATTTCATGGTGGGCACTTGGGTAACTTCTTGTTTTATCAATGGTTAGGCTATTGATTTGGGATCTTTCTGTCTTTTTTATGAAGGCATTGAGTGCTATGAATTTTCCCCTGAGGACTGCCTTCATTGTGTTCCACAAGTTTTGGTATGTTTTATCAATGGACCTTTGTTCTCTCACATTTTCTCTGCCATCTGTGAAATAAAGCAGATTCTCCAAACAAGAGTGACAGGCTTGAATTAAAGGAGGGCATGCGAATTGTGTGATTTCATTTGTTTGTTTATTTATTTATTTTTGTTGTTGTTCAAGTCAACACTTCCTCCCAGAGAAGAAAACGGCCTTCTCTCTATCGTCTGAGTGTCCTGACAATGGATCCTGACTTGGTTCACAGTACCAGATATAAGTTCTTTCCCATTGAGCTGGCTTCATATCCAATCAGAAAACAGTTGGTTACCTGCAGCAGTGTGCCACTATTTCTCAAGTGTGTGCTTCTTGACAAGATGGTTTATTTCATAGTCTGTAGGATCTCCTGCTTATTCATGCCATTGTGACCGTTTCCTCCAGTGTCTCCCATAGGGCTTTCCAGCACTATGAGGGCTAGTCAGGTGGAGGTAGTTCCTTTTCAGTTCTAGTGTGTTATTCCAACATCCAGTGACCGCAGGCAATGGTGTCATCAGCAATAGGGCAGTCTATCTTTTAATTTTGGCAGGTACTCAAGCATTGGCAATAGGCTGCAATGTTTTGTTGATCTCATGGTTATGCCTAGCCAACAGTTCCCAGGTGGGGGGGCAATTTTGGCCCTGGGAATTTATTGGCCAAATTCCATAATTTTAAACATAAGCTTTGTCCACCTTCTGTCTGGATTGTCTGCCCAACCACTTTATTGGTGGCTATACCTAAATTTTGTTTGAATTCTTAATCCCCAGTTGGTGGGGGTGTTCAGTAATGTCAGAGAACCTCTAAGAGATGGAGCCTTGATGGAGTAAGTGTGCATCTGGGAGTTGGTCTTCAGGTGTCATTGTCTGACCCTACTGCTGTTGCTATGTCATCCCTGCTGATATGATGATGGGACACTGGTTCCAGGTCCCTGCCAATTATTTTCCTGCTATGCTGCACTTTTATTCAAAACTGTAGACCAAAACAAACCCTTTCCTGTGTTAACCTGTCTCTGGTCAGGTGTTTTGTCCCAGATGTGAGAAGGAAAGCTGTGTTTGGAAATGCTGAAAACAAATGAGCAAAAAGAAAAACACAAACATATATTGCCAAAATTTACTTTGTAAAATTTCTGGAAAATAGTCAAAATTTTACAAAACTAAATGAATATCTTATCAATGCACAGGAAAATAGAACATGATAGGAGGATTTTGTTATTTTAGTTCAGTCACAGTTCATCCCACATCCCTGGCAAGGCAGAGGTCTTGAAGATGTTAGTGTGAGTCTATACTAAGGAAGAAGGAAAGTGAATGAATAACTGCCAAAACAATTTTAAAAAAACAGAATAAATTTGGAAGACTAATTCTATCCAACCTGAAAAAAAAGAACATTGTCAAATTACAGTAATCAAAGCAGAGGGTTCTTGGCAGAAGGACCAGCATATACACTTAGGAGTAGGAAGAGGAACAAGAAATGAAAATTAAATGTATATATTCATAGCTGGGAGAATTTTCTTGAGTGCTAAGGCCATGGAATGTAGAAAAAAATAGTCTTTTATCAAACGGTGTTAAGAAGCCTGGATATTATTATTGAAAAGAATGAAGTTATGCTCCTACCTCAAATTTTAAACAGAAATTATCCAAGTATTGGTTAACTAACATAAATGCAAATTCTCAAAATAATTAATTCAGAAAAAAAATCACAGGGCAAATCTTCAAGCCTTTTTATTTGGTAATGACACTGAAATCAAGGGAAAAGAGAAAAAATATACAAATGGGACACAATTAAACACTGTCATGTGCACAACAAAAATCAAAAATGTGAGAGGAATCCTTAAGAATGAGAGTAGATATTTGCTAGTGATATAGGTAAAAAGAATACAATATCAGCAGTATGTAGTTCCTATTACTCATTAACAGAAAGGCACACAATCCAATTTTAAAAGCTACAAAAAAGATCTAAATATACAGCACACTAAAACAATATACAGGGGTATGAAAACACAAGAAAGATCAACATATGAGCAAATTAAAACAATGAGATGCCAAGGGAACACCTGTTGTGTCTACAGTTCAAAACATACAAAAGACTACATTCTGGAAAAGACATGAAACACTAAAACTCTTGCCCATTGATGGTGAAAATGAAGAATGGATTAGGAATTTTAGAAGATAATTTTGGAATATCCCATAAAGCTAACCATAATATTCTTATAAGATTGTACTCCTTACGATTTTCTTAACTGAGTAAACACAAATACTTACACAAAAGTACTTAGAACATATTTACTCAAAGTTTTAAAAACTTTGTAATCAAATTCCCTTAAACAGGTAGAAAGAAAACTAAACTGTCATATATATGTGCAAAAGAATAATATTAAGTAATAAATAGAAAAAAATCAAGCCATGAGAAAAACAATCATAACTTAAATGAAATAAACCAGTTTATAAAATTCTACATACTATATGGTTTGACTATATAGATACAATAGAAAATGTAAATTTTAGAGTATGGTTAATGGTGGCCAGGGTCTCAAGGAGGAGGAAACATCATAATGACATTTGACAAAAGCTGCATAACTGACCAAGGCAAAGAACTTACCTTAGTATAAACTGTGGACTGGTTTCATCAAACGTATATGCATATTAATTTACTGATTCTAAGACATGAGGCACATTAATAAAAGCTGTTAATAGTAACAGACTTTGAGGGACAATTGGGAAGAAAGAATACTAGTACTTGCTAAACTTTGCTCAAGTTTTCTAATAATATAATACAAAACAAAAGCCATTACATAGGAGTGAAATGATGCCCACTCCTAGTATCGTTGCAGGTGTGACCCAGCCACAAAGGCATGAGAGAGAAAGGTAGGAGTATAACTTCATTCTTTTGAACAATAATATCCAGGTTTCTTAACAACATTTGATAAAAGGCTATTTTTTCTTTTCTACATTCCATGGCCTTAGCACTCCAAAAAATTGGACAAATGATGAAAAATCTTACTTAAAGGGATGGAGAGATGGCTTAGTGGTTAAGCGCTTGCCTATGAAACCTAAGGACCCTGGTTCAAGGCTCGATTTCCCTAGGACCCACGTTTGCCAAATGCACAAGAGGCCACACACGTCTGGAGTTCCTTTGCAGTGGCTGGAGGCCCTGGCGTGCCCATTCTCTCTCTGTCTTTCTCTCTCTGCCTCTTTTCCTCTCTCAAATAAATAAATAAAAATAAAATATTTAAAAAATATATTTAAAAAAGGAAAATACTACATAAATATTAACTCAGGGTACTTACTAGTAAAATGCAATCCCTCTACAGTTTGACGATATGTTTTGATCATTCTTTTTTAAAATGATTTTTATTTGTTTTTATTTATGGGCCTCTAGCCATTGCAAATGAACTCCAGATACATGTAACACCTTGTGGGTCTGGCTTTACATAGGTTTAAGGGAATTGAACCTGGAACCTTTGACTTTGCATCTAAATGCTTTAATAAGTAAGACATCTCTCCAGGCCCCTGTTTTGATGGTTCTTCACCTCTGCCTGGAGATGATGGAGTAGACAATGAAACAGCACTGCGTGATCCTCTGTAAGTATGCCCCTGCAATGACTACAATGATTGTTGTTTGTTTTTCTTAGATGAGAAAAGATATGATATCTAAAGATACATATAGAAAAAATACTCAAAGAATTCATTTTCACAGTGTTTATTTGGATTTGTAATTTTGGTCAGATTTCTATATATCCTATAAATGACACAAAATTATGAGAATGAAGAGTAAATACTCCTATAAGTAATATTTGCTCACCACGATGACAATTTGAATTAATAATAAAAATGACTTCTGTATAGGTTTAGCTACTCTTGCCATTTTGAATTGCATTATGGTAGTCTTGAGAAATACTGCTATTACTCACATCATGTGATTTCAATTAAAAACAGTTTAAAGAATAACAGTTTCATATTTTCCACTTTTAAGTGGTTCCAGGTTACCACATTAGGTTATATCGTAGATTACAAAATAATGTGAGGAAATGTATTTGTACCTCAGAAGAAGCCATTTTTGAAAGGACAAATATGATTTGGTGACAAGATGTTATAAAGTTGTGCAGGACTTATTGTCTCAGCTGTTCTTAAATATATGAAGAAGTATGATTTGGTGGCATACACCTTTAATCGCAGCACTTGGGAGGTAAAGGTAGGAGAATCACTGTGAGTTTGAGGCTAGCCTGAGACTACATAGTGAATTCCAGGTCAGCTTGGGCTAAAGAGAGATCCTACTTAAAAAAAAAAAAAAAGATAATGATAGGATATGTGTAAAGGAGATTAAAAACAAAGACAAGCAATTTTTGCTCTTAGAAGATAAATAATTTCCTTATGCACACTTATTTCTGAACTTTTAAAATCACTAAACTTTACAGTGACTTAATGGGAACAAAAGACAAGATGCAATACTCTGGCTCCCATTGTGAAAAGAAGAAACACTAAACTTATTCATGGAGAGTTTATCTGTGGACAGGAAAATGTAGTAACAGAATCAAAAGAGAGCAAATCAGGGTACAGATTTTAAATAGAAAATATTTCCTGACTTATAGATTTTCAAGGAAAATGTGCACTTACATATAACAAGTGGTGATATAAAGGTATTTTTCTTTCATTTTTGCATGTGTAGTATGCAGGTATGTGTGTATGTTAAGTGCGTACATTTTTGTATGGATGCATGTGTCAGCCAGAGGCTGACACTGTGTGTCTTCCTTGTTCACTCACTGTCTACATTATTTACTGAGCCAGGGTCTCTCACTTGAGCTCAGAATTCACTAATTTAGAAAATACTTGTCTAGCTTGCCAGCTGGCCCAAGGGATGTCCTGACAAATGGGTCCTGTTGGTGTGAACCCAGCTTTGTTGCTTGTCACTCAAAAAAGTCAGTGACTCCACGAGCAATTGTTAGAGGAGAAAAGTATTATTGGGAAAGCCAGAAAACCAAATAAGATGGAGGCTTAATGAATATAGGTACAAGGGAGTTTGGTGTAAGGTTTCTAAGATAGATAGACATCAGAATAATTGCAAAATGAAGGTAGTCAGCTCTTCTGATGTGTAAGCTGATGTTGAAAGTAAGGCTTGATGTCTGACGTCTACTGCTCACTCTCCACCTCATTCTTATTCTGGATGAACCTAGAACTCATGTGTTCAGTGAGGCTAGCTAGCCAGTTAACACCAGGGAATCTCTTTTTACACCTCCTCAATGCTGAGATTACAGGAAAGCACTACCATACTTGGCATTTTACATGGGTGCTAGATATCCAAATACAGATATTCATGTTTGCATAGCAATAACTCTACCCACTGACTATATTTGTATGAAAAAGTTTTTATGAAAGAAGATAAAAGAATCAATCAATGGGTATGCTCATTAAATTTGTGAACAAACTTTGTGAAAACTTGTGAAAAAACTGGAGCCTGAATTAAAAATAAATTTCTCTTGCTAGTTAAAAAGTAATTATGTATCCTTTTGAGGGAAAAATTGAATATTTTAGAGTAACTTTTGCTAATTATGATTAATAAAATATAACATGAGATTTATAATCATTTTAAAAAAGGAAAATTCTAGACATTTCCTTTGAAAATCATATAAATATAGAATTTTCACATTGTCAATCATCTGTGCATACTTTAAAAATCATAATGAAAATGTTCTCAGTTTACTCTGAAAATTGAATTCCATTCTACACTGCTTTGTGGTTGGCATGTAGATCTCCTAAGATCTAGAAGACAGACTTAGATGCACCCAACCGTGACCAAGCAGCTGACCCCACACTGCCCTTCCCCTTCTATTTATCTCTTATTCTCTTCACTTGAGAACAATGCTTCAATCTTGAAGTCAGCAGAAAATTTGAGGAGTCAAAGAGTTACTAGTGTACTTTAGGGAAATATTATGTCTCAGTAATACTTTCAAATTATTATCTGTTTATCCTTTCCTTGAAAGTGCACATATTTGAGAAAATGAAATGAAATACAGAAAACTCCCATAGCAACACTTGCAACTCACACACTGGAAAAAATAAATGTCTTTGTAACATCCAGGCTAAACTGCTTCTATTACAGTTCTATCCTTAATGAAAATAGAAGGCAATTTCCTTCCAAACACAATGTTCTTGAATACAGTTCATTTAACTGCGGTTCCCCTACCCATACATATGATTTCACTGAACTTTTTGTATAGAGGCTACAGTCACCCTTAGAAATCTGAGATTGAAATGTTCCAAATCATAGGTAATATATATGTCACAAGTCCTAATTACAAAGAAAATCATCCCTTCAAATTATTTTATTTGTGTTGCTATTGTCCATGAAGCCATATATAAATATAAATATAAATATAAATATAAATACAAATACCAATATAAATATATTTTCTCTCCTTTTAAAGATCAGCACTCTAGTACTGTCTCATTTTCACTTTGAGTACTGGGTTATTTATGTACTTTCTCCATAGACTATATTGTAATTCACTCTATGTGAAATCCTTAGTGCACAATGTAGAGAAAAGATTTACCCCGAGAGAAGTAGCTGTGAGCAAAAAAGAATAAAATAAAATAAAGAAAGAAGGAAAGAAAGAAAGAAAGAAAGAAAGAAAGAAAGAAAGAAAGAAAGAAAGAGAGGGAAGGAGGGAGGGAGGAAAGAAGGAAGGAAGGAAGAAGGAAAGGAAGGAAGAAAGAAAGAAAAGAAAAACAAAAAAATCAGGCTACACAGCAGTGGCAGCAGATATCATTAGTGCAAGGTTAACATTGCACCGAGAAGCGTGGCACACTAAATCAGCCAAGCATGAAAAAGTGAGTCAGCACCTCAGCCCAGCCCTCTGTGCAAGTTTCTATCAGTTGCTTTGCCTGCTCTTTAGGACCCATTTTCATGCTTATTTGAATGCCCGGGAAATTCTATCAGAAGTTATACAGTAGAACTGTATTTAGTTGGTTGTGTTTTATTGTACTTCCTTCAGTAAAATTGAATGCCATTTTGGCAAATTGGGAAGTTCCTTTGCATTGATTGGGTCCCCGTACTTTACCCTCAAGATCTGATCATTTAATTCAGAGTAGTTTGGGTATTTTATACACTCTTCCCATAAGGACACAGTCTATTTCCAGTTCTGCTAAAATGTTAGGTGTCCATTGCCTATTCATTTGTGGTAGGGCCTTCTCTAGACAGACATTTTTTTCTCTTTTGCACTAAGCTTGGAAACTTACAGGCTCTCAGCCCCTCTCTGCAGCTCTCTCTTCAGTCCTCTGTCCAAGCTCACAGGGTCTCCCTGGAAGCTAGTCCGTGTCAGACCCTGTTAGTGCTTCTTCTCTCTGCACTGCAGACCGTAATGATTTCAGCCTTGTGCCACAGTTACACCTGGATTCATCTGTTCTCTCTCCCTTCTTAGAAATCACATTCCTATACTGTCTTTTATCTAATGGCCCAAACCAGTATTTTATTTCCAACTGTTTATATTGTTGAGAACTAAGTTTCTCAATTTAATTATCTTCATTTAAATGTATTTTAACTGATAAATAACATAAAATTATACATATGTGATGTTTCAAACATAAATTTGTGTAATGTTTAAATCAGATGTTAATTATATGATAGAGTTGTACTTAATAAATATTTCCTCAAAATCATTTCTTTATGACAAAAGCATCTAAAATCCTTTCTTTTAACTTTTTTGTGTATTTTTAGTTGAGAGCAACAGACTGACCAAGAGAGAGAGGCAAAGAGAGAAAGAGAGAGAATGGGCCCACCAGGGCCTCCAGCCATTGCAAACCAACTCCAGACGCCTGCACCACCTTGTGCATCTGGCTTATGTGGGTTCTGGGGAATTGAGCCTCAAACCAGGGTCCTTAGGCTTCTCAGGCAAGCATTTAACCACTAAGCCATCTCTCCAACCATCCTTTAACTTCTTGAAATATATAGTACATCATCATTAGTTATACTTATCTTCCTCTGCAATAGAGAGCTCTTTATGATCAAATTTCTATTTTTCACTTAAAAATTAACATCTTTGACTAATTGAGATGGGGAGGGGATATGATGGAGAATGGAATTTCAAAGGGGAAAGTGGGGGGAGGGAGGGTATTACCATGGGATATTTTTTATAATCATGGAAAATGTTAATAAAAATTGAGAAAAAAAACTAACCTCTTTGTTTAACTTGGCTATGAAGAAATGATTTACTCTGTTTATGAGTTCCTTTCTGGTTTATTTATACTAACTTTTAAATATAAACTCTAGGGCTGGGGAGATGGTTCAGCATTTAAAGGCACATGTTTTCAAAGCTTGCCTGACTGGGCTCGATTCTCCAGGCACACATGTAAAGACAGTAGAAATTCATTTGCAGTAACAAAAGACCCTAGTACAAACATATATTCCCATGCATGCACATGTATTGCATATGTGCACACAATACAGATAAATGCATAAATAAAAAAATTACAACAAATTTCCAATTCTTTGTGAAGCATTCAGTTTTATTCCTACTGTTTTCAAACTTTGCTTTTGGATTGCCTTCCATTGTTTTCCAAGTGTGTCTCATGACATTTTAAAATGAAAAGGGTCATTTTTGACTATTTTGGTGGGAAGTCTCTCTAGTGTTTTGATTTCTACTATGATGTCATGCTGCTGCTCAGTCATTCTTTTCAAATGGCTTTGAGGTGGTGACAAATGCTTGTGTCTTAATTTTCATGCAAAATTACTTTTTTCTGCTTTTTTTTTCTCCTTTTTATTGACAACTTCCATAGTTATAGACAATAAACCATAATTATGTCCTCCTCTCCCCCACTTTCCCCTTTACAAATCTACACTCCATCACATCTCCTCCCTCTCTCCATTAGTCTCTTTTTTATTTTTATGTCATCATCTGTTCCTCCTATGATGAGGATCTTATGAAGATAGAACTAGGCACTGAGAGGTCATGGATATCAAGGCCAATTTCTGTCTGGTCAATTGCATCATAAGCAGTCCTACCCTTCCTTTGGCCCTTACATTCTTCCACAATGGACCCTGATGAGCCTTGGAAGGTGTGATAGGGATGGTTCAGTGCTCATTCCTCAGTCTCATCTTCTCAGCACTATGGTAACTTTTGGGTCATCCTAGTGGTCACTGCCTTCTGCAAAAAGAAGTATCTTTAACCAAAATAAGAGTAACATTAATACATGTGTATTAAGTAAAAGTATCAAGTAAAAAGTGAAAGTATTATGTAAAGCACTTACAGGGCAGTTTGCTGAGCATAATATATGCATTTGGCCAGACAAGAGAAGGCATCACACTCCTAATGCTCATGAACACCCCCACCCACCAGGCTTTTGGTTAGGTTTTCAGTACCAGGCTTGTATTCCCTCCCATAGAATAGGTCTCCAGTCCAATTAGAGAGCAGTTGGATTCCCCCATAGCAGACATGCCACCATTTCAACCATTGGCTCATTTAGCCTTGCTGGCCAAACCTGAGGCTTTCAGTGTCCACTGTTTATACCACTGATAGCATCTGCCTCCAATAAAGCTGCATGTAGTGTAGCTTTTTTCAGCTTCGTGACAGCTGGTCTACCAGAAGAAGGTTTTCAGCTCAACCCCATTTTTATTTCTCAGTGATCTTGCAGCCCAGTCATGTGGAGTCTTCAGCAATAAGGGCTTATCATCTATTCCTGGTGGGAAATGAAAAGTCTAGTCAACGCTCTGTAATGTTTGGGGATCATCAGGGAGCTCCCTGGTCAACAACTCATTGGAAGGTATCCTATCCCCAGCACTGAAAATTTTCTAGTAATAGTCTGTGGCTTCTGGGTGTGCCATTATCCAAAGAAGTAGGTTATCTTGTGACTTATTCACACTATTCTGAATTTTTACTACCACTCACCCCACACTCCTTTTATTCAATCTTTTTCCCTAACTTCACTTAGGCCATGCCACCCACAGTAATCTGTCCATCTACTTACCACATATACACTGCATCCCCTTAAGTACAACCCTCTCGTCCCTCCCTTATAGCCCTTTTCTAGCTTACTAGCTGCTGCTACTGATTTTTACTCTCACACACAAGTCTGAGCATTTATAACTAGGATCCACATATGAGAGAAAACATGTGATGCTTGGCTTTCTGGGCTTGGGTTACTTCACTTAGTAGAATGCTTTCCAGATCCATCTATTTCACTGCAAATTTCATTTTTTCTTTACCACTGAATAGAATTCCATTGTGTAGATGTACCACATGTTTATTATCCATTCATCTGTTGAGGGACATCTAAGCTAGTTCTATTGATTAGCTATTGTAAATACACCAGCAATAAACCTGTTTGTGCAAGTATCTCTAAGGTAGTAAGAAAAGTTCTTACAATATATGCCTAAGAGTACTATAGCTGGGTCATATGGTAAATCTATTTTTAGCTGTCTTGTGAACCTCCAAAATGATTTCCACAATGTCTATACCAGATTGCATTCTCACCAACAATGTAGAAGGGTTCCCCTGTTCTGCATCCTTGCCAACACTTATTTTCATTTTTTTTCTTGATGATAGCCATACTGACAGGAGTGAGAGAGAATCTCAAAATAGGTGTAATTTGTATTGCCCTGATGGCTAAGGATGCAAAACACTTTTTTAAAGATGTGTTTGTGTCATCTGTATTTCCTCTTTTGAGAATTTTCTGTTTAGTTCTATGGCCCATTTTTATTGGGTCGTTTGATTTCTTATTGTTTAGTTTTTTGTGTTCTTTGTATATTCTGGATATTTCAAAATTGTTTTGGCTAGTCAGGGAGCTTTGTGCTTCCAAATGATTTTAGGATTTTTTTTTTCTGTGTCCATGAAGTTTGTCACTGGAATTTTAATGGGAAATGCTTTAAATGTTTTGGTTGCTTTTGATAAGATTAACATTCTCACAATATTGTTTCTTCCAATCCAAGAACATGGGATGATTCTCTATTTCCTAGTGTCTTCCAAAATTTCTTGCTTGAGCATTTTAAAGCCTCTCATTGTACAGATCTGCCACTTCCTTGGTTAGATTTATCCCAAGATATATTTGGGGGGGGCAATTGTGAATGGGAGTGATTCCTGGATTCATCCTCTGTATATTTTTGGTACTGATTTCTGTGTACTTATTTTGTATCCTGCTACATTGTTAAAATTGTTTATCAACTATAACAATTTGCTGGTAGAGTCTTTAGGGTCCTTTTTGTATAGAATGATATCATCTGCGAATAATGATAATTTGATCTCTTCCTTCTCAATTTCTATTCCTGTTATGAGTCTCTTGTCTTATAGCTATAGCTGAGTCTTGCAGTACTATGTTAAATATGTGCAGGGACAGTGGACACCCTTGTCTTGTTCCTGATTTTATTGGAAAAGCTTCAAGTTTTTTCCCCATTTAGTACTATGTTGACTGCAGGTTTCCCATAATTAGCCTTCATTATGTTGAGATATGGTCCATCTATTCTCAGTTTCTGTAGAACTTTTACCATGAAGGGATGTTGGATTTTGTCAAATGCCTTTTTCTGCATCTATTGAGATGATCATGTGATTTCTGTCCTTCAGTCCATTCATGTAGTGTATTACTTTTATTAATTTATCTATGTTGAACCTTCCTTGCATCTGTGGGATGAATCCTACTTGGTTGGGGTGAATGATCTTTCTGATATATTCTTGTATTCTGTTTGCCAATATTTTGATGAGATTTTTTTGCATCCATATTTATAAAAGAGATTGGTCTGTAATTTCCTTTTTGTTGTTGTTGTTCTGTCTTTGTCTGGTTTTGGTATCAGAGTGATGCTGGCTTTATAGGTCGACTTCAGTAGAATTCCTTTCTTTTCTATTTTATGGATAAGTTTAAGAAGCAGTGGTGTCAGTTCTTCCATTAAAGTCTGACAAAATTCACCAGTATCCATCTTTGCCTGGACATTTTTAAGTTGGGAGACTTTTTATAACTGCTTGGATCTCCATACTTGTTATAGGTCTATTTAAATAGTTTATCTCATCTTGATTTAATTTAGGTAGGTCACATGATTCAAAGAATCATCCATTTCTTTCAGATTTTCAAACTTAGAGGCAGATATATTCTTAAAGTATATCATTATGATTTTGAGTTTCTTTAGTATATGTTGTAATTGTACCTTTTTCTTCTCTAATTTTAGTAATTTTTGTCTCTTCTCACTTCCTTCTGGTCAGATTTGCTATGGGTTTATCAATCTTACTTAGGGTCCCTTCAGAGGGGGGAGGACAGAGAAGAGGCTAAAGATGGTACCGACATGGTTGTTTACACACTGAGTGTGTAGATAACTAATAAAGAAAAAAACTTTTAAAAATGGAAACTACAATGACTAAAATTAAAAGTTCACCAGAAAAAAACGTTGTTTCATTGATTCTTTGCATGTTTTGGGGGATGTTTCATTAATTTCTTCCCTAATCTTTATTATTTCTTCCCATCTACCGATTTTTGGTTTGCCTTGTATTTCTTTTTCTAAAGTCTTAATCTCACATATTAATTGTTTAATCATGAACTAATTTCTTAATATAGGCACTTAGAGCTACAAGTTTCTTTCTTAGGACTGCTTACATTGTGTCCCAAAGGTTTTGCTATTTTGTGTTCTCATCATCATTTAATTCTATGAATTTATTGATTCCCTTTTTGATTTGTTCAATGACCTATTCATCATGTACTGTTTAGTCTCCATGAATTTCTGTATGCTCTGCATTTTTTCTTGTTGCTGATTTGTGTAGTTCAATCCTGTTGTGGCCAAATAGAATACAAGGTATTATTTTAATTTTCTTGTATTTGTTAAGATTTGTTTTGTGTCCTAACATATGGTCTATTTTGGAGAATGTTCCATGTGCTGCTGAGAAAAATGTACATTCTACAGCATTTGGATGAGATGTCCTATATATATCTGTTAGATCCCTTTGTTCCATGACATCATTTAATCCAGATGTCTCTCTGTTTATTTTTTGCAGGGATAACCTGTCAATTGATGAGAGTTGGGTATTGAACTCACCCACTACAATTATGTTTGGTGTTCTCTGTAGCTTTAAGTCTAATAGTGTTTGTTTTTTTGAAATTGGGAGTCTCCATGTTAGGTACATATATATTTAGCATTGTAATGTCCTCCTGTTGGGGTGTTCTTTTAATCAGTATAAAGTGACCTTCTTTATCTTTCTTCAGTAATGTTGGTTTGAAGTCTATCCTATCAGATATTATTACTCTAGGGGCTGAATGAGTCCTCCAGAGGTTTACAGTTCTGACAGTAGGAGGATGGGAGATTGCAGGAAGCCTAGAGTTGTACTGGTACTGCTCAGGTGGTACCCCTGTGTCCTCTTCAGCTGGTCTCTGCTGTCTCCCCTTCAAGCTTATTGTCTTAGCAAGGAGGCTGATGAGTTTGGAAAATCTAGTTTGTCTTGACTCCCAAAACTTTTATGTAACCCCTCTTTTGGGAAGTTTCTTGTCTTGTCCATAACTCAATTTTCTCACCTATAAAGCCATAATTACAGTATTACTTACTGGTAAGGTTTGAGGTTGAGTTACTCCCAAATGGTTCATGTGTTACTGACTTGATCCTCAGTGTGGTGGTGGTGGTGGTGAAGAGGAGGAATCTTTGAGGGAAGGTCTAGTGGGAAATTATTAAGTGAGCTGCCTTGGGAAGGTATGATAAATTGGCTATTCTTACGCATACATCCTCTCAGTGATAAAAAATAATTTTCAATAAATATCCCATTGACACTTGCCAGGTAAGTAGTTTTATTTAAAAATGCTTTATGAGCATCTGTTTAAAATATATCTTTGTATAGTTTTAACATAAAGAATAATGCATGCTATTACTTATTCATTTGTGAGGCTTTATGGACCCCATTGTTATTTTTATCATAGGATCTATTGTAGACTATTAACATTGTCTGCTATATATGAACATCACCTATGAGTAGTCAAGAACCAGGTTTTTATTTTACTAATTTACTTTCAGAACACAGAGAAATATGATGTAAAATTATCATAAAAACCAAGACCAATGAAGCAGACCAGCCTGAAAATTTAACAATTTGTCTGGGAGCATGAAAATGGAAGTACTCAGAGGGCCATAATCATTATTATACTGTGATTACTTTATAAGACTCAGTTTCCATCAGGGGATCATTTCCTTGATTTCTACAAGGGTGATGTGAAGGCCTTAGAATCATTTATGCCAAGGCAAATACTCTGTTAGTAGTTCAATGAACTTAGTTCATTCTGATATGTAGAAAATATGTGAGCTAAATGTAGATTCTGTTTTCCTGCCCTTGTCTTATCAAATACAGCTAGATTATGGGAATGTTTGCCCTCATAACTAATTACAACAAAAACTCATACTGTGAGGAGATGAAGTACCATACTTTTGCTGTTCATTTGCACTTATTTTATATACAGCCACTTGAGGGGTCAGGTCCACACTTTATGAAATTGTAATAGGCTGACTTTCCTGACTCATAAAGTATGTTAAATGTTTCAAAATAAATAAAGACAGGAGAACAACACTTCCCATCAATGCCCATCCTTGTACCCAAGGCACTATAGGGCTTCAGTTTATTTCACATAGCACATGTGAGAAGTGATGGACTGGTCACAAGGAGAAAGAGATGATACCAATCTCAATATACACATGGTCATTATTTACCAATGATGTAGAGGCTCAATTACTTTCTTATCTTTAACTAAGGAAAAATAAAACTAGAATACCTAATACTTCCCTAAACCTCAGTGAAATATATATCTCAATAGCTTGTGTGAATCTAACAAAAGTATTCTTTGAATGGTAACTGTAGCTGCAGAATAAATGGAAATAAGATGCACCATGCTCTGTATTATTTCACAGTCAGAGGAGTTCCTTGCAGATATTTCTTTTTTTCTTAAGAAATGATTATACAGAAAAGTGTTAACTTAGTCAGCTGACTATTATTCCTAAACATTCCTGCTTACAAGGCCTGCTCTTGGTTAGTAAAGGAACCTAGACTTCAGGAAGGTTCCACCAATTCTATGCCCAGAACAAATAAGAATAGATCATAGTGTCCACATGGTTTATCCAAGCAGTGGGATATGTGCCAAATTCTTACTTTCCTTTTGAGAATTTTAAATTTGGTATGTGATAAGCCACTAGTATCTAGGTGAATAGTCTGCATTAAAATATTGAGTGCTAGCTATTTAAGAATCTCCCATGACAGGGCATATTTCATATTTGTAATCACACTTACTGCTTGAGAATTTGATCATATCCTCTTTGGCATACTTGAAATAGGACTCTTGGACTTGTTTTAACTTGTCTGGTTTAACTGGACTTTGCCTTTTATATCTTTCTCCTTTTCTGATTTTCTGTTGTGTCCTTGGTATAATAAAGTTTTAAGTATGTGTACTGTGTACTAGAGAATCATTGAAATATTCTAGCTGGGGGTTTCTAGCACAATGGTTAATTATAACAGGCAGATTTGATAGGAAGAAAAAAGTATATGTTATGTTTGTGTTATTACTTCCTATTTGTCTGATTTATTACACTCATGGTCAGCCATACAAACCTTAGCCAATGCAATTAATTTCAGTTCAGTTCTTTTCTTTTTTAAAAAATATTTATTTATTTATTTATTTGAGAGCAACAGGCGCAGAGAGAAAGACAGATAGAGGGAGAGAGAGAATGGGCGCGCCAGGGCTTCCAGCCTCTGCACACGAACTCCAGACGCATGCGCCCCCTTGTGCATCTGGCTAACGTGGGACCTGGGGAACTGAGCCTCGAACCGGGGTCCAAGGCTTCACAAGCAAGCACTTAACTGCTAAGCCATCTCTCCAGCCCTCAGTTCTTTTCTTTAGAACTTTGAGGAAATCAAATGCATGTCCTTGTTTCACTATTGCACTAACTTGCCCTGCATTATACAGCTTGTGTGTGCTGAAAGTTGGGGTTCTGGAATGCTTGATTCCAACTCTAGTATGGCCAAAGTTGAATGCATGGCCTATAGGACTGGTTATGAAACTAAGTTTATATACTATTAATTGTATAAAATTGGCCTAAAATTACTTCCATACATGTCTTAGCTTTAGGCAAAATGTTTCTCCATACATGGTAACCTATAATCTAACAGAGGTGTAAACAGTCTGAAACTAATTTTGTGACAAAGAGCTGAGTTTCTGACAATTATAAGTGACCAGCCATTCCAACCACATTCCAAAACAGTGAATGCAAGCTTTGACCGATATGCTATCCCATCCAGACTTCTATTTTCTCTGTGTCACTTCCTTAATTGGGATTAACAATAGAATTATAATGAGATGGGTCATTCTTAACCATTTTTGGTCCATAGTGCTGCCCTATGCTAAGGTCATAAAAAACTAAGATCTGTAAAACTAAATTTATTGTAATTTCCTTTTGTTAATAATCACATTTAGTGAAAGACACAAATTTCAGCCTAACTGGGGTTTACTTGTTTCAACTTCTTTTAATGACTCAGTGGATTCCTGAGGGTATGTGGCTGAAAGCTACTGACAAACAAAGTTTGAAAAAACACTATCATGCCCACCCTCGTCTCTTTCTGTCTATATAATCCTTGCGCTGTCCTCTTCTCTGAGAATCCCCCTACTATCATGTGCCTGTATCACTTGGATGACTATATCAAAATTTTCTTTTTCATGATTAATATTTTTTAATTAATTAATTTATTTTTATTAGATATGGATATATTTTGTATGTGAACATTACCTGTTGGTACAATCCTTTCCCTCCTCCCTGCCCCTTTTATGAAGAGGCCTTCCTCATTAGGTATGCACATCAATCACATGGGGATTATGGATCATGCATTATGGGGGCAGCAGTCAGTTATGGGGGAGAGGCAATGTATCTGTGCAAAATGTCCCCCAACTTGTGTGTCTGACAATCTTTCCACCCCCTCTTCCACAAAATTTCCTGAGCCATGCTGGGAGCATTTTGAGTCTACTTCAGTGATGGGAACTTAGATGTCTGGTTTAGTAGGAGTTGAGTGTCCTCGATATCTTTCTCTATCACCCTTGTGCTGATAGCTGCTTAAACAAGAGAGCAGCATTCTTGTTCATATCCCTAATTCCTCAGTGGTTTCAGCTGGGCCGGGGTGGGGTGTGCTGAGTCATTTATCTCCTCAAGCCCAGTTCTGAAAAAGTCCATCTGAAAAAGAAAAGCAGATTCTCCAAATGAGATTGAAGTCAGTGCCAGTTAAATGGGATAACCATTATTAATTTACAGAGGATTACAAGGGTTTAGACACTTTTATCATCTGAGGTTAGTGGGAGTTTCACTATGGAAAGCAGAATCATTATCTGAGTACAATTCTGATGTTTTTCCCAGCTCCAGATATTGTTTCCTTTCTACTGAGAGGATCTGTAATCCAATCCAAAAACAAGTTGGTCACCCACCACGGCTGTGTGCAACTATTGCACTTGTGTGAGCATCACGTCATGTTTTTTGCTTCTGAATCTCTTAGACTTTGAGTTGCTTCACAGATTTTGGCCACTTTCCCCTGGTAGTTCACGAAGCACATTCCAGCACTATATGGGCTAATTATATGAGAATTGGCTCTCCTCCAGATTCCAATCAGGCCTCTCCATGGTCCATGCTGATAGTGATTGGTGTCTTCAGAAGTAGCATCTTACCAATAACCTGTGGTGGGTAATCAAGTCCTCTGACAGAAATCTGTCTTGTTTGTTTTGGGAGATCTAGTAAGTCTCTCTGATTAACAGCTCATTGTGGATATAGACCATATCCTGGTACAAGGAATTACAGGCCAGTGCCACAGAAAAAGAAAAAAGAAAAAGCCAGAGCAGAGAGAGAAACAGGAGAAATTTCAGGTTAGGTTTTATATCATTCTCTCCAGGTTCCTTAGATTCAGGTGCTCTCTGTAAGTCTGATTTCCAAGATATAGGATTCTATGGTACCAGTTCAGTTTGGGTTCAGATATTGTGTCTCCCCCACCATTTCCCTTCCCCAAGCCCTCACCTCCATATTGTTCAAGCCTCAAGATGCTATTCAGTTATGTCAGCAACTTGGGCTGATCCAGGTTAGGAACTACAGATGAATAAGGTCATGTAATAAATGCCTTTCTGTAATGGTGTGAGTTCACTTAAAATGATCTGTTTCAAATTCACTGCTTTTCTACAAATTTCAATGTGTCACCTTTTTTCTTGCTGCTAAGTGGAATTAAATCATGTACATATACCCCATCTTGTTTATCCATTCATCCAACGATGGGAACATGTGTTGATTCCAGTTTTTAGCTGTTATAAATTGAACAGATATAAACATGGTTGAACAATTTTTCTGAACTGAGATGTGGAGCTTTTAGGGTAAATGTACAGTAAGGGAATGACAGGGTCTGCTGGAAACTCTATATTCATTCTTTTCAGGAGTACCAAATTGATTTCCACAGTAGTTATATCAGCCTATATTCCCACCAACAGTGAATGAGGGTTCCTATTTCTCCACAACCTCTCCAACATTTGTTTTATTTGATTTTTAATGTTTTCTCTCCTTTCTGGGGTGAGACAGAATCTCATAGTTGTTTTTATTTGCATTTCCTTAATGGTTAGTGATGTTGAACATTTTTATGTGTTAGCCATTTGTAATTCTTCTTCTGAGAACTCCCTATTTAATTCTCTGCCCCAGGATGTTTGATTTTCTTTTTTAATTTTTATTTATTTATTTGAGAGCAACAGACACAGAGAGAAAGACAGATAGAGGGAGAGAGAGAGAATGGGAACCCCAGGGCTTCCAGCCTCTGCAAACGAACTCCAGACGCGTGTGCCCCCCTGTGCATCTGGCTAACGTGGGACCTGGGGAACCGAGCCTCGAACCGGGGTCCTTAGGCTTCACAGGCAAGCGCTTAACTGCTAAGCCATCTCTCCAGCCCACTGATTTTTTTATTGTCTAGTTTTTTGACTTCTTTTACAGTCCAGATATTAGGCTTCTGTCAGTGGTGTAGCTGGCGAAGATTTTCTCCCATTCTATGGGTAATGTATTGGCTCTGCTTGTGGTATATTTTTCTCTGCAATAGACTTTTAGCTTCATTACATCCCATTGGTTGAGTGCTTGTTTAATTTCCTAGGCTACTGGGGTTTTGTTCAGGAAGTGTTTTCCCAGTCCTTTATTATGGAGAGTGCTTCCTATGTGTTTTTTTTTTTTTTTTTTCCATTAGGTGAAGAGTTTAGGGTCTTATATTGATGTCTTTAAACCATTTCGACTTGATTGTTGTGTATGGAGAAATGAGTGGATCTAATTTCATTTTTCTAAATAAGGTCATCCAATTTATCCAACACCATTTGTTGATAATGCTGTCAAAGATCAAGCAGCTGTACTTGCTTGTCCTAAAGTCTGGGTCTTCAATACTGTTCAATTGGTCAATTTTTTTTTTCAAATTTTTATTAACAACTTCCATGATTATTAAAAAAAATCCCATGGTAATACACTCCCTCCACCCCCCCACTTTCCCTTTTGAAACTTCATACTCCATTATATCCCCTCCCCATTTCAATCAGTCTCTCTTTTACTTTGATGTCATGATCTTTTCCTCCTCTTATGATGGTCTTGTGTTGGTAGTGTCAGGCACTGTGAGGTCATGGATATCCAGGCCATTTTGTATCTGGAGGGAGCACATTGTAAGGAGTCCTACCCTTCCTTTGGCTCTTACATTCTTTCTGCCACCTCTTTGCATTAGACCATGAGCCTTGGAAGGTATGATAGAGATTTTCCAGTACTGAGCATTGCAGTCAATTCTTTCTAGTACCATGATACCTTCTGAGTAGCCCCAAAGACACTGCTATCTGAAAAGTGAAGATCCTCTACCAAAAGTAAGAGTAGCATTAATATAAGGGTATGAACATTAAGAGAAGTGCTTACTGGGCATTTTGATAAGCATAGTGTATACATTTAGCCAGACAGCAGCAGACATTACACACCCAGGAAGCATGACTACTCCTGTTTTAAGTTTTCAGTATCAGGGATGCATTTCCTCCCATGGAGCAGCACTCCAGTCCAATTAGAGGGCAGTTAGTTTCCACTATGACAGACATGCCACTATTGTACATGTTGGCTCATTTGGCCTGACTGGCCAAATATAAGACTTACAGTGTCCACTGTTAAGTATCTTCACAGGTGATTTTTCTTTCTCCCATTGAACTGCATGCAGAATGGCTTCTTCCAGCTTTCTGTCAGCTGATCTACATGGAGGAGGTTATCAGATCAGTTCCTGCAGGATTTCTCAGTGGCCTTGCAACCCATGTATGTGGAGTCTTCAGCAATAGGGTCTTACCATTTATTCCTGGTGGGAAAACAAGGGCCTCTGCAATGGGCTATAATGTTTTGGGGCCATAAGAGACCTCCCTGGCCAACAACTCACTAGAAGGTATCCCATCCCTGGCACTGAAAAATTTCTACCAACAATCTATAGCTCCTGAGTATTCCATTTTCCAAAAAGTAGGATCCCTTATGATTTATTTATATCCTCTTAGATGTTGATTAGCCTTCCCTCCACCTTTCTTTTATTTGATCTCTTTCCCTTACCTCACTTTGGGCCTTTTTACCCCCATTTATATGTTCACCTACTTACCTATATACAATACCATCCTATAAGTACCCTCTTCCTTCCTTTCTCTTCCCTTTATATCTCTTTTCTACCTTACTAGCCTCTGCTACTGAGTTTTTTCCTTCTCACACAGAAGCCCAATGATCTGTAGCTAGGATCCCTGTATAAGAGAGAAAATGCAACACTTGGCTTTCTGGGGCTGGGTTACCTCACTTAGAATAATCCTTTCCTGATCCATCTATTTTCCTACAAATTCCATAATTCAATTTTTCTTTACCACTGAGTAGAACTCCATTGTATAAATGTCCCATATCTTCATTATCCACTCATCAGTTGAAGGACATCTAGGCTGGATCCACTTCCCAGCTATGGTGAATTGAGTGGTAATAAAAATGGTTGAGCAAGTATTTCTAAGGTAATGAGATGAGTCCTTAGGACATATGGCTAGGAGTGCTATAGCTGGGTCATATGCTAGATCTATTTTTAGCTGTTTTAGGAACCTCCGCACTGATTTCCTCAATGGGTGGACCAGATTGCATTTCCACCAAAAGTGTAGAAGGGTACATCTTTTTCCACATCCTCACCAGAATTTATGGTCATTTGTTTTCATGATGGTAGCCAATCTGATAGAAGTGAGATGGAAATCTCAACATAGTTTTAATCTGCATTTCCTTAATGATGGGGGATGTAGAACAGTTTTTTTTTAGATGCTTATATGCCGTCCGTATTTCTTCTTTTGAGAACTCTCTATTTAGTTCCATAGCCCATTTTTTAATTGGCTTATTTGATTTCTTATTATTTCATTTTTTGAGTTCTTTGTATATCTAGATATTAATCCTCTATCAGAGATAGAGCTGGCAAAGATTTTTTTCCCATTCTGTAGGTTGCCTTTTTGATTTATTCTCAGTGTCATTTGCCATACAAAATCTTTGTAATTTCATGAGGTCCCAGGGGTTAATTTGTGGTTTTATTGCCTAAGCAATTGGGGATATATTCAGAAAGTCTTTGCCAAGACCAATATGTTGAAGGGTTTCCCCTACTTTTTTCTCTAACACTTTCAGAGTTTCACGTCTGATGTTAAGCTCTTTAATCCATTTGGATTTGATTCTTGTGCATGGAGAAACAGAAGAATCTATTTTCATCCTTCTACAGATAAATATCCAGTTTTCCCAGTACCAGCACCATATGCCGTAGAGGCTGTCTTTTCTCCAATGAGTATTTTTGGCATTTTATCAAATATCAGGTGGCTAAAGCTACCTGGACTTACATCTCGGTCATCTATTCTGTTCCATTGACCTACATGTCTCTTTTTGTGCCAGTACCAGGCTGTTTTGGTTACTATGGCTCTGTAGTATAGGTTAAAATCAGGTATGGTGATGCCACCAGCCTTATTTTTGTTGCTCAGTATTATTTTAGATATTTGAGGGTTTTTTGTGATTCCAAATGAATTTTTTTGGGTTGTTTTTTTCTATTTCCAAGAAGAATGCCATTAGAATTTTGATGGGGATTGCATTAAATGTGTAGATTACTTTTGGTAAGGATTGCCATTTTCACAGTATTGATTCTTCCGATCCAGGAACAAAGGACTTTTTTCCATTTCTTAGTGTCTTCTGAAATTTCTTGCTTGAGTGTTTTAAAGTTTTTGTTGTAGAGGTCCTTTACTTCCTTTGTTAAGCTTCTTTCAAAGTACTTTATTTTCTTTCATTCAGTCGTGAATGGGAGTGATTCTCTGATTTCATCCTCTGTGTGTTTGTTCTTAGCATATAGAGATGCTACTGATTTCTGTGTATTTATTTTGTATCCTGCTATATGGCTGTAGGTGTTTATCAGCTCTAACAGTTTGCTGTTAGAGTCTTTAGGGTCCTTTATATATAGAATCATGTCATCTGCAAATAATGATAACTTAATATCTTCCTTTCCAATTTGCATCCCTTTTATGTGCATCTCTTGCCTCATTGCTATGTCTAAGACATCCAGTTCTATACTAAATAAAATTGGGGAGAGTACACAACTTGTCTTATTCCTGGTTTTAGTGGGAAAGCTTCCAGTTTTTCCCCATTTAGTAATATGTTGGCTCTAGGCTTGTCATAAATAGCCTTTATTTATTATATTGAGATGTGTTCATTCTATTTCCAGTCTCTGTAGCACTTTTATTATGAAGGGATGTTGGATTTTTGTTAATTGCTTTTCTGCACCTAATGAGATGACCATGTGATTTTTGTCCTACAGTCCATTTATATAATGTTGAACCATCCCTGCATCTCTGGGATAAAACCTACTTGGTCAGGGTGAATACTCTTTCTGATATATTCTTGTATTCTGTTTGCCAATATTTTGTTGAGAATTTTTGCATCTATGTTCATGAAGGAGATTGCTCTGTAATTTTCTTTTATTGTTCTATCTTTGCCTGGTTTTGGTATCAGGATGATGCTGGCTTCGTAGAAGGAGTCTGGCATAATTCCTTCTTTTTCTATTTTATGGAAAAGCTTAAGAAACAATGGTGTTAGTTCTTCCCTGAAGGTCTGGTAAAATTCAGGAATGAATACATCTGGGCCTGGACTTTTTTTAGTTGGGAGATTATTGATAACTGCTTTGATCTCCATACTTGTTATAGGTCTATTTAAGCGATCAATCTAATCTTGATTTAATTTAGGTAGGTCATTTAAATCAAGGAAATCATCCATTTCCCTCAGATTTTTATACTTAGTGGAGTATAGGTTTTTATATTATGTCCCTATGAATTTTTTAATTTCTCTGGTATTTGTTGTGATGTTGCCCCTTAACATCTCTACTTGTATTAATTTGTGACTATTCTCTCTTTTAGTCAGATTTGCTAAGGGTTTATCAATCTTGTTTATCCTATCAAAGAACCAACTCTGTTTCATTGATTCTTTGGATTGTTTTTGGTTTCTATTTCATTAATTTCTGCCCTAATCTTTATTAATTCTTCCTGTCTACTGAGTTATGTTTTGCCTTGTTCTTTTGCCAAGGCTTTAAGGTGAAGCATTAGGTCATTTACTTGCGACATTTCTAATTTCTTAATATAGGCACTTAAAGCTATAAATTTACCTGTGAGGGCTGCCTTCATTGTGTCCCAGAGATTTAGATATGTTGTGTTCTCATTATCGCTTGACTCCATGCATTTTTTGATTTCCTTCTTGATTTTTTCATTGACAAATTCATCATTTAGTAGAGTATTGTTTAGTTTTCATGATTTTGTGTATGCTGTATAGTTTTTTTTTTTTTGCTATTAATTTGTACTTTGATTCCATTGTGTTCAGAATGCAAGGAATTATTTCAATTTTCCTCTATTTGTTAAGGTTTGCTTTGTGTCCTAACATATGGTCTATTTTACACAATGTTCTATGAGCTGCTGAATAAAATGTGTATTCTGCAGCATTTGGATGAAATGTCTTGTATATATCTATTAAGTCCATTTGTTCTATGACCTCATTTAATCCAGATGCATCTCTGTTTACTTTTTCCTAGGGCAGCCTGTCAATTAATGAGAGTGGGGTGTTAAAGTCACCCACTACCACTGGGTTTGGTGTTATCTTTGACCTTAATTCTAATAGCTTTTGTTTGATGAAGTTAGGAGCCTCCATGTTAGGTGCATATATGTTTAGGATTGTAATGTCTTCCACTTGGGGTGTGCCTTTAATCAATATAAAGTGACCTTCCTTATCTTTCTTAACTAATGTTGGACTGAATCTACCTAGTCAGATCTTAGGATAACAACCCCTGCTTTTTTTCTAGACCCATTTACTTGAAACACCATTCTCCATCCTTTTACCCTATGATAGTGTCCATCCTTTGTAAAAAGGTGGGTTTCTTAGTAGCAACAAATTGAAGGATCCTGTTTTTTAACCCAGTCTGCAAATCTGTGTCTTTTGACTGGGGCGTTTATGCTGTTGATATTAAGAGATATTTTTGAAACGTATGTATTTATTTTTGCCATTTCTTTGTAGTTGTTCTGGTTTTATCTTTGCTGTCTTGTGTTAACTAGTATTTGAGTATTGTTTGTTCTTCCAGGTTCCTTATATGTGTGCTTTTCTTTCTCTTTAGCATGGAGGATTCTTTCAATTATTTTCTATAGATCTGGTTTTATCTGCAAATACTCCCTTGGCCTGCTTTTGTCATGGAATGTCACTATTTCTCCATCTATTTGTATGGACAGCTTTACAGGATAAATTAACCTTGGTTGACAGTTGTTGTCTTTTAGAAGTTGGAATGCATCACTTCACACCCTTCTGGCTTTTAAAGTTTGTGTTGAGTAATCTGCTATAATCCTGGTAGGCTTGCCTTTGTAGGTAACTTGATTTTTCTCTCTAACTGCTTGCAACGTTTTTTTCTTTGGTTGTATGTTTGGTAGTTTGATTATAATATGGTAAAGAGAGACTGTTTCCAGGTTTTGTCTGGTTGGTGTCCTAAAGGTTTCCTGTATCTCCATTGGCACCTCTTCCCCAATTTGTGGGAAATTTTCTTCTATGATTTTGTTGAAGATGTCTACTATGCCTTTGGAGTGAAATTCTTCTCCTTCTAATGTACCCTGAATTATTATGCTTGATCTTTTCATAATGTCCCAAATATCTTGAAATTCCCATTCATACTTTTCTTTTAGTTTGTCTTTCTCTTTGTTGGACTATATTAGATCTGTAACCTAGTCTTCTAACTTAGAAAATCTATCCTCTTCATCCATTCTACTGGTGAGATTTTCTACAGAGTTTTTAATTTCATTAACTGTGTTCTTTATTGCCAGTAATTCTAATTGGTTTTTCTTCATTATTTCTAGTTCCTTATTTATGTCTCATATTGACCTCTTTATTTCAGTAAAGTGGTGTCCTGTGTCTTCCTTGATTCCTTTGATTTCCTCTTTTATTACTTTGATTTATTTTTTGACTTCTTTGAACATATTTACAATCATTCTTTTTAAATCTTTCTCAGGCATTTCCTCTAACTCGTTCTCACTGGAGGCCATTTCTGATGCATTAATACTTTTTGGTAGATTTATATTGTCTTGATTTTTGTCATTTCTTGTGTTATAATGTATATATTTTTTCATCTTGGATTAATTTAATGCTTGGATTTTCTAGTTAGGTGGATATTATTAGATATATCTGTCAATCTGATTTTATACATCTTCAGGATAGGAGCTTAAGATGCTAGGTGTGGCTCCCAAGGCTCGCAGGGTATTTACCAAAGTGAACGTAGGTGTTGGGTTTGCCTTCTATGAGAGTATTCAAGTAGGCTGAGTGGAACGAAATACAGATACATTCTAAAATTGAACTAAACAATGTACACTTTCAATGAAAAACAGCACAGAGTATTTATGCAAGAGTAGGTATTGTGACAACCAGATCCTCTATCAACCAGTAGATTAAGATTTCTGTTCTGTTGAGGGTTCCAAGTCTTCTTGTAACCAAGTGAGTACCTTCCCTAATGTATAACATAGGAGGAAACAAAGCCACTAAATTCAAGAAACAAGAAAAAACAAGCCCAAAATATAGCTTATTTAAGAATGGCAAATCTGACCATTTAATGTATCACATATAATGTATAATTTATCCTGATATGGAAAGTACCATTAGCACTTCTGGTTCAGGGCTATATACCAGGTTTATTAGGAGGGTACTGACCTGGTTTAATCCCAGTAGCCTTTAGGGATGATTTTGGTCTCAGTTAAGCTGTGCTCCTGCTTGGGTCCATCTTTGGTGCACTGTGGGTTACAGTAGGCTGGCTGGATCTCTGTTTTCCTGAGAAGGGCACTGGTGCTGGGGTGGGGTGGGAGGCTGTGGATAGTGGTTCTCGCTCTCTCACTTGTCCACGTGATCCTCTACCTCATGACCTTCTCTGTTGTTCACTGCCATTCTCCCTTCATGTTTGTCGAATTTGCAAACATCCCTGGTGTGAATGAAAAAAATCCCTCACCTGGCTTTCCTGTGCCTGAAGCCAAGCCTGGCTGCTTTGACCCCATGGACTTATTCCCACCACTGCTGGAACCATTTCTGCCTGCCTATGTGGGTTCTGGATGCTCTGGATCTCTCCTACCTCTCTGCTGCCATTTTATTTTCTAATACACCTCACTTTTTATGAAAAGTGTCTATTTTGCTGGGATGTTTTGGGTTTTTCTCCATTATGCTGCTTTGGCATGGATCCTACTCTGCCATCTTAACAAGAAGAAAATTTTTGTGTTTTTATTACAGTTCCATGCTGGTTGTGTTAGTATGGATTTATAATGTAGCTTTAGATCTGTTATGGTGTTACCATAAGAGTTGTTTCTTTTCCTAAGGATGTGTTTGGATATCTGAGGCCTTCAGTTGTTCCATTTGAATTTTGAGAGAAAGTTTTTGGTCTCATTCAAGAGTAATGATGGTATTTTTATTGATATTGCATTAAATTTGTATATTGCTTTTGGTAGAATTTCCATGTTCATAGTATTTTTTATTTTTTCATTTTATTATTTTTTTTATTGTTTTACTAATTAGTTTTGTATTCAGCAAACACAGTCAGTTTGGTACCATTATTAGGCTCATCTGTGATTTACCCCCTCCACTTTGCCCCTCCTTCTTGAAGTATACGGGCCATGCATTGTGGAGTTAACCCTCAGTTATGAGTAGGATAAATATCCCTGCATGACCCAACATGTGGCTCTGACATTCTTTCCACCCCCTCGTCTGCAAAATTTCCCTGAGTCATATTGGGTTCATTTTTGGTCTGCTTCAGTGATGCAGTGTTGTGGGCCATTGGGTCTCTGGATCTCTGATTTGGTAGGAGTTGATTTTTCTCTGTGTTGACCAAGAAAACAGCCCCCTTGCTTGTTTTGCCAATTTTTCTTAGTTTCAGCCAGGGCCCTTTTGAGGTATGATGGGGTGGCTCTCTCCTTAGGATTTACATCTCTCTGAAAAAGAAAAGCAGATTCTCCAATGGAGAGTAAGTTAGCACCAGGACAAATGAGATTTCCCTTACTTTTTTTTATAGAGAATTAATAGGTGTAGGCCCTCTTATAGCCCATGATTGATGGTAGCTTGATATTGGAGAGTGGGCTAATGTTTGGATATGGTTCTGTCATGTTTCCAGCTCCAGCTATGGGTCCCATACCACTGAGGGGATTAGTTAGCCAAATCAAGAGCAGCTATTGCACTTGTGTGGGCATCTCAACAGGTTATTTGCTGCTAAGTAGGTGAGATGCTTCAACAGATATTGGTCATTTTCCCCCAGTCACCCATGTAGCACCTTCTGGCACTATACATGCTGAATGTCTGGGGACTGACTCTATTCCAGCTTCCAGCCATGCCATTCCTTTATATGTGCTGACCACATACAGTGTCTTCAGCAGTAGGGTCTTACCACTAACCTTTGGTGGGTCATCAGGTACTTAGACAGAAATATGTCTGTCTTTAGGAAACCCTGTAGGTCTCTCTGATCAAAAGGTCATTGTGGATGATAGCCATATGCTGGTACTGAGAGTTACAGGTCAGTGCCCACTAAGAAAAGGAAGAAAAAGATGACTAATATAAAACAATTAGAGAGAAGAGAAAGAGAGAGAAAGGCAAAGGGTGGAGAGGGAGGGAGAGAAGCTATAGAAGATTAAGGTTGGTCTTCATCATACCCTCTCCAGTGTCTTGTGGCTCATGGGTTCCCTCCAAGGGCCTGGTGAAGGTTCAGCCATTTGGTCTGTCTTTTAGGAAGCAAAATTTTGTGGTACCATTGCTGTTTGGGTCTAGATTTGTGTTTCCCACCCTTCCACTGCCCTCCCATCCCTCCCCACCAATCCTAGTGTCTAGTCCATGAGATGCTTGCTAGGTATGTAAGGCATCTTGGGTAGATTCAGGTTAGGTGCTGTAGATGAGTGAAACTATGTGGTGATTTTGTTTTTTTCTGTGATTGCGTAAATTCACTGAGAATGATCTGTTCCAGATTCATCCATTTTTTCCTCAAATTTCATTGTGTTGTTTGTTCTTACTGCTTTATAGAATTCCATTGTGTGGATATACCACATCTTAGTTATCCATTCTTCTAGGGATGGACATATGGGTTGATTCCAGCTTTTAGCTATTATGAATTGAGCTGCTACAAACATGGTTGAGCAAATCTCTCTGGCCTGTGGTTTGCCAATTTCAGTGTAGATGTCCAGTAAGGGAATAACATGGTCTGTTGATATATCTATAGTCAGATTTTTCAGGAGCCTCCATATTGCTTTCCAAAGTGGCTGTACCATCTTACTTTCCCACCAACAGTGGATGAGTGTTCCTACTTCTCCACATCCTCACCAGGATTTATTTTCACTTGATTTTTTGATATTTGCTATCCTTATTGGGGTAAGGTAGAATCTCATAGTTGTTTTAATTTGCATTTCCCTGATGATCAGGGATGATGAACATTTTCTTAAGTGTGTGTTTGCTATTTGTATTTCTTCCTCTGTGAACTGCCTGCTCAGCTCTTTGCCCCATTTTGTGAGTGGCATGTTTGACTTTTTACTGTTTAGATTTTTGAGTTCTTTGTAGATTCTAGAGATTAGGCTTCTGTCAGTTGGATAACTCGCAAATATTTTCTCCCATTCTGTGGGTAATCTATTGGCTTTGCTTATTGTATGCTTCTCTGTAAAGAAACTCTTCAGGTTCATGAGATCCCATTGGTTGAGTGACTGATTAAGACGGTGAACTACTGGGGTTTTGTTCAGGAAATCTTTTTCCATCCCTATATCGTGGAATGTTCTTCCTAAATTTTCTTCTGATACTAGTTGAGTTTCTGTTCTTATATTGAGGTCTTTGATCCATTTGTACTTAAGGGAAGTGCATGGCAAAATGTGTGGATCAAGTTTCAGTTTCCTGCATATGATTATTCAGTTTGTCGAGCACCATTTGTTGAAAATGCTGTCGTTTTCACAGCCTATATTTTTAGGGACTTTGGAAAATATCAAGTAGCTATAGTTGCTTGACCAAAAGTCTGGTTCCTCATGTATATTCCATTGGTTTATACTCCTGTTTTTATACCAGTACCATGCTGTTTTTATTACTATGGCTTTGTAATATAGCTTTAGATCAGGTATAGTGATACCTCCAGAGGTATTTCTTTTGCTGAATCCTATTAAGCTCCTAAAGGAGAGGAGTCAAGGACTTATTCTATAGTGCATAGCTTGGACCTATGCACAAACATTCACAATAGACTTCAATGGGCACTTGAAGAAAATAGGCAATAGGCAATAGGCATAAGAGAAGCAGAAGGCAAACTCCCAAAGCTGCAAAGCTGCCTATCCAGGAACTTAGAGAGTCCCAATCAGGCAACAGAGACTTAATTGCAGCAAGTAAATCATTAGCAGCCTTAGTGGCATCAAAATCAAGATGACTGTTTTGTATAGCTAAAATTTCTGAATGTTAATTAACCAAATCTAACGAAATATTATCATGCTGCCATATTCCTTCCAAGTGCATTTTGTCCTTTACCCAATCTTTATAACTAGCATTGTAAGTTTTAGAGATGATGCAGATCCATTAATAATCTGCATGGCATTCTAATCGAGCTCTAATCTTTATTCCTTGAATTTGCTCTCCTAAATAGGTCACTCCATCAAATAAACCAACTATTTTTTCTTCTAACTTCTTGTCTATGGTAACTTCAGTTCCCAAAGCAACAGAAACTTTTTTAGCTAGATTATTAACAAAGTGTGCAGTATGAACTTCTTGTGTAAGAGTAACAGCAAGAGCAGTAATAGAAGCTAATAATGTAATAAATGCAACAATCTCAGCAATAGCTACACCTACAACTCTCTTTTGTCTACTTAAACTATTTTTAACCTCCTCTAGAATTTGAATTCCCTTGTCAGAATACCAAGGCTTTGAAAGATTAATAGGAATCATAACAAATGCAGGTTGTTTGACAATCATTACAGTTCCAGAATCATGAGAAATGCAATTGGACAGATTACAATTATCACAGGTAACATTAAACATTTCCTCAGACTTGTGATACCAAGTAATATTTATATTCCCTAACATCAGGGCATAAGGTGGTATAACACAGGCCATAAAAGTTCCCTTTGGAAGGCTATTTGAATCATTGCTGTCTGAAGTAAACTTGATACGTCCCATAGCAGCAGCAATTTTCCACACATAAGTTTGCTGATATCCATTGTCTGACCACCACAATCCTGAGGATAGTCTAGTAGCCCAGTCATTAACCAATTCAGTTTTACTCTCTATAGAGCCTGCTGATTCTGACCAGCCCTTAACATATCTAGTAGATACAGAAACATTATACCTGAAAAATGTTTTCCTACACATTTGCTCCAATGTATAGATTTATTGAACCAAGGTATATTTCTTTTATAGGGAAAAATGTCCTCTGGTGGACTATCCCCTGTAACTTGATTTCCATAGGGAAGCCAAATAGAAATTCTGCTTGAACCTGCTTTGTCTTCTTTGTACCTTGTACGTGCTCTGTACATGCTTTACAGTCATGTTTCTTTCCTTTATTTCAAAACATCCCACTATGCTAGTTTTAGAAAAGCATAGTGGAATCCCTAGACCATGCCCTGAATATGAACTCATAATTATTTGATGTAATTCTATATTTTTACTAGATGGCGAACTTAGCAACTGAGTGTTATTGACTAGAACTATGATTTCTTTTATCTCCCAAGTCATTGGATGTAATATAGGAGGATCAGGAACATAGGTCCAGTAAAGCTCACTGTAAGCAAGATGTAGATGACTCCATATTATGAGGATCAGCAGTGTCCTCTTGTTTTATCTCATGGCCTGCATGTCACACCAAATGTTCTGGCAACCATCTGGCTCCATTTTCTCTCTGTGAAAAAATACAAACAGATCCTTGTCCCCATATTAATATAGGCTCGGGTCCACTCCATTTGTTAGTTAATGGATCTTTCCACATTACTTTGGCAAAGGTATTTTTTGTATTTGTGTGCCAAAAGTGATCAGCAGCTGAATTTCCCTGAGCATCAAGGGTTAAAAAGTTTAGGACAAACAAGGCATGATGAAGAATATTTCTTGGAGAGCCTTTTATGGGGTACAAATACCCCATTTTTATTTTTTGGAGGGTATATTTAATAGTATGATGGGCTTGACCCTGTGGATTGTATGGTATGCCTTTAATATGTTTAATTTGTAGTTGATGACAGAAACTTTGGAACTTTTTTCCAGTATATCCAGGACAAGTATCAATTTTAATAATTTGGGACTTTCACATGACAGCAAGGCAATTGAGTACATGAGCGATGAAATTTTTCGAAGCTTCTCCAGCAAGGAGGCTGGCAAAGATGAATCCACTAAAGGTACCCACAGTAACATGGAGGTACTTAAGATTACCAAATATGGGAACATGTGTTACATCCATCTGCCAGATATCATTGGGAATTAGACCCCTAGGGTTTATTCCCACGTGGGGAATGGGTAGTGGGGTGACACAGTTTGTGCATTGCTTGACTATCTGGTGAGCTTGTTCCCTAGTGATTTTAAAAAGAAGACACAAGGTTTGAGGGTTAAGGTCATGTATAAAGTGAGCTGCTTTGGCCTGGGCCACAGGATCAAGCTCAACAAGGAAGGCAAACTGGGTGGCTCTATCATTCATGGCATTGCCTGTGGCTAGAGGCCCAGGGAGTCCAGAATGAGCACGAGTATGGCCTACATAAAAAGGGTGTTGCCTAGAATGTATGCATTGCTGAATGGAGTAAAATAGAGGGGTGGTGTTTGTAGTGGGTTTTATGTATGGCACAGTTTCAAACAGGGGGATGGATTGAGCAATATAAGAACTATCAGTATACAGATTAAAGGAAGTATTTAGAAGTTGTTGAAAAACCTGTAAAACAGCAAAAAGCTCCACCAATTGAGCAGAGTGGAATGGGGAGTGTAGGGAAGTGGTTTGATTGCTTACAGTGAAGGCTGCCATTCCGTTAGAGGAGCCATCAGTGAAAACTAGGGGGACATGGGGAAGGAGTCAGGAAGAGGTCAATGTAGAAAAAACAAATTATTGAATTTTCAGACAGTGTAGAACTTGTTAGCAGGGTAATGATTATCAAGGGATCCCTGAAAAGAGGTGCAAGCTATTGCCCAGTCATCATCATTCTGTATTAACCACTGGACTTGGGTAGTGAAATAGGATAGAACGATTTTATCAGGGTCCTTACCAAATATTGTTTTTCTTTGGTCATGTCCAATTTTTATTAATTCTGCCACCCACAAGGTGTAAGGGGTAAGGACATTGGGTGGTGAGGCAGGTAAATGGACCAAGAAGAGCCCCCCCCCCCCTTCCAGAACACCCTGGTGGGTGTAAAGTCAGTAGCACAAATGACCAAGAGAAGAGGCTCCTCATAAGAGATGAAAGTGACTCTTTTGGCTCAGAATTGCTGCCTCCACTATCTTCAGAGCCTTAGGGAGGGGGCCATTAATGAGCCGCCAGAGGCAGGGTCTGGGTCTCCTTTGAGGATGTCAAACAGGGGTTTAAGCTCTCCAGTAGTTAGCTTGAGCCAATTGATATCTCCTATGAGTTTTTGAAAATCATTTAAAGTTTTTAGATGATCAGATCTAAGTTGAATCTTTTGTGAAAGAGTTTTGTTATGAAAAAGTTCAAAGCCTAAGAATAAGTAAGGGGGTTTTAATTGAATTTTATCAGGAGCTATCTGAAAACCAGCTGTGGTAAGGGCCCTAGAAAGCTCTTGAGAGCAAGTAAGGAGTTCAGTGGGATCAGGTACAGCCAAGAGAATGTCATCCATATAATGAATGATATACAAGGAAGACCATCTATATCTAAATGGATCTATAACTTGAGCCACAAATTTTTGACACAGCGTAGGGCTGTTGGCCATCCCTTGGGGCAAGACTTTACATTGGAATCTCAGCATAAGACCTCTAAAATTTACCACAGGCAAACTAATGCAAAATGTTGTTGATCCTCAGGGTGCAAGGGAATTGTAAAAAAGCAATCCTTCAGATCAATAATGATTGATTTTACAATATCCTGCAGGAATTGCCATTGGAGTGGGGAGGCCTGGTTGTAGGGCTCCCATAGGTACCATGGCCTTATTAATTTCTCTAAGGTCCTGGAGCAATCTCCATTTTCCAGACTTTTTCTTTATAACAAAGATAGGAGTATTCCAAGGAGAGGTGGTAAGTTCAATATGGCCTGCAGCAAGTTGTTGCTGTACTAACATCATGGCTGCAGCTAATTTTTCAGAAGTTAAGGGCATTGATCAACCCACACAAGTTTTGTTGTTTTCCAGGATATCTTATCTGCATGGGGTATAGGATAAATTTTTGTAACCTATTCCAGTAGGATAAGTCTTTATAGTAACCGGGATTGGCTCCTTTGTTCCCTGAGAGTGTTTGCCCAATCCTTGTCCTGGGGGGAAGCCCTGATTAAGCATTTGGTGAGCTACCCACTCATTATGGCTGCACATAATAAGTTTCATTTGAGAGAGGATTAATGGGCAGGTCTGTGACCATGTAAGGTTGAACAGTGCCTTGATTGCCCTACTCATCCTCCCATTGAATAGCTTCAGAACTTTGTAAGGGGTTAGAGGCCTGTCCAATTCCTTTGAGATGGGTCATGGAAGCTGTGAGAGTCCAAGATGCAGGCCAGTCTTTACTGGAAATAATTGTGGCATTTGCACCAGTGTCTATAAGACCTTCAAAGGTTTTTCCTTTTAATTTTAATTTAAGAAGGGGTCTTGTTTGAGTGTCCTCTTGTGCCCAACAAATATCTGATGACCCAAACCTATAGGGGCCTCTCTTTTGTTTCTGGCAGGGTGCCTTATCACTGAGGGGCAATAGTATTAATTGAGCAATCCATTGGCCAGAAAGAATGGTAATAGGCCCCTGAAGGGCAGTAGCCATGAGTTTAATTTCCCCAGTATAGTCATTATCAATGACTCCTTGAGAAATGGTGAGGCCCTGACTGGTTGAACTGACATGTCCCAAGATAAGGCCAAAAGTGTCCTGAGGTAGGGGGCCAAAGACTCCTGTAGAGAGGATTTGAGTTCCCATCTCCAGTGTTAATATTGATTGGGAGGTGGAACAAAGGTCCAATCCTTCACTACTGACAGTTGCCCAGGAGAGGGCAGCGATGTCACATTTTGGGTCAATTGAGGGACAAACCTGACAACCGCAGGGTTCTGTTTCATATGTGTCTTGGGGCCCTGGGGTGGGCCCCATAAGAAGTTTCCCTGCCTCTGGTGTATAGGTTTACCCTGTATATCAGTTTTGGAGCAGCATTCAGAGGCCCAATGCTTGCCTTGCTTGCACCACAGGCACAGAGAGGATGGGAGTGGATGCTTAGCCTTAGGGGCCATACAATCTCTGGAAAAATGACCTTGTTTGCAATCAAGACAGGTTTTGAGCTTTTCCCCCTGGGTAAAATCTTTAAGGGCCACTCCTATGGCTAATCCAATGCTGCAGGACTTAGGGTACACATCAGCACAGAGTTTGATAAAGTCAGAAACATTTTTGCCATGGTGATGGGGGCATACAGCCACTTGGCAGGCTGTTTCCACCTTTCCCATGAGGTGTTCAGTGGCCTCTGTAAGGCAGCCGATAAAATCACTAAAAGGCTCTTGTGGACCCTGTCTGACTTTAGCAAGAGAGGTGACAGCTGACCCTTTAGAGGGAAGGCTATTCCAGGCTTTGAGAGCTGCATGGTGAATTTGTTTAAGTAATCCTGGAGGAAATTTGATTTGTTTTTGATTTGTATCATAGGGATGTTTGCCCAGAAGTTTATCTAGTGTCCAGGACTTAGAGGAACCACCAGCAGCCAAATTATGGTGGGCAGCATCCTGGCACCTCTCAGAGTAATCAGCTTTCCATATGAGAAAGTAACCCCTAGTTAAAGTAGCTTTAGTTAACATAACCCAATCATTAACAGTAAGTAAGTCTTCACTGAGAGATTCTAACAATGAGATAGTGAAAGGGGCAATAGGACCATATGAAGTAACTGCATTTTTTAACTCTTTTATGTTTAACTTTAAGATGGCAATATCGCTGGGCTTTAGTAAGTAAAGTGTCATCCCATTCTTCATTCTCAGCGCTTTGTGACTCAGCAGGTTTCTTTGTTTCAGATTCTCCCTCCCTGTCTTCTGAGCTATCTGGATCCTGTGGCTCAGCCTCATTAGTTTTTCCTTCAGTTGGTTTAACTTGGGAGAGAGTTACAGGAAAGGCTTGGAGAGTTTTACTTTTGGTTTTAGTTTTCTGAACAGGGCGAGTGGAAGAGGAGTGTATTTCTAAATCAAGGTTGTGTAATTGCTTGAGCAGGTGTGACTTTTCCTTTTTGGTTCAGAGGAGTGTCTTAAGAAATTGTACCTCCAGGGAAAGTTTAGGAATGGCTTGTCTAGTTATTTCTTCGAGACCAGAGGAAGCATCAAGCACCGGGGCAGAAGAAAGGGGTGCTATGTTATAGAGTGGTGACCATTTAGTCAAAAGACCCTGCGGGGGCAATAAGGGTTATGATATTTAGTGGCTTCATCCTGAAATTTAGCCTCTTCCTCAGGGGAAAAAGAGTCATCATGAGGATTGGTGGTTTTTAAATCAGACAGAACTGGATAGGTAGATTGCAGGAGAGGGTTACTAGGTGGGGGGGGGGGTTATTAGGTCACAGATCATCAGCATTTTCTTGCATAGGAATGATAATAGAGGGACAATTAGAGCCTGGGGAGAAGGGGCGGGTTGTTGGCTTGTAGCACAGCACAGAGCGAGAACCGGTGCAGGCGGGGAAGGGATTCTCTTGGATATCATTGTTATGGAGGGAGGTCTGACTACTGGTGAATTTATTAAGGAAATTCTCACTATCTGTAACTACTTTTGAAACATCATAGTGATAGTGGCATATCTGTAATACATCATTTATGAGATTCCAATAAGAAAATGCCTGCACTGGAGCATTTTCAGGACTATAAGAGCGGTAGTAGTCATTTAGACAGTCACCAACATGGTGCCACCGCTTCTCATCTATAGTTCCTTCCTGTGGGAACCAAGAGCAGACATCTTCTAAAAAGACAAAGAATTTCACTAAATCTTTTTTCTTAACTCATGTTCCTCATGTCTTGAGATTTTTAAGCCCTTCAACAAGCAATTCGTGCTTACTTAATGCTTGCCCCATAATTTTGTTGCTTTTCTTACCTCTCCGGATCTGTATCACAGGCAGGCACTCCTGTGATGATCTGCATGTGGATCTTCACTCACTGATGAGGTGGTGATCCAATGATGGGGGGATGGCCATCCACTCGAGTGACATCCAGGTCACACTTTGTACCTTGAGCCCCACATTCGGGCGCCACTTGCCCCAGCCATTGGGGATTTAAACAAGGACCCAAGGGGAAATTAACCTAGATGAGAGACAAAAGACACAAAGAAGGAGACCAAGTCTATATTCTAATCAAGGTCTTAGATATATTCAGGCAAGCACAAGCTTATATGCAGAAAATAAAACTTTCTAGACAGTGCCTTCATGCCTAAAGTCTGCTACACAAATGCCTCTGTGTCTGAAGGCTGTTTTCCAAGGCCATACGATAAGGCCTCTGTGCCCAGAGATCCAAAAACAGCTGCAGTTCTCATGGTCAAAGAGCAGCTACAGCTCCCAACATAGCATTGTGATCTGATATCATGCAGGGAATTATGTCAATCTTCCTAAATATGTGGAGGCAGTCTTTGTGACCCAGTATATGGTCTGTTTTAGAGAACGTTCAATGGGCTGCTGAGAAGAATGTGTAGTCTGTGGATTTGGGATGGAAAGTTCTGTAGATGTCCATTAGGTCTAAGTGATCTGTGGTTTTGTTGAGGTCTCTTACTTCCCCTTTGAGTTCTGTTTGTGTGATCTGTCTATTACTGATAGTGGTATATTGAAGCCCCAGCTATGATGGTGTTGGTGGTTATTTATGTTTTATTGTCAAGTAGGTTTTGTTTTATGAACTGTGGCGCCCCTGTGTCTGGTGCATACAGATTTATGATTGTAATGTCCTGTTGATGGATCATTCCCTTGATAAGTAGGATGTGGCCTTCTTTGTCTTTTTTGATTATTTTTGGTTTGATATCTATTTTATCTGATATTAATATAGCTATGCCTGCTTGGTTCTTATTCCCATTTTCTTAGAATATTGTCTTCCACCCTTTCACCCTGAGGAGGTGTCTGTCTTTAGTAGTGAGGTGGGTTTCTTGAAGGCAACAGATTGAGGGATCTAATTTTTTGATCCATCCTGTTAGCTAGTGTCTCTTGATGGGTGAAATAAGGCCATTAATACTTAAGGTAATGACTGTGAGATTTGATTTGATGGCTGCCATATTGTTATGGTATAAGTGGGTTGGTGTTTTCATGGAGTTTGAAATTTTTGTTCCTACTCTGAGTTTGGTTATTATGATGTGCTTCTTGTAGGCATTTGAGATTTATCATTTGTTTCTTTTCTGTAGAGAATTTCCTGAAATACTCTCTGTTGGTTTGGTTTTGTGTTCATATAATTGTAAAGCTTAGCTTTGTTATTGAAAGCTTTTCTTCCACCATCTATTATGAGGGATACTTTTGCTGGGTAGAGTAGTCTGGGTTGGAAGCCATAGGTTCTTGGACTTTGCAGTGTTTCATTCCAGGCCCTTCTAGCTTTCGGGGTTTCCATTAAGAAATCTGAAGTAATTCTGATGGGGTTACCTTTGAAATTGCTGTGTTGTTTTTCCCTACATGCTTTTAGGATTTTCTCTTTGGTGTCAATGTTAGAGTCTTAATGACAATGTGTCTTGGAGACTTCCTTCTTTGGTCCAGTCTGTTTGGTGTTCTGTTGGCTTCTTGTGTCTTGATGGGCCTTTCATTTAAGAGACTGGGGAAGTTTTCTTCAATTATTTTGTTACATAAGTTCTCCATGCATTTGGTCTGAATTTCTTCTCTTTCTGGTATTCCAGTGATCCTGATATTAGGATGTTTAAGTGTATCCAACAATTCTCTTATTTTCTGATCACAGAAACTTTTGAACTTACTGAAATTTTTGAACTCTCAAACTGTTTCTTCCATCTTGTCTTCCATATCAGAGTTTCTATCCTCCACATGGCTGACTCTATTCTTGAGAGCTTCTAGAGAGTTTTGGACTTGTTCAATTAGGTTTACATTTTTTACTACTTTTCTATGTATAATTTCCTTCCCTCTGTCAAGCTCCCTTTTCACATCATTTTCTGATTTTCTTGATGAGTCTTAGATTTCATCCTTGCATTTCTTTATGTCTCCATTTAGAATGGCCAGCTGATTTTTTGAGGTCTTCCTTTTTCACTCTCCCTCTAATCTCTTAACTGTATTTGAACTCCTTCCATTTTCCTATCTATTAGTTCTAGTTTAGTGATGGCAGTATCCACACGATTATCGGTCCTTTGTTGCTTTTCTGCAAGTTCTACCAGTAGCTTGGTCAAGGTTGCATTGCTCATGGCTTCATTTTAGTGTTCTAATTTTAATGACTCTTCTATGTTTTCATTAGAGATGTTCATTGTAGGACTGAATGTTCTAACTGTATTTTCTTGCATTTGATTTTTCATGTTATTTCTTTTTCACTGTGGTCTGCCTATCACAGTGTATGGGCACTTAGGTGGGAGGATCAGCCTGGGCTCAAGCACAATGGGAATCTGAGGCAGTTGCCAAGCAGCCTGGGCTTTGGCTCTCACTTGCCAAATCCTCCTGATCTATTGCCTGGCCGGGTAGCCAAATTTGCCTGATCTCTCAAGTGGTAATGTGCCAAAGCTACCTGTGTTTGAGCTAGGAGGGACACTGAGGCACCAAGCACTAACACAACCCAAACACTTGTGTGGGAACAATGGGACCTGGAAACAGTCTGCACTCCCCCACCACATGACAATGGGGGATGGCTGGTGCATCATAGCATTAGGGGTTGGCACCTGAGCTGGCACAACAGACACACTCTGAACTTGTGTGGCAGTTTCTGTGGGCCTAGACTCGCTGAACATGCAGCGGCAGGAGCAGTAAGTGATCAAGTGGGTGGAGCAGTCTAAACTTCCACATGCAGGGATGGATCAGTGCATGGCGTGCCATCGTGGATATGGTGGCTACTTGCAGGTTGGGATGGGCTACCTGCCCACCTTTGAGGGAGTCAGCAATTCCTTGTTTATGCCTGGACCCGTTGAACCTGCGGCGGCCCTAGCGATAAGTGGGTTAGTAGGTGGAACAGGCTAAGCTTCCACCGGCAGGGATTGGTGCACAGTGGTGCCATGGATATAGTAGCTAATTGGGGGAGAGGGATGGGCTACCTGCCTGTGCGGGAATCAGTGATTTCCTCTCCTCCCCCCCCTCCCCCCGTGCCCTACCAGTGGCAATCTAATGGAGAATGCTCTCTCCTAAAAGACCCAGTGAACCCTTAATGTTGTGTCTTTCTTTCTCAGGGTTTTGCAGCACAGCTAGGTGGTCACCATCTTGGCCGATCATGTTCACAGTATTAATTCTATCTATCCCAGTACATGGTAGTCCTTCCATCTTCTTTTTTTAATGTATTTACTTATTTAAGAGAGAAAGTGGGAGAGAAAGAGAGTGTTAGATCAGGTATGGTGATACCACTAGAGGTGTTTCTTTTGCTGAGTATATGTTTGGATATTCTAGGTCTTTGGCCATTCCATATGAATTTGGGATCATTTTTTAAGTGTCAGTGAAGAATGGTGCTGGTATTTTTATTGGTTTTGCATTAAATCTGTATATTCCTTTTGGTAGAATTGCCATTTTCACAGTATTAATTCTACCTATCCAGGAACATGGGTGGCCATTCTGTCATCTTAAGTCCTCCTCTATTTCTTTCAAGGGTGTTTTTATTTTTTCATTATACAGTTCCTTCCAATATGTTGCAGTCAGGTTCACATTGCTGATAGAAATCATGAAACCAAGAGCAGCTTGTGGGAAAAAAGAGTTTTATTTTGTCTTACACACTCAATGGTTATGCTCCATGATGACAGGGAAAACAACAGCATAAGCAGAGGGTGGATATCACACCCTGGCCAACATAAGGTGGACTAGAGTATCAGGAGACTGTGCCAAACACTGGCAAGGGGAAACTGGCTATAACACCCATATGCCCACTCCCAACAATATATTCCCACCCTGAGGATTTAATCCCCAAATCTCCATTAGCTGGGAACCTAGCATTCAGAACATGTAGGTTTATGGGGGACACCTAATTCAAACCACCACACGATCTTTTGTTAGTGTTATTCCAAGATATTTAATTTTAATTGTTGCTATTGAGAATGGGAAAGTCTCCCTGATTTCTTTCTCTGTATGTTTGTCTTTTGCACATAGAAAATCTACAGAGTTATTTGCATTGATTTTGTATCCTGTCACTTTGCTGAAGGAATTTATCACCTTTAGAAGTTTTAGAATGGACACTTTTGGGTCACTTATATATAGAATCATGTTATCTGAAAATAAGGCTAACGACTTCTTCCTTTCTAATTTGAATCCTTTTAACTTCTTTCTCCTGTCTTATTGCTTGGGGTAGTACTTCTAGTACTATGGTGAGGAGCATTGGTGAGTGAAGGCACCCCTGTCTTGTTCCCTATCTCAATGGGAATTCTGTGAGATTTTCCCCATTAAGAATTATTTTGGCTTTAAGGACTTCATATATAGCCTTTACTGTGTTGAGATATAAACCCTCCATGCCTATTCTTTGCAGTGTTTTGATCATGAATTGGTATTCTATTTTGTCAAAGGTCTTCTCTGCATCAATTGAGATCACATAGTTCTTATGGTTCAGTTTATTTATGTGGTATATTATATTTACTTATTTCCATATGTTAAACCATCCCTGTGTCTCTGGGATAAAGCCTACTTGGTCAAAGTGGATAATGCTTTTGATGTGTTGTTGAACTCAGATTGCAAGGATTTTGTTCAGGGTCTTTGCATCTAAGTTCATTAGGGATATTGGCCTATAATTTTCTTTCCTTGTTACATCTGTGTCTGCTTTTGGTATTAGGGTGATGCTAACTTCCTAAAAGGACTCAAGGAGGATTCCCTGGTATCTGATTATGCAGAATAGTTTGAGAACAAATGTTTTCAGTTCTTCAATGAAGGTTTGATTGAATTCAGCTGATAAGCCATTCATTCCTGAAGTTTTCTTTTTTTTAATTTAATTTATTAGTTTTCTTTTCAGCAAATACAGGTAGTTTGGTACCATTATTTAGGCTCATCCATGATCTACCCCCTCCCAATGGCCCCTCCTTGTTAATGTAAATGGGTCGTGCACTGTGCCTCAGAGGCCCCCAACACCTCAGCACTGAAGCAGACCAAAAATGAACCCAACATGGCTCAGGGAAATTTTGTGGAAGAGGGGGCGGAAAGAATGTCAGAGTCACATGTTGGGTCATGATATGCAGAGACAGTTATCGTACCAATAACTGTGGGCTATCTCCACAATGCAAGACCCATTTGCATCATTCCTGGAGTTTTCTTTTTGGGAGGTTTTTGATTGCCTTTTCAATCTCCGTGGATGTGATATGTTTGTTTAGGAGATTAATCTGCTCTGAATTTAGTTTGGGTAGGAGACATGTATCTAGGAATCCACCAAATTCATCCAGATTACTTAATTTTGAGGAGTAGAGGTTTGGAAGTATGCCCTGATGATTCTTCTGATTAGTTGTCTGTAGTGATCTGTCCTGTTTATTTCTGATTTTGCCAATTTGATAATTCTCTTTTTGTGCTTGATCACTTTGTTCATGAGATTGTTGATCCTGCATATTTTTTTTGAAGAACCAGCTCTTAGAGTCATTGACTTTTTAAAATTATGTTTCTACTTTTTAATATATTAATTTCTGCTCTAATCTTGATTATTTCAATTGGTCTGGAGCTGTTTGGGTTGGGCATTTGTTTTTCCAGTGCCTTTAGGTGGACAGTCAGGTTATTGATTTGTAATCTCTTTGAATTTTTAATGAAGGCATTTAGGGCTATGAATTTTCCCATAAATTTTGGTAGCTTGTATTTTCATTATCATTCAAATCTAGGAATTTTACAGTTTCTTTTGTGATTTCTTCCATGACCCATTCATGGTTTAAGAGTGTGTTGTTTGTCTCCACAGTTGGTTTTAACTATGATGTATGTTGCAGAGTTTCTTCTTTGGTCTTGCCTGTTTGGTATTCTGGAGGATCTTATATCTGGATGGGCCTCTATTTTGCAAATTGGGAACATTTTCTTCAATAATTATGTTGAATATGTTTTCTATGCCTGTGGTCTGGATTTTTTATCCTTCTGATATGCCCATGATCTAGATGTTTGGTCATTTCAGAGTGTCCCACAGTTCCCTTGAATTCTGTTCACTTGATTTTTTGAACTTAGCAAAGGTTTTGGCCTCCCAATAAATTTCTTCTGTCCTATCTTACAGGTTAGAGGTTCTGTCTTCCACATAACTAAGTCTGTTGGTGAGAAGTTCTAGAGAGGTTTTCAAAATTCTATTATCTTGTGTTGTTTTGTACAATGTCCATCTCTTTATTGAGGTATGATTTCAATTCAAAATCTGATTTTCCTGATGCTTCTTGTAGTTCATTCTTGCATTTTATCAAGTTTTCATTAAGCTTAATCAACTAGTTATTGATATCTTCCATTTCTTGACTTACCTTCAATTAATTCATAGTCTTTGGCTGGTTCTAGCATTTTCTTCCATCAAGTTAAGCTTACTGTCAAAAGCTGAATGCTTTAGGAGATGATTGTGTTCAATTTCATTGATGTGATTTTTGGTTCTTTGATAGTTTGCTTCAAGCTCAATGATTTTTTTTTTTTTAATCAGGGTCACATTGATTGTTATGTTTTCATTTTGAGAATTAATTTCTGTTGAGTTTTTTATGATTTAATTGGAGGGTTCCATAGGAGGACTAGGTATCCTTGGTGGAGATATCTCAGTTTTATTACTTTCATTGGTTTTTGCATTGTTGTCTACTCATTTTAGTAAGACTCTTTATTTTATTGAGGAGGAATCAAGTTTATATCCTTTGGCCTGTTTCCTCTCTGGCTCAGGTGAACAAGGATTTTGGTACTTACTAGTCAGTCAAGAAACCAGAACAAAATGCCTGATTCCACAGCTCACACAGGGGCCAGGCCTCCCTGAGCAAGGTAGGAGCTACCAGGACCAGGGGACTAGGGGGAATAAGGGAACAGGGATTTGGTGTACTTCCTGCTGAGCCCTCCAGGACATGGACAAGTACAGGCAACCTACAATGAGGAGGTAGGAGGAACCTAGATACCCGGGTTTGGTCTACTCACTCCAGTGGTCTGTGGCCTCCCACACACTGACTTCCAAGGAACTTAGACCTGGGCTGTGGGTGGAAACCAGAAATGGGTCCAGCCTACTCACTCCAGACTACCACGCCCACCCACACTCTGATCAGACAAGGAATTCAGACATGTGTGGTGGGAGAGGACCAGAAATGGGTCAGGCCTACTCACTCCAGACCACTGAGCCTGTCCACACACTGACCCAAGGAACTCAGACCTGGGAGGAGGTGGGAGGAGCCCAGATATGGGTCTGGCCTACTCATTACAGACCTCCATGCCTGCCCACCCACTGACTGCATAGGGAACTCAGACTTAGGTAGTTGGAGGGGGCAGAAATGGGTCCAGCCTATTTACTCAGGACTGCCATGCCTGCCTATACACTAGCAGCACAAGGAACTCAGACCCAGGCAGAGGTGGGAGGAGCTCACCTCTCAACATTTTCAACCAATCAATGAGCTGTACTCTGTGTTTTTCCTTTTGTACTCTCTCATTCTTAATTTTTTTAAAAAATTTTTTGTTTATTTTTATTTATTTATTTATTTGAGAGTGACAAAGAGAGAAAGAGGGATGGAGGGAGAGAGAGAGAATGGGCATGTCAGGGCCTCCAGCCACTGCAAACAAACTCCAGTTTTGTGCACTCCCTTGTGCATCTGGCTAAAGTGGGTCCTGGGGAATCAAGCCTTGAACCAGTGTCCTTAGGCTTCACAGGCAGGCCCTTAACCACTAAGCCATCTCTCTAGCCCCCTCATTCTTAAATTTTAAATAATTAACTCTATACTTTTAAGAGAAGCTTAAGGTCTGTTACCTCAAGAGTAACATATTCAATTAAGATACATTAAAAAATCAATGTACCCAGGCATGGTGGCACACACCTTTAATCCCAGAACTCAAGAGACAGAGGTAGGAGGATTACTGTGAGTTTAAGGACAGCCTGTGACTATAGAGAAAGTTATAGGGTAGCCTGGGATAGAGTGAGACACAACTGCAAAAAAAAAAAAAAAAAAAGAAAGAAAGAAAGAAAAAGAAATAATGTTTTAGTTCTTATTAAGCTCTTCAGTAACTCTTCAGATTCTTTCAGAAATATCTGTGATAAATAAAGAATATTTCCATAAAAGTTATGTGAATAAATATAGAAGTTTCTACAAATTGAAAGACAAGAAAATAAAGCAAGAAACAATTATATCATATTTTAACTGCATCATCTTTATATAGCTTTTGTTGCACAAATATAAAATATGTACAAAGACTGAAGATTTAATTGGAAGACATACCTCCTATACCCTACCCTTTTTATGTTTGTTCATAGGTTGGAGGTTTATTCCTATGAACAGCTTAGAGCCTCTTGCATGCTAAAGATAGAATTTAGTTCTAAATTGCCTCAAATTTCCCTGTCTCAGAATCATTTTAGTTTTCATTCTACAGATCCCCTGAAAATGACAGTGATTAGATAGATTCATGGAGACATTGATCACAAAAAGAAAACATGTCAGAGATCACCTCTGTTCACCTGAGGGTTAAGACCAAAGATGAGAATCTGTGGTACAAACTTTGTACTCTCTCTTGAGAGACACTGTGGATGAATTGTTGGCCTGAACTGAAAAACCAATGATGAATCTCATTTTCTAGCTGTCAAAGTCTGAGTTACTATCATGCATGCCCACTACCTCAGCACATGAATGCCTGAACTTTCTTCATTGGAAATAAAATCTGAAGTGATTTGTGAGAGGGTTCTTATGGGTCAAAATTCCAAATATGTGTGGAAATGTGTTAGAGTCCCCAGTGTTTTCCTTAAATCTAAGTGGTCACAGAAAGTATTAGAAAACTTCTATTGGAATTACTATGTTAATAAATTCTTTAGCTTTGGCAGGCAAGATGGTTTGTGTCTTCTGAACAGTTGTGCTGCAAGAGGAAAAGGCATATAAATGAATAGCATGGATTTATTCTAATATCTAATAATGCATTATTTTGAAACACAGAAATTTGACCTTCATATTATTTCTGTGTTGGGAAATATATACTTTTGACTTTGTAACATTCAAAATATAACAAAACTTCTTAGCTTATAGACTACACAAAAACACAGTAAGAAAATGCCTATCACAAATATGCATTTACAAAGGCATTCTGCCTGGTTGATCTTACAATAACATAATTGAAAAACATCCATGTCCAAGTTAAAATGAGAGATATGATATCTTTAGAAAACTCTAAAGGATATATAAGACATTAGCATACTAATATCTAAGTGGCAATTTTGAACTTTTTCATTTACTCTTTATATGTTTTACTGGATCATTCCAAATTTTAAGCAAAATTAAGTCTCACTAATTCAGGTATGAAAGGTTTTAAATGATCTGTAATGCCTAGTATAATGTTCAAAAGTTTCCCACACATTTGTTTTTATATGATGAAATACATTTTTTATAATTATAAAAAATATTTTGGCAAATTTACACAACTGCCCAGATGAAATGTGCTCCCTGCTTTCAACAACTCAGATTCTTGCTTTTAAATGTTCTAGCTGGGCATTGAAAAAATATGGTTTTTTGCTTGTTTGTTTGTTTTAATTTTTTTTTAATTTTTTTATTTATTTGAGAGCGACAGACACAGAGAGAAAGACAGATGGAGAGAGAGAGAATGGTTGCGCCAGGGCTTCCAGCCTCTGCAAACGAACTCCAGACGCGTGCGCCCCCTTGTGCATCTGGCTAACGTGGGACCTGGGGAACCGAGCCTCGAACCGAGGTCCTTAGGCTTCACAGGCAAGCGCTTAACCACTAAGCCATCTCTCCAGCCCTGTTTGTTCTTTTTTATTCATGCCTTTTGAGTGGAAATAGTCTCAACTTTCTCATTCCAAGTTTTGTTCTTTAATCTGGTTTCAGTAAAATTTGCTCAGAAAGTCATAATCACACACACACATGAAAATCCATTTCCTGTCACCATAATCACACACAGTAATATGTAAGCTTAACAAACACATTGAGCTGATGGGCATGTCTGGACTCATTGAAATCTGGACATGACAAGGTTAATGGAGCAGGAAGGAAATGGCATGGGCTTTTCTTTGGAGGATAATTTTTAATACCTTGATTGTAGGTGGGTTCCACAAAGGTATGCAATTGTCAAAATCCATAAAATTGAATACTAAAATAGGGCAAACTTCACTGTGCTTAAATTATACCTAAATAAGGAAAAAGAATTTCTAAGACAAGTATTGCACTTTTTCTTAGAACAATTTAACTTTAAACTTGGAAAATGCATATTAGTTATAGGATAGAATAAATGTAATTTTAGCTTTTTTCATTTTTTTCTTATTAGTTATAGACATATTTTGTATGTAAAGATCACATGTTAGTACGATCCTCTCCCTCTTCAACTGGCTCTTTTCTGAAGAGGCCTTTCTCATTAGGGATGCAGGTCAACTTCATAGGGATTGTGGGTCATGCATTATGGGGGCAGCAGTCAGTTATGAGGGAGAGGCAATATATCTGTGCCAAATGTCCCAACTTGTGTCTCTAACAATCTTTCTGCCCCTTCTGAAAAATTGCCTGAGCCTTGCTAGGAGAATTTCTCTTTCTTTTTTTTTTTAATTTAATTTATTAGTTTTCTTTTCAGTAAATACAGGCAGTTTGGTACCATTGTTTAGGCTCATCTGTGACCTACCCCCTCCCATTGGACCCTCCTTGTTGATGTAAATGGGTTGTGCATTGTGGAGTTAGCCCCCAGTTATTGGTATGATATATGTCTCTGCAAATCTCCGTTGGAGAGTCTGCTTCTCTTTTCCAGATAGATGCAGATCCTAAGGAGAGAGTTGCCCCAACATACCTCAAAAGGGGCCTAACTGAAACTAAGGACAATTGGCAAAACAAGCAAGGGTGATGTTTTCCTGTGAACCGGATACCAGCACAAAGGGGAAGGAGACCAACGCAGAGAAAAATCAACTCCTACCAAATCAGAGAGCCAGAGCCTCAGAGGCCCACAACACCTCAGCACTGAAGCTAGGAGAATTTTAAGTCTACTTCAGTGATGGGAATTTAGGAGCATCTAGATGTCTGGTTTGGTAGGAGTTGTGTGCCCTCGGTATCTTTCTCCATCACCCTTGTGCTGATAACTGCTTAACTAAGAGAGCAGCATTCTTGCTCATTTCCCCAATTCTGTGGTTTCAGCTGGGGCTGAGGTAGAGTGAACTTGGTCATTTATCTCCTCAAGTCTAGTTCCCATCTGAAAAAGAGAAGCAGATTCTACCACAGAGAGTGAAGACGTTGACAGTTAAATGGGATAACCATTAGTAATTTAGAGAGGATTAAAAGGGTTTAGACACTCTTATAGTGTAAGGTTAGTGAGAGCTTGACAACGTAAAGTAGGATCATTATATGGGTATGATTCTGACTTGTTTCCCACTTCCAGGTATGGTTTCCTTTCCACGAAGACAATCTGATAGACAATCCAAGAGCAGCTGGTCACCCACCATGGCTGTGTGCCTACTATTGCACTTGTGTGAGCATCATGTCAGGTTGCTTGCTTCTGCGTTATTAGACTTTGAGTTGGTTGGACAGATGTTGGCCATTTTCTCCTCATAGCTCATGTAGTGCCTTCCCACACAAGATGGACTAATTACCTGAGGACTGGCTCTCTTCTGGACTTCCAACACATCTGTCCATGGTCGAATTGGTGTCTTAAATGTAAGATTGTTCCAATAACCTCTGGTGGGTAATCAAGAGCTCTGACAGAAGTTAGTCTTGTTTGTTTTGAGAGATCTAGTATGTCTGTCTGATCAACAGCTCATTGTGGATGTAGACCACATTGTCATACAGGGAATTACAGGCCAGTGCCAGGTGAAAAGACAAGAGAATAAGCCAGAGAAGAAAGAGAAACAGGGAAAATTTCAGGTTAGGTTTGTCTCACTCTCTCCCAAGTCCCTTCGATTCAGTTTCTCCCTCTAACTTTTGCTTGAAGGTTCCACCTTTTAGTATGATTTCCAAGATAAAGGATTCTATGGTACTAGTTCAGTTTGGGTTCAGATATTGTGTCTCCCCAACCTTTTTCTTTCCATAAGCCCTCCCCTTCCTATTGTCCAAGCCTCAAGATGCTATTCAGTTATGTCAGCAACTTGTGTTGATCCAGGTTAGGAACTGCAGATGAGTGAGATCATGTGATGAATGCCTTTCTGTGATTGTGTGAGTTCACTTAAAATGATCTGTTCCAAGGTCCACCATTTTTCTACAAATTTCAATGTGTCATTTTTTCTTGCTGCTAAGTAGAATTCAAACATGTAGATATACTACATCTTGGTTATCCATTCATCCAATGATAGGAACCTGGGTTGATTCCAGTTTTTAGCTATTATGAATTGAGCAGTTATAGACATGGTCAAGCACATATTTATGAACTGAGATGTGGAGCTTTTAAGGTAAATGTCCAGTAAGGGAATGACAGGGTCTGGTGGTAACTCTATATCCATCCTTTTCAAGAGTCTCCAAATTGATTTTATCAGTGGTTATAACAGCTTACATTCCCACCAAGAATAAATGAGAGTTACTATTTCTCCATGTCCTCTCCAATATTTGTTTTCATTTGATTTTTAATATTTGCTATCCTTACTGGGGTAAGATGGAATCTTATAGTTGTTTTAATTTGAATTTCCTTAGTAGTTAGGGATGTTGAGCATTTTCTTAAGTGTATGTTAGCCATTTGTAATTTTTTCCTCAGAGAACTCCCTATTTAGTTCTCTGCCCCACTTATTTTTTATTGTTTAGTTTTTTGAGTTCTTTGTAGAGTCTAGATATTAGGCTTCTATAAGACCTATAATTTTCTTTCCTTGTTGTATCTCTGTCTGGTTTTGGTATTAGGTGATGAAAGGGGTCAGCAAGGATTTCCTGGTCTCTGATTATGTGGAATAGTTTGAGAAATGTTGGTTTCAGTTTTTCTATGAAGGTTTGATAGAATTCAGCTGGGAAGCCATCTGGTCCTGGACTTTTAATTTTGGGGAGGTTTTTCATTACCTTTTCAATCTCCATGGATGTGATAGGTTTGTAATGAAGGCATTTAGGGCTATGAATTTTCCCCTTATGACTGCCTTCAATGAGTCCCATATGTTTTGGTAGGTTGTATTTTTGTTATCGTTCATATATAGGAATTTTACAATTTGATTTTTATTCTTCCATGACCCATTCATTGTTTAACAATGTGTTAGTCTCCAGTAGTGGTTGGCATTCTTGAAATGTCTTTTGTTAATTTCTAGATTTAAAGCATTGTTATCTTACATGGTGCAGGAAGTTACTTCAGTTTTCCTGACTTTTTGAAAATACGCTTTATGACCTAATATACAGTCAATTTTGGAGATGGTTCCATGAGCTGATGAGAAGAATGTGTATTCTGTAGAGTTTGGGTGGAAACTTCTATAGATATCCTTTAGATCTAGTTGATCTATGATGTTGTTGAGCTCTATTATTTCCCTGTTGATTTGCTTGGATGATCTGTCTGTTGATGATAGGGGAGTATTTAAGTCTCCAACTACGATGGTGTTAGTGTTTATTTCTGTTTTATTGTCAAGTAGATTTTGATTTATAAGCTATGGTGCCACTATGTTTAGGGCATATATATTTATGATTATGATATGCTCATGTTGGATCATTCTCTTAATGGGTAAAAAGTGGCCTTCCTTGTCTTTGTTGATTACTTTTGGTTTGAAGTCTGTTTTTTCAGATATTAATATAGCAACAATCAGTTGTTGTTGTTGTTGTTTTTTATTTCCATTTGCTTGGAAGATCATTTTCCAAGCTGTCACCCCGAGGAGGTATCTATCTTTATTGGTGAGGTGGTGTTTCTTGAAGAAAACAGATAGGAGATTATAGTTTTTTATCCATCCAGACAGCCTGTGTCTTTTGATGGGTGAGTAAAGAACACTAATATTTAAGATTATTACTGTGAGGTTTGAAATAATTCCTGCCATGATGAGGTATTTTATGTGGTTGGGTGCTTACTTGTGTTATGTACTGTTTTGAGCTTGGTCTATTCTGGTTATTGTAATCTTCTTTTTCTTGGCTCCTGAGATTGGTTATTTGACTGTTCTGTGTGGTTTATTCCCACAGGTATTCTCTGTAGGTTTGGCTTTGTATTCATATAATCATAGAGGTGAATTTTTTCATGGGAAGTTTTTCTTTCAACACCTATTATGAGGGATACTTTTGCTGGATAAAGTAGCTTGGGTTGTAAGCTATAGTTTTTCAGACTTTGAAGTGTTCCTTTTCCAAGCCCTCCTGACATTCAGGGTGTCCTTGAGAACTCTGATGTTATTCTAATGGGATTGCCTTTCTTTGTTGTGAATTGCTTTTCTCTTGCTGTTTTTAGCACACTCTCTTGTTTTCATTGTTAAGGGTTTTAACTATGATGTGTCTTGGAGAGTTTCTTCTTTGGTCTTGCCTGTTTGGTGTTCTGTAGGCTTCTTGTATCTGGATGGGCCTCTGTTTTGCAGGATTCAGAAAATGCTCTTCAATAACTTTGTTGAGTATGTTTTCTATGTCTCTTGTCTGAATTTCCCCTCCTTGTGGTATGCCAATGATTCAGATGGTTGGTTGTTTTAGCGTGTCTCCACAGTTCCCTCATAGTCTATTCAGTTGAGTTATTGAACTTAGCAAAGTTTTTGGCCTCCTGATCCATTTCTTCTGTCCTATCTTTCAGGTCAGAGGTTCTGTCTTTCACATGAGTAACTCTGTTGGTGAGCAGTTCTAGAGAGGTTTTCATAAGTTCTATTTAATTTTTGTTTTCTGTTGTGTTGTTTTATATAATGTCCATCTCTTTTTTTGACGTATGACTTCAATTTGAATTCTGATTTACTTGATGCTTCTTGAAGTTCATTCTTGCACTTGCTTGAGTCTTTATTAAGCTTAATCAAACAGTTATTGAAGTTTTCCATTTCTTGACTTACCTTCAGTCTATTCATATCTCTTTTGGGGGGTTCTAATGTTTTCTTCCATCAAGTGAAGTCTACCATCAAATGCTAAATGCTCTAGGAGATGATTCTGCTCAATTTCATTGATATGATTGTTGGTTATTTTGTGGTTTGCTTTAAGTTCAGTGATTTTTTTTTTTTTAAATCGGGGTTTCATTGGTTGTTATGTTTTCATTTTGGTAATGAATTTCTGTTGATTTCTCTGTGATTTCATTGAAGGGTTCCATAGTAGGACTAGGCATCCTTAGTGGAGAGCTTTCAGTTTTCTGTATTTCATTGGCTTTTTTGTGTTGTTTTCTACCCATTTTAGGAAGACTCTTTATTTTATTGAGGAACAAGCAAGTTTATGTCCTTTGGCCTGTTCACCCTCTGACTCTGGTGAACAGGGATATTGGTACTTAGTGTCCAGTCAAGATACCAGAGCAAAAGGCCTGATTCCACAGTTCACATAGGGGCCAGGCCTCCCTGAGCAAGGCACAGTGGGTGCTACCAGGACCAGGGCACTAGGAGTATTAAGGGAACAGAGGTCTGGCCTACTTCAGGCTGAGCCCTCTAGAACATGGACCAGTGCATGAAACCTAGATTGGGGAGGTGGGAGGAGCCCAGATAAAGGGGTCTGGCTACTAACTCCAAAGGGCTGTGGCCTCCCACACACTGTCATGCAAGGAATTCAAACCTAGGCAGTAGGAGGGAATGAGAAATGGGTCAGGCTTACTCACTCCAGAAGGCCATGCCTGCCCAGACACTGACAGTACAAGGAACTCAGACCCAGGAAGAGGTAGGAGGAACCCAGATATGGGTCCTGCATAATCACTCCAGACCGCTGGTCCAGCAGACACACTGACCACACAGGAATCTCATGATTGTAAGTTTAAATAATAGATTGGTTGGCCAAATCTACAGGAAGACAAACACAGTTAATTTTCTGAGGCAGAAGTTGGGATGACGGCAGAGAAGGAATAACTAAAATTAAGGAGCTAATTATGATCATTTTTATCTATAACTTCTCTATTTGTAAAAGAATAGGTATTGTTGAAGGAGAAAATGAGATTTGGGGAACCAAAAACAGGATAGAAATAGGTGTATTCACAGAGAGGGACAGAGTTAACACTGATTCTGTGCACTGTGGCTCCATGCAACTGTATATGGATTACAAATAGTGTACCCTTGGATTTTCAAAATATTTCTGTATTTTGAAACTTTCTCTTTGCCCTTTTCTTCAAATTAACAGTGTTCATAGCTATGAAAGATATTTTCATCTAATCTCATTGGCATTCCCAATAGAAAAACTGTTATGTTTTGACTTCATGAACTATCTCCAAAAGTAATTCAAATTAGAGGTACATGTTTCAATATTAAACATTGATCCCCTTATCTCTCTTCTTTGAGCATGTGAATTATTTCCTTACTCAAAACCCAAGTCCACCCATTATAATAAAATAATATGCATGCAAGAGAAAACAAAAAGGAACTAATAACAAATGTAGGATAGGAAATAATAGGTAAAATAAAAAATAAATAAAAGAAGGTAAGATTTATTTTCAAACCAAATAGCCTGAATCCAGCTTCCTTTATTCTTCTTTTTGTATGCATCTGTGTGTTTAAGATCCAAATTAATATGGTCAGTGTCAAGTAGGTCAACTAATTCTCTGTATAGCCATGCACAGTGCTACAAAGGAAACATGTGAATGGAATGGAAAGATAGCTGTTCTCTAAAAATGTTTATAAGTCAGTTAGCAGAACCCTAGGAAAATAACAAGTGTTCCTCATTTGAAACATTGCAGGTTGATAACCACTGCTGCTGCATTCAATACAGAAGCAACAGAATAAATTTTCAGCCCTGCAGGATGCGATGTGACTATCTTCTGCAAAATGTGTCTCATATGAGAGCTGCCACTGTCACAATTATAGAAACATTATGATGGTCCTAACTGAGTATTGTGGAGGATGGCAGGGTACAAGGAAAGGCCAGATTTTGCTATAGCCTCTTTCAATTTTGATTTTCCTAGAAAATGGTACCACTTATCTTACTCACCTATTGTTAGGAGGTGAGGTATGGCTCATAGAAACAAACTAAAAGGGACAGGAGTGGTAGTCTGGGAAGACATGAACAAGCTACAAGAAAGATTTGGAGGACATGGAAAATATTAATACAAGTACATGGAATAATGCACACATGGAGTGACTGAGTAATCTGTTATCCATACATAGTAGTTTAAATAAAAATCTAAGTATTGATCCTAATATTTACTACATATATATTTTCAGCGGAAATATTACCTATGTGTCCATTTACAGCCAGTTCTTTTATTTTTTAACATAGGTTCGCACTTTCTGTCCCAGGCTGACTTCAAACTCCCAATTCTTCTGCCTCAGATGCTCAAGTACTAGGATTACATATGTGCATACTATATCCAGCTCAATTTTTTTCTTTCATATGAATTCTCTCAAACTTATAATCATAATGTGTTTATAATAATATACAAGAACACTATTCTTGAAATATTCATCTATAATCTATCTCCCTATCATCTATATAACCACTATCATTAACCTATTATCATCTATAATTATAATCTATCGATCTATCATAATTTATTATCTACCTATCTATCATGTATCTTTATCATCTATTGATCTATATCATCATTGATCGATCTGGTGAGATTTCAAAGCAAACATATATATTCATATTTTAAGGAAGAACATGAAAATTATAAAAGAAAGCATTCAACAAAATGAGATACTCAGGTGTTACCATCCCAAGGTAGGCTTTCACCTGAACCTTAATTTAGTTAGATCATCAGCTCCTGCCAAAACTTGTAACAAGGAGCTGCTGTGGCCAGGGTTGTTTGCTGCTGAGCTGGCCTACCAAGTATCCCTTGTCCCATCATACCAAACTTTTCTCCAAACTTACCATGTTTCTGGGATCCAATAATCAAGTACATCCAGATAATGTACGATGACATGGCTGTATACACACAGTGTACATAGTTAATAAAAAGATAAACACAGGTCATGAGCTTGGATTGCCTCTGACTATCACTTGGATTTTCTTTTACAAATAGGTATCATCTTGAAATCTTCAACCTTATCTCTGTGCCTTTACCTCGCCATTAACTTAGCAGTCATGTTATTTTTACTTTTTCCCTAACACTCTCTGAGAGTTGGTCAGTTGGTTAAAACATAACTGAAGAGTGAAGTTATGAAGCATGAATACCAAAGCTACTGGATATATTGTATTATATAACTATTTTTATTTCTATAGCATATCATCTTTATTTTGAATTTTGTAATATTGTGTTTACAACATGCATGGATTTTTAAAGCATTCTATAATTTTTCCATGTGTATATTACAGGTGGTATGGGGGTATGTGTATGTATGCTATATGCTCATATATATGTATGTATAGTTTCATGAGCTGAACATTCAGGTGCTGGATGTACACAGGCCAGAGAAGAACATTGGGTGTACTAATTATAGTGCTTCCACACTATTTTCTTGAAACAAAGTATCATTGAACTTGTAACTGCTGAGCTGTTTTGTTTGGTTTGGTTTTTGGTTTTTATTTGTTTGCTTGTTTTGTACCTATGAGATTTCCTGACTGGTGAGTCCCAGTGGTTTTCTTGTCTCTGTCCCACCCAGACTAGGGTTTCAGGCATGCATGGCCATGATGAATGTTTTATGTGTGTGGTCAGGATTTAACTTGGGCTTTCTCAGATCGTAATGCTTATTCAACAATCACTTTTACAAGTCAAAATATCACTTTGGACTGTATAATTTATTCTTAAACATGCATTTGCAAACATATTGAACTTATGAAAAAATGACACTCATTAAAGATTCTTGATGTACTAAAAGTATTTTGTGTGGTAGAGGGGCTGGAGAGATGGATTAGCGGTGAAGGCACATGCCTGTGAAGCCTAAGGACCCTGGTTCGATTCTCCAGATCCCACATAAGCCAGATGCACAAGGCAGTGCATGCATCTGGAGTTTGTTTGCAGTGGCTAGAGCCCTGATGCGCCCATTCTCTCTCTCCGCTTCTCTGTCTCTAATAAATAAATAAACAAAAATGAAATCTTGAAAAGAGATTTGGTGTGATAGAAAACAGTAAATACTTCTCATTACACATTTAAAAAATTATTTATTTACTGGGAGGGGTATGGGCATGCCATGGCCTCTAGCCACTGCAAATGAACTCCAGATGCATGGGCTGCCTGGTGCATGTGGCTTATGTGTGCTAAGCCATCTTTCCAGCCCCTCATTACACATTTATTCAGACTCTAGGATATACACAGTCATTATTCAGTCCTGTATACCCACTGAACATAGCCAGTGATACTATCAAGGTCCTCACTTCTTATTCCTGGGAAATATTATGCAATTGCTCTGAGAACATTGTATCCATCTTTTCTTTCATTCCATTACTGGCACTGTGAAGTTTGAAAGAGTACAGATTATATATTTTTGTTTGTCATTTGGCAACAAGGTTCTAATTTTGTAACCCATTTGTAGCAAAGTATGAAATCTTTCAGTTAATTTTTATTTTTAGTTTCAGTTTTTTGAGGTAAGTTCTCACTGTAGTCCAGGCTGACCTGGAATTCACTGTGTAGTCTCAGGGTGGCCTCAAACTCATGGTGATCCTCTTACCTCTGCCTCCCGAATGCTGGGATTAAAGGTGTGAAGCACCACGCCTGGCAGAAATTTTTCTGATACGCATTTATTTTAAATTATCTTTGAAAATCTAGAACAGTATTTTAGCTACACCACACTTGTACAAACAGCATTTGATTTTCCATGTATTGGGTCCTAATTTCCCAGCACTCGAATCATTGAACTATCTAATACATTTTTCATAATAAATGAACCAGAATTGATATTTTAATTAAAGTCCATATTTTATCTAGAGTTCCTTCTGTTTCATCTAACACCATTTTATTTTAGCATCTCATCAAGGATATCACATGGCATTTAGTAGTGTTTCTAAGCTGGTTGTCTTCAGCTGTGGCAGTTTTCCCAGTCTTCCCTTGTTTGAGATTCTGACAGCTTTGCAAGCACTGATGAAGTATGTTCTAGAGATAGCTTCACTGAAAAATTTCTGATAGCATATCACAAGACTGATCAACCAACATCAAGAAGGTGAATACACTTATAACTACTGATAATCATTAGCAAGGATGATGATTATGATACTTCTCCAATTAGTAATTATTATTGTCATCTCTCTTTATACTAAATTTATGCAAAGAAGTTATGATGGGTATTCCATATACAGTGAGAATTAAACTTCTGCCTTCTCATGGGAATAATATTTACATAAATAACTTGGAATTTTTTTCAGTATAGAATACTTATTTGTTCTCTAAAATTTATGTATGTCATCATTAATTTATGTCTGTATATGCTTGTGGGTATTAGTTTTATAATTGAAGCATTTGATTCCCGAACTATTCCCATGTGATCCACTAGTCACTTGTTCCATTAACATTTATGTACCTTTGCTGCTATGTGGTTGCTACATTGCTTGTTACTTATTATCTCAATAGCTCTTGGGCTCTGGGCATACTTCACTCTTATCTTCTATATTTTATCCATATTCACAGGAAAATCAGTTATTTACTTTTCTCAATTATCTTAATGTCTTCTCTACTCCTCTCATATAGCATGATTCATATTGGTTCAAGGTAACCCAGGCCCAGAAAGCCAAATGTTGCATGTTCTGTCTCATATGTGGACCTAGCTACAAATATTTAGACTTGTGTGTGAGCTGGAACTAAAAATAGGTAAGCTAGAAAAAGGCTATATAGGAGCGAGGAGAGGGAAGGACTTTAGGGGATAGGATTGTATATATGTAATTGGAATAAAAGATACAGGGAGTGGAATATCCTAAATAAGGCCAGAGAAAGAGACTAAGAGAAGGGTGGAGGAAGAGTCAATCAAAATTCAAGATATTCTGAATAAGACATGAAAGCCTACTTTTGGGGATAATGGCACATCCAGAAGCCATAGATTGCTACTAGAAAATTTTCAGTGCCAGGGATGGGATACCTTCCAGTGAGTTGTTGGCCAGGGGACGGGGGGTGGGGGGGAGGGCTCCTGTTGCCTCCAAATAATTATAGGCTATTGCCAAGGCCCTTGGTTTCCCACAAGTAACAGATGGTAAGACCCCATTGCTGAAGACTTCACAAGCCTGGGGGACAAGGTCACTGAGAATCAAGCTGGGGCTGAGCTAAAACCTTCTCCCTGTAGACCAGCCAACTGAAAGCTGGACAAAGCTGCACTGTGTGCAGCCCTATGAGAGAAAGAAGTCATCAGCGGTGAAAACAGTGGACACTGACTATGTGTGGTGGCACATGCCCTTAATCCCAGCACTTGGGAAGCAGAGGTAGGGGGATTGCTGTGAGTTCGAGGCCACCCTGAGATTACATAGGGAATTCCAGGTCAGCCTGGGCTAGAGTGAAACCTTCCCTCAGAAAAAATAAAGAAGAAAGAAAAGAAAAAGCAACCAATATCTGTACAGTAGACATATTCATTGCCATGTGTGTTTACTTGCTTCATAAGCTTTTTAGCTAACAGAGCAAGACAATACATGTATGTGCACAAACCTGTATATGAGCTCATATTCATACATATTCTATAGTTAAACACCCATACTGTATTAGGGTGAAGATCAATCCATTCTAATAGCTAAAATTCTGAGTCATTACTAGAAGAATCATCCTAGCATCCTCTGCCTTCTTATGAGTAACTCTGAAGCACAATAGTAAGAAAACTGGTTTACACCATCCCCAATGCATCTTTTAATTGTTCACTTCTACACAGTGGCATCATAACCCCATGGGGATAAAAATGATGACTTCCAAGCTGTTGAATTTTCCCATAAAGAACCATTTCTGATCCAAATGGGAACAAAGGTTGGCATCATGACATATTCTTGAGCAAATTTCCTCATAATTTCATGGTTTTTTTTACATATAATTTCAGTTTTCAGTTATGTCACAAAGTTATGATTTTGCTTTATATGTGAAATAAATTCCAAATTATGTATCTGAGGCTGAGTTGCTCAAATCTGACACTACCATTCTTCTTTCAGCTTCATCCATTTTCTACTTGAGACATCTCAGCATCCTATCTTCTAGACACAATGGACTCATTTTAAAATGCAGTGAGCATATTTATTGCTTCCCTAATAAACTGTACTAAATTCTATTGGCCATAAAAGACTTAGCTCAAATGTTACCTTCATTTTTTCACATGTACGTATATGTGTCATGTTAATACAAATGTGAGTGTTTACCCACAGAATATATATTAATATGAGTTTATGCGTGTGTATGTGGTGTGTCATGCATGTGGACTCCAGAAGACAACCAGAGGCATCATATCAGGAAGACTCTTCAGCTCTTTTGAGACAGAACCTTTCACTGACTTCAAGCTCACCAGTGAGTCCTTATGAGTCCTCCTGTCTCAGTCTTCCCAGCATTGGGATACAGGCACAAGTATGTCCCACCATGCTGAGCACTTTTATAAAATCATTTTTGAATTCACAGGCAAAATGTCAGTTAATTATTCTGTCCATTATCCTAATATCTTGCCTATTGCTTTCATGGAATGATTAAATGAATTAAATGTACATTACACTCTTCAACAGTTGAGCTATGGCAATTTTAATTTTAATTTATTTAAATACTTTTTTCTAAATAGAATAATTGTTTTGTGGGAAGAAAATATTTGTATTAATATATTATTAACTGGGGTTTGCTGATTGCCCAGTGAACCATATGTAATATAAAATCGGATTTATTTTTTTTTTGATCAGATGCATCATAAAATTTAAAGGTGATAAGGTCATTTAAAATACAGTGGTCTATTGGAAACAAAAAGAAAACAGTATGCATTGCTATCACTGGAAAGTAGCATAGTCTGTCCTTTTAATATATAAATTGATTTGAAAATTAAGGCAATGTTTCATGAAGAAAATGTGTAATTTCATTTTCAAATTTGGCATTTTATGTGAAGTCCTCTCCTTGATTTTCAGTGCCAGCACATAATATTCACTCAGAAGAACTCTCTACAAACTAAATATTTCAATATGAACACTGACATAAGGCTTTTAAAGGCTTGATGGAAAATTACATGATTTTATATTATAGAGTTTGAAATTATCAGTCTGTCTTATGAAATTGATTTTACATTGCCATAGAAAAAGATGGTTATCATCCAACAAACTTAAAAGAGTATATGAGATACATGGTTTCTGTTAGCTCTTACATCCAAATAGATGCATTTATCTTAAGAAATAGAGAAATGAAATGATATCTTATGATACAACAGCCTTTTAAATTATTACCTAAAGTCTTGCTTGATAGCTAATATTAGATTCTTAAGTCTTGCTGGATATCTAATCCCAGATTCTTTAGGAAATGTGTTGTCAAACACATTTACACACAGTGAAATTATTACTGATGAACCCTCAGCTCAGTCCCTGTCAGGGAGTAAAGGCATTAGAAAGGAAATCTTCAGTAGATGGGTTGTGATGAGATAATCAGAACTGGAGCTCTGTGGATGGCTCTACACATGCAAGAAAGAATGGGCTTTGACATCTTTGGTGGAACTAATCATTTCTCTCTCTCTCTCTCTCTCTCTCTCTCTCTCTCTCTCTCTCTCTCTCTCTCTCTGTGTGTGTGTGTGTGTGTGTGTATGTATGTATGTGTGTATGCACACACATGTTAAGACTCCAAGTGAGTACCACTTCTTGGACCTGTTTACAATTATTCCCCCTGGAATAAACAAATTGTCTGATTTCCTGTCTTAATTTCCTCATGGATCCTGTGGTACAGTAGCAAAAATGAAGTCACTGACTGCTGAATCTGCACAGTTATCTGTTGGGATGCTTAGCTGCATTCCAAGAAACACAGGCAGTAAAATTCTCACAATAATTGATAAAGACATAATAACTTTAATTCAGTACTTTTATTGCATAATACCTTAACAAAGTCATGATATAATCCTCAGTAAGAATTAGGTACTACATATGAGATGGTAAAAATTCTCTAAACAGTTATACTCTTTACAAACAGGAAAGTTCATATTCATTATTACAATATTTAGTGCCTTCTAAAACTATTTATCTAGTGTTTTAGTTTATTAACCAGGTCACAAGGTGTAAACATTAAAGCTATATTTTTCAAACACAGGTACATTGTTAGCATCTGTAGCCAGAGCATAATGAAGTTGTCTAGCTCATAACCAAATGGAATAGCCCTTAACCATCCTATTTACAGCAGCTCATAAGCAAAGCTAATAAAAAGCATCATTTAAGGAACTCAAACATGAAGCTAGCTATAATGTGAATATTTTATCACATTAATTTAAGAATCTCAGCTCAACAAATGCTCAACACCTAATATATGCCTCTCAATTAGCTCATTAGAAATAATTTATATTCCCACATAAATTCAGCTATTAACCATGGGTATAACCCAGTGTTCTCAAAGCTCTGATATATGATTACCATTTCTATCTTTATAAATTTCTTTCACTTTAGTGTCCAGTGAGATTATGAGGCCATACTTTTTAAATTATACACTTCTTTCTTTATTGCCACAATGTGGAACATTTCACTGTGAAATGCTATCATCAAGAGATGACACTCTTTGTTATTTATTCTCGACCATCCTAAAGCCTGACATGGAAACTATGCCTTCTAGATACATGCAGATCTGATGTGCATGGGATAACAGACAACAGTGGTAGAATTAGGACCACATATAGGTAAAGGGCACTTGAATGTCAGAAAATTCAAGACCAAAGCCCTGGTCTCTCACTGCAAACACACACAGGAAATACCTCCCTGAATTAGGCCTGTCCTTTGCTTCATATATTCCCATGTGTTTTATATGTAAGTGAACAGGTATTAGAAACCTATTAACTCTTAGAAGAAACTTAATAAACTGGGTTTTCTTTATGGCTAACATTTCTCATTAAAAGACCAACATCCCATAACAGAATGAAATGAACTAAATCTATAAAATTACTGCAGATAAAATTTGTATCTCAATGATGTCTTCTGATTTGCTGAGAAGTGTACTTCTGCATATCAAATCTTTAAAATGGTTGCTGTGCTTGGCAGTTTTTGCTCAAAACATCCCACCATTTGCAAAAATGCACTTAAGATATAAAGAGAAAATTTGCAAAATTGCAAATGTCCTTGAAACTATGTCTTACATTTATATTAACCATACAGGTATTAAACTCATATGCATACTTTGTTTTAAAGTGGAAAAAATGTTTTTGTGATCTACTCAAGGCTTGTAGATTATTTGAAAACATTTTTTTCTGGTTGAAATAAAAGTTCTAAGTGTTCATTTCAGTCACAAAAAATACTAGGATGAAAATATTTTTAGGAAACTCATTCTCATCACAAATACAGGTAGCTGAAAAAATGATGCTCTTGAAATAAAACTACATTCTTTTATGTGATAATGTTGATTTAATTTTGTTCAATAGTGCTTTTTAAATAATGTGTATTAATTGGGAAAAATAATATATTTAATGATGACATCTTATTCAAGAATATCATATTTTGGGCCATATTTATTCCAATATCCTTCTGCCAGCACTTTTCCATCCTTTTATGTCTCATATATAATATTTACAAGCAGTAATACATATAATCAAGGCTTTGCATATTACATATAAATGAGATGTTTTCTTTTGAAAACACTTTTTTCTCTTTATTAGTTGTGTACATACTCAGTGTGTAAACAGCCTTGTTGGTACCATCCTTAGCCTTCTCCCTGTCCTCCCCCTCCAAAGGGACACTCTTCATTGGGGAATTTGGGTTGCGCATTGTGGGGTTAGCCATCACTTGGAGAAGAGGCAATGTCTCTTCATATTGTCCCAACTCGTGGCTCTAACAAGCTTTCTACCTCCTCTTCCATAAATTTCCCTGAGTCATGTTGGGTTCGTTTTAGGTCCACTTCGGTAATGAGGTCTTGGGAGCCTCTGTGCCTCTGGATCTATTGTTTGGTAGGAGTTGAGTGTTCTCTGTGTCTCTCTCCTTCACCCTTGTGCTGCTACCAGATTCACCAAAAAAAGCACCACTCTTGTTGATTTCCCCGATTACTCTATGGTTTCAGCTGGGGCCATAGTGAGGTATGATTAGCCAGAAAGAGATAGGTAAAAAGAGAGTGAGTGTGGACACACTAGGGCCCTGTCACAGAAAATGATCTCCAGATGCATGCCATACTTTGTACACCTGTGTTAATATGGGTACTGGGGAATCAAATCAGGGTTGTTAGTCTTTACAAGCATGTACTTTAACTGATGTAACATCCTTTCAGCCTAATATTTGTCTTTCTTGAGGCATATTTCCTCTAACATGATGATCACCAGTTTCATATATTTTTGCAAACAGCATAATTTAATTTTTAGTATTTTATTTATATTTAGTTATTTAGTTATTTCTAGAGACAGGCATATATATATGTATATATATATATATGTGTGTGTGTGCATATATATATGTATGTATATATATATATATATATGTATATATATATACATATATATGTAGAGAGAGAGAGATAGAGAGAGAATAGCATGGCAGGGCCACTCCAGATGTATTCACCAACTTGTGCATCTGGCTTATGTGAGTACTGGGCCCTTAGGCTTTGCAGGCAAGCTCTTTAACCACTAAGTCATCTCTCCATCCCTAATGCATTTTTTATCCTTCTTTTTTTAAAATTTTTATTAGCATTTTCCATAATTATAGAAAAATATCCCATGGTAATACCCTCCCTCTCCCCCCTCCTTTCCCCTATGAAATTCCATCCTACATCATATTACCTCCCCATGTCAATCATTGTACTTACATATATACAATACCAACCTATTAAGTACCCTCCTCCCTTCCTTTCTCTTCCCTTTATATCTCCTTTTTAACTTACTGGCCTCTGCTAGTAAGTATTTTCCTTTTCACACAGAAGCCCAATCATCTGTATCTAGGCTCCACATATGAGGGAGAACATGTGGCACTTGGCTTTCTGGGCCTGGGTTACCTCACTTAGCATAATCCATTCCAGGTCCATCCATTTTTCTGCAAATTTCATAACTTCATTTTTCTTTACCACTGAGTAGAACTCCATTGTATAAATGTGCCACATCTTCATTATCCACTCATCAGTTGAGGGACATCTAGGCTGGTTCCATTTCCCGGCTATAATAAATTGAGCAGCAATAAACATGGTTGAGCACGTACTTCTAAGGAAATGAGATGAGTCCTTTGGATATATGCCTAGGAGTGCTATAGCTGGGTCATATGGTAGATCAATCTTTAGCTGTTTTAGGAACCTCCACACTGTTTTCCACAATGGCTGGACCAGATTGTTGCATTCCCACCAGCAGTGTAGAAGGGTTCCTTTTTTTCCAAATCCCCGCCAACATTTATGATCATTTGTTTTCATGATGGTGGCCAATCTGACAGGAGTGAGATGGAATTTCAATGAAGTTTTAATCTGCATTTCCCTGATGACTAGTGACATAGAACATTTTTTTAGATGCTTATATGCCTTTCATATTTTTTCCTTGGAGAATGCTCTATTTAGCTCCATAGCCCATTTTTTGATTGGCTTGTTTGATTCCTTGTTATTTAACTTTTTGAGTTCTTTGTATATCCTAGATATTAATCCTCTATCAGATATATAGCTGGCGAAGATTTTTTCCATTCTGTAGGTTGCCTCTTTGCTTTTTTCACTGTGTCCTTTGCAGTGCAAAATCTTTGTAATTTCATGAGGTCCCAGTGATTATTAATCTGTGGTGTTATTGCCTGAGCAATTGGGGTTGTATTCAGAAAGTCTTTGCCAAGACCAATATGTTGAAGGGTTTCCCCTACTTTTTCCTCTAGCAGTTTTAGAGTTTCAGGTCTGATGTTAAGGTCTTTAATCCATTTGGACTTAATTCTTGTGCATGGCGAGAGAGAAGAATCTATTTTCATCCTTCTACAGATATATATCCAGTTTTCTCAACACCATTTGCTGAAGAGGCTGTCTCTTCTCCAATGAGTATTTTTGGCATTTCTATCAAATATCAATTGGGTATAGCTACCTGTGCTTACATCTGGGTCCTCTATTCTGTTCCACTGATCTACATGTCTGTTTTTGTTCCAGTACCATGCTGTTTTTGTTACTATGTCTCTGTTGTATAAGTTAAAATCAGGTATGGTGATACCACAAGCCTCATTTTTGTTGCTCAGTATTATTTTAGATATTTGAGGGATTTTTGATTACAAATGGATTTTGGGATTGTTTTTTCTATTTCCATGAAGAATGCCTTTGGAATTTTGTTATGGATTGTATTAAATATGTAGATTGCTTTTGAAAGATTGCCATTTTCACAATATTGATTCTTCCAATCCAGGAACAAGGGATGTTTCTCCACTTTCTAGTGTCTTCTGCAATTTCTCGCTTGAGTGTTTTAAAGTTTTCATTGTAGAGATTCTTTACTTCCAAGGTACTTTATTTATTTATTTTTTGATGCAATTGTGAATAGGAATGATTCTCTGATTTCATCCTCTGTATGTTTGTTGATAGTATATATGAAGGCTACTGACTTCTGTGTATTTATTTTCTATCCTGCTACATGGCTGTAGGTTTTCATCAGCTCTAACAGTTTGCTAGTAGAGTCTTTAGGGTCCTTTATGTATATAATCATGTCATCTGCAAATAATGATAACTTGATCTCTTCCTTTCCAATTTGTATCCCTTTTATGTGTGTCTCTTGCCTTATTGCTATGGCTAAGACTTCCAAAACTATATTAAATAAAAGTGAGGACAGTGGACACCCTTGTCTTGTTCCTGACTTTAGTGGAAAAGCTTCCAGTTTTACCCCATTAAGTAATATGTTGGCTATAGGCTAGTCATAAATAGCTTTTATTATATTGAGATATGTTCCTTCTATTCCTATTCTCTGTAGGACTTTTATCATGAGGGATGTTGGATTTTGTCAAATGCTTTCTCTGCATCTAATGAGGTGATCATGTGATTTTTGTCCTTCAACCCATTTATATAATGTATTACATTTATAGATCTGTATATATTGAACCATCCCTGCATCTCTGGGATAAAGCCTACTTGGTCAGGGTTAATGATCTTTTTGATATACTCTTGTATTCTGTTTGCCAATATTTTGTTGAGAATTTTTGCATCTATGTTCATGAGGGAAATTGGTCTGTAATTTTCTTTTTTGTTCTCTCTTTGCCTGGTTTTGGTATCAGGGTGATGCTGGCCTCAAAGAAGGAGTCTGGTAGAATTCCTTCTTTTTCTATTTCCTGGAGAAGCTTAAGAAGCAATAGTGTTAGCTCTTCCTTAAAGGTCTGGTAAAATTCAGCAGTGAATCCATCTGTGCCTGGGCTGTTTTTAGTTGGGAGATTATTGATAACTGTTTGGATCTCCATGTTTGTTATAGGTCTATTTAAGTGATTAATCTCATCTTGATTTAACTTAGGTAGGTCATATAAATCAAGGAAATCATTCATTTCTTTCAGATTTTCATATTTTGTGGAGTATATGCATTTATAGTATGTCCCTATGATTTTTTGAATTTCTCTGGAATCTGTTGTGATGTTACCTTTTTCACCTCTGAATTATATAATTTGTGTCTCTTCTCTCTTTATTTTGGTCAGATTTGCTAAGGGTTTATCAATCTTGTTTATCCTTTCAAAGAACCAACTCTTTGTTTCATTAATTCTTTGGATTGTTTTTTTGTTTGTTTGCTTGTTTCTATTTCATTAATTTCTGCCCTAATCTATATTATTTTTTCCCGTCTACTGATTTTTGGTTTGCCTTGTTTGTCTTTTTCCAAGACTTTAAGGTGAAGCATTAGGTCATTTACTTGTGACCTTTCTAATTTCTTAATATAGGCACTTAAGGCTATAAATTTACCTCTTAGAACTGCCTTCATTGTGTCCCAGAGATTTTGGTATGTTGTGTTCTCATTATCGTTTGACTCTATAACTTTTTTGATTTCCTTCTTGATTTCTTCATTGACCCATTCATCATTTAGTAGTGTATTGTTCAGTTTCCATGATTTTGTGTATGCTCTATAGCCTTTCTTGCTACTGATTTGTAGTTTAATTCCACTGTGGTCAGATAGAATGTAAGGAAGTATTTCAATTTTCCTGAATTTGTTAAGATTTTCTTTGTGTCCTAATATATGGTCTATTTTAGAGAATATTCCATGTGCTGGTGAAAAGAATGTATATTCTGCAGCATTTGGATGAAATGTCCTGTATATATCTGTTAGGTCCATTCCTTCTATGACCTCATTTAGTCCAGATGCCTCTCTGTTTACTTTTTCCCGGGATGACCTGTCAATTGATGAGAGTGGGGTGTTAAAGTCATCTACCACCACTGTGTTTGATACAATTAAATTCCATTATATATAAATACCACATTTCCCCCATTTATCCATCTGTTGATGGACATCCATGTGTAAGTGTCTATGTGGTATGTATTATTAAAGACCTCTGGATATAACCTGAATACAAGTGGACCATATGTTAATTTTAGTTTTACTTTTGTTATAATAGAAACTTTGTATGTGTTGGTACAATTTCCTTCCTCGCTGTCTCCATTTCACTGAAGGGCTTCCTCAGTGGGAATTTTGATATTCACCATGGAGTTATGGGTTATGAGTTATGAGAGCAGTAGTCAGCCATTGTGGGAGGCAGAGTAAATACCCTGGATGTTTCCTTCCAACCTGTTGCTCTTCCATTTGTTTGCCTGCTCTTCTGCAAAATTCCATGAGCCACAGTGGTTCGGTTTTGGGTCTACTTTATTGTTGAGGTTTCAGAAGCTTCACCTCAAATCTTATTTCTATGATGGCTCTTCTAATATATATTCCTGCCAGTATTTGCTGTCTTCTTTTTTAAATAATAACCATTCTGACTGAAGTGAGATAAGATCTTGAAGTTGAATCACTTATTTTGCATGTAAATGTAGCATGCCAATTTTTTCTACTGTTTTTTGGCCACTGAGTGTTACCTCTTAATTTAAATATATGATTCCACATATCTCACAGTAATAAAGAAGAAATTATCAGATATGATATGCTAACAACTCCTAGTTTTATAGAATTCAATCTGTGTGAGTTATGTGTGCGAAACATACTCTGAATCCCACATATCTGCAATTACCTCTCTTGGATACCAAGTGGATGTATTTTTTTTTCTTTATTTTTGAGGTAGGGTCTCAATATAGCTCAGGCTAACTTGGAATTACTGTGTAATCTCAGGATGGTTTGGAACTCATGGTGATCCTCCTATTTCTGCCTCCCAAGTGCAGGAATTAAAGACATGCACCACCACACTTGGCTAAGAGGATTTTTTTTTTTTTACTTCTCAATGTCATTTATTAGTTTTAGATCATTATTCTCAATATTTTGTATATGATACAAGTGTTGTTTAGCTCTCAATATTTCTTTTTTTAATTTAATTTATTAGTTTTCTTTTCAGTAAATACAGGCAGTTTGGTACCATTATTTAGGCTCATCTGTGATCTACCCCCTCCCATTAGACCCTCCTTGTTAATGAAAATGGGTCGTGCATTGTGGAGTTAGCCCCCAGTTATTGGTATGATAAATGTCTCTGCAAATCATGACCCAACATGTGACTCTGACATTCTTTCCGCCCCCTCTTCCGTAAAATTTCCCTGTAGCTCTCAATATTTCAAATGAGAGCACTGATACCTGCTACCAATTTTTCTATTAATAGTATGATTTTTCTAAGATTACTTGTGGAATATTAGGTATTTGAAAACATATAAACCACTTGTGGCTTGTCTTGGTGATTCTCTCTCCTAATCACCCTACCTAAAACACTCAGTGAATCTAAAATCATTCATCTGTCTTCAGCTCAGAAAAATAATAAGATGGATTTAAATATTTTCCTCATTGATTGGCCCCTTTCATATCTCTTATCTCTCATTTACATATCAGATTAGGATATGGATCTATCACCTTCATGGTGAGCTTCCTCTTGAAGCTCTGCCCTAAGCATGTGTTTTCATTCCCATCTTCTAGTACATGAGCTTACAGTTAAATAGTCACTATTGAATATTTTTTAAATGAAGACTCAGATTTATTTTTTAACATAGTGCTTTTATCTCAGGCACTTCCAGTGTGCTATTAAAATTTTAAATCATTCTAATGTCATATCTATTCACAGGTGGATGACTCATTTGGGCTCATGGATGCCATAGGAACAATCCATTGTGCCAGCTGCAGTGGCTTGATCTCTGGCAGTGAGGGCTTGAGATGCATCTTATTTGTGCCTTGGCAGATCAGGAAGCAGAAACAGGGCCAGCCTATAGGGTTTGAGGATGTACTACTGGCCCTCAATTCCCCCTGCAAGGGCTATGTGCCAAAAGTTCCACATCCTTTTAACATAGAACCACCAGCTAATGACCAAGTGCCCAAACACATAAACCCATGTAGGACATTTCAGAACGAAACTACACAACCCTGTCTTCCAGTTAACAGCCTGCTATCATCTCAAAGTTTCTACTGCATCAAATTTAATTTTATTTCCATCTGTCCTGCTACATTTTTTTTTTTTTTACTTTTTTGAAGGGCAAGACTGGCTTACTACCTCCTAAGTTGTTATAATCCATGATAGTAGCATTAAATGAAAATTGTTGGAAGATTGACCATCTATAGGATGTAACTGAAGTTTACTTGTAATGTTTCTTGATCATATATACTGGTTGTTTTATAATAATTCCATATGCTCAATATTTATTAGTACAGAAAATATTGTTCATATAGTGTAGAATAAGATTTTAGAGTGCTTGAAAATAGTACAAATAATTTTGGATTGCAAAAGAATAATTTTGTACATTAATCATGGCAAATAAAATGCCTACATTTAAAATCAAACAATTGAACTTTTAAGCCATTTTTTTTTCCACAAGTAATTTTTTTTTCACCCTCTAATGTAATAATTGTTATCTCAATCATCTTGGAAAGTTCACATTATGTAGATTAATTGTACCAAATTAGAGTTCAAGAATGTCAGAAAAGAACAAAGCCATTTAATATACATAGTATACGAAAGGAGAAAATTGATAATTTTGGACAAATTTTTGGTCATAGTCCAATCAATAGGAACATGAATAAAATTCAAACTTGCTTAACGTTACTGAAGTATGCTAAAAATGCCTTTTCAGGATTCTTGACCATTCTCATTGCTAAATCCTGTTTCCCAACTACCATTGCCCAAGTAGGAGAACTATTTCTTTGAGAATTCCCACTGCACAACTTGTCCTGCAGCTTTGGCTGAAGCCTCCTGCTAATTCCCCACAGTCTCCACCTCTCATTGCTGAGGCCGCACTTTCCTTTAGAGTAGTTCTTGGAGTGAGGCACTCTTACTGTCTACCTGTTTAATTTTGTCTACAAATTTTAGTGGCATAACTCAAATCAAAATTGGGCCCTTCTTTTACCCACTGTCTCTCTTTAATTCAGATAGACCCTTATCTTAAGGGGAAAATATATCAATTTTCATTGTTAGGTTAAAGCTGTATGTTGGTTTCTATAAATTTTCTTTACTGAACAGAAGAAGTTCTACTACATTCCCAGTGTTGTGTTTTTATAGTGAGCATGGATCAAATTCTGTGTAAGGTTTTGTACCTTACTAATATAATCATGTCTGTAGCAATTTTCCATGGTGTGCAATGTTTTTATATTGTTGATTTTAATTGTGAATATTTTGCTAACAGTTTTGCCTTTCTATACATAAAAGATACTGATGTATGGTTTCCTTTCCTTTTTCTTTTGGTAATATCTTTTCTTAGTTTTATTGCTAGGATTCTACACAGAACTTATAACTGAATTTGAAATTACCACGTTCTGCTATAATTTTTTAATATGATGTGTTGAGTTAGGACTCTTCTTTTTTCTAAAACTTCTGAAAGAATTCTTTAGCAAATACTTTGAGTACTCAGCTTCCTTTTTTACAGAAATCACTTCTAATTATGAATTAAATTTCTTTATTGTTCTAAACCTCCTCAAATAATCTATTTCTGTTGGGTGGTTTACATAAGGTACTACTTTTCAGAAGTGGTGAATCTCATTTAAATAGTAAAATTCACATGTGTCTTGAGGATTATTCTTTTTATGCTTATAGGATCTGTGCTTTATGGATCCTCATATTTGCTTCCCTCTGTCAGTCTTGTCTAGGGGTTTCTCAATTACAGTAACATTTCTAAACAATTATTTCTTAAAATTGATTTTAACTATTGCTTCTCTGTTCTCAATTGTATTTATTTCTAGTCTTATCATTATACTTGTTTATGCTTGATTACATCATATATTATTCTTATTTTAAGCTTATTAAAGTAGATATTTAGAATATTGGCTTGAGACATGTGTAATTAATCATTGCCTGCTATGCATTTCTCACATGGCAAACTTAAGTGTACCCTACACAGTTTAGTTTTAATTTTCATTTGAGAGGTTTTTTGGGAGGGGGTTTTCTTTTGGTTTTTCGAGGTAGGGTCTCACTCTAGCCCAGGTTGACCTGTTCACGATGGAGTCTCAGGGTGGCCTCGAACTCATGGCGATCCTCCTATTTCTGCCTCCCGAGTGCTGGGATTAAAGGCGTGAGCCACCACTCCCAGCTTGAAAGATTATTTTTAATACTGTAAGAGAACCCTGATGTATAAAATAGTGATCTTAGACTCCAAAGAGTTTTATTGATTTTCCTATTATTATCCTGAGTTAGCTGAGTTAGATAAGGTAATATTTATAACTTGGTTTGAATTTGGACAGCAAACATACTCTTTCAAATATATTAGTTTTTTGAGCTTTCTGATTATAAAGGACACAATGCATTTTCTCTTGTTGTGTATTCTTCAAGTATTTACAAACAGAATGATTGCTTTAAAGACACAAGTCAGAAACATATCCAAACATAAGCCAGCTCTCCATTATCAAGCTAACACCAATTGTGGGCTACAAGAAGGCCTACATCTATTAAATTCTCTATAAAAAAAGGAAGGGTTATCTCATTTGTTGGGTGCTAATTTACTCTCCATTTGAGAATCTGCTTCTCTTTTTCAGATAGATGTAGATCCTAAGGAGAGAGCAACCCCATCATACCTCAAAAGGGCCCCGGCTGAAACTAAAAACAATTGGCGAAACAAGAAAGGGTGATGTTTTCTTGGTGAACCAGGTGCCAGCACAGGGTGAAGGAGGTCAACACAGAGAAAAATCAACTCCTACCAAATCAGAAAGCCAGAGACCCAGAGGCCCCCAACACCTTATTACTGAAGCAGACCAAAAATGAACCCAACATGGCTCAGTGAAATTTTGTGGAGGAGGGGGCAGAAAGAATGTCAGAGCCACTTGTTGGGTTATGATATGCAGAGACATTTATTTTACCCATAATTGTGGGCTAGCTCCAGAATGCATGACACATGTACCTTAACAAGGAGGGGCCAGGGGGAAGAGGTAGGACATGGATATGCCTAACAATAGTACCAAATTGACTGTATTTGCTGAGTACAAAACTAATTAATAAAAAATAAGTAAAAAATAAAAAAAAATAAAATAATAAATCTAAAAATTAAATAAATAAATAAAATATTTAAAAAAATAAAAAAATAAAGACACACTATAAATAGCAACTTGTTTTGTCTTTATACTATGTGGCATTGTAGAGTTTTTCTTCGTTAAGTTCAGAAGCCTTTCTGATTTTTTGTCTAGTTTCTCAATTAGTTATTGAAAAGTTGTACATTGTCTCTGCCACTGTCCTACCCCCTAGTAATCAATGACTTATTACTTTTATTTTATCCAGAATATTATACAATTAGCATCACACAGTATTTAGGTTTGTGATGCTTGTTTCAAACGGGTTGATGTCATGTTGTAATATGTGTTTCTAATTCAATAACTCTTCCCTGATTTCATATGGCTTGATTGTCTATTTCTTTTTGTTAATGATTAATTGATTAATTTCCATTATGGAAATACATCACTATTCATTTATTCATGCACCTAAATTGATAGGTCTATTTGTGGTGATTATAATAAAAGTTATTAAAATGTTCATTTCCATATTTCATGAGGTTATAAGGAGATTGGTTAGATAAATATCTCTTAACTGCTTGGTTATTTGGTGTATCTGTTTTTAGTTTTACAAGAATTTGCCAAATTGCCTTCTAAAGTTAGTATGCAATATATATTCTAGCTCAATACCAATTTTCAGGGTTACTTATTGGACTTCAGGTGTTCTGAAGTTTCTGTAGTAATATCTTGTTGGCTGTGTATGTGCATGTGTGGGAGAGAGAGGGAGAGAAAGAGAGAAATAAAACTATTATATGACTTAGCTATACACTCCTGAACATATACCCAAAGGACTCTATATCAGGTTGCAGATACATTTGCACATCTATGCTTCTGTTTTATTCAAAAGAGCTACAAAATGGAACCAGCCCATATGTCTATCAACTGATGAATGGATAATGAAATGTGCACAATGGAATTTTATTCAGCCACAAAGAAAAATGAGAGGTAGGTGTGTTTCTGCATGCCTTTAATCTCAGCACTCAGGATGCAGAGATAGGAGGATCTCCATGAGCTCAAGAGGCTACCCTGGGACCACATGGTGAATTCTGGATCAACTTAGTCTAGAGCAAGACTGTACCTCAAAAAAAAAAAAAAAAAAAGAAAGAAAAATAAAATTAGAAAATTCATAGGAAATTAATGGAATTGAAAAATATTATATTGAATTAAGGAACATATTCTCTCTCTTCTTAACTTTCTCTGGGAATTACTAAAGGAAACAGATGAAAACACACCTTACTTCTTAGCTGGATCTAACTCTCTAGTTAATGCCTCCTTCCACTTTATTTCCTTTGAATTAAAGCAAAAGTCATATAATATAAAGTTTACCTCTATCAGTTTTAAGTGTACATTTCAATAGTACTAAACATATTCCCATTATTTTACAGTAGATTGGAGTTCCCTAACTTTTGCATCTTGCAAATATGAAACTCTATACCCATTAAGCCACAATGCCTATGTCTCTGTGCCTAGACACAATCACTGTGCTTTCTTGTTTGCTTTAGTTTGACCATTTTATATGCTCCAAAAATGTTGAACCATACAGTAAGTTGTTTGAAACAGGCTTATTTCATGATGCATAAATTCTCCAAAGTATAACAAGGTTGTCCTTCATCATTCAATGTAATATATTACATTCATTGATTTTGATAGGCCAAGATATCCTTGTTTCCCAGGGATAAATCTCATATAATCAATGTGTAAATTTTATTAGTCAGTACCTGTCTGAGGATTTTGCAACAGTGTACCTTAAGACTATTGCTCTGCAGTTTTCTTTTGTTGTCCTGTTATGATTTTATTATCAAGATAATGCTGACCTCATGGAATTAACTTGGCTGTGTTCTTTCCCTGTACCCTTGTCAAAGAGCTTCAAAAGTATTAGGCATACTTTTCTTCAGTATTTGGTAGAAATTGACATGAAGCTGACTGATTCCATGCTTTTTGTTCTTGGCAAGCTTTTAAGTACTGAATCCATCTTTTTTACTAATTATAAGTCTGATCAGACTTTCTGCTTCTTCTGTCTTGGATATATGACCTATTTTTTTGAGGTAGGATCTTGCTTTAGCCCAGGCTGACCTGGAATTCACAATTCACTGTGTAGTCTCAGGGTGGCCTTGAACTCGCAGTGATCCTCTTACCTTTGCCTCCCAAGTGCTGGGATTAAAGGCATATGCCACCACTCATGGCTTGATTACCTAATTACTTGGCATACATTTATAGTATTCTCTTATAATGATGTTTCTGAGGAATTGGTTAGGAAGTTCCTATTAGGAAGGGAGTTAGTTCTGGAAAGAAACTGATAAATCCCCAGACACACACACACAAAATAAAGGACATAAAGAATATTGGGTAGTGGTTCTTCCTCCAGTTGGGCCATCTAGCCCTAAACACCATGTAAAGATGTGGTAATGCTGAAAGCATAACATAAAGATAGTGTTGGTGATTGACTCTAAATGGATCTGTTCAGGGCTCTCAAAATAGGAGATAAAGAACAATCATTGGTAGTAGTCAGTGGACTTTACCTGGGTCTGCTCAAACTGGCTTCAGGGACTTCCTTACCAGGAGAGCATTGCAGAGTGCTGTTACCTTTCCCCCAGTGAACTTGGAGGGGAAATAAATAAATCCCATTCCTGCCAGAATCAGAGGCACTGCTGCTTTGTTCAGCACATTGTTTTTCTAAAGAGTATGTTTCTGCTACCTTACTAGCTCTATGTTATTTTATGACTGCTTGCTCTACTATTTTGTCTTATGTTATTTCTTCTCTTATATCAGCAGCATAAGAACAAAAACCACTGCTGCAGTGGAGGTCAGAGGAAAGTAAAGACCACCTTGTATCATTACTACTTCCATTTTTTAAGGTTTACTCCTTTTTTTGTGGATTTTTTGCTAACAGTTTGATGATTTAATTTATCTTATCATAAAACAATTTTGATCTGTTGATTTTTCCCATGATTTTCTATCTTGTTTTTTTATTGATCTCTGGTTATTATTATTACTGCCTTATTTCTGATTGACTTGGATTTATATAGTTCTTTGTCTAGTACCTTGAAGTGGAATCTGAGGTTGCTGAGTTAGTATCATTTTTAAGAGGTTTTCCTCTATGAACTTCCCTGTAAGAACTGCTTTTGCTGCCTACCATAAGTCTTGGTAATTTGATCTTTTAAATTTCCATTTCTCTATAGATATTTTCTCTTTCTTACTATTATTCCTTCTTGAACATCATAGCTATTTCAGAATGAGCCAACCCACATGGCTGTGGATCTTTCACATTTTTATGTTAGTAATTTCTATATTTATTCCATTTGAATCAGAAAACATACTGTGCTAGTTGTTTTCTTTGTTTCTATGACAAAATAACTGAGAATAAGCAACTTAAGGGAGGAAAGGCATTGGTTTTAAAATGTCACCCATAGGCTTATGTGTTTGAACAATTAGTCCCCAGCTGGGAGCTGTTTAAGAAGGATGTGGAAAGTTTAAGAGGTAAAACCTTGCTGGAGTAAGTGGGTCACTAGGAGTGGAACTTGAGATTTTATAGACTAGGCCCACTTCCTGTTTACCCTATGATTCCTAATTTTGAACAGCACATGGCCAGCCAGCCTCCTATTCCTGCTACTATGCCTTCCCCGACATGATGAACTGAAGCTACTGGAACTATAAGATAAAATATACCCTTTCTTCCTTAAGCTGCTTCTCATCAGGAATTTGGTCTCAGCAATGAAGTTTGAATTAGCTTACAATTTGAGATGAAATAGTATATTATGGCTGAAAATTTATGGCAGTAGGCACATGGGCAGCTGGTCACATTGCTGCCAGGAAACAGAGAGTTAGTGTTAGTGCTCAGCTTTTCTCCTCTGCTTTTATTTGGCATGAGAACAGCACATGAAACAGTGCCACTGACTGGTGAGACAGGTCTGAGCCTCTCAATTAACCCAACCTAAAAAGTCTTTCATAAACATTGCCCATGGATTTTTTGCCTAGATGATTCTAGAGCCTCTCAAGTTGATAGTAAATATTGATAATCACAGATACTTTCCACTATTTCAACATTTTTAAAATTTGTTGGCATTTATTTTGTCATAGAGAATATTTTATGTGCAATTGAGAAGAATATGTATTCTGCTTTTGTTGCATGTAATGTTCTATGTATTGTGCATTTAATGCCATTTTTATGGTGCTTATGCTATTTCCTTATCTTCTATCTGATCCTATCTATCCATTTTTGAAAGTAGGGTATATAGGGCTACTGCTATAAAGATGTTGCTATTTTCCATTAAATTCTACCAAAGTTTTCTTCCTACATTTAGGAGCTGTGCCATGCTTTTCTCTGCTATCACAGAGTCCAGAATGTAGGACACCTTTATAAATTGCTCATTGGCCACTTGTATTCCTTCTTTGAGAGCTGTTTCTCTAGCTTATTAGCCCATGTACTGATTGGAAGATTTAGTTTCTGGTTTTTAATTTTTACAGTTATTTAAATATTATGCATATTAAATATCGGTCTAAAGAACAGCTGGCCAAGTTTATCTTCTACTCTTTAGGCTGTCTTCACTCTACTGATAATTTTCTTCTCTATACAAAAAAAATGTAACTTCATGTACTCCCATATTTCTATTCTAGGGGTTATTCCCTGTGCTACTGGAGTCATCTCCAAGAAGTCTATGCTCATGTCTGTGTCTTAAAGTGTTCACTATATGTTTTCCACAATAATTTCCATTCTTCCACTTTTACCAGTACCATTTGTTGAAGAGGCTCCTTTTTTATCCTACTGTATGTTCTTGACTCCATTGTAAAAATTCAGGTGATTGTGGCTCTTTTGGTCTATTTCTGGCTCTCTCTGCATTGGGATGTGTTGTAGTCAGTTCCATGTTGGTGGGATGAGAATCCAACTAGACACAGCTTATAGGAGGAACAGGTTCATTTCAGCTTACAAATCTAGGAGAAGTTCCATCAATGGTGGAAGAAGCTGGATCTCTTTCATAAATCCAAGTAAAGAGAAAAAAATGACCACGCAAACTGCAAACATCAAGAGCAAGCATTACCCGATCTCAAACGTTTGTCTCCAACACCTTTGGGCTGGAATCAGTTCTACCTGCAGTAGCAGTCTCCTTCCAGCATGCTGCTGGAGACTTAGGCAGGAAGTCCTAGGGCTATTGGGAACATACATTCACATTCAAACCACCACAGGTGTCTTTTCCAGAGAACTGTGGTTTTGTTGGAGACAACAAAGAGTTGGACCTTGTACTTTTAATCAGTCTACATCTTTTAGCTGGTGAATTATACTCACTTCTGTTTGGGTGAATTATTAGTAGTTCTTTTATATTTTGGTTTTGTTGGTTTATTGTATATGATTGATTCCTTCCCAGCTCTCTCTTTTCATCTGTCCATCTTATGAAATATGTTATTTTCTGTATTTTCATAGGAAACTGCCTTTTTTCTAACTCTGTGTATTATACTTCCTCATAGTATTATCTGTAGTTCTGGCTTGGTTGTCATAAATTGCCTTGAGTTGTGTTCTCACTTTTCCCACCAATTTTTTTTTTGTTTGTTTTGTTTATTCAATGTAGGGATGACCTGGAACTCTCTATGCAGTCTCAAGCTGGCCTCAAATTCACAGAGATTCTCTTACCTCTTCCTCCTGAGTTGTGGGATTAAAGGCATGTGCTACCATACCCTGTTTCTCTATCATTTTTATGAAATAATGTTAGTAAGCATAGAAATTTTTGTTAATAGTTATTTACTTTCAGGGCTTGAAATATATCATTCCTTTCTTTCTTGGTTAGATGTAGCATTTACCTTCCCTTTGCAGGGACAAAACACGGCCAGAAACAACTTATAGAAAGAAAGCAGTTTTTTTTTTTTTTCTTAGAGTTTTGGAGAGACATTTTATCATGGTGAAAGTATAAAACAACACAGGCAGCTGGGCAATATTTCTTGTCACCTCAACAGGGAACAAGCAGCAATAATGAACTCTATAAGCTCAGTAGGGCTGGACTAATAAACCTCAAGTTCTGCTCCCAGAGACCCAACCCTTTCAGGAAACCTTCACCTCCCAAAGCATCCAACAGTAGAGGATTCAGTATGAGGCTTAATTAAAACACGTGCAGCTATGATGAACATATTGTATTCAAATGACCATATTAGAGTACACGAGAAATGTGGTGTTATTCTGATGTTTCTGCCTTTGCATGTAAGTTGGTGTTCACTTGTGTTCCCTACTACTATTGGGAGGAGAAGGTACCTAGAAAAAGTTAGGATAATTTGACAGAAATGTAAATGTCACTTATAGTAAAAGACACTTATATACTTGTATTCCTGATAAGATTCAGAGACAGTGGTACTAGTAATTTAAAGGCCATTTGTTTGTGTGTTTGTTTGAGTTAAGGATATCAAAATTTAAGTAATGCAATAAGGATGGAACAGAAAAGGGGTAAAAGGGAAGTAAGAATAAGAAGGAAAGTATATAGGCTAGGACATGAGAAATAGTAGAAATTACTGTTCAGGATGTATTAAGAAAGAACAATCATGAAGCCTTTTCTAGAAAGATACAAGTTAAGACACAACTGAACAATTAACATAGAAAGTATAAATAATTAAAATAAGCAATAAATGAAATGGATGCTGTCATAACCTTAGTCAACATTTGTTCCTCATAGGAATGATGTGGGTCCTCCCTTCTTTTCAATTGTCTCTGTGTTAGTCTCCATAGTCATGGAAAGAGATGGTAGTCACAGTAATACTGAAAAGATAAGTCCATGTCTTTTCATGTGATAAAGATTTTGTTGACTGAAGTCTAATTTCTGCCAGATTTCCCTGGTCTTATGTTTTGAGGGTCTTTCTTCCATGTCAATGATTTCTGTGGCTGAGGCTCTGGTGGGATGTGAAAGGCACATCCACCTGTGCTCACGTTTGTCAGGCCAATCAGGATCAAGTGATAAATTCCACACATTTTATCCAGCACCTGGTTGTGTTTCTGCAGCCTGGATGTCTTGTTCCAGATTGCCCCATCCCAGTATGAACAATGTGATGAGAATGGCTGCACGGTACTCTGCTTCTTAGGAGAGACCATCCCACCTATGCCTATTTCTATTTTCTTTGGCTATTTCTCTTACTGGAGTAGTGGACTCATGTTTTGGTTTCTTTTTAATAAATCCAATCATACAGACATGTTCTTTTATCTTTCTTTTTGGGGGGAGGCGGTTGCATGGGTGCTGTCATATGTATGATGTGATATATGCATTTATAGGATATGCATGTGTGCTCTTTATTTGTGAAGTGGTGTGTGTAGGAGTAGTGCATGCATGAGTGCTGCCATATGTGTGAAGTTGAGTGTGTTTGTATAGTGTATGCATATGTGCTGTCATATGTGTGATATAATGTGTGATGTGTGTATGGGTAGTGTATGCTTATGTGTTCTCATATGTGTAATGTGGTACATGTATGTATAGTGTACTTACGTGTGCCCCATGGCATGCATGTAGAAGTCAGAGTAGAGCAATGAGTACCTACAACACCACCCTTCTATCTTTTTTCTTTGAGACAAACCCTTTCACTGAACTTTGAACTGCCATATCTTTTCAGCCAGATTGGTTGACCAATGAGCCCTAGCAATTTCCCAAACTCTGCCACCAACACAGGTCTGGGCTTACTGACATGCATGGACATGCCCTATTTATTCTTTTAATGTGGATGCTATAAATTGAACTCACACCTTCTCAGGCCTTCATGCTTGAGGAGAAATCATTCTTTCTCACATAGCCACCATCCAAGCTTCTAGACATGTATTCTAATCCACCTGTCTCATTATTCTTTTATTGACTTTTGACAATCAGTTATAATGTTTTGGTGTGATTCCTTTGGATTGATCTTTGTAGACAATTTTTAAATATTTTTTATTCACAACTTCCATAATTGTAAACAATATACTAAGGTAATGCCCTCCCTCCCCCGACGTTCCCCTTTGAAAATCCAATCTTCATCACATCCCCTACCCCTTTCAATCAGTCTCTCTTGTATTTTGATGTCATGATATTTTCCTCCTATTATGATGATCTTATGTAGATATTGTCAGGTGCTGTGAGATCATGGACATCCAGGCCATTTTGTGTCTGGAGGATCATGTGGTAAGGAGTCCTACCCTTCCTTTGGCTCTTACATTCTTTCTTCCACCTCTTCCACAATGGACCCTGAGCCAAAGAAGGTGTAATTGAGATATTTCAGTGCTGAGCACTCCTCTATCACTTCTTTTTAGCACCATGGTCACTGCTATCTGAAAAGAGAAGATTCTCTACCCAAAGTGAGAGTAGCATTAATATATGTGTATGAACAGTAAGAGAAGTGCTTACTGGGCAGTTTGGTGATCATAGTACATACTTTTAGCCAGACAGCAGAAGACATTACACTCCTAGGGCTCATGACTACCCCTGTTTTGGGTTCTCAGTATCAGGAATGTGTTCCCTCCCATGGAGCAGACCTCCAGTAAAATTAGAGGGCTGTTGGTTTCCCCATAACAGATGTGCCACTATTGCACCCTTTGGCTCATTTGGCCTGGCTGGAGAAATATAAGGCTTGCAGATTCCACTTTTGGGTATCTTCACTGGTGATCTTTCTCTCTCTCTCCCATTGAGCTTTATGAAGCATGGTTTTTTCCAGCTTTCTGTCAGCTGGTCTACATGGATGATGTTTTCAGCTCAGCTCTAGCAGAGTTTCTCAGTAACCTTGCAGGCCAAGTATGTGGAGTCTTCAGCAATAGGGTCTTGCCATCTATTCCTGGTGGGAAACCAAGGGCCTTGGAAATGGTCTGTAATGTTTGGGTGGCACTGGGGACCTTTATGGCCAACAACTTACTGGAAGGGATTCTATCCTTGGCACTGGAAATTTTCTAGTAACAATCTATGGCTCCTGTAAAGTTTCTTGAATGTGCATGTGCATTCTTTCCCTCATACTTTTGAAGCTGTCAGATATGATGTCTTCAAATAACACACTCAGTCATCTTTCCTTTGCAAGCTGTTATAATATATTGATGCTTTTGATGATTTCCATAGATGCCTTAGGGTATAATTTCACTTATTATTTTTAAGTATATTTCTTCTTTGATTTGATAAATTTAAATGATCTATCTTAAATTTGATAATTCTTTCTTCTACATAATCAGGTCAGCTATTGAATCATTATCGTGAATTTTTTAGTTAGGATATTACTTTTATCAGTTTTAGAATTCTTGTTTAATTTGTGTATAAATAGATATAAAATAAGTAGTGCACATTATGGATCATCTTTAAGACAGTGTGTTAATTTTTTCACACAAATAATTCCAAATTATGCATTTGGGGTTATAGCTTGGTCCCTTTTGTCAAGTTTTCCCATTTGTTTGTAGATATTTTTGATCTGTTTAGATTTTGATATTTGAGAAAATGGCTATCTCTCCCAATCATTATGGTTTCCATGCAGAGGAAACTCACTGTTCAGTCCAGCTTGATATCACAAGCCCTTTCATACTCTGGAAGTATCTCTTTTTTCTTTAGGTTTGTACTTGTGATTTCTATTTGTTTAATTGCTTTTGACTACCTTAATTATATTATGTGTATAATGCAGTTTTCGTCAGGAACTATTTATTTATTTATTTATTTATTTATTTAGGATGGAGAAAGAAAGAGTGACAGATAGAGAAAACAGAATGGGCAAATCAGGGCCTCCAGCCACTGCAAACAAACTCCAGATGCATGTGCCACCTTGTGCATCTGGCTTTACCTGGGTACTGGGGAATCAAACTCAGATCCTTAGTCTTTGCAGTCAAGTGCCTTAACCACTTCTCAGGAACTTTTAATAATGACGGCTACATATCACAATTTCTTACCTCTAACATATGCTTACCTCCATAAAGTCAGGCCTTATGCTGCTGGCACTCACCTCTGAAAGTGTTCTAAGCAAAGCAAGAAATTTTTCTCTCTGGCAGGACCCAGACAGGGCAGGATGGTGCATGTCTTCCTCTGTACATTTCCATTCTGGTCCGGAAAATGTGCTGGGAATTGAGAGGTTCTATCTTCATCTCATCACATCATGCAAAGCAGTGGGAGAGAAAGAAGCAAATCAACTGCAGCACATTTTTGTATTATTTCCACAGAGAATCTTCTTTGTTGTAACAAGTAGGAGTTAAAGAATAGCTCTGAAGTCCCCTAGCTTGTTCATGATGTCCTTATATAAATGCTTTCTATTAATGTCCTTTCATTGATATTTCTGTAAATTCGGTGTCTGCATGGAAGACTGAGGGCCTGGTCCTCTTTGTGTCACTCGATGAGCTGTCTTCTTTCAGTTTGCACTTACTTCAAATTCTTTCTTTTCCTTAGAATCATAATTTTTTGCTAATTGTATGGGAAGCATCAATGCAAATTTAGAGATTCACAGTTTAGCAGAACAAATTGATCGCCTCATCCTTTAGAATGCCTCAAAAAGCTCCATTCTGAGTTCACCTCTGTTGATTATACACAGTAGAAGGTCCCTGAAATTACTTGAAATCTCTGACAGCAAAGTTGTAAGATCCCCATTTATACCAAAAGCCTCTATCCTGTTTAGCCTTTACTCTTAACCAAATATATCCAGAATGTTTCAGCTTCAAGGTTGACCCTTATTAATCCTCCCAACTCTCTGTCACACACATGTAGTACAGAACTGAAAGTTCTATCCCCTTCTTCCTTGCTCAGGTGATGAAATGTCCCAACTATAACTAAAATACTTAGTAACTTTCCTTATCTTATACTGACCCTTTAGAAAGCCAAGGTTTAAAACTTTTCATGGAGTATACCACCTTGAGTACTTGGGTTGGCAGTCGCAAATTCTTCAGGTTCACTTCTGTCTAATCCACTCCTTAAATACAAGTATGCATTTATTACCAAAGGAGGATCTGAAACTGAGCATTGCAGTTAGCTGCAAATAAAAGAATGAGGTCCAGGAGGAGGATCTGCTCCTGAGGTGCTTTACTCCCAGGGTTATGTTATATTCTGCAAGCAGCACAGGTACTTCAGCTGGCTCTCAAGTGAAAACACAAATACAGATGAGACAACTAGATGTCTTGCTTTTTTTTTTCCCAAAAAAAGACTATATAGAGTATTCTTGACTTGAAGAGCTATAAGAGAGTTCATATAAATCAAAATATTAAAGATTTTTCAGTGTATTTTATTCATTTGGTGATTATAAACTCAAGCATACTGTCATCTCTATATATATATTGTAGTTAATTAGCAAGTTTAACTTGCTATGAACAACTGTTCTAATATAGTAAAGAAACTTCAGATTACTTTTATCCCATTTGGAACTAAGTTATCTAGTTATGGGGATTATAAGAAGAATTCTCGTGAATTGTATGGCTCTGACTGCTGCTAAGAATCTTTACTATCCATCATCGTCTCAGTACTTGAAAAAGTGAAAGAAATTAATTTCACATTACTACTGAAGTTTCAAAAATTGCATAAGACATTTGAGTTGCCATGTCAAAAGCTTTTCCCTTAAGCCAACTGTCCTTTAAATATAAGAATTCTTAAATTACCTCAAATTAAGACAGAACTGGATACTTCTTTATGGGGAAATCTAAATCTTTATTCTTTACCCATAAAAAGGTCAATGTTATCAGCTTAGTAGAGGTTTTAAATCGTGTGTTCAAGTTCAAAACCAGGACATATGTATATTGCAATTCTTTCACAGGAATTTGTTTAATTAAAAGTGATGCAAACCTAAGATTTCTTGAATTCTGTTGGATGTTTTCAACTGTAAGTGCTATAACAAAACTCCATGGACATACACCTAATAGTCATGTCCCTGAATTAAACTGCATCATATATCTGCTTCCTATATTTCCACTCTAAGAATATCAAAACCTTTGACCCTCTTTATGGTTCCAGAAGCAGGTGTCATCAAGAACCCTGGATAATAATTAATATTAGCCTGGCAGACATGAAGTGCTTATACCCAAAAATCTGCACAAAGACTTTTGAACTCTAACACTTCTGATTTAAACATAATTCTCTGACATTTCTCTTACTGTATATAGCAGAATTTGTATTTTTCTATTAATTCAAAGTTCATGTTGATAAATAAGATTTTTTTTGTTTTGTTTTTTTGAGGTAGGGTCTCACTCTGGTCCAGGCTGACCTGGAATTAACTCTGTCATCTCAGGGTGGCCTTGAACTCATGGCAATCCTCCTATCTCTGCCTCCTGAGTGCTGGGATTAAAGGTGTGCATCACCATGCTTGGCTAAGATTCTTAATTTAATATATTATTTCATTCAAAATATAACCAAGGAAATAAACTATGACAATAACATAACATCAGTGGAGAATTATATCAAACAAACTCTTAAAGAACCATAATTATTACATATTCCCTCAAAGTGTATATATTGCAGCTGATCACTCTTCTAATGTTTCTACCTAGATCCTTTCACTTCTAAAGTAGAACACCTTTCATGGTGTTGCAGTCAGATTCACATTGCTGGTAGAAATCACCCAACCAAGAGAAGCTTGTGGGAAAAAGAGGTTTATTTTGGCTTACAGTCTCTAGGGAAAGCTCCACAGTGGCAGGGGAAAACGATGGCATGAGCAGAGGGTGGACATCACCCCTTGGCCAACATAAGGTAGACAATAGCAACAGGAGAGAGTGTCAAACACTGGCAAGGGGAACCTGGCTATAACACCCATAAACCCGTCCCCAACAATACACTCCCTTCAGGAAACATTAATTCCCAGTTGCCATTAGCTGGGGAACCTAACATCCACAACACCTAAGTTTATGAGGGACATCTGAATCAAACCACCACATTCCACCTCTGTCCCCATAAGCTGATAACCATACATGATGTAAAATGCAGTGCATTCATCCAACTTTAAAAGTCCCCATAGTTTTTATCAATTTTATCAATTTCAATGATGCCCATACATCCACATAGTATCATAGTAACATAGTATACTTAAAAGATCCCCAAGATCTTTTAAATGAGTCATAATACCAAAAAATCCCCCCCAAACCCATAATGGCACATATTAAACAATCATACTGCAAAAGTCGGCATTGGGCATAGCAAAGAAATATTCAACCAATACTAGATTTAAACCAAGGGCAAACATCAAACTTTGTATCTTCAAGTCCAACAATTCTACTCAATGACCAATTTCCAAGTTTGTGTTCCAGAATTATGACTGAAAGTATTATATTTAACAGTTGTCTGTTTATTTCCATACAGTCTAGTAAATAATTTCTTAGACATGAAAATTCTCTGTAGCATTGAATAGTTGCAGATTTAACCATTCAAGCATATCTCTAATATACTAATATTTTGTAGTTTTTGCCCTATTAAAATGTATGTGTGAGCCTGTAATACAATATATAAATTGTGAGGGGTAAGAATTTACTCACCATCCTTATGATTTCTCCAGGGCAATGACAGAAATAGTTCTTTTCTAGGTGACTTGTATGTTAAATAACAATAATGTATATTCATTTTCTAAAGTAGAAGAATGTGAAAGAAATTCTATTCTTCCATATCAGTGTACAGATTTATGATAACAAGTATTAATTTGAGGAGCAGAATGGTTTGCTTAAACTCCTATAAATATGGAATTGGTAGATGGCTCAGCAGTTAAAGGCAATTTCTTGAAAAGCCTGTTGTCCCATGTTTGATTCTCCAGTAACCACATAAAGTGATTACTCCAGTAATGAAGAAGCACAAAGTGATTCAGGTATCTATGTGTCTGGTGTCAGTTTGCAACAGCAAGAGAACATGGCACAACCATTCATTCTTTCATATTCTGTCTCCTTCCTCATATCTCTCCATATCTCTCTCTGAAATAACAATAAACTCTGTAAATATAACTTAAATATTTATGTATATTTATATTAGTATAGAATTAAATGTAGATTGATTACATTGACTTAATATATAAGAAAGAAGAGGAAGGGAGGAAGAAGAAAAGAATGGAGGTAATAAAGGAAAATAAAACCACAAACAGTATCCCATTTGATATATACTTACTCCAAAAACATTTCATGATATATGTCTGTGTATAGATATGTATATATCACTTGCCTTATTTACATATTATAGGAATATGGCATAAACATATTAGAGTTTAGAAAGAAGTGATATCAGAGATAAGGCTTCAATTTCAACTTGCTTATGCTTCCCTCTTCCAAGTGCAGAAATACATTCTTCTGGAATTCCTTTCTCTGGCTGGGGAAAATTTCTTCTAAAAGGAAAGCTATTGATTTATAATACCTCTCCACAAATCTTAACAAATAAGCAGAAAATATTAATTAGCAAATATTAAAAGCCCCATACCTGGAAGATTTACATGGGTAGACTCCCTGTGCTGTGTTCAGAGAGGACTTCTAACAGTTACCTGCAACACTTATCTGTGAGATGAGAGCTTTCCTTAGGCCCTACATCCATCCCCTACCCTCATAGCTTGCATTCTCACCAGGCTTAAGCCTCTCTAATTTACCCTCATTTTGTTTCTATAAAAACTGGTCCTTCAGGGAGAGTCACACTTTGCATATGACTCCCATCACAACTCCCTTACATACTCCATTGTGATTTTACCCTGTCCTGAATGTCTTTTTCTCATATTTATCTGTAACTTTACTTCCGTGAGCTTTTAGAGGCCAAATGAAAGCGTTTCACTTAACTCCTTAAAATAAGTTCTATAACATAATAAAAAAGCATGCATGAATAAAAAACACTAAAGTTGAATTATTCAAAACTGAGAAATTAACTCCAAGTCATTAATCCAAATTCCCAGGATATACAAACATTTTTAATGGTTGATTTTACGTTTGTTACCTTTACGCTACCATTGTCATTCATGGACACAGGGTCCCTTCTGAAAGTACTTAGTCACTTAGAATTAAAAAAAAAAAAAATACAGACAGGAACTTGGGGACAATTCAATGAAGTTAGAGAAAACAATGGAGTATCCCAGCTAGAGATCTCTGTTAATGCTAAGAGTATGGATGTGGATAGAAGACAGAGAATGTTCTGATTTCTATTAGAACTCAAGAAGCAGGAGAACAGGGTTCCATGCACCTGTTTTGAGAGAGGTGCTTTGGGAGTTTATAAATGTATTTTTTGTTAGACAATTTTCCCTACCATATGTCGTTTCTTTTTCATTTTTAACTTTAGGCTGGCCTTTTTTAGGTTGTCAAATGGATTTCGTCATCATCACAAGAGGTCTATGACCTTGTCTGAGCAAAGGAAGCACTTGTCTGCATCCTAAGAAACACATGACCTACTGCCCAGGCTATTTGAAAAAGGCTTATCTACCAGCAGCTATTATGTGTGTAAAAGGCTGGGAAATTCCTTATGTCCACATAACAAAAGATGCTATCCACCCAGTTATATGCTTTGTGTCACAGGCACTGCTGACACACTGATGCACATATGTTCCAGAGGGTCTTTGGGAAGCTTAAGGCTCCAAGCAGCCCTTTTGCCTTTCCTTTCTTCCTACCAAGCATCTCCTGTCACTATGAGGGCAAAAATTTCTTTCTTCCATTTCTGTATGCATAAATGCAAAATACTATATCATCATTATCTTAAAGAGAAAAAAAAATCTATGAAAAAATGACAGCTTGACTTGAGACCAAGATATGATCTCTTAAAACATCCTCCAACATGGACTAGTTGAGAGACAGCAAGGATGAAACAGCAGATGATTAGAAGAAAGTAAAAATTCCCTTTCATGGGATGAAGAGATAGCTTAGTGCTTAAGCACTTGCCTGTGAAGCCTGAGGACCCTGGTTCGAAGCTAGATGCCCCAGGACCCACATTAGCCATATGCACAAGGGGGCAAACACGTCTGGAATTCTTTTGCAGTGGCTGCAAAGTGTGCCCATTCTCTCTATCTCTGTATCTATCTCTGTATCTATCTATCTCTGTATCTATCTATCTATCTATCTATCTATCTATCTATCTATCTATCTATCTAACTATCTATCATCTATCTATACCCTTCCTCCTCTCTGTGTCTGTCACTCTCAAATAAATAAATAAAAATAACAAAAAAAAATTCCCTTTTATGTTTGCACTTTCAGCCTTGTCATGTAAGAGTTCAGAATCATGGCTACCTACATGCAATAAGGTAGCACTCAAGTAGGCTTAAAGTCAACAATTTATCTTTGATATATCAGAGAACTGAGATTGCACAATACTGCTTACAGAATCTGAGGAAATTAGTAAATTCAGAGATTCTTGTTCAGTGACTAGATCATGCCAGAGGTAAGGTAGACTAATTTCTGCAGGGGGAGTGTGGGCTAGCCTGTTTTTGGGGTCCCTTGGGGATTTGACATGGTCATGAATTTTACTGACAGGGAGCCTGCTCCCATGATGAAGAGGAAAGAAAGATCCCTTATGGAGCTAATGGAAATGAGGTGTACTCAATGTAAAAATAGCAGGAGAATATTTTTTAAATTTTTTGGTTTATTTTTATTTATTTATTTGAGAGCAACAGACAGAGAGAGAAAGAGGGAGAGAGAGAGAGAGAGAGAGAGAGAGGGAGAGAGAGGGAATAGGCCAGGGCTTCCAGCCACTGCAAACGAATTCCAGATGTGTGCACCCCTTTCGCATCTGGCTAACATGGGTCCTGGGGAATTGAGCCTCAAACTGGGGTCCTTAGGTGTCACAGGCAAGTGCTTAACCACTAAGCCATCTCTCCAGCCCAGCAGGAAAATACTTACCTAACAAGACATGCCAGGTTGGGTGAAAGGGTGTGGTTTCCAGAACTTTGTCCCAACTTTATAAAAAGCATACTCTTCCCTTGTTCTTTATTGCATTTTTGTTTCTAATAATAAAAATGAAATGAAAGACCTACTTATCAATGGAGAGATTCATATATGAAGGTCATGGTACAGAAACACAGGTCTCCTCAGAGTTGATGCCTACTCTAATGGCAAGATTGTAGAATACTTTTCTCAGATGCATTACCACATATGAATAAGGCCTACCAAAACTACCAGATTCAATCTGAAAGAGCTGTAAGAGCAGAATATCTCTGAAAAGGAATTTTGATTTTTTTATTTAATTAAATAGTTTTGTATTCAGTAAATACAGTCATGTGGTACCATTATTAGGCTCATCCATGACCTACCCCCTCCCCTTGGCCCCACCTTGTTGAGGTATATGGGTCATGCATTGTGGAGTTAGCCCACAGTTATGGGTAAGATAAATGTCTCTGCATATCATGACCCATCATGTGGCTCTGTCGTTCTTTCCGTCATCTCTTCCACAAAATTTCCCTGAGCCATGTTGGGTTCATTTTTGGTCTGCTTCAGTGATGAGGTGTTGGGGACTCTGCTTTCTGATTTGGTAGGAGTTGATTTTTCTCTGTGTTGATCTCCTTCCCCTTTATGTTGGTATCCGGTTCACCAGGAAAACAGTACCCTTACTTGTTTTGCCAATTTTTCTTAGTTTCAGCCAGGGCTCTATGGAGGTATGATGGGGTAGCTCTCACCTTTGGATCTACATCTATCTGAAAAATAGAAGCAGATTCTCCAATGGAGAGTAGGTTAACACCAGAAAAAATGAGATAACCCTAACTTTTTTTTATAGAGAATTTAATAGGTATAGACCCTCTTGTAGCCCATGATCGTTGGTAATTTGATACTAGAGAGTGGGCTTATGTTTGGATATGGTTCTGACTTGTTTCCCAGCTCCAGCTATGGGTCCCATACCACTGATGGAAAGCATCAAAATTAAGAGCAGGGACAAAAACAAACACATTAGAGAATCTGAAATCTCTGGCACTTAGAGCTGAAGCAAGTAATAGTTATAACCAACACCACGACAGAATCCCACAAAGCCTCAAGCTATATTTCCTTTAGTTATTATTTCTCAATATACTTTGCCATAAAAGCATGAAAATCAATTTCTCGAGAGATAAATTCAAAAGCACACTCAGATATATCATAGATTTTGAATTATCAGGCAGCCAATATAAAATGACTGAATAATATGCCTAAGGATCTAAGGAAAATAAATTAGACAACATTAAAGGTAGATAACATGAAAGCTGCAGGAAATTCAGGAAAGTAAATACAACAAAATGTTACAAATCAAAAATATTAATTTAAGTGGAGAGTTTGCTTAATGTTTCCTCACTACACTAGTAAACCGCAGCCAGAGAAATGACTCCAAGCTGCCTGAGGAGTCTTCTCAGAGAACTTCACTCAGTAAAGCTGGGATCTATGACTTGGGTTGTAGAAAACAGCTACAGGACAAATCAATATGTAGTTAAATGAAGTTTACTAAGGGAATTCTAATATGGAACTAAACATGAGTCTTGATAGAAAGCATATCTTAGCAAAAATTATAGTTGTACACATATGGTGTGGTTCTGGGTTTCTCAAGAGATGATATTCTCGGGAATTGTAAAAAAGTATATTCTAATGGCTTTTGAAAGTCAAGTTTAAAATATTAAGTAGAAAGGTTTATGCATACCCATTTCAATACAGAGAACTTATTCAGTAAATGAGATTATAAAGTATTGTATGAGTTGCTTTATAAAATTTAAAGGGTGATAAGACAAACCTAAATAGCAAAAGGTCAATGAAATCCTTATTATGCGAATGCAAATGGAGGTAAAGATAAATGTTGTGTATTAGCATGATTCATTATTTTGTTTTTGGTATTTTCTTGACTTTGATCCAGCAATTATCCTTTCATATCTTACCTCAGAAAGACACAGCTAAGGAAAGAAGCAGGTGAAGTTATGTCAACAGAAGCTTCCCAAACTGAAGGGGAGAAAACAAACAACAACAAAAAAACCCAGAATATTCAAGAAAGTTGAACAACTTAGTAATAAAAACTTGACATTATAAAAAGGAAGAATAGTGAATAGAACAAGTTAATTGTGTGTTGATTGAACATTGGATATATTCTGAGAATTGCATCACTGGTGCTTTTATCATTGTGCAAACAGCAATGAGTATACTTACTAACTAACACAATACCATTAGGTGATATCATTTCATGGGACCATAGGGTCCATTGACCAAAATATCATTATGTGCACATGACATTAAATTAGTTATGTGATAATAATAGGATCATTCCAAATTGATGGTCAATATGAAAGCATATTGGGTGTCAGGCAATGCAAACCTATAAAAATAGCCACACAAAGAAGTCTTAGCTTCAGTGCTTCATATTCAAACTGCAGAAACCAAGGGAGAAATAACAAAGGGGAACCACAGCACCTTAGTATAATGTTACACAAATACTTGTTCTTATGAACAAGCACACCGAGTCAGAACTAAGAAGGCAATAAGGGCACTTGAAAGGAGAAAATGGAAAAATAAGAATAATGTTACAAAATAGTTACACTGAATGTGAAATAATACCTGATATTTTAAAACAGATATTGACTATAGACAAGCCATGCAGAAGCTAGATGAGCCCTCCTTCCTCCTGCTCCTAAAACAGTCACACATGTAGACTACCCTCCCATTTCTACTCCCAATGGAGAGTATGCCCTCTTTCCTCTGGTACTACTCATCCTTATACTCCTCAGAGGCAAGGGAGTCTGCTTGTTGCACTACTGGCAGACAAGCCACTAAGCAAGCAGCGGCATAGACTCCTCTGTGTACCCTGTACAGTCCTAAGTGGAGCAGGTTGCCCACAAGATGACAGTGGAGCCACTGTCACTGGATGAGACAAAGGGATTATCTCCAGATGGGCAAGTCTCAGCACACAAGAAACCAAGCAAAATTTCTCCACAAAGAATGCAGAGACCCATAATTGAAGCCTGCAATAAGAAATATGTATAGGTATAATCCAGCCAAAGAATTCCAAAATTAAATTATGATAGACATTTACAACTAACTTGAAGAAGATATGAAGAAGAAATGTCTGAATGAAATGCAATAGAATTAATGAAAAGAACACAATTGACAGTTAAATGAATTCAAAGACAATATATGATCAAATCCCTGAATGAATTACAAGAGAGCACAGACAATCAGCTAAGTGCAATGAGAAAGGTAAGCCAAAAACTGAAAGTGGAGCACAATAAAGAAATGAAGATGCTAAAGAAAAACCTATTGTGAAACAAAAGTGAAATAACTTATTTTAAAGGCTCCCAAGAAAGCCCCACCAACAACATAGATCATGAATAGGACAGTATATAAAGACTTTAGGGCAAGGCAGAGGTAATAGATCAGGAAGCCATAATCTGTGATGAGTTAAAAAGAAAAGAAAGAAATCATGAATATAACATGAGGGAAATGTGGGACACCTTAAAAAGAACAAACATTTAAATCATGGGCATATAAGAAGGTAAAACTATAGGTCAAGGGAATATAAAATACCTCCAATAAAATTAAAGAAGAAAAGCCTCCAAACCATACAAAAGAGAAGACTATCCAAGCATATGAGGCATCAACTGGGCAGAGGATCAATTCCACAGGTCACATTTTAGCTAAACCATTAAACACAGAAAACAAACATTGAGCACTAAAAACTGTAAGGGAGAAAAAGCTCACCACTTACAAAGACAAATCCATCAGAATTCTACCTAATTTATCAATGGGAATTGAAAAGGCCCAAAAAGCTTGAAATGGGGTGCTTCAAATATTGAAATTCCATGACTGTAAACTTCTAGAACTGTATCGGCAAAATTATACTTCATAGAGAAGATTAAGAAAATTTTTCAGTGGTAATAAGCCACCTATAAACTTGGGCATGGTAGTGCATGCCTTTAATCCCAGCACTCAGGAGGGAGAGATTAAAGGGTTGTTATGAGTTCTAAGCCATGCTGAGACGACATAGTGAATTTCGGGTCAGCTTGGGCAAAAGCAAGACCCTACCTCATAAAAACAAAAACAAGACCAAAAACAGCTATATGAATACATGAGCACAAATACATGAGCATGACATACACCATACTGAAGATAAACAAACATGCTCAAGAGGCGATAGAATAGGAAAAAATACTCAAAATTAGAATAGTTGTTAAAGCAAAGAAAGAATAAGGAAACATCAAACCCCACACAATCTTTAACATGACAGAGCTAAACTCATAACTTTCAACTATAACTCCATATATGGATGGATGCAACTCTCACTGGCTGAATCAGAAAATTTGATACTAAATTATCAGTTTTCAAAAAAAAAAAAAAAAAAAAACCACCTTACCATTAAATACAGACATCACCTTATGGTGAAAATATGGAAAAAAAAATATTCCAAGCACATGGAAATAGGAAACAAACAGATTTGACTATACTAATATTGGAAAAAATTAAAAAGCCAAAAGTACTCAAAGGGCATAAATGACACCAATTTATACTCATTAAGGGAAAAAGGCAGCAATAATGTGTTATAATTATGTACATATATGGCCACCAAAAGTCATAAAGCAGAATATACTAGAATTTAAATCAAACACAAATCCCTATACTATGATAATGGTAGACTCTAATACCTCACTGTCATCAATCAACAGGGCATATAAAAAGAATTTAAATACAGAAAAAAGAAAGCTTAATGACCTCATAGAACAGATGGATTTAACAGATATCTATAGAACATTCCACCCAAATACTAGAGAATACAATTCTTCTCAATGGCTCATAGAACGTCCTCTAAAATAGGTCATATATTAGGACACAAGCAAGTCTCCACAAATTTAGAAAAACCTGATGTAACTCCTTGTATTATGTCAAAACACAATGCAATAAAGCTAGAAATCAACAGCAAGAACAGCAGTAGAAAATCCACAAATTCCAGGAGATTGAAAATTCTTTTAGACAATGAAAGGGTAATTGAAAAAGTTATGAAGGAGCTTAAAAAAAAAAAAAAAAACTAGAAAGCAATGAAAATGAAGACACAACATACCAAAACTTTTGGGACAAAATTAAGGCATTCCTAATAGGGAAGCTTAAAGCTCTAAATGGCTACACTAGAGTTCACAAGTAAATAAGATAATGATTCATCTGAAGCTTTTCGACAAACAAGGACAATTCAAACCGAAAAGTGGGAGATGGAAAGAAATTACAAATAATCAGGGAATAAATTAATAAATTAGAAATGCAGAAAGCTATTTTAAAAATTGAAGAAACTGCTAGAGACAATGGATAACTGCATATGGAAGTAGGAAACTAAGGCTTTTTCTCTCACTCTGTTCCAAAATCAACCCCAAATGTATCAAGGACATCAAGATAAAACACGGGACTGTCAAATTACTATAGGAGAAACTACAGTAAAGACAAAAAATATAAACATAAGGAAAGACTTTCTGAATAAGACTCCAGTAGCCCATGGGCTAAGACAAACATTCAAACATTGGGATTCACTGAAATTTTAAAAATAAATAAATAATAAAAAATAAGATATTGTAAACCATCAACACAATAAATAAAATGAGAAAAATTCTTGCTAGGTGTATGTCTGAAAGTGTTTTAATATTTGGAATACAAAAATAACTCAAGAAGCATACAGGCTCAATGCAATTTCAATCAAAATCCCAGCAACATTCTTCACAGAGGTAGAAAAAAATGCTCTCAAAATTCATATGACAGCACAAAAGGCCTCAGATAGCCAAAAATGTGCTTGGAAAAAGGAACAACTCTACCTAATTTCATACCTAATTTCAAGCTACACTGTAAGGCCACAGTAATCAAAACAACGAGATACTGGCATAAATAAGCACATAGATCAATGCAATAGAGTTGAAGGTCTGAGTTCAAGTAACTACAGCAGCCTGATTATTGACAAAGAGTCAGAAATGCTCTTTGAAGCAAAGACAGCATCTTCAACAAATGTTGCTGGAGAAACTAGATAGCTACATGTAGAAGACTGAATTTGGATCCCTTCCTCTCACCTTGCACAAAAATCAGCTCCAAATGGATCAGGAACTTCAATATAATTCCTGAAACTAAATTGACTAGAAGAAAAAAACTAGGGGAAAAAATCCAAAATACAGGCATAGAAAAAGACTTTCTAAATAAGGCTCCAGTAGCCCAGGGAATTAGGCAAACACTCAACAACTGGGACCTCATGAAAATAAAAAGCTATTGAACAGATAATCAAACCATCAACAGAGTCAATTAGAGAACCTAATGAATGGAAGAAAATCTTCACTGGATATATCTCTGACAAAGGCTTAATATCTAGAATCCACAAAGAAACCCGAAAACTAAACAATAAAAAATATCAAGCACCCCATTCAAAAAAAAAAAATGTGGCAGGATATTGGACATAGAGTTCTCAAAGAAAAAAAAAAAAGGCTATTAAATGCCTAAAGAGATGATCAACATCTCTACCCAACAGGAAAATGCAAATTAAAACAGCTATTAGATTCTATCTCATTATAGTCAAGTTAGCAACCATAAAATAATCAAATGACAAGCCGGGGGTATGATGGCACATGCTTTAATTCTAGCACTCAGGAGGCAGAGGCAGGAGGATCACCATGAGTTCAAGGTCACCCTGAGACTACATAGTGAATTCCAGGTCAGCCTGAGCTAGAGTAAGACCCTATCTTGGAAAAAAAAAAAAAAAAAATCACATCACATGCTGGCAGGGACGTGGGAACAGAGAAACCCCTCATCATTGCTGGTGGGAGTGAGAACTTATATACTCACTGTGGAAATCAGTGTGGAGTTGCCTCAAAATGCTTAAGATAGTACTACCATTAGACCTAGCTATACATCTTTTTGAAATATACTCTAAATACTCTACTATACACCACAGAGGCACTTGGTCAACTATTTTTATTGCTGTTCTAGTCACAATAGACAGGAACTGGAATCAGCTCAGATCCTCATCAAGAAATGAATGGTTAATGAAGATGTAGTCCACAATGAAATTCTACTCAGCAGTAGGAAAAATGAAACAATCAAATTTTCAGGAAAATAGAGGGGCATGGAAGAATTAATGCTCTGTGAGGTCACATGAGCTCAGAAAGAGAAATGGCATATGACATCTCTCATATGCTGTCTCTAACCTGACCCAGTGTCAGTTAATTTTAAGCAATACTAACATCAACACTATGGACATGGTACTAGAATGAAGAAAAAGGAAAGGGGAAATAGAAAGAGAAGGGAGGAAGGGCTACTCAACAAATTTCTGGTCAGCAAAAAGAAAGAAAGGTATAGAAAGGCCTAGGGGCAGAGAAGCATATGGGGAAGAACACACACAACTGATGGCAACATGAACAAACATCATAGGAAACTTCAATCGGGGTACCATTCAACAAGTCATTACCCTCAACAAGGGGAGGGAAACTCAAACATAAGAGATCCATCAAAGATGGAGAAAGTATTTCCCTAAAACCATGTGCTCTGGCTGGTAAATCTCAGGGTCAGATGTGGATTTCTCCCACAGTGAGCTGTTGATCAGGGATACATGAACTCTCCAAAATAATATAGGCCATTGCCAAAATACTTGGTTAACTGCAAGAGTAAAAAGAAAAGTCCCTATTTCTGAAGACACCACAGCATGTGCCCACAGGATATCAAGTGACCATGCTGGAACTGAGAGGAAATTGGTTCTCTCCTGCCTAGCCCTATAGAACTGGAAAGTGCTACGAGAGCAGCTTGACAATAGTGGTTGCTAACAGACTGAATAATCAGGAGATACTGACAATTACAAAATCAACCAACCAAGCAAGGAGTATACACTTGTGCAATAGTGGCACATAGCCAATGTAGGTAACCAACCGCTCATGTACGAACATGAGACCCACTCAGTGGAGAACTTATATCTGGTTCTAGGAACCAAGGCAGATTTCCCAGAAAAAGAAGTCAGCAGAGAAAACCTCCACTGCTCTTTAACTAAGAGTGGATATCTACATCAATTTATGTCTCTAATAACTAGGCTTCTCCTCTTTTCTTCAAACTGTTCTCAAGTTTTGTTGGAGAATCTGTTCTAGGATGGATGAAAATAATTGAGAGAATAAGAATACATCAACACATCAAGAAGAGAGAGCCCTGGGATGGGGAGATGGCTGAGCAGTTACGGCACTTGCCTACGCATCCTAGGGACCCAGGTTCGACTCACCAGAGCTCACATAAGCCAGACGCACAAGGTGTGCATAAGGTGGGGTAGGTGTCTGGAGTTTGATTGTAGGGACTAGAGGCCCTGGAATGCCAATTCTCTTTCTCTCTCTCATAAAAAATGTAAAGTCCTTAAAAAAAATTAGCAAAAGAAAAGAAAGCCCAAGCTCTATTATGAGTTTGTCATCTCTACTTCATCTTCCTGGGACCCAGAGAAAATAGTGATACAAATACTGCACTCATGGACTAAATCAGATTTCTGTCTTATTTGCCAAGGCTCAGAGAACATTGTGAAAGAGAAGGCTGGACATTGTAAAAGCCTCAGGGTAGTTGGGAATAGCCTGAGGCACAATGGCACCCCCTCCCCTGCAGAGACTGACTACAGCCTCCTCTTGGTCACAAAAGTGAATACCAATAAACCCACAGAAAAAGAACCTCAGCAAAATTGGGGTGAGGGAAGGAGGGTCTAAGAATACAATCATTTTATTTAAAACAGCAATAAATTAAAAAATCAACTAGCCCAGTGATAAAATGGGGCATCTGATTGAGCATAGAGTTCTCAAAGAAAGCGATGCAAATGGCCAATAAACATTTAAACACATGTTCAAAATATTTATCCGTCAGGGAAATGAATATTAAAACTACTTTCATATTCTATCTCTCTTTGGTCAAAATGGGAATCATCCAGAAAATCAAATGACAATGCTGGTGATAGTGGGGTGCGGCGAGCCCCTGTCCCGCAGGAAAAGCACGACCAGCAAACAAGGATCCTTCTCGATCACACTTTATTGGAGAGCCTCTTGGTTAACAAAAAGGTTGATGGCGAGGGGCGAGGGGCCCAGGAGTGTAGCTGCTTTTATAGGGCAGAATACTATGGGATGCCTGCTGATTGGCTGCCATAGGCTCACCCACCCACAGGAGCCACGGGATAGGCTCAGGACAAGGTGCATCAAGCGCATGCACAACCTCAAGGGAGGTTGCTGCCTAAATGAGGAAGTATTTACCTCAAGACTGGCGAGAAGCCAGCATCATCTTGTAATGGTGTCTGCATTGGCTCCCTACAGTTCCCCCTTTTTTATTAACTTATGGCATAGCTCAGAAAAATAGCCACCTTCCCGATCAGGTCCGCACCTCATGATGTGTTGATCGATCAAGGGAAGAAGTTCAACCTCCCCTTCCTCAGTGCAATGGGACAGATCCCCTGAGAGTGCAAAGGCGGCAGTCAAACAAAAGCTACCAGATCCCTGCCCATCCTCGTGCAATGGGTACTCTGAGACCCTGAGGGTGCAAGGGCCAGGGGAGCTATATGCCTTTTAAAGCTGACAGCCAAATTTGGGGGGAGGAACCACTTTCCAAGGCAGCAAGCGCTTGAGAAATGACCACCTTGTCCCTCTTGGTTTGGGTTCGCAGGCGGCAAATCAACCAGAGGCAAAGTACGTATCCTCCCAGGCAGCACACTAGGAACATTCCCACTCCTACCCCTTCCTTAAAATGACAGATAGCAGGAAGCATTGGTGCAATTACTAAAAGAGAAGTTACTAAGAACGAACAGAAACAGTGGATGAACACACACCAGCGCAGGGGCAAAGGAAGTATTCCTCCCACAGCCATGTCCAATGTCATTAACACCCCCAGATGTATTGAGGCGCTTCCAAGACGCCCCTTCATCTTGTGTCCCTTCCTCTTCCACTTGATTCATGGATTCCAGGCACAGGAGGAAGATTATCCACAAGACCTTCATCATCTCCGCCCTGATGAACATCACTGTCTCCTGGACCCTCCTCCGGAGATCGCTTGACTGTCCTCACCAGCCGGGCTGGAACCCAATGAGGGGAATCCTGTTCCTGTGGAAAAACACAAACAGCTCCCCTGGATCTTATCACAACAAGATCCGGTCCTTTCCATTTATTATCTAAGACATCCTTCCACAACACCATCTCACTAGATGATTGAATCACATGTTGACTGTGCCTGTCAGCTGTAGATTTATTATTATTATCCAAAATTTAAAAATTAAGGGTAAAAAGGGCTAAAGACACTCTTTCCTTGGGAGTTGCATTTTCCGCTATACCCCCTTTTTGTTTAAATAAAAGAGCTTTTAGACTTTTATTGGCTCTTTCTACTATACCTTGACCTTGTGGGTTGTAAGGAAGGCCAGTGGTATGTGCAACCTGCATTTGGGCACAGAAGGCTCGAAAGCCACCAGATGAGTACGCTGGGCCATTATCAGTTTTTAGGCGGTGTGGCTTTCCCCAAGCAGCCCAGGCCTCTAGGCAGTGAGTTTTTACATGAGAGACCTTTTCACCTGCCAATGGTGAGGCAAAAATAATACCTGAGCACGTGTCCACTGAGACATGTAGGTATTTTAATCTTCCAAACTCTGGAAGATGTGTCACATCCATTTGCCAAAGGTCTCCAGGACATAGGCCTCGAGGGTTAATGCCCACATGTGGGGAGGGTAAAAAGGTGACATAAGACTGACAAGATTTTACAATGTCTCGTGCTTCATTTCTGGAAATAGAAAATTTTTTTCTCAAGGTGTTTGCAGGAACATGATATAATCTATGGAATTCAGTAGCTGAAGCTTTTGTATCTTCCAGAGAAATCATGGCGAGCCTAGTGGCCCAGTCCACGAGGTCATTAGCCTGTGATAAGGGGCCAGGCAGAAGTTAAAAGAAGTAGAGAATGTCTGAAAAACCTCCAAAACAATTAGGCATTTAACAATTTGAGGGGAATCAGGTCTAAACATTCTTACTATAGGCTCCGAGCCCTGTACCAAGTAGACCCCACGACCAGACTTTGAACCATCAGTAAAGATGGCAGGGGCTGATGTAATAGGCTCCTGAACAGTGATTTTAGGAAAGTAAACCAGATTATTTTCAACAAAGGACAAAATAGGGCTCTTTGGATAATGATTATCTATGACATTTGGGAAAGCACACATGAGAATGCTCCAATCATCCACAGTGCCAGACAAAACTTCTACCTGTTCCTTAGTATAGGGGATGATGAGTTTGTCAGGCAGCTTTGTAAAGTGTATTAAGCAATATTTAAGCCCCAAACAAGCCTGTCGGGCTACCAGCTGCGGAAAATATTGGAGAGTGCGGGCTCCCAAGGAGTTTTTTTCCTTTTTTTTTTTTTTTTCTCTTGAAGCCATAATAGAAGCCCCTCCTAGCAGAGGCCAGCCGTGACCAGGTTTTTGTTTTAATGAAGCAGCATGTGTCCCCAGGGGAGGTTTTAATGAAGCGGCATGTGTCCCCAGGGGAGTTATAGGGTGGGGGTGCGGAAGGCTCTAGGGACTGTAAAGGACTACACCCTTGACCTTTAGGCCCCTTTGTCTGCTCCCTTTTATAACAGGCGGTGGCCTCCTTTAGTCTTTCCTCTTCCCCTTTAAATAATTCTTTTTCTTCCTCCTCTGCAGAATCAGAGCTAGCCTCCTTATCTGTGTCAAGTACATTTGCATGTGTAAGCTCCTCAATGGGAGGATAGAGCCTGTTAAAGGCTCCTTTTTCCCCCTCAGGGGGGGGGGCCAATTATAGATTTTACCTGTTTCTCTGAGCTCATCTTGTAAACTTTTTTCTTTGTTTAATCCCTTCTTTTTTATTTTTTTTCTTTTTCTAGGCCTAGTTTTTGACTCCCCATTTGAATCTGACTCAGAAAGGCTATCCTGATGCCTTGCGAGAACTTCCCGTCCCCTTCTAATAAGTTCCATGTGGTTTTCTTTACTTAAGCAAGAGTAAATCAGCCGCCAAAACGGCAGTGTACCCTTACCTATTCTGTCCTCTGAGTTGCCCATGTTGCGCTCACAGCAAACGACAAGGACAATGAACCACACAGGAATGAATATAACAAGGATCAGGTAGGGATCTAAGTGAAAAAACATTATGACTGGGGATGACTTACCGACGTCTTCCTCTCCGATGTCTTCCTCTCCGTGTGTCAAGTTCTGGATCCTCTTCGGCCCCTCGCCCGGTGACCACAAAACACCCAGTGTTCCCGGGTTTCGGCACCACTTTGCGGCGAGCCCCTGTCCCGCAGGAAAAGCACGACCAGCAAACAAGGATCCTTCTCGATCACACTTTATTGGAGAGCTTCTTGGTTAACAAAAAGGTTGATGGCGAGGGGCGAGGGGGCCAGGAGTGTAGCTGCTTTTATAGGGCAGAATACTATGGGACGCCTGCTGATTGGCTGCCATAGGCTCACCCACCCACAGGAGCCACGGGATAGGCTCAGGACAAGGTGCATCAAGCGCATGCACAACCTCAAGGGAGGTTGCTGCCTAAATGAGGAAGTATTTACCTCAAGACTGGCGAGAAGCCAGCATCATCTTGTAATGGTGTCTGCATTGGCTCCCTACAGTGGGGGGTGGAGGGAGAGGAATTCTTATTCACTTGGTGGAAGTGTAACTTGTACAGCCACTATAGAAATCAGTATGGAGGGTGTTGGGCCTTGAGAGGCCCAGGCGTGAGGCCTAGTGGAACTTCCTGAGTCTAGCTAAAGTTTGGGGAACCTGTCTCTGGCCAGCTAGGACTCAGCAAGATGCCTAATGGCTTCTGGCCTGCTACTTCCATGCAGGAATTGGAATTATCATTTCAATAGTCACAGTTTACTATTGGCCCTTACCTTTCCCCTATCCTAGAATCCCCATCTTTGTTCCCAACATTATATAGGCAACTGCTTATAACAATAAAGCGAGTTCCTGCTTTGACAAGACTCCCAACTCAGTGTGGTTTTTCTCCAGTGACTAGGAGAGGTTCTAAGTCATCTGACGTTCACCCCTTCTTCCTCAACCCCTTGGGAGGAACCAGCGGGCCTGGCCCTTCCTCAGCACTACTTACATGCCAGGGAGGAGCCCGGCACCAGACGCCCAAGGTGGGGCCCCAGGAGATCAGCAGACTATGCTCTGTGAGAGGCATTCATTGAGGAGGTCAATCGGTGTACATGTGTGGGTGAGCATTCCCTCATAAATTATGAGGCAGTCTTCATATTTAATGTGCTAAACTTTGCTTCTATAACCTGTACTTGCTTGTCAGCATCTCTTCATTCTCTTTCTCTTTCCTTTCACTTTTGGTCCAGGCAAGCTGCATCTGCAGCTTTTGTATTTTTGAATGGGTTATAAGTCCCTAGTGGACACACTGTGTGGCTTTTGACCTTTAGGCTTGTGCTTCTCTCTCTCTCTCTCTCTCTCTCTCTGCTTAGGCCTGTGAATGCAGGCCAACTTTTTCTGCCATTATCGAACTTTCCCTGGATCTGTAGGCTTCAATAAATATCCCTTCCTCCATAACTGTGTCTGGTCTGGAAGTTTATCTCAGTGAACCTGAAGCTGTCTGATATAGAACTTGGTACCAAGGAGTGGACTGAGATTAACCTGACCATGTGGATGTTGATCTTTTGGAAAATTTGTTTTGGAGGAATAGGCATGGACTTGGTGCTTACAACTGAAGGTGTCTTCTGGAATGGTAAGCCAAATTTTATGGACTATTCTAATGAGAATCTAAAAATGCTAAATGCAGCAAACAGCATTGAACTTAGGGGATTGGCTTATGAGCTTTCTAAGGGAAAGGAAAGACTACAGAGAACTTTGTTGGAACTAGGCTACTGGCATAAGGCCTGGCTGCATCCTGTTGCCCAGGCCCAGAGAATTTAATCAAGGTTATATTTATAATGGACTGATGTGCATATGTAGAAAAGAATTTTCAGGCTAAACCTAAATGCCATGACTAAAGTTAGAGATTTTTCATCTGTTTACAGACGCTTAAGGATACTCTAAAAGTTTTATATAGGGACATAGTCTTAATCTAAATTCATCTTACATTAGACACAGGTGATGCCTATGCTACATGGGTCACAAAGTCATAAGTACAGATGTAATTGAAAGTTTAACCAGGGCTTAGCAGTTAAGCGCTTGCCTGTGAAGCCTAAGGACCCCGGTTCGAGGCTTGGTTCCCCAGGTCCCACGTTAGCCAGATGCACAAGGGGGCGCACGCGTCTGGAGTTCATTTGCAGAGGCTGGAAGCCCTGGTGCGCCCATTCTCCCTCTCTCCCTCTATCTGTCTTTCTCTCTGTGTCTGTCGCTCTCAAATAAACAAATAAAAAATTAGAAACAAAAGAAAGTTTAACCAGGTTAAACATAGAACATAGACAACAGTCTATCACCTCGTGTTTTGTAAATGGGTGAATTTGCTATGTAAAAACAAACAACTTCAGAATACAATAAGAAATGTCAAGATGCTTATCTCTCTGCTCTGTAATTTCATTTTGCTCTTGCTTTCCAACATATACTACTTAAATTCATGGAAAGCTGGACTCTAAAAAAATAAAAATAAAACGGATAAAACCCCCTTTATCTCAGACCCCATACAAGTTTAAGCCAAGTGTCCCCCAGACTCTGACTAAAGACAAAACGGCCAATTGTCTCTGACAAAGAAAAAGGAATACAACATATAACTGCGGTTCTCTTTAGCTCTTCTCTTTTAAACACCTAAAGTCACATCTGTTAAATAAAATTTCTCACTAGACAAAATGTTAAATAGGTCAACTGAGTCAAGGTACTTGACCAAGTTATAAACTCCTTACATAAGATAAGCATCAGACTTACCTAATGTGTATATCAGGGAAAGGGCCCCTTCATTAAAACATTTAATTGGATTAAATCTGTTTACCTGATGCCAAGGTTTTACTCAATGGAGAAACTGAGTCTTATGATAAGACCCCACTCATTAACCGGTCACTGATACTAATTTGTTATGATTCAAGGGTTATAAAACTCACTTTAAGATTCTGTCAGTAAAGTAAATTAGGTTCCTCTTTTCATCAAGGTTTTAACTATTCTTAAGATAAAGGCTCACATAGAAGTGGTATTTTCCAAAGGTGAAGTACTCATACCTAAAGACATTGTAACTTTAAAAATGGCTTCTGTCTTATTTATGCTAATTCTATTGAATGGTCATAACTAGGTTTAAGTGATTTAATTTCAATAATGATAACTTTCATCTTCCTGGGATATGTTAGGATAACTTGATTAAGCTGTATCAACAAGTCATGGGTAAAACATAAAATTGTTTTATCTTAATGAAAATTTCTGTGGTATATAAAATTAATAACTATCAAGCTTAAGCCAAAATCATGGGTTGTCAAATAATGTTTTTTTCTTTCAAAAAGATTTATCAAGGTTTATATTAAAATTTAGTTAGCTGCTTTGATTAAAAAAAAATATATTAAACTCTATGGTTCTCTTTCCAATGTTCTCTGGGTAATTTGTACCAACACAGGTATCTAAACTACTCAGAGATGTTTTCAAACACAGGTGCTAAAACTTTCTAGGTTAAATGAGTTCGTCTATAAATCAGTTGGTACTGTTTTCAAGACTGGTGACAGGTTCTACCTGTGTTTATAAAGGTTAAATATTTAAAATGTGAGATATTTATAAGTATTAGATATTTAAAATATGAGATATGTCTACTTTCTATAGCTCATATATTAGGCTTATACTACTATAGTACAATTAAAATTTTAAAGATAGGATAATCAGTCTCTCAAGTCTCAATTACATAAAGAGAGGGGGAATCCTTACCCCCACACACCAACTAAAAAAGGCATTATTTACCCTAAACATGTTAAATTTTTCTAGAGAAAATGAACAATTATCCCCTTTTCAAAAACACTGGTCCTCATCCATTACCTGCAGTTCTATCTGGGTAAGATGGAGGGACCAAATGAATGTGCCCTGGAGCTGGGTTTGCCTCTGATATGGGCCTCCCTGGCTGCTTGCAGTACAGTTGCCCATACGACCTAAAAAATTGCTCAGTCACCTTCCCCATCCCCGTCCAGCTTTTCCTAATGTTTCCTCTGGAACTTGCATTTGGGCCCTGCCTCCTCTAATAATTCCAGTATAGATGTGGGATACGTTCATCCTGCCTTATGTACTTTTAACACAACTGAGCCCAGTGCTCAACGCTGCCTGCCTTCTGAAATGGTTTACATTTGTGGAGGTGGGATGGCCTATGACTTTCTGCCCACCAATTGGATGGGCCTTTGTGCCCCAGCCACCTTAATCCCAGATGTAGATATCATTCCTGGAAGCTAGATTCCCTGGCTGAGGAAGTCCTACAAAATAGGAGGGGACTAGACCTACTAACAGCCAAAAAGGTAGGCGTATGCTTGTTTTCACAGGAAAAATGCCGCTTTTGTGCCAGTAAATCAGGAATCGTCCAGAACAAGTTTAAGAAGCTCCAGGAAGACTTGGAGAGGAGGCAGCAGGACCCCCAGGACAGCCCACTGTGGACGGGCTTACATGGCTTCTTATCCTACCTCCTCCCTCTACTTAGGCCCTTCCCTCCCCTCCTCCTTATCCTCACTGTTGGGCCTTGTGTAATTAACAAAATTGCACAATTCATTCACCAGCGACTAGAGGCAGTAAAACTCCATCAGGTTGAGATACATTACCACAGGCTGGCAACTCAGGAATTAAGTTCCTCAGATGACCCACTGCCACCTCCTCTGCCCTCCATGTGACCTATGATGGGTAAAATCTCAGACTGACTGAGACAACCTAAGACAGGCCATGGAGTGGGTTCTCAGTGAGCTAAACACATGGTACCCAGTGACGGGTAAGATCCCCAGAGGGGGACAACCTAAGACAGGGGCCATGGTGACTAATGCTCTTACAAAAACAAAAGGGGTAGATGTTGGGCCTTGAGAGGCCTGGGTGTGAGGCCTAGTGGAACTTCCTGAGCCTAGCGAAAGTTTGGGGACCTGTCTCTGGCCAGCTAGGACTCAGCAAGATGCCTTCTTGTCTGCTACTTCTGCACAGGAGTTGGAATTATCATTTCTATAGTCACAGTTTACTATTGGCCCTTACCTTTCCCCCCATGCTAGAATCCCCGCCTTTGTTCCCAACATTATATAGGCAACTGCTTATAACAATAAAGTGAGTTCCTGCTTCGACAAGACTCCCAACCCAGTGTGGTTTTTCTCTGGTGACTAGAAGTGGTTCTTAGTCATCCAATGTTCAGCCCTTCTTCCTCAACCCCTTGGGAGGAACCAGCGGGACTGGTCCCTCCTCAGCACTACCTATCTGCTGAGGAGGAGCCCAGCAAGAGGGTTCTCAACAATCTAAAAAAAAGGAAATCTAACAGTTGACCCAGCTATAACACTCATGCATATATGGCCTAAAAACTATGCTTCATTATAGAGATACTTGCTCAGCATGCTTGCTTATGCTCTATTCATAATTCTTAGGAAACAGAATCAGCCCAGATGCCCATCATCTGGTGAATGGATACTGATAATGTGGTACATATGCACAATGTAGTTTTTTTAAAAAAAATATATTTATTTATTTATTTGACAGAGAGAAAGAGGGGGAAAGAGAGAAAAAGGAATGTAAGTGCCAGGGCCTCCAGCCACTGCAGATGAACTGCAGATGTGTGTGCCCCCTTGTGCATCTGGCTAACTTGGGTCCTGGGTTTGCAGGCAAATGTCTTAACCACTAAGCCATCCCTCCAGCCCCACCATGTACATTTTTTGGCAGTGAGGAAAAATGAAATGATGAAATATTCAGGAATAAAGATGGACATGGAAAAATGTAATAAATGACATTATCCAGACTCAGAAAGACAAATGCCACTTATTCTCTCTCATATGCAGATCCTAACATTAAAAACATAAAATTGTTTATAGGTTTCAGTGAGAATCAATAGTACTGCTTAACAAGTTAAATGAGGTTTGAAAGGTGAGTAAAACCAGGGAGATATTAGAGAAGAGGATAGCTGTCCTGGAAGGAAAAAACTACAGTGGGTGGAAGGGAGGCCAAAGGTGAGGAAGATAGTGGAAGGGGGGTTCACAAAACTAAAGATGCCATGAATTAGTACTATTAAAAACTACTGTTTTATTTTCTAATAAAAGATATAACTCTCTTCAAAATAAAATGAAATAAAATGAAAGAGAAAGAGTTGGGATAGTTTGGGCAGAATTTCCATGCTGAGTTTGAGAAAGCTTTACCTTGAAACCTGAAGAGGTGAATCCCAGTGCCAGTTACTGCCCACAGAGAGCTGGTGAATAGGAAAGCCCATGAGGTCCACAAAACAATGCAAGTCAGTGTCAAAGCACTTTCTTACCCATCAGACCTAAATGGTTAGATCCTATTGCTAAAGACTAATAGTCTGTGTATTGAAGATATTAAGTCAAGCTGGAACTGAAATGGAAGTCAACTAGCTGTCATGCAGCTGGAAAGGCTAAGCCTACTCTCAGAGCTCAGAGCTCACATCAATGGGACTCCAGTGGAGAAGGACATAGGACATAGCCAGTGAATATTTGCTTTTCTTTTTTTGCTGGGGGGGGGGATTAAATAATGTTATAGACACATTGAAGGATGTTGTTGTATATTCTTACAAAGGTAAATGCATTGCACCTCACTTTTCAGCAACACACCTCAGGTATTACCAAGTTATTCAAAACAGTTATGCACACTGTGGAGCTTCGACTTTCATGCCCATTATAAATTCATGTGTTCTGGATGTTTGACTCTCACTTGATAGCAATTTGAGAAGTGAAGTCTTCTTGGAAGATGTGTTGTTGGAGGAGTGTTTGTGGCTATTACAGCCAGCCTCCCCTTGCCAGTGTTTGGCACACTCTCTTGCTACTGTTCTCCTGATGTTGGCCAGGAAGTGATGTCCAGGCTCTGATTATTCTATCCTTTTCCCTGCCATCATGAAGCGTCCCCTGGAATGTGTAATCCAAAATAAAACCTTTCTTGGGCTGGAGAGATGGCTTAACAGTTAAGCACTTGTCTGTGAAGCCTAAGGACCCTGGTTCAAGGCTCTACTTCCCAGGACCCACGTTAGCCAGATGCATAAGGGGGCGCGTGCCTCTTGAGTTCATTTGCAGTAGCTGAAGGCCCGGGCGCACCCATTCTTCTTATCTATCTCTATCTGCCTCTTTCTCTCTCTGTCACTCTCAAATCAAGAAACAAATTTTTACAAAATTAAAAAAAAAAATAAAACCTGTCTTCCCACAAGCTGCTTCTTGTCAGGTATTTGTCCCAGCAACAAAAAGGTAACTACAGTATGCATATAAATATCTATGCACAAAATCCAGCCTTGGCTTTATTCATAATGGTCCCAAACTAAATCAGTGAAATTGAAAAACAAACATAAATGGAATTTTGGGAAGATTTCTTGTTAATAGAAAATGTATAAGAAAAGGAAAATGCATAAACTTGTATTAAATTAATGGAATTTTGAATTTGAATCACTCCTCATTTGCCAAAAATAGATACTGCTACAAAATTTAAATATATAGGAAAAAATTATTTGTACACAAAAGTAATTTTTTTCTGTACCATTGGTCAAGATTGTCTGGGTTATGAATTCAGCAATGCAAGAGGATGGTTATGTGATGACGTCTACTGCAGACTTATAAGATGTTAACTCAGACTCAGGCATGCTTTGACTTTGAGGAGAGAAAAACTGAGCAGTACTAAAATATTCCCCCTTTTCAAAATATTTTAACTTTTATTGACAACCTCCACACATATAGACAATATACCATGATCATAAACCCTCACCCAGCACCTTCTCTCTTCCCCTCCTCTATTGAACATATTCTTAAATCATTTAAACTACTTAAAAACACATAAAATGTGAATAACCAGAGAACTAGTACTTCCTAAATGGTAGAATAAGGAGCTTCATAGGCCTCCACAGAAATAAACCATTTAACTGATTCAAAAGGTAAACAATTTGTTTTAAAATACAATTTTTATAAGTTATTCTCAAGACATAATGCAAGTAGAAAAACATTCATACAAGAAAGATAATAAGCATTCTAAGAACTGGAAATAATCCTGAGTGACCACCTGCAGTGGTTTGAATTAGATGTCCCCCATGAACTCATGTGCTCTGAAAGCTTGGTGTCCAGGTTGTGGAAATTTAGGTGGTATAATCTTTCCGGAGGAGATGGGCTTTTTGGTGCAGGCTTAGAGGCATTATAGACAGATCCCCCTTACCAGAACCTGGTTTACTCTCCTGTTGCTGTTTTCACCTGCTGTGGCAGGAAACGATCTCCAGGCTCTGTTTATGTCATGCTTTCCTCTGTCATTGAAAAGCTTCCCCTCATATCTTCAGGCAAACTTTCCCTCTGACAGCTGCTTTTGGTTGAGTGCTTTGTCCCAGCAACAAGAAGGTAACTATATCATTGTCCTTGTTATATAGCAATTTCCTCCAAATTGCAGCATTCCATCCTGAAGGAAACCTCATTAAGGCTGGGGAAGTAAACAAAACTTGCAAATCTCAAAATGTATCTTACATGGCCCTTTCCCAGAGTTATATAAACAGTAACAATTGTTGGCATGAGGAGAATTTTGCCTGAAGTTTGTACAGAGTTTAAGGATGAAGCTTTCATGAATAATGTGTCATGCTAGGGTGGACAGCTACCTTTTGAGTCACCCTGTATGTAACCATAAGTAACCTCAATAATACCATTGGCTCACCAAGTTTGACTTGGGTGGAATTATTACTTTGGTCAGTCATCCCATTTCTAGAGTGAACAATGACTATCCATCTTACCTCAGAAAATTCAAGGACATGCATCTAAAAATAAATTAAAATTGTATAATAACTATAAATCTGACTTCACCTGAGGCAGTCACTTCAGACAGGGCCATTTGTCCAGTTTTTACAAGTCACAAAAATAAGGGTTCTTTGGGGAAGAATGTTCTCTACATGACTCACCTTGTGAATGACTTAATAAACAAACTCATTAGAGTGACTTCACCTTCCACTAGTGTTATATCTTACATCATCCTATATCTCTAAGAAACATCCCTAGCAATCCAAGCCTTAGTTCAGAGATTTCCCATACATCAGTTCACAAAACGATTGTTCCTAATATAAAAACTATAACTATTTGTCACTTTTTTGTGTATGTGTACATGTGGTTTGAATGCATGTGTGTTTGTATGTGTGTGGACACACACATGAGTGCAAATGTATGTGTGCATGTGATGGCCAAGAGACAACCACTAGTGTTTTCCTCAGGAGTTCTGTTAACATATTTTTAAATATTTTTTGTTCATTATTTATTTATTTGTTTGAGAGTGGCAGACACAGAGAGAAAGGCAGATACAGATATATATATCCATAGAGATAGAGAGAGAGAGAGAGAGAGAGAGAGAGAGAATGGGCTCACCAGGGCCTCCAGCCATTACAAATGAACTCCAGATGCATGCGCCCCCTTGTGTATCTGGCTTACGTGCGTCCTGAGGAATGGAGCCTCAAACCAGGGTCCTTAGACTTCACAGGCAAGTGCTTAACCACTAAGCCATCTCTCCAGCCCCTGTTGACGTATTTTTCACAGAGCCTCTCCTTGGTCTGGAGCTCACCAATTATGTTAAACTATCAAGTGAGCCCTAGGAAATCCTCCTTGTTGTGGCTTGAATGTGGAATGTCCCCAATAGATTCATGTGTTTGACACTTGGACCCCAGCTGATGGTGCTGCTTGGTAGGAATGTGTAATCTTTATGATAGGTGCCATCCTGAAAGAAGTGGGCCCCTGGAGTGGGCTTTGAAGTTTCATAGCTCATTCACTTCCTGTTCATTCTCTGCTTCCTGAGTCTGGCTGAAATGTGATTAGCTAAACTGCCATATCTTCCTGGCATGATGGAATGCATATCCTCAACACTGTAAGCCAGAATAAAGCCCTTCAGTCCTTAAATTGCTTCCTGTAAGGATCCTGGTCCTAGCAATAAAAAAGTAATAGATATACTGCTTTCT